>NW_026061833.1:1476910-2215365 GCF_023897955.1 Schistocerca gregaria | reverse complement strand
TCAATACCAAGATCTGACAATAAGAATTAACTGTGAGTTATGAGAGGGAGAAAACAAACTTGACTGCCAAAGAGTACGTCCATCTGGAATGAGGCAGCGATAGACACTCGGAGATAAGTCGACTAGTGACCAATGTATTGAATCACGACGCAATTTCTGTGATGCAACGTCGTTAGGATGGTGGGAATGTCGCAATTAACTGTCAAATTTGCGTCGGATTTGAAAACAAGACTGACAAAGAGCGAACATCCGGTGACCGAGGCACCAATAGACCCTTATAGATAGTTATGCTAGACATCAGTGTACTGAATCGCGACGCTATTTGTGTGTTCCGTCGTCCATACCAGGATCTGACGGTGAGAATTAGCTGAGAGTTTTGAGTCGGAGACAAGAAACTTGACAGCCAAATTGTACATCCATCTGGTATGAAGCAGCGTTAGACCCTCGGAGATAAGTCGGCTAGTGACCAATGTATTGAATCGCGACGCAATTTCTGTGTTGCATCGTCATTAGGATGGTGCGAATGTCGCAATTAACTGTCAAATTTGCGTCGGATTCCCGAAACTTTACTCGTAGGACAACGTTCATGTGGTGACCCAGGCAGTAATAGATGCTTGGAGATAAATCTGCTGGTACACGATGTACTGAAAACCATCGCAGTATGTGTTCTATCGTCATTGAGAGGATGAGAGAAAATAAAATTAACTGTCAGTTTTGCGTCGGATTTGAAAACTAGATGACAAAACGCGACCATCCGGTGACCGAGGCACCAATAGACCCTTGTAGACAGTTAAGCTGGACATCGATCTATTGAATCGCGACGCTATTTGTGTGTTCCATGGTCGATACCAGGATCTGACGGTAAGAATTAACTGTGAGTCACGAGTCGGAGACAAGAAACTTGACAGCCAAATTGTACATCCATCTGGTATGAAGCAGCGTTAGACCGTCGGAGATATGTCGGCTAGTGACCAATGTATTGAATCGCGACGCAATTTCTGTGTTGCATCGTCATTAGGATGGTGCGAATGTCGCAATTAACTGTCAAATTTGCGTCGGATTCCCGAAACTTTACTCGTAGGACAACGATCATGTGGTGACCAAGGCATGCTCGGAGATAAATCTGCTGGAAGACAATGTTCTGAAAACCATCGCAGTATGTGTGTTCCATCGTAATTGAGAGTATGGGAGGAATAAAATTAACTGCCAATCTTGCGTCGGATTTGTAAACTAGACTGACAAAACGCGACCATCCGGTGACCGAGGCACCAATAGACCCTTGTAGATAGTTACGCTGGACATCGATCTATTGAATCGCGACGCCATTTGTGTGTTCCAACGTCAATACCAGGATCTGACGGTAAGAATTAACTGAGTTATGAGAGGGAGAAAACAAACTTGACTGCCAAAGAGTACGTCCATCTGGTATGAGACAGCGATAGACCCTCGGAGATAAGTCGACTAGTGACCAATGTATTGAATCGCGACGCAATTTCTGTGAAACAACGTCGTTAGAATGGTGGGAATGTCGCAATTAACTGTCAAATTTGAGTCGGATTTGAAAACAAGACTGACAAAGAGCGAACATCCGGTGACCGAGGCACCAATAGACCCTTATAGATAGTTACGCTAGACATCAATGTACTGAATCGCGACGCTATTTGTGTGTTCCGTCGTCCATACCAGGATCTGACGGTGAGAATTAGCTGAGAGTTTTGAGTCGGAGACAAGAAACTTGACAGCCAAATTGTACATCCATCTGGTATGAGGCAGCTTTAGACCCTCGGAGATAAGTCGGCTAGTGACCAATGTATTGAATCGCGACGCAATTTCTGTGTTGCATCGTCATTAGGATGGTGGGAATGTCGCAATTAACTGTCAAATTTGCGTCGGATTCCCGAAACTTTACTCGCAGGAGAACGATCATGTGGTGAACCAGGCATGCTCGGAGATAAATCTGCTGGAAGACGATGTTCTGAAAACCATCGCAGTATGTGTGTTCCATCGTCATTGAGAGGATGAGAGAACATAAATTAACCGTTAGTTTTGCTTCGGATTTGAAAACTAGATGACAAGACGCGACCATCCGGTGACCAAGGCACCAGTAGACCCTTGTAGATAGTTACGCTGGACATCGATCTATTGAATCGCGACGCTATTTGTGTTTTCCAACGTCAATACCAAGATCTGACGGTAAGAATTAACTGTGAGTTTTGAGTCGGAGACAAGAAACTTGAGAGCCAAATTGTACAACATCTGGTAGGAGGCAGTGTTAGACCCTCGGAGATAAGTCGGCTAGTGACCAATGTATTGAATCGCGACGCAATTTCTGTGTTGCATCGTCATTAGGATGGTGGGAACGTCTCAATTAACTGTCAAATTTGCGTCGGATTCCCGAAACTTTACTCGCAGGAGAACGATCATGTGGTGAACCAGGCATGCTCGGAGATAAATCTGCTGGAAGACGATGTTCTGAAAACCATCGCAGTATGTGTGTTCCATCGTAATTGAGAGTATGGGAGGAATAAAATTAACTGCCAATCTTGCGTCGGATTTGTAAACTAGACTGACAAAACGCGACCATCCGGTGACCGAGGCACCAATAGACCCTTGTAGATAGTTACGCTGGACATCGATCTATTGAATCGCGACGCCATTTGTGTGTTCCAACGTCAATACCAGGATCTGACGGTAAGAATTAACTGAGTTATGAGAGGGAGAAAACAAACTTGACTGCCAAAGAGTACGTCCATCTGGTATGAGACAGCGATAGAACCTCGGAGATAAGTCGACTAGTGACCAATGTATTGAATCGCGACGCAATTTCTGTGAAACAACGTCGTTAGAATGGTGGGAATGTCGCAATTAACTGTCAAATTTGCGTCGGATTTGAAAACAAGACTGACAAAGAGCGAACATCCGGTGACCGAGGCACCAATAGACCCTTATAGATAGTTACGCTAGACATCAATGTACTGAATCGCGACGCTATTTGTGTGTTCCGTCGTCCATACCTGGATCTGACGGTGAGAATTAGCTGAGAGTTTTGAGTCGGAGACAAGAAACTTGACAGCCAAATTGTACATCCATCTGGTATGAAGCAGCGTTAGACCCTCGGAGATAAGTCGGCTAGTGACCAATGTATTGAATCGCGACGCAATTTCTGTGTTGCATCGTCATTAGGATGGTGGGAACGTCTCAATTAACTGCCAAATTTGCGTCGGATTCCCGAAACTTTACTCGCAGGAGAACGATCATGTGGTGAACCAGGCATGCTCGGAGATAAATCTGCTGGAAGACGATGTTCTGAAAACCATCGCAGTATGTGTGTTCCATCGTAATTGAGAGTATGGGAGGAATAAAATTAACTGCCAATCTTGCGTCGGATTTGTAAACTAGACTGACAAAACGCGACCATCCGGTGACCGAGGCACCAATAGACCATTGTAGATAGTTACGCTGGACATCGATCTATTGAATCGCGACGCCATTTGTGTGTTCCATCGTCAATACCAGGATCTGACGGTAAGAATTAACTGTGAGTTATGAGAGGGAGAAAACAAACTTGACTGCCAAAGAGTACGTCCATCTGGTATGAGACAGCGATAGACCCTCGGAGATAAGTCGACTAGTGACCAATGTATTGAATCGCGACGCAATTACTGTGAAACAACGTCGTTAGAATGGTGGGAATGTCGCAATTAACTTTCAAATTTGCGTCGGATTTGAAAACAAGACTGACAAAGAGCGAACATCCGGTGACTGAGGCACCAATAGACCCTTATAGATAGTTACGCTAGACATCAATGTACTGAATCGCGACGCTACTTGTGTGTTCCGTCGTCCATACCAGGATCTGACGGTAAGAATTAGCTGAGAGTTTTGAGTCGGAGACAAGAAACTTGACAGCCAAATTGTACATCCATCTGGTATGAAGCAGCGTTAGACCCTCGGAGATAAGTCGGCTAGTGACCAATGTATTGAAACGCGACGCAATTTCTGTGTTGCATCGTCATTAGGATGGTGGGAATGTCGCAATTAACTGTCAAATTTGCGTCGGATTCCCGAAACTTTACTCGCAGGAGAACGAACATGTGGTGAACCAGGCATGCTCGGAGATAAATCTGCTGGAAGACGATGTTCTGAAAACCATCGCAGTATGTGTGTTCCATCGTAATTGAGAGTATGGGAGGAATAAAATTAACTGCCAATCTTGCGTCGGATTTGTAAACTAGACTGACAAAACGCGACCATCCGGTGACCGAGGCACCAATAGACCCTTGTAGATAGTTACGCTGGACATCGATCTATTGAATCGCGACGGCATTTGTGTGTTCCAACGTCAATACCAGGATCTGACGGTAAGAATTAACTGAGTTATGAGAGGGAGAAAACAAACTTGACTGCCAAAGAGTACGTCCATCTGGTATGAGACAGCGATAGACCCTCGGAGATAAGTCGACTAGTGACCAATGTATTGAATCGCGACGCAATTTCTGTGAAACAACGTCGTTAGAATGGTGGGAATGTCGCAATTAACTGTCAAATTTGCGTCGGATTTGAAAACAAGACTGACAAAGAGCGAACATACGGTGACCGAGGCACCAATAGACCCTTATAGATAGTTACGCTAGACATCAATGTACTGAATCGCGACGCTATTTGTGTGTTCCGTCGTCCATACCAGGATCCGACGGTGAGAATTAGCTGAGAGTTTTGAGTCGGAGACAAGAAACTTGACAGCCAAATTGTACATCCATCTGGTATGGAGCAGCGTTAGACCCTCGGAGATAAGTCGGCTAGTGACCAATGTATTGAATCGCGACGCAATTTCTGTGTTGCATCGTCATTAGGATGGTGGGAATGTCGCAATTAACTGTCAAATTTGCGTCGGATTCCCTAAACTTTACTCGCAGGAGAACGATCATGTGGTGAACCAGGCATGCTCGGAGATAAATCTGCTGGAAGACGATGTTCTGAAAACCATCGCAGTATGTGTGTTCCATCGTCATTGAGAGGATGAGAGAACATAAATTAACTGTCAGTTTTGCGTCGGATTTGAAAACTACATGACAAAACGCGACCATCCGGTGACCGAGGCACCAGTAGACCCTTGTAGATAGTTACGCTGGACATCGATCTATTGAATCGCGACGCTATTTGTGTTTTCCATCGTCAATCCCAAGATCTGACGGTAAGAATTAACTGTGAGTTTTGAGTCGGAGACAAGAAACTTGACAGCCAAATTGTACAGCATCTGGTAGGAGGCAGCGTTAGACCCTCGGAGATAAGTCGGCTAGTGACCAATGTATTGAATCGCGACGCAATTTCTGTGAAACAACGTCGTTAGAATGGTGGGAATGTCGCAATTAACTGTCAAATTTGCGTCGGATTTGAAAACAAGACTGACAAAGAGCGAACATCCGGTGACCGAGGCACCAATAGACCCTTATAGATAGTTACGCTAGACATCAATGTACTGAATCGCAACGCTATTTGTGTTTTCCATCGTCAATACCAAGATCTGATGGTAAGAATTAACTGTGAGTTTTGAGTCGGAGACAAGAAACTTGACAGCCAAATTGTACAACATCTGGTAGGAGGCAGTGTTAGACCCTCGGAGATAAGTCGGCTAGTGACCAATGTATTGAATCGCGACGCAATTTCTGTGTTGCATCGTCATTAGGATGGTGGGAACGTCTCAATTAACTGTCAAATTTGCGTCGGATTCCCGAAACTTTACTCGCAGGAGAACGATCATGTGGTGAACCAGGCATGCTCGGAGATAAATCTGCTGGAAGACGATGTTCTGAAAACCATCGCAGTATGTGTGTTCCATCGTAATTGAGAGTATGGGAGGAATAAAATTAACTGCCAATCTTGCGTCGGATATGTAAACTAGACTGACAAAACGCGACCATCCGGTGACCGAGGCACCAATAGACCCTTGTAGATAGTTACGCTGGACATCGATCTATTGAATCGCGACGCCATTTGTGTGTTCCAACGTCAATACCAGGATCTGACGGTAAGAATTAACTGAGTTATGAGAGGGAGAAAACAAACTTGACTGCCAAAGAGTACGTCCGTCTGGTATGAGACAGCGATAGACCCTCGGAGATAAGTCGACTAGTGACCAATATATTGAATCGCGACGCAATTTCTGTGAAACAACGTCGTTAGAATGGTGGGAATGTCGCAATTAACTGTCAAATTTGCGTCGGATTTGAAAACAAGACTGACAAAGAGCGAACATCCGGTGACCGAGGCACCAATAGACCCTTATAGATAGTTACGCTAGACATCAATGTACTGAATCGCGACGCTATTTGTGTGTTCCGTCGTCCATACCAGGATCTGACGGTGAGAATTAGCTGAGAGTTTTGAGTCGGAGACAAGAAACTTGACAGCCAAATTGTACATCCATCTGGTATGAAGCAGCGTTAGACCCTCGGAGATAAGTCGGGTAGTGACCAATGTATTGAATCGCGACGCAATTTCTGTGTTGCATCGTCATTAGGATGGTGGGAATGTCGCAATTAACTGTCAAATTTGCGTCGGATTCCCGAAACTTTACTCGCAGGAGAACGATCATGTGGTGAACCAGGCATGCTCGGAGATAAATCTGCTGGAAGACGATGTTCTGAAAACCATCGCAGTATGTGTGTTCCATCGTCATTGAGAGGATGAGAGAACATAAATTAACTGTCAGTTTTGCGTCGGATTTGAAAACTACATGACAAAACGCGACCATCCGGTGACCGAGGCACCAGTAGACCCTTGTAGATAGTTACGCTGGACATCGATCTATTGAATCGCGACGCTATTTGTGTTTTCCATCGTCAATACCAAGATCTGACGGTAAGAATTAACTGTGAGTTTTGAGTCGGAGACAAGAAACTTGACAGCCAAATTGTACAACATCTGGTAGGAGGCAGCGTTAGACCCTTGGAGATAAGTCGGCTAGTGACCAATGTATTGAATCGCGACGCAATTTCTGTGTTGCATCGTCATTAGGATGGTGGGAACGTCCCAATTAACTGTCAAATTTGCGTCGGATTCCCGAAACTTTACTCGCAGGAGAACGATCATGTGGTGAACCAGGCATGCTCGGAGATAAATCTGCTGGAAGACGATGTTCTGAAAACCATCGCAGTATGTGTGTTCCATCGTAATTGAGAGTATGGGAGGAATAAAATTAACTGCCAATCTTGCGTCGGATATGTAAACTAGACTGACAAAACGCGACCATCCGGTGACCGAGGCACCAATAGACCCTTGTAGATAGTTACGCTGGACATCGATCTATTGAATCGCGACGCCATTTGTGTGTTCCAACGTCAATACCAGGATCTGACGGTAAGAATTAACTGAGTTATGAGAGGGAGAAAACAAACTTGACTGCCAAAGAGTACGTCCGTCTGGTATGAGACAGCGATAGACCCTCGGAGATAAGTCGACTGGTGACCAATGTATTGAATCGCGACGCAATTTCTGTGAAACAACGTCGTTAGAATGGTGGGAATGTCGCAATTAACTGTCAAATTTGCGTCGGATTTGAAAACAAGACTGACAAAGAGCGAACATCCGGTGACCGAGGCACCAATAGACCCTTATAGATAGTTACGCTAGACATCAATGTACTGAATCGCGACGCTATTTGTGTGTTCCGTCGTCCATACCAGGATCTGACGGTGAGAATTAGCTGAGAGTTTTGAGTCGGAGACAAGAAACTTGACAGCCAAATTGTACATCCATCTGGTATGAAGCAGCGTTAGACCCTCGGAGATAAGTCGGCTAGTGACCAATGTATTGAATCGCGACGCAATTTCTGTGTTGCATCGTCATTAGGATGGTGGGAATGTCGCAATTAACTGTCAAATTTGCGTCGGATTCCCGAAACTTTACTCGCAGGAGAACGATCATGTGGTGAACCAGGCATGCTCGGAGATAAATCTGCTGAAAGACGATGTTCTGAAAACCATCGCAGTATGTGTGTTCCATCGTCATTGAGAGGATGAGAGAACATAAATTAACTGTCAGTTTTGCGTCGGATTTGAAAACTACATGACAAAACGCGACCATCCGGTGACCGAGGCACCAGTAGACCCTTGTAGATATTTACGCTGGACATCGATCTATTGAATCGCGACGCTATTTGTGTTTTCCATCGTCAATACCAAGATCTGACGGTAAGAATTAACTGTGAGTTTTGAGTCGGAGACAAGAAACTTGACAGCCAAATTGTACATCCATCTGGTATGAAGCAGCGTTAGACCCTCGGAGATAAGTCGGCTAGTGACCAATGTATTGAATCGCGACGCAATTTCTGTGTTGCATCGTCATTAGGATGGTGGGAATGTCGCAATTAACTGTCAAATTTGCGTCGGATTTGAAAACTAGACTGACAAAGAGCGAACATCCGGTGACCGAGGCAACAATAGACCCTTGTAGATAGTTACGCTAGACATCGATGTACTGAATCGCGACGCTATTTGTGTGTTCCATGGTCGATACCAGGATCTGACGGTAAGAATTAACTGTGACTTACGAGTCGGAGACAAGAAACTTGACAGAAAAATTGTACATCCATCTGGTATGAGGCAGCGTTAGGCCCTCGGAGAAAAGTCGGCTAGTGACCAATTTATTGAATCGCGACGCAATTTCTGTGTTGCATCGTCATTAGGATGGTGCGAATGTCGCAATTAACTGTCAAATTTGCGTCGGATTCCCGAAACTTTACTCGTAGGACAACGATCATGTGGTGACCAAGGCATGCCCGGAGATAAATCTAATGGAAGACGACGTTCTGAAAACCATCTCAGTATGTGTGTGTGTTCCATCGTAATTGAGAGTATGGGAGGAATAATATTAACTGCCAATCTTGCGTCGGATATGTAAACTAGACTGACAAAACGCGACCATCCGGTGACCGAGGCACCAATAGACCCTTGTAGATAGTTACGCTATACATCGATCTATTGAATTGCGACGCCATTTGTGTGTTCCAGCGTCAATACCAAGATCTGACAATAAGAATTAACTGTGAGTTATGAGAGGGAGAAAACAAACTTGACTGCCAAAGAGCACGTCCATCTGGTATGAGGCAGCGATAGACCCTCGGAGATAAGTCGGCTAGTGACCAATGTATTGAATCGCGACGCAATTTCTGAGTTGCATCGTCATTAGGATGGTGGGAATGTCGCAATTAACTGTCAAATTTGCGTCGGATTCCCGAAACTTTACTCGCTGGAGAACGATCATGTGGTGAACCAGGCATGCTCGGAGATAAATCTGCTGGAAGACGATGTTCTGAAAACCATCGCAGTATGTGTGTTCCATCGTCATTGAGAGGATGAGAGAACATAAATTAACTGTCAGTTTTGCGTCGGATTTGAAAACTACATGACAAAACGCGACCATCCGGTGACCGAGGCACCAGTAGACCCTTGTAGATAGTTACGCTGGACATCGATCTATTGAATCGCGACGCTATTTGTGTTTTCCATCGTCAATCCCAAGATCTGACGGTAAGAATTAACTGTGAGTTTTGAGTCGGAGACAAGAAACTTGACAGCCAAATTGTACAGCATCTGGTAGGAGGCAGCGTTAGACCCTCGGAGATAAGTCGGCTAGTGACCAATGTATTGAATCGCGACGCAATTTCTGTGAAACAACGTCGTTAGAATGGTGGGAATGTCGCAATTAACTGTCAAATTTGCGTCGGATTTGAAAACAAGACTGACAAAGAGCGAACATCCGGTGACCGAGGCACCAATAGACCCTTATAGATAGTTACGCTAGACATCAATGTACTGAATCGCAACGCTATTTGTGTTTTCCATCGTCAATACCAAGATCTGATGGTAAGAATTAACTGTGAGTTTTGAGTCGGAGACAAGAAACTTGACAGCCAAATTGTACAACATCTGGTAGGAGGCAGTGTTAGACCCTCGGAGATAAGTCGGCTAGTGACCAATGTATTGAATCGCGACGCAATTTCTGTGTTGCATCGTCATTAGGATGGTGGGAACGTCTCAATTAACTGTCAAATTTGCGTCGGATTCCCGAAACTTTATCGCAGGAGAACGATCATGTGGTGAACCAGGCATGCTCGGAGATAAATCTGCTGGAAGACGATGTTCTGAAAACCATCGCAGTATGTGTGTTCCATCGTAATTGAGAGTATGGGAGGAATAAAATTAACTGCCAATCTTGCGTCGGATATGTAAACTAGACTGACAAAACGCGACCATCCGGTGACCGAGGCACCAATAGACCCTTGTAGATAGTTACGCTGGACATCGATCTATTGAATCGCGACGCCATTTGTGTGTTCCAACGTCAATACCAGGATCTGACGGTAAGAATTAACTGAGTTATGAGAGGGAGAAAACAAACTTGACTGCCAAAGAGTACGTCCGTCTGGTATGAGACAGCGATAGACCCTCGGAGATAAGTCGACTAGTGACCAATATATTGAATCGCGACGCAATTTCTGTGAAACAACGTCGTTAGAATGGT
Organism: Schistocerca gregaria; assembly: GCF_023897955.1. Lineage (NCBI taxonomy): Eukaryota > Metazoa > Arthropoda > Insecta > Orthoptera > Acrididae > Schistocerca > Schistocerca gregaria. The sequence continues at coordinate 2,204,841 of NW_026061833.1, read as the reverse complement.
GGGAATGTCGCAATTAACTGTCAAATTTGCGTCGGATTTGAAAACAAGACTGACAAAGAGCGAACATCCGGTGACCGAGGCACCAATAGACCCTTATAGATAGTTACGCTAGACATCAATGTACTGAATCGCGACGCTATTTGTGTGTTCCGTCGTCCATACCAGGATCTGACGGTGAGAATTAGCTGAGAGTTTTGAGTCGGAGACAAGAAACTTGACAGCCAAATTGTACATCCATCTGGTATGAAGCAGCGTTAGACCCTCGGAGATAAGTCGGCTAGTGACCAATGTATTGAATCGCGACGCAATTTCTGTGTTGCATCGTCATTAGGATGGTGGGAATGTCGCAATTAACTGTCAAATTTGCGTCGGATTCCCGAAACTTTACTCGCAGGAGAACGATCATGTGGTGAACCAGGCATGCTCGGAGATAAATCTGCTGAAAGACGATGTTCTGAAAACCATCGCAGTATGTGTGTTCCATCGTCATTGAGAGGATGAGAGAACATAAATTAACTGTCAGTTTTGCGTCGGATTTGAAAACTACATGACAAAACGCGACCATCCGGTGACCGAGGCACCAGTAGACCCTTGTAGATATTTACGCTGGACATCGATCTATTGAATCGCGACGCTATTTGTGTTTTCCATCGTCAATACCAAGATCTGACGGTAAGAATTAACTGTGAGTTTTGAGTCGGAGACAAGAAACTTGACAGCCAAATTGTACATCCATCTGGTATGAAGCAGCGTTAGACCCTCGGAGATAAGTCGGCTAGTGACCAATGTATTGAATCGCGACGCAATTTCTGTGTTGCATCGTCATTAGGATGGTGGGAATGTCGCAATTAACTGTCAAATTTGCGTCGGATTTGAAAACTAGACTGACAAAGAGCGAACATCCGGTGACCGAGGCAACAATAGACCCTTGTAGATAGTTACGCTAGACATCGATGTACTGAATCGCGACGCTATTTGTGTGTTCCATGGTCGATACCAGGATCTGACGGTAAGAATTAACTGTGACTTACGAGTCGGAGACAAGAAACTTGACAGAAAAATTGTACATCCATCTGGTATGAGGCAGCGTTAGGCCCTCGGAGAAAAGTCGGCTAGTGACCAATTTATTGAATCGCGACGCAATTTCTGTGTTGCATCGTCATTAGGATGGTGCGAATGTCGCAATTAACTGTCAAATTTGCGTCGGATTCCCGAAACTTTACTCGTAGGACAACGATCATGTGGTGACCAAGGCATGCCCGGAGATAAATCTAATGGAAGACGACGTTCTGAAAACCATCTCAGTATGTGTGTGTGTTCCATCGTAATTGAGAGTATGGGAGGAATAATATTAACTGCCAATCTTGCGTCGGATATGTAAACTAGACTGACAAAACGCGACCATCCGGTGACCGAGGCACCAATAGACCCTTGTAGATAGTTACGCTATACATCGATCTATTGAATTGCGACGCCATTTGTGTGTTCCAGCGTCAATACCAAGATCTGACAATAAGAATTAACTGTGAGTTATGAGAGGGAGAAAACAAACTTGACTGCCAAAGAGCACGTCCATCTGGTATGAGGCAGCGATAGACCCTCGGAGATAAGTCGGCTAGTGACCAATGTATTGAATCGCGACGCAATTTCTGAGTTGCATCGTCATTAGGATGGTGGGAATGTCGCAATTAACTGTCAAATTTGCGTCGGATTCCCGAAACTTTACTCGCTGGAGAACGATCATGTGGTGAACCAGGCATGCTCGGAGATAAATCTGCTGGAAGACGATGTTCTGAAAACCATCGCAGTATGTGTGTTCCATCGTCATTGAGAGGATGAGAGAACATAAATTAACTGTCAGTTTTGCGTCGGATTTGAAAACTACATGACAAAACGCGACCATCCGGTGACCGAGGCACCAGTAGACCCTTGTAGATAGTTACGCTGGACATCGATCTATTGAATCGCGACGCTATTTGTGTTTTCCATCGTCAATCCCAAGATCTGACGGTAAGAATTAACTGTGAGTTTTGAGTCGGAGACAAGAAACTTGACAGCCAAATTGTACAGCATCTGGTAGGAGGCAGCGTTAGACCCTCGGAGATAAGTCGGCTAGTGACCAATGTATTGAATCGCGACGCAATTTCTGTGAAACAACGTCGTTAGAATGGTGGGAATGTCGCAATTAACTGTCAAATTTGCGTCGGATTTGAAAACAAGACTGACAAAGAGCGAACATCCGGTGACCGAGGCACCAATAGACCCTTATAGATAGTTACGCTAGACATCAATGTACTGAATCGCAACGCTATTTGTGTTTTCCATCGTCAATACCAAGATCTGATGGTAAGAATTAACTGTGAGTTTTGAGTCGGAGACAAGAAACTTGACAGCCAAATTGTACAACATCTGGTAGGAGGCAGTGTTAGACCCTCGGAGATAAGTCGGCTAGTGACCAATGTATTGAATCGCGACGCAATTTCTGTGTTGCATCGTCATTAGGATGGTGGGAACGTCTCAATTAACTGTCAAATTTGCGTCGGATTCCCGAAACTTTATCGCAGGAGAACGATCATGTGGTGAACCAGGCATGCTCGGAGATAAATCTGCTGGAAGACGATGTTCTGAAAACCATCGCAGTATGTGTGTTCCATCGTAATTGAGAGTATGGGAGGAATAAAATTAACTGCCAATCTTGCGTCGGATATGTAAACTAGACTGACAAAACGCGACCATCCGGTGACCGAGGCACCAATAGACCCTTGTAGATAGTTACGCTGGACATCGATCTATTGAATCGCGACGCCATTTGTGTGTTCCAACGTCAATACCAGGATCTGACGGTAAGAATTAACTGAGTTATGAGAGGGAGAAAACAAACTTGACTGCCAAAGAGTACGTCCGTCTGGTATGAGACAGCGATAGACCCTCGGAGATAAGTCGACTAGTGACCAATATATTGAATCGCGACGCAATTTCTGTGAAACAACGTCGTTAGAATGGTGGGAATGTCGCAATTAACTGTCAAATTTGCGTCGGATTTGAAAACAAGACTGACAAAGAGCGAACATCCGGTGACCGAGGCACCAATAGACCCTTATAGATAGTTACGCTAGACATCAATGTACTGAATCGCGACGCTATTTGTGTGTTCCGTCGTCCATACCAGGATCTGACGGTGAGAATTAGCTGAGAGTTTTGAGTCGGAGACAAGAAACTTGACAGCCAAATTGTACATCCATCTGGTATGAAGCAGCGTTAGACCCTCGGAGATAAGTCGGCTAGTGACCAATGTATTGAATCGCGACGCAATTTCTGTGTTGCATCGTCATTAGGATGGTGGGAATGTCGCAATTAACTGTCAAATTTGCGTCGGATTCCCGAAACTTTACTCGCAGGAGAACGATCATGTGGTGAACCAGGCATGCTCGGAGATAAATCTGCTGGAAGACGATGTTCTGAAAACCATCGCAGTATGTGTGTTCCATCGTCATTGAGAGGATGAGAGAACATAAATTAACTGTCAGTTTTGCGTCGGATTTGAAAACTACATGACAAAAAGCGACCATCCGGTGACCGAGGCACCAGTAGACCCTTGTAGATAGTTACGCTGGACATCGATCTATTGAATCGCGACGCTATTTTTGTTTTCCATCGTCAATACCAAGATCTGACGGTAAGAATTAACTGTGAGTTTTGAGTCGGAGACAAGAAACTTGACAGCCAAATTGTACAGCATCTGGTAGGAGGCAGCGTTAGACCCTCGGAGATAAGTCGGCTAGTGACCAATGTATTGAATCGCGACGCAATTTCTGTGTTGCATCGTCATTAGGATGGTGGGAACGTCTCAATTAACTGTCAAATTTGCGTCGGATTCCCGAAACTTTACTCGCAGGAGAACGATCATGTGGTGAACCAGGCATGCTCGGAGATAAATCTGCTGGAAGACGATGTTCTGAAAACCATCGCAGTATGTGTGTTCCATCGTAATTGAGAGTATGGGAGGAATAAAATTAACTGCCAATCTTGCGTCGGATTTGTAAACTAGACTGACAAAACGCGACCATCCGGTGACCGAGGCACCAATAGACCCTTGTAGATAGTTACGCTGGACATCGATCTATTGAATCGCGACGCCATTTGTGTGTTCCATCGTCAATACCAGGATCTGACGGTAAGAATTAACTGAGTTATGAGAGGGAGAAAACAAACTTGACTGCCAAAGAGTACGTCCATCTGGTATGAGACAGCGATAGAACCTCGGAGATAAGTCGACTTGTGACCAATGTATTGAATCGCGACGCAATTTCTGTGAAACAACGTCGTTAGAATGGTGGGAATGTCGCAATTAACTGTCAAATTTGCGTCGGATTTGAAAACAAGACTGACAAAGAGCGAACATCCGGTGACCGAGGCACCAATAGACCCTTATAGATAGTTACGCTAGACATCAATGTACTGAATCGCGACGCTATTTGTGTGTTCCGTCGTCCATACCAGGATCTGACGGTGAGAATTAGCTGAGAGTTTTGAGTCGGAGACAAGAAACTTGACAGCCAAATTGTACATCCATCTGGTATGAAGCAGCGTTAGACCCTCGGAGATAAGTCGGCTAGTGACCAATGTATTGAATCGCGACGCAATTTCTGTGTTGCATCGTCATTAGGATGGTGGGAATGTCGCAATTAACTGTCAAATTTGCGTCGGATTCCCGAAACTTTACTCGCAGGAGAACGATCATGTGGTGAACCAGGCATGCTCGGAGATAAATCTGCTGGAAGACGATGTTCTGAAAACCATCGCAGTATGTGTGTTCCATCGTCATTGAGAGGATGAGACAACATAAATTAACCGTCAGTTTTGCTTCGGATTTGAAAACTAGATGACAAAACGCGACCATTCGGTGACCAAGGCACCAGTAGACCCTTGTAGATAGTTACGCTGGACATCGATCTATTGAATCGCGACGCTATTTGTGTTTTCCATCGTCAATACCAAGATCTGACGGTAAGAATTAACTGTGAGTTTTGAGTCGGAGACAAGAAACTTGACAGCCAATTGTACAACATCTGGTAGGAGGCAGTGTTAGACCCTCGGAGATAAGTCGGCTAGTGACCAATGTATTGAATCGCGACGCAATTTCTGTGTTGCATCGTCATTAGGATGGTGGGAACGTCTCAATTAACTGTCAAATTTGCGTCGGATTCCCGAAACTTTACTCGCAGGAGAACGATCATGTGGTGAACCAGGCATGCTCGGAGATAAATCTGCTGGAAGACGATGTTCTGAAAACCATCGCAGTATGTGTGTTCCATCGTAATTGAGAGTATGGGAGGAATAAAATTAACTGCCAATCTTGCGTCGGATTTGTAAACTAGACTGACAAAACGCGACCATCCGGTGACCGAGGCACCAATAGACCCTTGTAGATAGTTACGCTGGACATCGATCTATTGAATCGCGACGCCATTTGTGTGTTCCAACGTCAATACCAGGATCTGACGGTAAGAATTAACTGAGTTATGAGAGGGAGAAAACAAACTTGACTGCCAAAGAGTACGTCCATCTGGTATGAGACAGCGATAGACCCTCGGAGATAAGTCGACTAGTGACCAATGTATTGAATCGCGACGCAATTTCTGTGAAACAACGTCGTTAGAATGGTGGGAATGTCGCAATTAACTGTCAAATTTGCGTCGGATTTGAAAACAAGACTGACAAAGAGCGAACATGCGGTGACCGAGGCACCAATAGACCCTTATAGATAGTTACGCTAGACATCAATGTACTGAATCGCGACGCTATTTGTGTGTTCCGTCGTCCATACCAGGATCTGACGGTGAGAATTAGCTGGGAGTTTTGAGTCGGAGACAAGAAACTTGACAGCCAAATTGTACATCCATCTGGTATGAAGCAGCGTTAGACCCTCGGAGATAAGTCGGCTAGTGACCAATGTATTGAATCGCGACGCAATTTCTGTGTTGCATCGTCATTAGGATTGTGGGAATGTCGCAATTAACTGTCAAATTTGCGTCGGATTCCCTAAACTTTACTCGCAGGAGAACGATCATGTGGTGAACCAGGCATGCTCGGAGATAAATCTGCTGGAAGACGATGTTCTGAAAACCATCGCAGTATGTGTGTTCCATCGTCATTGAGAGGATGAGAGAACATAAATTAACTGTCAGTTTTGCGTCGGATTTGAAAACTACATGACAAAACGCGACCATCCGGTGACCGAGGCACCAGTAGACCCTTGTAGATAGTTACGCTGGACATCGATCTATTGAATCGCGACGCTATTTGTGTTTTCCATCGTCAATACCAAGATCTGACGGTAAGAATTAACTGTGAGTTTTGAGTCGGAGACAAGAAACTTGACAGCCAAATTGTACAACATCTGGTAGGAGGCAGCGTTAGACCCTCGGAGATAAGTCGGCTAGTGACCAATGTATTGAATCGCGACGCAATTTCTGTGTTGCATCGTCATTAGGATGGTGGGAACGTCTCAATTAACTGTCAAATTTGCGTCGGATTCCCGAAACTTTACTCGCAGGAGAACGATCATGTGGTGAACCAGGCATGCTCGGAGATAAATCTGCTGGAAGACGATGTTCTGAAAACCATCGCAGTATGTGTGTTCCATCGTAATTGAGAGTATGGGAGGAATAAAATTAACTGCCAATCTTGCGTCGGATTTGTAAACTAGACTGACAAAACGCGACCATCCGGTGACCGAGGCACCAATAGACCCTTGTAGATAGTTACGCTGGACATCGATCTATTGAATCGCGACGCCATTTGTGTGTTCCATCGTCAATACCAGGATCTGACGGTAAGAATTAACTGTGAGTTATGAGAGGGAGAAAACAAACTTGACTGCCAAAGAGTACGTCCATCTGGTATGAGACAGCGATAGACCCTCGGAGATAAGTCGACAAGTGACCTATGTATTGAATCGCGACGCAATTTCTGTGAAACAACGTCGTTAGAATGGTGGGAATGTCGCAATTAACTGTCAAATTTGCGTCGGATTTGAAAACAAGACTGACAAAGAGCGAACATCCGGTGACCGAGGCACCAATAGACCCTTATAGATAGTTACGCTAGACATCAATGTACTGAATCGCGACGCTATTTGTGTTTTCCATCGTCAATACCAAGATCTGACGGTAAGAATTAACTGTGAGTTTTGAGTCGGAGACAAGAAACTTGACAGCCAAATTGTACAACATCTGGAATGAAGCAGCGTTAGACCCTCGGAGATAAGTCGGCTAGTGACCAATGTATTGAATCGCGACGCAATTTCTGTGTTGCATCGTCATTAGGATGGTGGGAACGTCTCAATTAACTGTCAAATTTGCGTCGGATTCCCGAAACTTTACTCGCAGGAGAACGATCATGTGGTGAACCAGGCATGCTCGGAGATAAATCTGCTGGAAGACGATGTTCTGAAAACCATCGCAGTATGTGTGTTCCATCGTAATTGAGAGTATGGGAGGAATAAAATTAACTGCCAATCTTGCGTCGGATATGTAAACTAGACTGACAAAACGCGACCATCCGGTGACCGAGGCACCAATAGACCCTTGCAGATAGTTACGCTGGACATCGATCTATTGAATCGCGACGGCATTTGTGTGTTCCAACGTCAATACCAGGATCTGACGGTAAGAATTAACTGAGTTATGAGAGGGAGAAAACAAACTTGACTGCCAAAGAGTACGTCCGTCTGGTATGAGACAGCGATAGACCCTCGGAGATAAGTCGACTAGTGACCAATGTATTGAATCGCGACGCAATTTCTGTGAAACAACGTCGTTAGAATGGTGGGAATGTCGCAATTAACTGTCAAATTTGCGTCGGATTTGAAAACAAGACTGACAAAGAGCGAACATCCGGTGACCGAGGCACCAATAGACCCTTATAGATAGTTACGCTAGACATCAATGTACTGAATCGCGACGCTATTTGTGTGTTCCGTCGTCCATACCAGGATCTGACGGTGAGAATTAGCTGAGAGTTTTGAGTCGGAGACAAGAAACTTGACAGCCAAATTGTACATCCATCTGGTATGAAGCAGCGTTAGACCCTCGGAGATAAGTCGGCTAGTGACCAATGTATTGAATCGCGACGCAATTTCTGTGTTGCATCGTCATTAGGATGGTGGGAATGTCGCAATTAACTGTCAAATTTGCGTCGGATTCCCGAAACTTTACTCGCAGGAGAACGATCATGTGGTGAACCAGGCATGCTCGGAGATAAATCTGCTGGAAGACGATGTTCTGAAAACCATCGCAGTATGTGTGTTCCATCGTCATTGAGAGGATGAGAGAACATAAATTAACTGTCAGTTTTGCGTCGGATTTGAAAACTACATGACAAAACGCGACCATCCGGTGACCGAGGCACCAGTAGACCCTTGTAGATATTTACGCTGGACATCGATCTATTGAATCGCGACGCTATTTGTGTTTTCCATCGTCAATACCAAGATCTGACGGTAAGAATTAACTGTGAGTTTTGAGTCGGAGACAAGAAACTTGACAGCCAAATTGTACAACATCTGGTAGGAGGCAGCGTTAGACCCTCGGAGATAAGTCGGCTAGTGACCAATGTATCTAATCGCGACGCAATTTCTGTGTTGCAACGTCGTTAGGATGGTGGGAGTGTCGCAATTAACTGTTAAATTTGCGTCGGATTTGAAAACTAGACTGACAAAGAGCGAACATCCGGTGACCGAGGCACCAATAGACCCTTATAGATAGTTACGCTAGACATCTGTGTATTGAATCGCGACGCTATTTGTGTGTTCCGTCGTCCATACCAGGATCTGACGGTGAGAATTAGCTGAGAGTTTTGAGTCGGAGACAAGAAACTTGACAGCCAAATTGTACATCCATCTGGTATGAAGCAGCGTTAGACCCTCGGAGATAAGTCGGCTAGTGACCAATGTATTGAATCGCGACGCAATTTCTGTGTTGCATCGTCATTAGGATGGTGGGAATGTCGCAATTAACTGTCAAATTTGCGTCGGATTTGAAAACTAGACTGACAAAGAGAGAACATCCGGTGACCGAGGCAACAATAGACCCTTGTAGATAGTTACGCTAGACATCGATGTACTGAATCGCGACGCTATTTGTGTGTTCCATGGTCGATACCAGGATCTGACGGTAAGAATTAACTGTGACTTACGAGTCGGAGACAAGAAACTTGACAGAAAAATTGTACATCCATCTGGTATGAGGCAGCGTTAGGCCCTCGGAGATAAGTCGGCTAGTGACCAATTTATTGAATCGCGACGCAATTTCTGTGTTGCATCGTCATTAGCATGGTGCGAATGTCGCAATTAACTGTCAAATTTACGTCGGATTCACGAAACTTTACTCGTAGGACAACGATCATGTGGTGACCAAGGCATGCCCGGAGATAAATCTAATGGAAGACGACGTTCTGAAAACCATCTCAGTATGTGTGTGTGTTCCATCGTAATTGAGAGTATGGGAGGAATAATATTAACTGCCAATCTTGCGTCGGATATGTAAACTAGACTGACAAAACGCGACCATCCGGTGACCGAGGCACCAATAGACCCTTGTAGATAGTTACGCTATACATCGATCTATTGAATTGCGACGCCATTTGTGTGTTCCAACGTCAATACCAAGATCTGACAATAAGAATTAACTGTGAGTTATGAGAGGGAGAAAACAAACTTGACTGCCAAAGAGCACGTCCATCTGGTATGAGGCAGCGATAGACCCTCGGAGATAAGTCGGCTAGTGACCAATGTATTGAATCGCGACGCAATTTCTGAGTTGCATCGTCATTAGGATGGTGGGAATGTCGCAATTAACTGTCAAATTTGCGTCGGATTCCCGAAACTTTACTCGCTGGAGAACGATCATGTGGTGAACCAGGCATGCTCGGAGATAAATCTGCTGGAAGACGATGTTCTGAAAACCATCGCAGTATGTGTGTTCCATCGTCATTGAGAGGATGAGAGAACATAAATTAACTGTCAGTTTTGCGTCGGATTTGAAAACTACATGACAAAACGCGACCATCCGGTGACCGAGGCACCAGTAGACCCTTGTAGATAGTTACGCTGGACATCGATCTATTAAATCGCGACGCTATTTGTGTTTTCCATCGTCAATACCAAGATCTGACGGTAAGAATTAACTGTGAGTTTTGAGTCGGAGACAAGAAACTTGACAGCCAAATTGTACAGCATCTGGTAGGAGGCAGCGTTAGACCCTCGGAGATAAGTCGGCTAGTGACCAATGTATTGAATCGCGACGCAATTTCTGTGTTGCATCGTCATTAGGATGGTGGGAACATCTCAATTAACTGTCAAATTTGCGTCGGATTCCCGAAACTTTACTCGCAGGAGAACGATCATGTGGTGAACCAGGCATGCTCGGAGATAAATCTGCTGGAAGACGATGTTCTGAAAACCATCGCAGTATGTGTGTTCCATCGTAATTGAGAGTATGGGAGGAATAAAATTAACTGCCAATCTTGCGTCGGATTTGTAAACTAGACTGACAAAACGCGACCATCCGGTGACCGAGGCACCAATAGACCCTTGTAGATAGTTACGCTGGACATCGATCTATTGAATCGCGACGCCATTTGTGTGTTCCATCGTCAATACCAGGATCTGACGGTAAGAATTAACTGTGAGTTATGAGAGGGAGAAAACAAACTTGACTGCCAAAGAGTACGTCCATCTGGTATGAGACAGCGATAGACCCTCGGAGATAAGTCGACTAGTGACCAATGTATTGAATCGGGACGCAATTTCTGTGAAACAACGTCGTTAGAATGGTGGGAATGTCGCAATTAACTGTCAAATTTGCGTCGGATTTGAAAACAAGACTGACAAAGAGCGAACATCCGGTGACCGAGGCACCAATAGACCCTTATAGATAGTTACGCTAGACATCAATGTACTGAATCGCGACGCTATTTGTGTGTTCCGTCGTCCATACCAGGATCTGACGGTGAGAATTAGCTGAGAGTTTTGAATCGGAGACAAGAAACTTGACAGCCAAATTGTACATCCATCTGGTATGAAGCAGCGTTAGACCCTCGGAGATAAGTCGGCTAGTGACCAATGTATTGAATCGCGACGCAATTTCTGTGTTATTAGGATGGTGGGAATGTCGCAATTAACTGTCAAATTTGCGTCGGATTCCCGAAACTTTACTCGCAGGAGAACGATCATGTGGTGAACCAGGCATGCTCGGAGATAAATCTGCTGGAAGACGATGTTCTGAAAACCATCGCAGTATGTGTGTTCCATAGTCATTGAGAGGATGAGAGAACATAAATTAACCGTCAGTTTTGCTTCGGATTTGAAAACTAGATGACAAAACGCGACCATCCGGTGACCAAGGCACCAGTAGACCCTTGTAGATAGTTACGCTGGACATCGATCTATTGAATCTCGACGCTATTTGTGTTTTCCATCGTCAATACCAAGATCTGACGGTAAGAATTAACTGTGAGTTTTGAGTCGGAGACAAGAAACTTGACAGCCAAATTGTACAACATCTGGTAGGAGGCAGTGTTAGACCCTCGGAGATAAGTCGGCTAGTGACCAATGTATTGAATCGCGACGCAATTTCTGTGTTGCATCGTCATTAGGATGGTGGGAACGTCTCAATTAACTGTCAAATTTGCGTCGGATTCCCGAAACTTTACTCGCAGGAGAACGATCATGTGGTGAACCAGGCATGCTCGGAGATAAATCTGCTGGAAGACGATGTTCTGAAAACCATCGCAGTATGTGTGTTCCATCGTAATTGAGAGTATGGGAGGAATAAAATTAACTGCCAATCTTGCGTCGGATTTGTAAACTAGACTGACAAAACGCGACCATCCGGTGACCGAGGCACCAATAGACCCTTGTAGATAGTTACGCTGGACATCGATCTATTGAATCGCGACGCCATTTGTGTGTTCCAACGTCAATACCAGGATCTGACGGTAAGAATTAACTGAGTTATGAGAGGGAGAAAACAAACTTGACTGCCAAAGAGTACGTCCATCTGGTATGAGACAGCGATAGACCCTCGGAGATAAGTCGACTAGTGACCAATGTATTGAATCGGGACGCAATTTCTGTGAAACAACGTCGTTAGAATGGTGGGAATGTCGCAATTAACTGTCAAATTTGCGTCGGATTTGAAAACAAGACTGACAAAGAGCGAACATCCGGTGACCGAGGCACCAATAGACCCTTATAGATAGTTACGCTAGACATCAATGTACTGAATCGCGACGCTATTTGTGTGTTCCGTCGTCCATACCAGGATCTGACGGTGAGAATTAGCTGAGAGTTTTGAGTCGGAGACAAGAAACTTGACAGCCAAATTGTACATCCATCTGGTATGAAGCAGCGTTAGACCCTCGGAGATAAGTCGGCTAGTGACCAATGTATTGAATCGCGACGCAATTTCTGTGTTGCATCGTCATTAGGATGGTAGGAATGTCGCAATTAACTGTCAAATTTGCGTCGGATTCCCGAAACTTTACTCGCAGGAGAACGATCATGTGGTGAACCAGGCATGCTCGGAGATAAATCTGCTGGAAGACGATGTTCTGAAAACCATCGCAGTATGTGTGTTCCATCGTCATTGAGAGGATGAGAGAACATAAATTAACTGTCAGTTTTGCGTCGGATTTGAAAACTACATGACAAAACGCGACCATCCGGTGACCGAGGCACCAGTAGACCCTTGTAGATAGTTACGCTGGACATCGATCTATGGAATCGCGACGCTATTTGTGTTTTCCATCGTCAATACCAAGATCTGACGGTAAGAATTAACTGTGAGTTATGAGAGGGAGAAAACAAACTTGACTGCCAAAGAGAACGTCCATCTGGTATCAGGCACCGATAGACCCTCGGAGATAAGTCGGCTAGTGACCAATGTATTTAATCGCGACGCAATATCTGTGTTGCAACGTCGTTAGGATGATGGGAATGTCGCAATTAATTGTCAAATTTGCGTCGGATTTGAAAACTAGACTGACAAAGAGAGAACATCCGGTGACCGAGGCAACAATAGACCCTTGTAGATAGTTACGCTAGACATCGATGTACTGAATCGCGACGCTATTTGTGTGTTCCATGGTCGATACCAGGATCTGACGGTAAGAATTAACTGTGACTTACGAGTCGGAGACAAGAAACTTGACAGAAAAATTGTACATCCATCTGGTATGAGGCAGCGTTAGACCCTCGGAGATAAGTCGGCTAGTGACCAATGTATTAAATCGCGACGAAATTTCTGTGTTGCATCGTCATTAGGATGGTGCGAATGTCGCAATTAACTGTCAAATTTGCGTCGGATTCCCGAAACTTTAATCGTAGGACAACGATCATGTGGTAACCAAGGCATGCTCGGAGATAAATCTGCTGGAAGACGATGTTCTGAAAACCATCGCAGTATGTGTGTTCCATCGTAATTGAGAGTATGGGAGGAATAATATTAACTGCCAATCTTGCGTCGGATATGTAAACTAGTCTGACAAAACGCGACCACCCGGTGACCGAGGCACCAATAGACCCTTGTAGATAGTTACGCTATACATCGATCTATTGAATTGCGACGCCATTTGTGTGTTCCATTGTCAATACCAAGATCTGACAATAAGAATTAACTGTGAGTTATGAGAGGGAGAAAACAAACTTGACTGCCAAAGAGCACGTCCATCTGGTATGAGGCAGCGATAGACCCTCGGAGATAAGTCGGCTAGTGACCAATGTATTGAATCGCGACGCAATTTCTGAGTTGCATCGTCATTAGGATGATGGGAATGTCGCAATTAACTGTCACATTTGCGTCGGATTCCCGAAACTTTAATCGTAGGACAACGATCATGTGGTGACCAAGGCATGCTCGGAGATAAATCTGCTGGAAGACAATGTTCTGAAAACCATCGCAGTATGTGTGTTCCATCGTAATTGAGAGTATGGGAGGAATAAAATTAACTGCCAACCTTGCGTCGGATTTGTAAACTAGACTGACAAAACGCGACCATCCGGTGACCGAGGCACCAATAGACCCTTGTAGATAGTTACGCTGGACATCGATCTATTGAATCGCGACGCCATTTGTGTGTTCCATCGTCAATACCAGGATCTGACGGTAAGAATTAACTGTGAGTTATGAGAGGGAGAAAACAAACTTGACTGCCAAAGAGTACGTCCATCTGGTATGAGACAGCGATAGACCCTCGGAGATAAGTCGACTAGTGACCAATGTATTGAATCGCGACGCAATTTCTGTGTAACAACGTCGTTAGAATGGTGGGAATGTCGCAATTAACTGTCAAATTTGCGTCGGATTTGAAAACAAGACTGACAAAGAGCGAACATCCGGTGACCGAGGCACCAATAGACCCTTATAGATAGTTACGCTGGACATCGATCTATTGAATCGCGACGCTATTTGTGTTTTCCATCGTCAATACCAAGATCTGACGGTAAGAATTAACTGTGAGTTTTGAGTCGGAGACCAGAAACTTGACAGCCAAATTGTACAACATCTGGTAGGAGGCATTGTTAGACCCTCGGAGATAAGTCGGCTAGTGACCAATGTATTGAATCGCGACGCAATTTCTGTGTTGCATCGTCATTAGGATGGTGGGAACGTCTCAATTAACTGTCAAATTTGCGTCGGATTCCCGAAACTTTACTCGCAGGAGAACGATCATGTGGTGAACCAGGCATGCTCGGAGATAAATCTGCTGGAAGACGATGTTCTGAAAACCATCGCAGTATGTGTGTTCCATCGTAATTGAGAGTATGGGAGGAATAAAATTAACTGCCAATCTTGCGTCGGATTTGTAAACTAGACTGACAAAACGCGACCATCCGGTGACCGAGGCACCAATAGACCCTTGTAGATAGTTACGCTGGACATCGATCTATTGAATCGCGACGCCATTTGTATGTTCCAACGTCAATACCAGGATCTGACGGTAAGAATTAACTGAGTTATGAGAGGGAGAAAACAAACTTGACTGCCAAAGAGTGCGTCCATCTGGTATGAGACAGCGATAGACCCTCGGAGATAAGTCGGCTAGTGACCAATGTATTGAATCGCGACGCAATTTCTGTGTTGCAACGTCATTAGGATGGTGGGAATGTCGCAATTAACTGTCAAATTTTCGTCGGATTCCCGAAACTTTACTCGTAGGACAACGTTCATGTGGTGACCCAGGCAGTAATAGATGCTTGGAGATAAATCTGCTGGTAGACGATGTACTGAAAACCATCGCAGTATGTGTTCTATCGTCATTGAGAGGATGAGAGAAAATAAAATTAACTGTCAGTTTTGCGTCGGATTTGAAAACTAGATGACAAAACGCGACCATCCGGTGACCGAGGCACCAATAGACCCTTGTAGATAGTTACGCTGGACATCGATCTATTGAATCGCGACGCCATTTGTGTGTTCCATCGTCAATACCAGGATCTGACGGTAAGAATTAACTGTGAGTTATGAGAGGGAGAAAACAAACTTGACTGCCAAAGAGTACGTCCATCTGGTATGAGGCAGCGATAGACCCTCGGAGATAAGTCGGCTAGTGACCAATGTATTTAATCGCGACGCAATTTCTGTGTTGCAACGTCGTTAGGATGGTGGGAATGTCGCAATTAATTGTCAAATTTGCGTCGGATTTGAAAACTAGACTGACAAAGAGAGAACATCCGGTGACCGAGGCACCAATGGACCCTTGTAGATAGTTACGCTAGACATCGATGTACTGAATCGCGACGCTATTTGTGTGTTCCATGGTCGATACCAGGATCTGACGGTAAGAATTAACTGTGAGTTACGAGTCGGAGACAAGAAACTTGACAGCCAAATTGTACATCCATCTGGTATGAGGCAGCTTTAGACCCTCGGAGATAAGTCGGCTAGTGACCAATGTATTGAATCGCGACGCGATTTCTGTGTTGCATCGGCATTAGGATGGTGGGATAGTTGCAATTAACTCTCAAATTTCCGTCGGATCCCCGAAACTTTACTCGTAGGACAACGATCATGTGGTGACCCAGGCAGTAATAGATGCTTGGAGATAAATCTGCTGGAAGACGATGTTCTGGAAACCATCGCAGAATGTGTGTTCCATCGTAATTGAGAGTATGAGAGGAATACAATTAACTGACAGTTTTGCGTCGGATTTGAAAACTACATGACAAAACGCGACCATCCGGTTACCGAGGCACCAATAGACCCTTGTAGATAGTTACGCTGGACATCGATCTATTGAATCGCGACGCCATTTGTGTGTTCCATCGTCATTACCAGGCTCTGACGGTAAGAATTAACTATGAGTTATGAGAGGGAGAAAACAAACTTGACTGCCAAAGAGTACGTCCATCTGGTTTGAGGCAGCGATAGATCCTCGGAGATAAGTGACCAATGTATTGAATCGCGAAGCAATTTCTGTGATGCAACGTCGTTAGGATGGTGGGAAAGTCGCAATTACCTGTCAAATTTGCGTCGGATTTGAAAACAAGACTGACAAAGAGCGAACATCCGGTGACCGAGGCAACAATAGACCCTTATAGATAGTTACGCTACACATCAATGTACTGAATCACTACGCTATTTGTGTGTTCCGTCGTCCATACCAGGATCTGACGGTGAGAATTAGCTGAGAGTTTTGAGTCGGAGAAAAGAAACTTGACAGCCAAATTATACATCCATCTGGTATGAAGCAGCGTTAGACCCTCGAAGATAAGTCGGCTAGTGACCAATGTATTGAATCGCGACGCAATATCTGTGTTGCATCGTCATTAGGATGGTGCGAATGTCGCAATTAACTGTCAAATTTGCGTCGGATTCCCGAAACTTTACTCGTAGGACAACGATCATGCTCGGAGATAAATCTGCTGGAAGACAATGTTCTGAAAACCAAAGCGGTAATGTGTTCTATCGTAATTGAGAGTATAGGAGGAATAAAATTAACTGCCAATATTGCGTCGGATTTGTAAACTAGACTGATAAACGCGACCATCCGGTGACCGAGGCACCAATAGACCCTTGTAGATAGTTACGCTGGACATCGATCTATTGAATCGCGACGCCATTTGTGTGTTCCATCGTCAATACCAGGATCTGACGGTAAGAATTAACTGTGAGTTATGAGAGGGAGAAAACAAACTTGACTGCCAAAGAGTACGTCCATCTGGTTTGAGGCAGCGATAGATCCTCGGAGATAAGTCGACTAGTGACCAATGTATTGAATCGCGAAGCAATTTCTGTGATGCAACGTCGTTAGGATGGTGGGAAAGTCGCAATTACCTGTCAAATTTGCGTCGGATTTGAAAACAAGACTGACCAAGAGCGAACATCCGGTGACCAAGGCAACAATAGACCCTTATAGATAGTTACGCTACACATCAATGTACTGAATCACTACGCTATTTGTGTGTTCCGTCGTCCATACCAGGATCTGACGGTGAGAATTAGCTGAGAGTTTTGAGTCGGAGAAAAGAAACTTGACAGCCAAATTATACATCCATCTGGTATGAAGCAGCGTTAGACCCTCGGAGATAAGTCGGCTAGTGACCAATGTATTGAATCGCGACGCAATTTCTGTGTTGCATCGTCATTAGGATGGTGCGAATGTCGCAAATAACTGTCAAATTTGCGTCGGATTCCCGAAACTTTACTCGTAGGACAACGATCATGCTCGGAGATAAATCTGCTGGAAGACAATGTTCTGAAAACCAAAGCAGTATGTGTGTTCCATCGTAATTGAGAGTATGGGAGGAATAAAATTAACTGCCAATCTTGCGTCGGATTTGTAAACTAGACTGACAAAACGCGACCATCCGGTGACCGAGGCACCAATAGACCCTTGTAGATAGTTACGCTGGACATCGATCTATTGAATCGCGACGCCATTTGTGTGTTCCATCGTCAATACCAGGATCTGACGGTAAGAATTAACTGTGAGTTATGAGAGGGAGAAATTAAACTTGACTGCCAAAGAGTACGTCCATCTAGTATGAGGCAGCGATAGAGCCTCGGAGATAAGTCGACTAGTGACCAATGTATTGAATCGCGACGCAATTTCTGTGATGCAACGTCGTTAGGATGGTGGGAATGTCGCAATTAACTGTCAAATTTGCGTCGGATTTGAAAACAAGACTGACAAAGAGCGAACATCCGGTGACCGAGGCACCAATAGACCCTTACAGATAGTTACGCTAGACATCAATGTACTGAATCGCGACGCTATTTGTGTGTTCCGTCGTCCATACCAGGATCTGACGGTGAGAATTAGCTGAGAGTTTTGAGTCGGAGACAAGAAACTTGACAGCCAAATAGTACATCCATCTGGTATGAAGCAGCGTTAGATCCTCGGAGATAAGTCGGCTAGTAACCAATGTATTGAATCGCGACGCAATTTCAGTGTTGCATCGTCATAAGGATGGTGGGAATGTCGCAATTAACTGTCAAATTTGCGTCGGATTCCCGAAACTTTACTCGTAGGACAACGTTCATGTGGTGACCCAGGCAGTAATAAATGCTTGGAGATAAATCTGCTGGTAGACGATGTACTGAAAACCATCGCAGTATGTGTTCTATCGTCATTGAGAGGATGAGAGAAAATAAAATTAACTGTCAGTTTTGCGTCGGATTTGAAAACTAGATGACAAAACGCGACCATCCGGTGACCGAGGCACCAATAGACGCTTGTAGATAGTTACGCTGGACAACGATCTATTGAATCGCGACGCCATTTGTGTGTTCCATCGTCAATACCAGGATCTGACGGTAAGAATTAACTGTGAGTTATGAGAGGGAGAAAACAAACTTGACTGCCAAAGAGTACGTCCATCTGGTATGAGGCAGCGATAGACCCTCGGAGATAAGTCGGCTAGTGACCAATGCATTTAATCGCGACGCAATTTCTGTGTTGCAACGTCGTTAGGATGGTGGGAATGTCGCAATTAACTGTCAAATTTGCGTCGGATTTGAAAACAAGACTGACCAAGAGCGAACATCCGGTGACCGAGGCACCAATAGACCCTTATACATAGTTACGCTAGACATCAATGTACTGAATCGATACGCTATTTGTGTGTTCCGTCGTCCATACCAGGATCTGACGGTGAGAATTAGCTGAGAGTTTTGAGTCGGAGACAAGAACCTTGACAGCCAAATTGTACATCCATCTGGAATGAAGCAGCGTTAGACCCTCGGAGATAAGTAGGCTAGTGACCAATGTATTGAATCGCGACGCAATTTCTGTGTTGCATCGTCATTAGGATGGTGCGAATGTCGCAATTAACAGTCAAATTTGCTTCGGATTCCCGAAACTTTACTCGTAGGACAACGATCATGTGGTGACCAAGGCATGCTCGGAGTTAAATCTGCTGGAAGACGATGTTCTGAAAACCATCGCAGTATGTGTGTTCCATCGTAATTGAGAGTATGGGAGGAATAATATTAACTGCCAATCTTGCGTCGGATATGTAAACTAGACTGACAAAACGCGACCATCCGGTGACCGAGGCACCAATAGACCCTTGTAGATAGTTACGCTATACATCGATCTATTGAATCGCGACGCCATTTGTGTGTTCCATCGTCAATACCAAGATCTGACAATAAGAATTAACTGTGAGTTATGAGAGGGAGAAAACAAACTTGACTGCCAAAGAGTACGTCCAACTGGTATGAGGCAGCGATAGACCCTCGGAGATAAGTCGGCTAGTGACCAATGTATTGAATCGCGACGCAATTTCTGTGATGCAACGTCGTTAGGATGGTGGGAATGTCGCAATTACCTGTCAAATTTGCGTCGGATTTGAAAACAAGACTGACCAAGAGCGAACATCCGGTGACCGAGGCAACAATAGACCCTTATAGATAGTTACGCTACACATCAATGTACTGAATCACGACGCTATTTGTGTGTTCCGTCGTCCATACCAGGATCTGACGGTGAGAATTAGCTGAGAGTTTTGAGTCGGAGACAAGAAACTTGACAGCCAAATTATACATCCATCTGGTATGAAGCAGCGTTAGACCCTCGGAGATAAGTCGGCTAGTGACCAATGTATTGAATCGCGACGCAATTTCAGTGTTGCATCGTCATTAGGATGGTGCGAATGTCGCAATTAACTGTCAAATTTGCGTCGGATTCCTGAAACTTTACTCGTAGGACAACGATCATGCTCGGAGATAAATCTGCTGGAAGACAATGTTCTGAAAACCATCGCAGTATGTGTGTTCCATCGTAATTGGGAGTATGGGAGGAATAAAATTAACTGCCAATCTTGCGTCGGATTTGTAAACTAGACTGACAAAACGCGACCATCCGGTGACCGAGGCACCAATAGACCCTTGTAGATAGTTACGCTGGACATCGATCTATTGAATCACGACGCCATTAGTGTGTTACATCGTCAATACCAGGATCTGACGGTAAGAATTAACTGTGAGTTATGAGAGGGAGAAATTAAACTTGACTGCCAAAGAGTACGTCCATCTGGTATGAGGCAGCGATAGACCCTCGGAGATAAGTCGACTAGTGACCAATGTAGTGAATCGCGACGCAATTTCTGTGATGCAACGTCGTTAGGATGGTGGGAATGTCGCAATTAACTGTCAAATTTACGTCGGATTTGAAAACAAGACTGACAAAGAGCGAACATCCGGTGACCGAGGCACCAATAGACCCCTATAGATAGTTACGCTAGACATCAATGTACTGAATCGCGACGCTATTTGTGTGTTCCGTCGTCCATACCAGGATCTGACGGTGAGAATTAGCTGAGAGTTTTGAGTCGGAGACAAGAAACTTGACAGCCAAATTGTACATCCATCTGGAATGAAGCAGCGTTAGACCCTCGGAGATAAGTCGGCTAGTGACCAATGTATTGAATCGCGACGCAATTTCTGTGTTGCATCATCATTAGGATGGTGCGAATGTCGCAATTAACTGTCAAATTTGCGTCGGATTCCCGAAACTTTACTCGTAGGACAACGATCATGTGGTGACCAAGGCATGCTCGGAGATAAATCTGCTGGAAGACGATGTTCTGAAAACCATCGCAGTATGTGTGTTCCATCGTAATTGAGAGTATGGGAGGAATAATATTAACTGCCAATCTTGCGTCGGATATGTAAACTAGACTGACAAAACGCGACCATCCGGTGACCGAGGCACCAATAGACCCTTGTAGATAGTTACGCTATACATCGATCTATTGAATCGCGACGCCATTTGTGTGTTCCATCGTCAATACCAAGATCTGACAATAAGAATTAACTGTGAGTTATGAGAGGGAGAAAACAAACTTGACTGCCAAAGAGTACGTCCATCTGGTATGAGGCAGCGATAGACCCTCGGAGATAAGTCGGCTAGTGACCAATGTATTGAATCGCGACGCAATTTCTGTGATGCAACGTCGTTAGGATGGTGGGAATGTCGCAATTACCTGTCAAATTTGCGTCGGATTTAAAAACAAGACTGACCAAGAGCGAACATCCGGTGACCGAGGCAACAATAGACCCTTATAGATAGTTACGCTACACATCAATGTACTGAATCACGACGCTATTTGTGTGTTCCGTCGTCCATACCAGGATCTGACGGTGAGAATTAGCTGAGAGTTTTGAGTCGGAGACAGGAAACTTGACAGCCAAATTATACATCCATCTGGTATGAAGCAGCGTTAGACCCTCGGAGATAAGTCGGCTAGTGACCAATGTATTGAATCGCGACGCAATTTCTGTGTTGCATCGTCATTAGGATGGTGCGAATGTCGCAATTAACTGTCAAATTTGCGTCGGATTCCCGAAACTTTACTCGTAGGACAACGATCATGTGGTGACCAAGGCATGCTCGGAGATAAATCTGCTGGAAGACGATGTTCTGAAAACCATCGCAGTATGTGTGTTCCATCGTAATTGGGAGTATGGGAGGAATAAAATTAACTGCCAATCTTGCGTCGGATTTGTAAACTAGACTGACAAAACGCGACCATCCGGTGACCGAGGCACCAATAGACCCTTGTAGATAGTTACGCTGGACATCGATCTATTGAATCGCGACGCCATTTGTGTGTTCCATCGTCAATACCAGGATCTGACGGTAAGAATTAACTGTGAGTTTGAGAGGGAGAAAACAAACTTGACTGCCAAAGAGTACGTCCATCTGGTATGAGGCAGCTATAGACCCTCGGAGATAAGTCGGCTAGTGACCAATGTATTTAATCGCGACGCAATTTCTGTGTTGCAACGTCGTTAGGATGGTGGGAATGTCGCAATTAACTGTCAAATTTGCGTCGGATGTGAAAACAAGACTGACCAAGAGCGAACATCCGGTGACCGAGGCACCAATAGACCCTTATACATAGTTACGCTAGACATCAATGTACTGAATCGAGATGCAATTTGTGTGTTCCGTCGTCCATACCAGGATCTGACGGTGAGAATTAGCTGAGAGTTTTGAGTCGGAGACAAGAAACTTGACAGCCAAATTGTACATCCATCTGGAATGAAGCAGCATTAGACCCTCGGAGATAAGTCGGCTAGTGACCAATGTATTGAATCGCGACGCAATTTCTGTGTTGCATCGTCATTAGGATGGTGCGAATGTCGCAATTAACTGTCAAATTTGCGTCGGATTCCCGAAACTTTACTCGTAGGACAACGATCATGTGGTTACCAAGGCATGCTCGGAGATAAATCTGCTGGAAGACGATGTTCTGAAAACCATCGCAGTATGTGTGTTCCATCGTAATTGAGAGTATGGGAGGAATAATATTAACTGCCAATCTTGCGTCGGATATGTATACTAGACTGACAAAACGCGACCATCCAGTGACCCAGGCACCAATAGACCCTTGTAGATAGTTACGCTATACATCGATCTATTGAATCGCGACGCCATTTGTGTGTTCCATCGTCAATACCAAGATCTGACAATAAGAATTAACAGAGAGGTATGAGAGGGAGAAAACAAACTTGACTGCCAAAGAGTACGTCCATCTGGTATGAGGCAGCGATAGACCCTCGGAGATAAGTCGGCTAGTGACCAATGTATTTAATCGCGACGCAATTTCTGTGTTGCAACGTCGTTAGGATGGTGGGAATGTCGCAATTAATTGTCAAATTTGATTCGGATTTGAAAACTAGACTGACAAAGAGAGAACATCCGGTGACCGAGGCACCAATAGACCCTTGTAGATAGTTACGCTTTACATCGATCTATCGAATCCCGACGCTATTTGTGTGTTCCATAGTAGATACCAGGATCTGACGGTAAGAATTAACTGTGAGTTTTGAAACGGAGACAAGAATCTTGACAGCCAACTTGTACATCCATCTGGTATGAGGCAGCGATAGACCCTCGGAGATAAGTCGGCTAGTGACCAATGTATTGAATCGCGACGCAATTTCTGAGTTGCATCGTCATTAGGATGGTGGGAATGTCTCAATTATCTGTCAAATTTGCGTCGGATTCCCGAAACTTTCCTCGCAGGAGGACGATCATGTGGTGAACCAGGCATGCTCGGAGATAAATCTGCTGGAAGACGATGTTCTGAAAACCATCGCAGTATGTGTGTTCCATCGTCATTGAGAGGATGAGAGAACATAAATTAACTGTCAGTTTTGCGTCGGATTTGAAAACTAGATGACAAAACGCGACCATCCGGTGACCGAGGCACCAGTAGACCCTTATAGATAGTTACGCTAGACATCGATGTATTAAATCGCGACGCTATTTGTGTGTTCCATCGTCCATACCAGGATCTGACGGTGAGAATTAGCTGAGAGTTTTGAGTCGGAGACAAGAAACTTGACAGCCAAATTGTACAACATCTGGTAGGAGTCAGCGTTAGACCCTCGGAGATAAGTCGGCTAGTGACCAATGTATTGAATCGCGACGCAATTTCTGTGTTGCATCGTCATTAGGATGGTGGGAATGTCTCAATTAACTGTCAAATTTGCGTCGGATTCCCGAAACTTTACTCGCAGGAGAACGATCATGTGGTGACCAAGGGTTGCTCGGAGATAAATCTGCTAGAAGACGATGTTGTGAAAACCATCGCAGTATGTGTTCTATCGTCATTGAGAGGATGAGAGAAAATAAAATTAACTGTCAGTTTTGCGTCGGATATGAAAACTAGATGACAAAACGCGACCATCCGGTGACCGAGGCACCAATAGACCCTTGTAGATAGTTACGCTGTACATCGATCTATTGAATCGCGACGCCATTTGTGTGTTCCATCGTCAATACCAGGATCTGACGGTAAGAATTAACTGTGAGTTATGAGAGGGAGAAAACAAACTTGACTGCCAAAGAGTACGTCCATCTGGTATGAGGCAGCGATAGACCCTCGGAGATAAGTCGGCTAGTGACCAATGTATTGAATCGCGACGCAATTTCTGTGATGCAACGTCGTTAGGATGGTGGGAATGTCGCAATTACCTGTCAAATTTGCGTCGGATTTGAAAACAAGACTGACCAAGAGCGAACATCCGGTGACCGAGGCAACAATAGACCCTTATAGATAGTTACGCTACACATCAATGTACTAAATCACGACGCTATTTGTGTGTTCCGTCGTCCATACCAGGATCTGACGGTGAGAATTAGCTGAGAGTTTTGAGTCGGAGACAAGAATTTTGACAGCCAAATTATACATCCATCTGGTATGAAGCAGCGTTAGACCCTCGGAGATAAGTCGGCTAGTGACCAATGTATTGAATCGCGACGCAATTTCTGTGTTGCATCGTCATTAGGATAGTGCGAATGTCGCAATTAACTGTCAAATATGCGTCGGATTCCTGAAACTTTACTCGTAGGACAACGATCATGCTCGGAGATAAATCTGCTGGAAGACAATGTTCTGAAAACCATCGCAGTATGTGTGTTCCATCGTAATTGAGAGTATGGGAGTAATAAAATTAACTGCCAATCTTGCGTCGGATTTGTAAACTAGACTGACAAAACGCGACCATCCGGTGACCGAGGCACCAATAGACCCTTGTAGATAGTTACGCTGGACATCGATCTATTGAATCGCGACGCCATTAGTGTGTTCCATCGTCAATACCAGGATCTGACGGTAAGAATTAACTGTGAGTTATGAGAGGGAGAAAACAAACTTGACTGCCAAAGAGTACGTCCATCTGGTATGAGGCAGCGATAGACCCTCGGAGATAAGTCGGCTAGTGACCAATGTATTTAATCGCGACGCAATTTCTGTGTTGCAACGTCGTTAGGATGGTGGGAATGTCGCAATTAACTGACAAATTTGCGTCGGATTTGAAAACAAGACGGACAAAGAGCGAACATCCGGTGATCGAGTCACCAATAGACCCTTATAGATAGTTACGCTACACATCAATGTACTGAATCGAGACGCTATTTGTGTGTTCCGTCGTCCATACAAGGATCTGACGGTGAGAATTAGCTGAGAGTTTTGAGTCGGAGACAAGAAACTTGACAGCCAAACTGTACATCCATCTGGAATGAAGCAGCGTTAGACCCTCGGAGATAAGTCGGCTAGTGACCAATGTATTGAATCGCGACGCAATTTCTGTGTTGCATCGTCATTAGGATGGTGCGAATGTCGCAATTAACTGTCAAATTTGCGTCGGATTCCCGAAACTTTACTCGTAGGACAACGTTCATGTGGTGACCCAGGCAGTAATAGATGCTTGGAGATAAATCTGCTGGTAGACGATGTACTGAAAACCATCGCAGTATGTGTTCTATCGTCATTGAGAGGATGAGAGAAAATAAAATTAACTGTCAGTTTTGCGTCGGATTTGAAAGCTAGATGACAAAACGCGACCATCCGGTGACCGAGGCACCAATAGACCCTTGTAGATAGTTACGCTGGACATCGATCTATTGAATCGCGACGCTATTTGTGTGTTCCATCGGCAATACCAGGATCTGACGGTAAGAATTAACTGTGAGTTATGAGAGGGAGAAAACAAACTTGACTGCCAAAGAGTACGTCCATCTGGTATGAGGCAGCGATAGACCCTCGGAGATAAGTCGGCTAGTGACCAATGTATTTAATCGCGACGCAATTTCTGTGTTGCAACGTCGTTAGGATGGTGGGAATGTCGAAATTAATTGTCAAATTTGATTCGGATTTGAAAACTAGACTGACAAAGAGAGAACATCCGGTGACCGAGGCACCAATAGACCCTTGTAGATAGTTACGCTGGACATCGATCTATTGAATCGCGACGCTATTTGTGTGTTCCATCGTCAATACCAGGAGCTGACGGTAAGAATTAACTGTGAGTTATGAGAGGGAGAAAACAAACTTGACTGCCAAAGAGTACGTCCATCTGGTATGAGGCACCGATAGACCCTCGGAGATAAGTCGGCTAGTGATCAATGTATTTAATCGCGACGCAATTTCTGTGTTGCAACGTCGTTAGGATGGTGGGAATGTCGCAATTAATTGTCAAATTTGCGTCGGATTTGAAAACTAGACTGACAAAGAGAGAACATCCGGTGACCGAGGCACCAATAGACCCTTGTAGATAGTTACGCTAGACATCGATGTACTGAATCGCGACGCAATTTGTGTGTTCCATGGTCGACACCAGGATCTGACGGTAAGAATTAACTGTGAGTTACGAGTCGGAGACAAGAAACTTGACAGAAAAATTGTACATCCATCTGGTATGAGGCAGCGTTAGACCCTCGGAGATATATCGGCTAGTGACCAATGTATTGAAATGCGACGCAATTTCTGTGTTGCATCGTCATTAGGATGGTGGGAATGTCGCAATTAACTGTCAAATTTGCGTCGGATTCCCGAAACTTTACTCGCAGGAGAACGATCATGTGGTGAACCAGGCATGCTCGGAGATAAATCTGCTGGAAGACGATGTTCTGAAAACCATCGCAGTATGTGTGTTCCATCGTCATTGAGAGGATGAGAGAACATAAATTAACTGTCAGTTTTGCGTCGGATTTGAAAACTAGATGACAAAACGCGACCATCCGGTGACCGAGGCACCAGTAGACCCTTGTAGATAGTTACGCTGGATATCGATCTATTGAATCGCGACACTATTTGTGTGTTCCATCGTCAATACCAGGATCTGATGGTAAGAATTAACTGTGAGTTATGAGAGGGAGAAAACAAACTTGACTGCCAAAGAGTACGTCCATCTGGTATCAGGCAGCGATAGACCCTCGGACATAAGTCGGCTAGTGACCAATGTATTGAAATGCGACGCATATTCTGTGTTGCAACGTCGTTAGGATGGTGGGAATGTCGCAATTAACTGTCAAATTTGCGTCGGATTTGAAAACAAGACTGACAAAGAGCGAACATCCGGTGACCGAGGCACCAATAGACCCTTATAGATAGTTACGCTAGACATCGATGTATTAAATCGCGACGCTATTTGTGTGTTCCGTCGTCCATACCAGGATCTGACGGTGAGAATTAGCTGAGAGTTTTGAGTCGGAGACAAGAAACTTGACAGCCAAATTGTACAACATCTGGTAGGAGTCAGCGTTAGACCCTCGGAGATAAGTCGGCTAGTGACCAATGTATTGAATCGCGACGCAATTTCTGTGTTGCATCGTCATTAGGATGGTGGGAATGTCTCAATTAACTGTCAAATTTGCGTCGGATTCCCGAAACTTTACTCGCAGGAGAACGATCATGTGGTGACCAAGGGTTGCTCGGAGATAAATCTGCTGGAAGACGATGTTGTGAAGACCATCGCAGTATGTGTGTTCCATCGTAATTGAGAGTATGGGAGGAATAAAATTAACTGCCAATCTTGCGTCGGATTTGTAAACTAGACTGACAAAACGCGACCGTCCGGTGACCGAGGCACCAATAGACCCTTGTAGATAGTTACGCTGGACATCGATCTATTGAATCGCGACGCCATTTTTGTGTTCCATCGTCAATACCAAGATCTGACGGTAACAATTAACTGTGAGTTATGAGAGGGAGAAAACAAACTTGACTACCAAAGAATACGTCCATCTGTTATGATGCAGCGATAGACCCTCGGAGATAAGTCGGCTAGTGACCAATGTATTGAATCGCGACGCAATTTCTGTGTTGCAACGTCGTTAGGATGGTGGGAATGTTGCAATGAACTGTCAAATTTGCGTCGGATTTGAAAACAAGACTGACAAAGAGCGAACATCCGGTGACCGTGGCACCAATAGACCCTTATAGATAGTTACGCTAGACATCAGTGTACTGAATCGCGACGCTATTTGTGTGTTCCGTCGTCCATACCAGGATCTGACGGTGAGAATTAGCTGAGAGTTTTGAGTCGGAGACAAGAAACTTGACAGCGAAATTGTACATCCATCATGTATGAAGCAGCGTTAGATCCTCGGAGATAAGTCGGCTAGTGACCAATGTATTGAATCGCGACGCAATTTCTGTGATGCAACGTCGTTAGGATGGTGGGAATGTCGCAATTACCTGTCAAATTTGCGTCGGATTTGAAAACAAGACTGACCAAGAGCGAACATCCGGTGACCGAGGCAACAATAGACCCTTATAGATAGTTACGCTACACATCAATGTACTGAATCACGACGCTATTTGTGTGTTCCGTCGTCCATACCAGGATCTGACGGTGAGAATTAGCTGAGAGTTTTGAGTCGGAGACAAGAAACTTGACAGCCAAATTATACATCCATCTGGTATGAAGCAGCGTTAGATCCTCGGAGATAAGTCGGCTAGTGACCAATGTA
Organism: Schistocerca gregaria; assembly: GCF_023897955.1. NCBI lineage: Eukaryota > Metazoa > Arthropoda > Insecta > Orthoptera > Acrididae > Schistocerca > Schistocerca gregaria. The sequence goes on along the minus strand of NW_026061833.1, from coordinate 2,176,065 downwards.
TTGAATCGCGACGCAATTTCTGTGTTGCATCGTCATTAGGATGGTGCAAATGTCGCAATTAACTGTCAAATTTGCGTCGGATTCCCGAAACTTTACTCGTAGGACAACGATCATGTGGTGACCCAGGCATGCTCGGAGATAAATCTGCTGGAAGACAATGTTCTGAAAACCATCGCAGTATGTGTGTTCCATCGTAATTGAGAGTATGGGAGGAATAAAATGAACTGCCAATCTTGCGTCGGATTTGTAAACTAGACTGACAAAACGCGACCATCCGGTGACCGAGGCACCAATAGACCCTTGTAGATAGTTACGCTGGACATCGATCTATTGAATCGCGACGCCATTTGTGTGTTCCATCGTCAATACCAGGATCTGACGGTAAGAATTAACTGTGAGTTATGAGAGGGAGAAATTAAACTTGACTGCCAAAGAGTACGTCCATCTGGTATGAGGCAGCGGTAGACCCTCGGAGATAAGTCGACTAGTGACCAATGTATTGAATCGCGACGCAATTTCTGTGATGCAACGTCGTTAGGATGGTGGGAATGTCGCAATTAACTGTCAAATTTGCGTCGGATTTGAAAACAAGACTGACAAAGAGCGAACATCCAGTGACCGAGGCACCAATAGACCCTTATAGATAGTTACGCTAGACATCAATGTACTGAATCGCGACGCTATTTGTGTGTTCCGTCGTCCATACCAGGATCTGACGGTGAGAATTAGCTGAGAGTTTTGAGTCGGAGACAAGAAACTTGACAGCCAAATTGTACATCCATCTGGAATGAAGCAGCGTTAGACCCTCGGAGATAAGTCGGCTAGTGACCAATGTATTGAATCGCGACGCAATTTCTGTGTTGCATCGTCATTAGGATGGTGGGAATGTCTCAATTAACTGTCAAATTTGCGTCGGATTCCCGAAACTTTACTCGCAGGAGAACGATCATGTGGTGACCAAGGGTTGCTCGGAGATAAATCTGCTGGAAGACGATGTTGTGAAAACCATCGCAGTATGTGTGTTCCATCGTAATTAAGAGTATGGGAGGAATAAAATTAACTGCCAATCTTGCGTCGGATTTGTAAACTAGACTGACAAAACGCGACCGTCCGGTGACCGAGGCACCAATAGACCCTTGTAGATAGTTACGCTGGACATCGATCTATTGAATCGCGACGCTATTTGTGTGTTCCATCGTCAATACCAGGATGTGACGGTAAGAATTAACTGTGAGTTATGAGAGGGAGAAAACAAACTTGACTGCCATGAGTACGTCCATCTGGTATGAGGCAGCGATAGACCCTCGGAGATAAGTCGGCTAGTGACCAATGTATTGAATCGCGACGCAATTTCTGTGTTGCATCGTCATTAGGATGGTGGGAATGTCTCAATTAACTGTCAAATTTGCGTCGGATTCCCGAAACTTTACTCGCAGGAGAACGATCATGTGGTGACCCAGGCATGCTTGGAGATAAATCTGCTGGAAGACGATGTTCTGAAATCCATCGCAGTATGTGTGTTCCATCGTAATTGAGAGTACTTGAGGAATAAAATTAACTATCAGTTTTGCGTCGGATTTGAAAACTAGACTGACAAAGCGCGAACATCCGGTGACCGAGGCACCAATAGACCCTTGTAGATAGTTACGCTAGACATTGATGTATTGAATCCCGACGCTATTTGTGTGTTCCATAGTAGATACCAGGATCTGACGGTAAGAATTAACTGTGAGTTTTGAAACGGAGACAAGAATCTTGACAGCCAAATAGTACATCCATCTGGTATGAGCAGCGTAGGACCCTCGGAGATAAGTCGGCTAGTGACCAATGTATTGAACCGCGACGCAATTTCTGTGTTGCATCGTCATTAGGATGGTGGGAATGTCTCAATTATCTGTCAAATTTGCGTCGGATTCCCGAAACTTTACTCGCAGGAGAACGATCATGTGGTGAACCAGGCATGCTCGGAGATAAATCTGCTGGAAGACGATGTTCTGAAAACCATCGCAGTATGTGTGTTCCATCGTCATTGAGAGGATGAGAGAACATAAATTAACTGTCAGTTTTGCGTCGGATTTCAAAACTAGATGACAAAACGCGACCATCCGGTGACCGAGGCACCAATAGGCCCTTATAGATAGTTACGCTAGACATCGATGTATTAAATCGCGACGCTATTTGTGTGTTCCATCGTCCATACCAGGATCTGACGGAGAGAATTAGCTGAGAGTTTTGAGTCGGAGACAAGAAACTTGACAGCCAAATTGTACAACATCTGGTAGGAGTCAGCGTTAGACCCTCGGAGATAAGTCGGCTAGTGACCAATGTATTGAATCGTGACGCAATTTCTGTGTTGCATCGTCATTAGGATGGTGGGAATGTCTCAATTAACTGTCAAATTTGCGTCGGATTCCCGAAACTTTACTCGCAGGAGAACGATCATGTGGTGACCAAGGGTTGCTCGGAGATAAATCTGCTGGAAGACGATGTTGTGAAAACCATCGCAGTATGTGTGTTCCATCGTAATTGAGAGTATGGGAGGAATAAAATTAACTGCCAATCTTGCGTCGGATTTGTAAACTAGACTGACAAAACGCGACCGTCCGGTGACCGAGGCACCAATAGACCCTTGTAGATAGTTACGCTGGACATCGATCTATTGAATCGCGACGCCATTTGTGTGTTCCATCGTCAATACCAGGATCTGACGGTAAGAATTAACTGTGAGTTATGAGAGGGAGAAATTAAACTTGACTGCCAAAGAGTACGTCCATCTGGTATGAGGCAGCGGTAGACCCTCGGAGATAAGTCGACTAGTGACCAATGTATTGAATCGCGACGCAATTTCTGTGATGCAACGTCGTTAGGATGGTGGGAATGTCGCAATTAACTGTCAAATTTGCGTCGGATTTGAAAACAAGACTGACAAAGAGCGAACATCCAGTGACCGAGGCACCAATAGACCCTTATAGATAGTTACGCTAGACATCAATGTACTGAATCGCGACGCTATTTGTGTGTTCCGTCGTCCATACCAGGATCTGACGGTGAGAATTAGCTGAGAGTTTTGAGTCGGAGACAAGAAACTTGACAGCCAAATTGTACATCCATCTGGAATGAAGCAGCGTTAGACCCTCGGAGATAAGTCGGCTAGTGACCAATGTATTGAATCGCGACGCAATTTCTGTGTTGCATCGTCATTAGGATGGTGGGAATGTCTCAATTAACTGTCAAATTTGCGTCGGATTCCCGAAACTTTACTCGCAGGAGAACGATCATGTGGTGACCAAGGGTTGCTCGGAGATAAATCTGCTGGAAGACGATGTTGTGAAAACCATCGCAGTATGTGTGTTCCATCGTAATTAAGAGTATGGGAGGAATAAAATTAACTGCCAATCTTGCGTCGGATTTGTAAACTAGACTGACAAAACGCGACCGTCCGGTGACCGAGGCACCAATAGACCCTTGTAGATAGTTACGCTGGACATCGATCTATTGAATCGCGACGCTATTTGTGTGTTCCATCGTCAATACCAGGATGTGACGGTAAGAATTAACTGTGAGTTATGAGAGGGAGAAAACAAACTTGACTGCCATGAGTACGTCCATCTGGTATGAGGCAGCGATAGACCCTCGGAGATAAGTCGGCTAGTGACCAATGTATTGAATCGCGACGCAATTTCTGTGTTGCATCGTCATTAGGATGGTGGGAATGTCTCAATTAACTGTCAAATTTGCGTCGGATTCCCGAAACTTTACTCGCAGGAGAACGATCATGTGGTGACCCAGGCATGCTTGGAGATAAATCTGCTGGAAGACGATGTTCTGAAATCCATCGCAGTATGTGTGTTCCATCGTAATTGAGAGTACTTGAGGAATAAAATTAACTATCAGTTTTGCGTCGGATTTGAAAACTAGACTGACAAAGCGCGAACATCCGGTGACCGAGGCACCAATAGACCCTTGTAGATAGTTACGCTAGACATTGATGTATTGAATCCCGACGCTATTTGTGTGTTCCATAGTAGATACCAGGATCTGACGGTAAGAATTAACTGTGAGTTTTGAAACGGAGACAAGAATCTTGACAGCCAAATAGTACATCCATCTGGTATGAGCAGCGTAGGACCCTCGGAGATAAGTCGGCTAGTGACCAATGTATTGAACCGCGACGCAATTTCTGTGTTGCATCGTCATTAGGATGGTGGGAATGTCTCAATTATCTGTCAAATTTGCGTCGGATTCCCGAAACTTTACTCGCAGGAGAACGATCATGTGGTGAACCAGGCATGCTCGGAGATAAATCTGCTGGAAGACGATGTTCTGAAAACCATCGCAGTATGTGTGTTCCATCGTCATTGAGAGGATGAGAGAACATAAATTAACTGTCAGTTTTGCGTCGGATTTCAAAACTAGATGACAAAACGCGACCATCCGGTGACCGAGGCACCAATAGGCCCTTATAGATAGTTACGCTAGACATCGATGTATTAAATCGCGACGCTATTTGTGTGTTCCATCGTCCATACCAGGATCTGACGGAGAGAATTAGCTGAGAGTTTTGAGTCGGAGACAAGAAACTTGACAGCCAAATTGTACAACATCTGGTAGGAGTCAGCGTTAGACCCTCGGAGATAAGTCGGCTAGTGACCAATGTATTGAATCGTGACGCAATTTCTGTGTTGCATCGTCATTAGGATGGTGGGAATGTCTCAATTAACTGTCAAATTTGCGTCGGATTCCCGAAACTTTACTCGCAGGAGAACGATCATGTGGTGACCAAGGGTTGCTCGGAGATAAATCTGCTGGAAGACGATGTTGTGAAAACCATCGCAGTATGTGTGTTCCATCGTAATTGAGAGTATGGGAGGAATAAAATTAACTGCCAATCTTGCGTCGGATTTGTAAACTAGACTGACAAAACGCGACCGTCCGGTGACCGAGGCACCAATAGACCCTTGTAGATAGTTACGCTGGACATCGATCTATTGAATCGCGACGCTATTTGTGTGTTCCATCGTCAATACCAGGATGTGACGGTAAGAATTAACTGTGAGTTATGAGAGGGAGAAAACAAACTTGACTGCCATGAGTACGTCCATCTGGTATGAGGCAGCGATAGACCCTCGGAGATAAGTCGGCTAGTGACCAATGTATTGAATCGCGACGCAATTTCTGTGTTGCATCGTCATTAGGATGGTGGGAATGTCTCAATTAACTGTCATATTTGCGTCGGATTCCCGTAACTTTACTCGCAGGAGAACGATCTTGTCGTGACCCAGGCATGATTGGAGATAAATCTGCTGGAAGACGATGTTCTGAAAACCATCGCAGTATGTGTGTTCCATCGTAATTGAGAGTACTTGACGAATAAAATTAACTATCAGTTTTGCGTCGGAGTTGAAAACTAGACTGACAAAGCGCGACCATCCGGTGACCGAGGCACCAATAGACCCTTGTAGATAGTTACGCTAGACATTGATGTATTGAATCGCGACGCTATTTGTGTGTTCCATCGTAGATACCAGGATCTGACGGTAAGAATTAACTGTGAGTTTTGAGACGGAGACAAGAAACTTGACAGCCAAATTGTACATCCATCTGGTATGAGGCAGCGATAGACCCTCGGAGATAAGTCGACTAGTGACCAATGTATTGAATTGCGACGCAATTTCTGTGTTGCATCGTCATTAGGATGGTGGGAATGTCTCAATTAACTGTCAAATTTGCGTTGGATTCCCGAAACTTTACTTGCAGGAGAACGATCATGTGGTGACCCTGGAATGCTTGGAGATAAATCTGCTGGAAGACGATGTTCTGAAAACCATCGCAGTATGTGTGTTCCATCGTAATTGAGAGTACTTGAGGAATAAAATTAACTGTCAGTTTTGCGTCGGATTTGCAAACTCGACTTACAAAGCGCGACCATCCGGTGACCGAGGCACCAATAGACCCTTGTAGATAGTTACGCTAGACACTGATTTATTGAATCGCGACTCTATTTGTGTGTTCCATCGTAGATACCAGGATCTGACGGTAAGAATTAACTGTGAGTTTTGAGACGGAGACAAGAAACTTGACAGCCAAATTGTACATGCATCTGGTATGAGGCAGCGATAGACCCTCGGAGATAAGTCGGCTAGTGACCAATGTCTTGAATCGCGACGCAATTTCTGTGTTGCATCGTCATTAGGATGGTGGGAATGTCTCAAGTAACTGTCATATTTGCGTCGGATTCCCGAAACTTTACTCGTAGGACAACGTTCATGTGGTGACCCAGGCAGTAATAGATGCTTGGAGATAAATCTGCTGGTAGACGATGTACTGAAAACCATCGCAGTATGTGTTCTATCGTCATTGAGAGGATGAGAGAAAATAAAATTAACTGTCAGTTTTGCGTCGGATTTGAAAACTAGATGACAAAACGCGACCATCCGGTGACCGAGGCACCAATAGACCCTTGTAGATAGTTACGCTGGACATCGATCTATTGAATCGCGACGCTATTTGTGTGTTCCATCGTCAATACCAGGAGCTGACGGTAAGAATTAACTGTGAGTTATGAGAGGGAGAAAACAAACTTGACTGCCAAAGAGTACGTCCATCTGGTATGAGGCACCGATAGACCCTCGGAGATAAGTCGGCTAGTGATCAATGTATTTAATCGCGACGCAATTTCTGTGTTGCAACGTCGTTAGGATGGTGGGAATGTCGCAATTAATTGTCAAATTTGCGTCGGATTTGAAAACTAGACTGACAAAGAGAGAACATCCGGTGACCGAGGCACCAATAGACCCTTGTAGATAGTTACGCTAGACATCGATGTACTGAATCGCGACGCTATTTGTGTGTTCCATGGTCGACACCAGGATCTGACGGTAAGAATTAACTGTGAGTTACGAGTCGGAGACAAGAAACTTGACAGAAAAATTGTACATCCATCTGGTATGAGGCAGCGTTAGACCCTCGGAGATATATCGGCTAGTGACCAATGTATTGAAATGCGACGCGATTTCTGTGTTGCATCGTCATTAGGATGGTGGAAATGTCTCAATTATCTGTCAAATTTGCGTCGGATTCCCGAAACTTTACTCGCAGGAGAACGGTCATGTGGTGAACCAGGCATGCTCGGAGATAAATCTGCTGGAAGACGATGTTCTGAAAACCATCGCAGTATGTGTGTTCCATCGTCATTGAGAGGATGAGAGAACATAAATTAACTGTCAGTTTTGCGTCGGATTTGAAAACTAGATGACAAAACGCGACCATCCGGTGACCGAGGCACCAGTAGACCCTTGTAGATAGTTACGCTGGATATCGATCTATTGAATCGCGACACTATTTGTGTGTTCCATCGTCAATACCAGGATCTGATGGTAAGAATTAACTGTGAGTTATGAGAGGGAGAAAACAAACTTGACTGCCAAAGAGTACGTCCATCTGGTATGAGGCAGCGATAGACCCTCGGACATAAGTCGGCTAGTGACCAATGTATTGAAATGCGACGCATATTCTGTGTTGCAACGTCGTTAGGATGGTGGGAATGTCGCAATTAACTGTCAAATTTGCGTCGGATTTGAAAACAAGACTGACAAAGAGCGAACATCCGGTGACCGAGGCACCAATAGACCCTTATAGATAGTTACGCTAGACATCGATGTATTAAATCGTGACGCTATTTGTGTGTTCCGTCGTCCATACCAGGATCTGACGGTGAGAATTAGCTGAGAGTTTTGAGTCGGAGACAAGAAACTTGACAGCCAAATTGTACAACATCTGGTAGGAGTCAGCGTTAGACCCTCGGAGATAAGTCGGCTAGTGACCAATGTATTGAATCGCGACGCAATTTCTGTGTTGCATCGTCATTAGGATGGTGGGAATGTCTCAATTAACTGTCAAATTTGCGTCGGATTCCCGAAACTTTACTCGCAGGAGAACGATCATGTGGTGACCAAGGGTTGCTCGGAGATAAATCTGCTGGAAGACGATGTTGTGAAGACCATCGCAGTATGTGTGTTCCATCGTAATTGAGAGTATGGGAGGAATAAAATTAACTGCAAATCTTGCGTCGGATTTGTAAACTAGACTGACAAAACGCGACCGTCCGGTGACCGAGGCACCAATAGACCCTTGTAGATAGTTACGCTGGACATCGATCTATTGAATCGCGACGCCATTTTTGTGTTCCATCGTCAATACCAAGATCTGACGGTAACAATTAACTGTGAGTTATGAGAGGGAGAAAACAAACTTGACTACCAAAGAATACGTCCATCTGTTATGATGCAGCGATAGACCCTCGGAGATAAGTCGGCTAGTGACCAATGTATTGAATCGCGACGCAATTTCTGTGTTGCAACGTCGTTAGGATGGTGGGAATGTCGCAATTAACTGTCAAATTTGCGTCGGATTTGAAAACAAGACTGACAAAGAGCGAACATCCGGTGACCGTGGCACCAATAGACCCTTATAGATAGTTACGCTAGACATCAGTGTACTGAATCGCGACGCTATTTGTGTGTTCCGTCGTCCATACCAGGATCTGACGGTGAGAATTAGCTGAGAGTTTTGAGTCGGAGACAAGAAACTTGACAGCGAAATTGTACATCCATCTGGTATGAAGCAGCGTTAGATCCTCGGAGATAAGTCGGCTAGTGACCAATGTATTGAATCGCGACGCAATTTCTGTGATGCAACGTCGTTAGGATGGTGGGAATGTCGCAATTACCTGTCAAATTTGCGTCGGATTTGAAAACAAGACTGACCAAGAGCGAACATCCGGTGACCGAGGCAACAATAGACCCTTATAGATAGTTACGCTACACATCAATGTACTGAATCACGACGCTATTTGTGTGTTCCGTCGTCCATACCAGGATCTGACGGTGAGAATTAGCTGAGAGTTTTTAGTCGGACACAAGAAACTTGACAGCCAAATTATACATCCATCTGGTATGAAGCAGCGTTAGATCCTCGGAGATATGTCGGCTAGTGACCAATGTATTGAATCGCGACGCAATTTCTGTGTTGCATCGTCATTAGGATGGTGCAAATGTCGCAATTAACTGTCAAATTTGCGTCGGATTCCCGAAACTTTACTCGTAGGACAACGATCATGTGGTGACCCAGGCATGCTCGGAGATAAATCTGCTGGAAGACAATGTTCTGAAAACCATCGCAGTATGTGTGTTCCATCGTAATTGAGAGTATGGGAGGAATAAAATGAACTGCCAATCTTGCGTCGGATTTGTAAACTAGACTGACAAAACGCGACCATCCGGTGACCGAGGCACCAATAGACCCTTGTAGATAGTTACGCTGGACATCGATCTATTGAATCGCGACGCCATTTGTGTGTTCCATCGTCAATACCAGGATCTGACGGTAAGAATTAACTGTGAGTTATGAGAGGGAGAAATTAAACTTCACTGCCAAAGAGTACGTCCATCTGGTATGAGGCAGCGGTAGACCCTCGGAGATAAGTCGACTAGTGACCAATGTATTGAATCGCGACGCAATTTCTGTGATGCAACGTCGTTAGGATGGTGGGAATGTCGCAATTAACTGTCAAATTTGCGTCGGATTTGAAAACAAGACTGACAAAGAGCGAACATCCAGTGACCGAGGCACCAATACACCCTTGTAGATAGTTACGCTGGACATCGATCAATTGAATCGCGACGCCATTTGTGTGTTCCGTCGTCCATACCAGGATCTGACGGTGAGAATTAGCTGAGAGTTTTGAGTCGGAGACAAGAAACTTGACAGCCAAATTGTACATCCATCTGGAATGAAGCAGCGTTAGACCATCGGAGATAAGTCGGCTAGTGACCAATGTATTGAATCGCGACGCAATTTCTGTGTTGCATCGTCATTAGGATGGAGGGAATGTCTCAATTAACTGTCAAATTTGCGTCGGATTCCCGAAACTTTACTCGCAGGAGAACGATCATGTGGTGACCAAGGGTTGCTCGGAGATAAATCTGCTGGAAGACGATGTTGTGAAAACCATCGCAGTATGTGTGTTCCATCGTAATTGAGAGTATGGGAGGAATAAAATTAACTGCCAATCTTGCGTCGGATTTGTAAACTAGACTGACAAAACGCGACCGTCCGGTGACCGAGGCACCAATAGACCCTTGTAGATAGTTACGCTGGACATCGATCTATTGAATCGCGACGCTATTTGTGTGTTCCATCGTCAATACCAGGATGTGACGGTAAAAATTAACTGTGAGTTATGAGAGGGAGAAAACAAACTTGACTGCCATGAGTACGTCCATCTGGTATGAGGCAGCGATAGACCCTCGGAGATAAGTCGGCTAGTGACCAATGTATTGAATCGCGACGCAATTTCTGTGTTGCATCGTCATTAGGATGGTGGGAATGTCTCAATTAACTGTCAAATTTGCGTCGGATTCCCGAAACTTTACTCGCAGGAGAACGATCATGTGGTGACCCAGGCATGCTTGGAGATAAATCTGCTGGAAGACGATGTTCTGAAATCCATCGCAGTATGTGTGTTCCATCGTAATTGAGAGTACTTGAGGAATAAAATTAACTATCAGTTTTGCGTCGGATTTGAAAACTAGACTGACAAAGTGCGAACATCCGGTGACCGAGGCACCAATAGACCCTTGTAGATAGTTACGCTAGACATTGATGTATTGAATCCCGACGCTATTTGTGTGTTCCATAGTAGATACCAGGATCTGACGGTAAGAATTAACTGTGAGTTTTGAAACGGAGACAAGAATCTTGACAGCAAAATAGTACATCCATCTGGTATGAGCAGCGTAGGACCCTCGGAGATAAGTCGGCTAGTGACCAATGTATTGAACCGCGACGCAATTTCTGTGTTGCATCGTCATTAGGATGGTGGGAATGTCTCAATTATCTGTCAAATTTGCGTTGGATTCCCGAAACTTTACTCGCAGGAGAACGATCATGTGGTGAACCAGGCATGCTCGGAGATAAATCTGCTGGAAGACGATGTTCTGAAAACCATCGCAGTATGTGTGTTCCATCGTCATTGAGAGGATGAGAGAACATAAATTAACTGTCAGTTTTGCGTCGGATTTGAAAACTAGATGACAAAACGCGACCATCCGGTGACCGAGGCACCAATAGGCCCTTATAGATAGTTACGCTAGACATCGATGTATTAAATCGCGACGCTATTTGTGTGTTCCATCGTCCATACCAGGATCTGACGGAGAGAATTAGCTGAGAGTTTTGAGTCGGAGACAAGAAACTTGACAGCCAAATTGTACAACATCTGGTAGGAGTCAGCGTTAGACCCTCGGAGATAAGTCGGCTAGTGACCAATGTATTTAATCGCGACGCAATTTTTGTGTTGCAACGTCGTTAGGATGGTGGGAATGTCGAAATTAATTGTCAAATTTGATTCGGATTTGAAAACTAGACTGACAAAGAGAGAACATCCGGTGACCGAGGCACCAATAGACCCTTGTAGATAGTTACGCTGGACATCGATCTATTGAATCGCGACGCTATTTGTGTTTTCCATCGTCAATACCAGGAGCTGACGGTAAGAATTAACTGTGAGTTATGAGAGGGAGAAAACAAACTTGACTGCCAAAGAGTACGTCCATCTGGTATGAGGCACCGATAGACCCTCGGAGATAAGTCGGCTAGTGATCAATGTATTTAATCGCGACGCAATTTCTGTGTTGCAACGTCGTTAGGATGGTGGGAATGTCGCAATTAATTGTCAAATTTGCGTCGGATTTGAAAACTAGACTGACAAAGAGAGAACATCCGGTGACCGAGGCACCAATAGACCCTTGTAGATAGTTACGCTAGACATCGATGTACTGAATCGCGACGCTATTTGTGTGTTCCATGGTCGACACCAGGATCTGACGGTAAGAATTAACTGTGAGTTACGAGTCGGAGACAAGAAACTTGACAGAAAAATTGTACATCCATCTGGTATGAGGCAGCGTTAGACCCTCGGAGATATATCGGCTAGTGACCAATGTATTGAAATGCGACGCGATTTCTGTGTTGCATCGTCATTAGGATGGTGGGAATGTCTCAATTATCTGTCAAATTTGCGTCGGATTCCCGAAACTTTACTCGCAGGAGAACGGTCATGTGGTGAACCAGGCATGCTCGGAGATAAATCTGCTGGAAGACGATGTTCTGAAAACCATCGCAGTATGTGTGTTCCATCGTCATTGAGAGGATGAGAGAACATAAATTAACTGTCAGTTTTGCGTCGGATTTGAAAACTAGATGACAAAACGCGACCATCCGGTGACCGAGGCACCAGTAGACCCTTGTAGATAGTTACGCTGGATATCGATCTATTGAATCGCGACACTATTTGTGTGTTCCATCGTCAATACCAGGATCTGATGGTAAGAATTAACTGTGAGTTATGAGAGGGAGAAAACAAACTTGACTGCCAAAGAGTACGTCCATCTGGTATGAGGCAGCGATAGACCCTCGGACATAAGTCGGCTAGTGACCAATGTATTGAAATGCGACGCATATTCTGTGTTGCAACGTCGTTAGGATGGTGGGAATGTCGCAATTAACTGTCAAATTTGCGTCGGATTTGAAAACAAGACTGACAAAGAGCGAACATCCGGTGACCGAGGCACCAATAGACCCTTATAGATAGTTACGCTAGACATCGATGTATTAAATCGCGACGCTATTTGTGTGTTCCGTCGTCCATACCAGGATCTGACGGTGAGAATTAGCTGAGAGTTTTGAGTCGGAGACAAGAAACTTGACAGCCAAATTGTACAACATCTGGTAGGAGTCAGCGTTAGACCCTCGGAGATAAGTCGGCTAGTGACCAATGTATTGAATCGCGACGCAATTTCTGTGTTGCATCGTCATTAGGATGGTGGGAATGTCTCAATTAACTGTCAAATTTGCGTCGGATTCCCGAAACTTTACTCGCAGGAGAACGATCATGTGGTGACCAAGGGTTGCTCGGAGATAAATCTGCTGGAAGACGATGTTGTGAAGACCATCGCAGTATGTGTGTTCCATCGTAATTGAGAGTATGGGAGGAATAAAATTAACTGCAAATCTTGCGTCGGATTTGTAAACTAGACTGACAAAACGCGACCGTCCGGTGACCGAGGCACCAATAGACCCTTGTAGATAGTTACGCTGGACATCGATCTATTGAATCGCGACGCCATTTTTGTGTTCCATCGTCAATACCAAGATCTGACGGTAACAATTAACTGTGAGTTATGAGAGGGAGAAAACAAACTTGACTACCAAAGAATACGTCCATCTGTTATGATGCAGCGATAGACCCTCGGAGATAAGTCGGCTAGTGACCAATGTATTGAATCGCGACGCAATTTCTGTGATGCAACGTCGTTAGGATGGTGGGAATGTCGCAATTAACTGTCAAATTTGCGTCGGATTTGAAAACAAGACTGACAAAGAGCGAACATCCAGTGACCGAGGCACCAATAGACCCTTATAGATAGTTACGCTAGACATCAATGTACTGAATCGCGACGCTATTTGTGTGTTCCGTCGTCCATACCAGGATCTGACGGTGAGAATTAGCTGAGAGTTTTGAGTCGGAGACAAGAAACTTGACAGCCAAATTGTACATCCATCTGGAATGAAGCAGCGTTAGACCCTCGGAGATAAGTCGGCTAGTGACCAATGTATTGAATCGCGACGCAATTTCTGTGTTGCATCGTCATTAGGATGGTGGGAATGTCTCAATTAACTGTCAAATTTGCGTCGGATTCCCGAAACTTTACTCGCAGGAGAACGATCATGTGGTGACCAAGGGTTGCTCGGAGATAAATCTGCTGGAAGACGATGTTGTGAAAACCATCGCAGTATGTGTGTTCCATCGTAATTGAGAGTATGGGAGGAATAAAATTAACTGCCAATCTTGCGTCGGATTTGTAAACTAGACTGACAAAACGCGACCGTCCGGTGACCGAGGCACCAATAGACCCTTGTAGATAGTTACGCTGGACATCGATCTATTGAATCGCGACGCTATTTGTGTGTTCCATCGTCAATACCAGGATGTGACGGTAAGAATTAACTGTGAGTTATGAGAGGGAGAAAACAAACTTGACTGCCATGAGTACGTCCATCTGGTATGAGGCAGCGATAGACCCTCGGAGATAAGTCGGCTAGTGACCAATGTATTGAATCGCGACGCAATTTCTGTGTTGCATCGTCATTAGGATGGTGGGAATGTCTCAATTAACTGTCAAATTTGCGTCGGATTCCCGAAACTTTACTCTCAGGAGAACGATCATGTGGTGACCCAGGCATGCTTGGAGATAAATCTGCTGGAAGACGATGTTCTGAAATCCATCGCAGTATGTGTGTTCCATCGTAATTGAGAGTACTTGAGGAATAAAATTAACTATCAGTTTTGCGTCGGATTTGAAAACTAGACTGACAAAGCGCGAACATCCGGTGACCGAGGCACCAATAGACCCTTGTAGATAGTTACGCTAGACATTGATGTATTGAATCCCGACGCTATTTGTGTGTTCCATAGTAGATACCAGGATCTGACGGTAAGAATTAACTGTGAGTTTTGAAACGGAGACAAGAATCTTGACAGCCAAATAGTACATCCATCTGGTATGAGCAGCGTAGGACCCTCGGAGATAAGTCGGCTAGTGACCAATGTATTGAACCGCGACGCAATTTCTGTGTTGCATCGTCATTAGGATGGTGGGAATGTCTCAATTATCTGTCAAATTTGCGTCGGATTCCCGAAACTTTACTCGCAGGAGAACGATCATGTGGTGAACCAGGCATGCTCGGAGATAAATCTGCTGGAAGACGATGTTCTGAAAACCATCGCAGTATGTGTGTTCCATCGTCATTGAGAGGATGAGAGAACATAAATTAACTGTCAGTTTTGCGTCGGATTTGAAAACTAGATGACAAAACGCGACCATCCGGTGACCGAGGCACCAATAGGCCCTTATAGATAGTTACGCTAGACATCGATGTATTAAATCGCGACGCTATTTGTGTGTTCCATCGTCCATACCAGGATCTGACGGAGAGAATTAGCTGAGAGTTTTGAGTCGGAGACAAGAAACTTGACAGCCAAATTGTACAACATCTGGTAGGAGTCAGCGTTAGACCCTCGGAGATAAGTCGGCTAGTGACCAATGTATTGAATCGCGACGCAATTTCTGTGTTGCATCGTCATTAGGATGGTGGGAATGTCTCAATTAACTGTCAAATTTGCGTCGGATTCCCGAAACTTTACTCGCAGGAGAACGATCATGTGGTGACCAAGGGTTGCTCGGAGATAAATCTGCTGGAAGACGATGTTGTGAAAACCATCGCAGTATGTGTGTTCCATCGTAATTGAGAGTACTTGAGGAATAAAATTAACTGTCAGTTTTGCGTCGGATTTGCAAACTCGACTGACAAAGCGCGACCATCCGGTGACCGAGGCACCAATAGACCCTTGTAGATATTTACGCTAGACACTGATTTATTGAATCGCGACTCTATTTGTGTGTTCCATCGTAGATACCAGGATCTGACGGTAAGAATTAACAGTGAGTTTTGAGACGGAGACAAGAAACTTGACAGCCAAATTGTACATGCATCTGGTATGAGGCAGCGATAGACCCTCGGAGATAAGTCGGCTAGTGACCAATGTCTTGAATCGCGACGCAATTTCTGTGTTGCATCGTCATTAGGATGGTGGGAATGTCTCAATTAACTGTCATATTTGCGTCGGATTCCCGAAACTTTACTCGCAGGAGAACGATCATTTGGTGACCCATTCATGCTTGGAGATAAATCTGCTGGAAGACGATGTTCTGAAAACCATCGCAGTATGTGTGTTCTATCGTCAATGAGAGGATGAGAGAAAATAAAATAAACTTTCAGTTTTGCGTCGGATTTGAAAACTAGATGACAAAACGCAACCATCCGGTGACCGAGGCACCAATAGACCCTTGTAGATTGTTACGCTAGACTCGATGTATTGAATCGCGACGCTATTTGTGTGTTCCATCGTCGATACCAGGATCTGACGGTAAGATTTAGCTGTGAGTTTTGAGTCGGAGACAAGAAACTTGACAACCAAATTGTACATCCATCTGGTATGAGGCAGCGTTAGAGCCTCGCAGATAAGTCGGCTAGTGACCAATGAATTGAATCCCGACGCAATTTCTGTGTTGCATCGTCATTAGGATGGTGGGAATGTCGCAATTAACTGTCAAATTTGCGTCGGATTCCCGAAAATTTACTCGTAGGACAACGATCATGTGGTGACCCAGGCATGCTCGGAGATAAATCTGCTGGAAGACGATGTTCTGAAAACCATCGCAGTATGTGTGTTCCATCGTAATTGAGAGTATGGGAGGAATAAAATTAACTGCCAATCTTCCGTCGGATTTGTAAACTAGACTGACAAAACAGGACCATCCGGTGACCGAGGCACCAATAGACCCTTGTAGATAGTTACGCTGGACATGGATCTATTGAATCGCGACGCTATTTGTGTGTTCCATCGTCAATACCAGGATCTGACGGTAAGAATTAACTGTGAGTTATGAGAGGGAGAAAACAAACTTGACTGCCAAATAGTACGTCCATCTGGTATGAGGCAGCGATAGACCCTCGGAGATAAGTCGGCTAGTGACCAATGTATTGAATTGCGACGCAATTTCTGTGTTGCATCGTCATTAGGATGGTGGGAATGTCTCAATTAACTGTCAAATTTGCGTTGGATTCCCGAAACTTTACTTGCAGGAGAACGATCATGTGGTGACCCTGGAATGCTTGGAGATAAATCTGCTGGAAGACGATGTTCTGAAAACCATCGCAGTATGTGTGTTCCATCGTAATTGAGAGTACTTGACGAATAAAATTAACTATCAGTTTTGCGTCGGAGTTGAAAACTAGACTGACAAAGCGCGACCATCCGGTGATCGAGGCACCAATAGACCCTTGTAGATGGTTACGCTAGACATTGATGTATTGAATCGCGACGCTATTTGTGTGTTCCATCGTAGATACCAGGATCTGACGGTAAGAATTAACTGTGAGTTTTGAGACGGAGACAAGAAACTTGACAGCCAAATTGTACATCCATCTGGTAGGAGGCAGCGATAGACCCTCGGAGATAAGTCGGCTAGTGACCAATGTATTGAATCACGACGCAATTTCTGTGTTGCATCGTCATTAGGATGGTGGGAATGTCTCAATTAACTGTCATATTTGCGTCGGATTCCCGAAACTTTACTCGCAGGAGAACGATCATGTGGTGACCCATGCATGCTTGGAGATAAATCTGCTGGAAGACGATGTTCTGAAAACCATCGCATTATGTGTGTTCCATCGTAATTGAGAGTACTTGAGGAATAAAATTAACTGTCAGTTTTGCGTCGGATTTGCAAACTCGACTGACAAAGCGCGACCATCCGGTGACCGAGGAACCAATAGACCCTTGTAGATAGTTACGCTAGACATTGATGTATTGAATCGCGACGCTATTTGTGTGTTCCATCGTAGATACCAGGATCTGACGGTAAGAATTACCTGTGAGTTTTGAGACGGAGACAAGAAACTTGACAGCCAAATTGTACATCCTTCTGGTACGAGGCAGCAGCGTTATACCCTCGGAGATAAGACGGCTAGTCACCAATGTATTGAATCACGACGCAATTTCTGTGTTGCATTGTCATTAGGATGGTGGGAACGTCGCAATTAACTGTCAACTTTGCGTCGTATTCCCGAAACTTTACTCGTAGGAAAACGATCATGTGCTGACCCAGGCAGTAATAGATGCTTGGAGAGAAATCTGCTGGAAGACGATATTCTGAAAACCATCGCAGTATGTGTTCCATCGTCATTGAGAGGATGAGAGAACATAAATTAACTGTCAGTTTTGCGTCGGATTTGAAAACTAGATGACAAAACGCGACCATCCGGTGACCGAGGCACCAATAGACCTTACGCTGGACATCGATCTATTGAATCGCGACGCTATTTGTGTGTACCATCGTCGATACCAGGATCTGACGGTAAGAAATAGCTGTGAGTTTTGAGTCGGAGACAAGAAACTTGACAGCCAAATTGTACATCCTTCTGGTATGAGGCAGCGTTAGAGCCTCGGAGATAAGTCGGCTAGTGACCAATGTATTGAATCCCGACGCAATTTCTGTGTTGCATCGTCATTAGGATGGTGGGAATGTCGCAATTAACTATCAAATTTGCGTCGGATTCCCGAAAATTTACTCGTAGGACAACGATCATGTGGTGACCAAGGCATGCTCGGAGATAAATCTGCTGGAAGACGATGTTCTGAAAACCATCGCAGTATGTGTGTCCCATCGTAATTGAGAGTGTGGGAGGTATAATATTAACTGCCAATCTTGCGTCGGATATGTAAACTAGACTGACGAAACGCGACCATCCGGTGACCGAGGCACCAATAAACCCTTGTAGATAGTTACGCTATACATCGATCTATTGAATCGCGACGCCATTTGTGTGTTCCATCATCAATACCAGGATGTGACGGTAAGAAGTAACTGTGAGTTATGAGAGGGAGAAAACAAACTTGACTGCCATGAGTACGTCCATCTGGTATGAGGCAGCGATAGACCCTCGAAGATAAGTCGGCTAGTGACCCATGTATTGAATCGCGACGCAATTTCTGTGTTGCATCGTCATTAGGATGGTGGGAATGTCTCAATTAACTGTCATATTTGCGTCGGATTCCCGAAACTTTACTCGCAGGAGAACGATCATGTGGTGACCCAGGCATGCTTGGAGATAAATCTGCTGGAAGACGATGTTCTGAAAACCATCGCATTATGTGTGTTCTATCGTCAATGAGAGGATGAGAGAAAATAAAATAAACTTTCAGTTTTGCGTCGGATTTGAAAACTAGATGACAAAACGCGACCATCCGGTGACCGAGGCACCAATAGACCCTTGTAGATAGTTACGCTGGACATCGATCTATTTAATCGCGACGCTATTTGAGTGTTCCCTCGTCAATAGCAGGATCTGACGGTAAGAATTAACTGTGAGTTATGAGAGGGAGAAAACAAACTTGACTGCCAAAGTGTACGTCCATCTGGTATGAGGCAGCGATAGACCCTCGGAGATAAGTCGGCTAGTGACATTTGAATTGAATCTCGACGCAATTTCTTTGTTGCAACGTCGTTAGGATGGTGGCAATGTCGCAATTAACTGTCAAATTTGCGTCGGATATGTAAACTAGACTGACAAAACGCGACCATCCGGTGACCGAGGCACCAATAGACCCTTGTAGATAGTTACGCTATACATCGATCTATTGAATCGCGACGCCATTTGTGTGTTCCATCGTCACTACCAAGATTTGACAATAAGAATTAACTGTGAGTTATGAGAGGGAGAAAACAAACTTGATTGCCAAAGAGTACGTCCATCTGGTATCAGGCAGCGATAGACCCTCGGAGATAAGTCGGCTAGTGACCAATGTATTGAATCGCGACGCAATTTCTGTGATGCATCGTCATTAGGATGGTGGGAATGTCGCAATTAACTGTCAAATTTGCGTCGGATTCCCGAAACTTTACTCGTAGGACAACGTTCATGTGGTGACCCAGGCAGTAATTGATGCTTGGAGATAAATCTGCTGGAAGACGATGTACTGAAAACCATCGCAGTATGTGTTCTATCGTCATTGAGAGGATGAGAGAAAATAAAATTAACTGTCAGTTTTGCGTCGGATTTGAAAACTAGATGACAAAACGCGACCATCCGGTGACCGAGGCACCTATAGACCCTGGTAGATAGTTACGCTGGACATCGATCTATTGAATCGCGACGCTATTTGTGTGTTCCATCGTCAATACGAGGATCTGAAGGTAAGAATTAACTGTGAGTTATGAGAGGGAGAAAACAAACTTGACTGCCAAAGAGTACGTCCATCTGGTATGAGGCAGCGATAGACCCTCGGAGATAAGTCGGCTAGTGACCAATGTATTTAATCGCGACGCAATTTCTGTGTTGCAACGTCGTTAGGATGGTGGGAATGTCGCAATTAATTGTCAAATTTGCGTCGGATTTGAAAACTAGACTGACAAAGAGAGAACATCCGGTGACCGAGGCATCAATAGACCCTTGTAAATAGTTACGCTAGACATCGATGTACTGAATCGCGACGCTATTAGTGTTTTCCATGGTCGATACCAGGATCTGACGGTAAGAATTAACTGTGAGTTACGAGTCGGAGACAAGAAACTTGACAGCCAAATTGTACATCCATCTGGTATGAGGCAGCGTTAGACCCTCGGAGATAAGTCGGCTAGTGACCAATGTATTGAATCGCGACGCGATTTCTGTGTTGCATCGTCATTAGGATGGTGGGAATGTCGCAATTAAATGTCAAATTTGCGTCGGATTCCCGAAAATTTACTCGTAGGACAACGATCATGTGGTGACCAAGGCATGCTCGGAGATAAATCTGCTGGAAGACGATGTTCTGAAAACCATCGCAGTATGTGTGTTCCATCGTAATTGAGAGTGTGGGAGGAATAATATTAACTGCCAATCTTGCGTCGGATATGTAAACTAGACTGACAAAACGCGACCATCCAGTGACCGAGGCACCAATAGACCCTTGTAGATAGTTATGCTATACATCGATCTATTGAATCGCGACGCCATTTGTGTGTTCCATCGTCACTACCAAGATTTGACAATAAGAATTAACTGTGAGTTATGAGAGGGAGAAAACAAACTTGACTGCCAAAGAGTACGTCCATCTGGTATCAGGCAGCGATAGACCCTCGGAGATAAGTCGGCTAGTGACCAATGTATTGAATCGCGACGCAATTTCTGTGATGCAACGTCGTTAGGATGGTGGGAATGTCGCAATTAACTGTCAAATTTGCGTCGGATTTGAAAACAAGACTGACAAAGAGCGAACATCCGGTGACCGAGGCACGAATAGACCCTTATAGATAGTTACGCTAGACATCAATGTACTGAATCGCGACGCTATTTGTGTGTTCCGTCGTTCATACCAGGATATGACGGTGAGAATTAGCTGAGAGTTTTGAGTCGGAGACAAGAAACTTGACAGCCAAATTGTACATCCATATGGTATGAAGCAGCGTTAGACCCTCGGAGATAAGTCGGCTAGTGACCAATGTATTGAATCGCGACGCAATTTCTGTGTTGCATCGTCATTAGGATGGTGGGAATGTCGCAATTAACTGTCAAATTTGCGTCGGATTCCCGAAACTTTACTCGTAGGACAACGTTCATGTGGTGACACAGGCAGTAATAAATGCTTTTAGATAAATCTGCTGGTAGACGATGTACTGAAAACCATCGCAGTATGTGTTCTATCGTCATTGAGAGGATGAGAGAAAATAAAATTAACTGTCAGTTTTGCGTCGGATTTGAAAACTAGATGACAAAACGCGACCATCCGGTGACCGAGGCACCAATAGACCCTTGTAGTTAGTTACGCTGGACATCGATCTACTGAATCGCGACGCTATTTGTGTGTTCCATGGTCGATACCAGGATCTGACGGTAAGAATTAACTGTGAGTTATGAGTCGGAGACAGAAACTTGACAGCCAAATTGTACATCCACCTGGTATGAGGCAGCGTTAGACCTTCGGAGATAAGTCGGCTAGTGACCAATGTATTGAATCGCGACGCAATTTCTGTGTTGCATCGTCATTAGGATGGTGCGAATGTCGCAATTAACTGTCTAATTTGCGTCGGATTCCCGAAACTTTACTCGTAGGACAACGATCATGTGGTGACCCAGGCATGCTCGGAGATAAATCTGCTGGAAGACAATGTTCTGAAAACCATCGCAGTATGTGTGTTCCATCGTAATTGAGAGTATGGGAGGAATAAAATTAACTGCCAATCTTGCGTCGGATTTGTAAACTAGACTGACAAAACGCGACCATCCGGTGACCGAGGCGCCAATAGACCCTTGCAGATAGTTACGCTGGACATCGATCTATTGAATCGCGACGCCATTTGTGTGTTCCGTCGTCAATACCAGGATCTGACGGTAAGAATTAACTGTGAGTTATGAGAGGGAGAAAACAAACTTGAATGCCAAAGAGTACGTCCATCTGGTATGAAGCAGCGATAGACCCTCGGAGATAAGTCGGCTAGTGACCAATGTATTGAATCGCGACGCAATTTCTGTGTTGCATCGTCATTAGGATGGTGGGAATGTCGCAATTAACTGTCAAATTTGCGTCGGATTCCCGAAACTTTACTCGTAGGACAACGTTCATGTGGTGACCCAGGCAGTAATAAATGCATGGAGATAAATCTGCTGGTAGACGATGTACTGAAAACCATCGCAGTATGTGTTCTATCGTCATTGAGAGGATGAGAGAAAATAAAATTAACTGTCAGTTTTGCGTCGGATTTGAAAACTAGATGACAAAACGCGACCATCCGGTGACCGAGGCACCAATAGACCCTTGTAGATAGTTACGCTGGACATCGATCTATTGAATCGCGACGCTATTTGTGTGTTCCATCTGACGGTAAGAATTAACCGTGAGCTAAGAGAGGGAGAAAACAAACGTGACTGCCAAAGAGTACGTCCATCTGGTATGAGGCAGCGATAGACCCTCGGAGATAAGTCGGCTAGTGACCAATGTATTTAATCGCGACGCAATTTCTGTGTTGCAACGTCGTTAGGATGGTGGGAATGTCGCAATTAATTGTCAAATTTGCGTCGGATTTGAAAACTGGACTGACAAAGAGAGAACATCCGGTGACCGAGGCACCACTAGACCCTTGTAGATAGTTACGCTAGACATCGATCTACTGAATCGCGACGCTATTTGTGTGTTCCATGGTCGATACCAGGATCTGAAGGTAAGAATTAACTGTGAGTTATGAGTCGGAGACAAGAAACTTGACAGCCGAATTGTACATCCATCTGGTATGAGGCAGCGTTAGACCCTCGGAGATAAGTCGGCTAGTGACCAATGTATTGAATTGCGACGCAATTTCTGTGTTGCATCGTCATTAGGATGGTGGGAATGTCTCAATTAACTGTCAAATTTGCGTTGGATTCCCGAAACTTTACTTGCAGGAGAACGATCATGTGGTGACCCTGGAATGCTTGGAGATAAAACTGCTGGAAGACGATGTTCTGAAAACCATCGCAGTATGTGTGTTCTATCGTCATTGAGAGGATGAGAGAAAATAAAATAAACTTTTAGTTTTGCGTCGGATTTGAAAACTAGATGAAAAACGCGACCATCCGGTGACCGAGGCACCAATAGACCCTTGTAGATAGTTACGCTGGACATCGATCTATTGAATCGCGACGCTATTTGTGTGTTCCATCGTCAATACCAGAATCTGACGGTAAGAATTACCTGTGAGTTATGAGAGGGAGAAAACAAACTTGACTGCCAAAGAGTACGTCCATCTGGTATGAGGCAGAGATAGACCGTCGGAGATAATTCGGCTAGTGACCAATGTATTGAATCGCGACGCGATTTCTGTGTTGCATCGGCATTAGGATGGTAGGAATGTCGCAATTAACTGTCAAATTTGCGTCGGATTCCCGAAACTTTACTCGCAGGAGAACGATCATGTGGTGACCCAGGCATGCTTGGAGATAAATCTGCTGGAAGATGATGTTCTGAAAACCATCGCAGTATGTGTGTTCCATCGTAATTGAGAGTACTTGAGGAATAAAATTCACTGTCAGTTTTGCGTCGGATTTGCAAACTCGACTGACAAAGCGCGACCATCCGGTGACCGAGGCACCAATAGACCCTTGTAGATAGTTACGCTAGACATTGATGTATTGAATCGCGACTCTATTTGTGTGTTCCATCGTAGATACCAGGATCTGACGGTAAGAATTAACTGTGAGTTTTGAGACGGAGACAAGAAACTTGACAGCCAAATTGTACATCCATCTGGTATGAGGCAGCGATAGACCCTCGGAGATAAGTCGGCTAGTGACCAATGTCTTGAATAGCGACGCAATTTCTGTCTTGCATCGTCATTAGGATGGTGGGAATGTCTCAATTAACTGTCATATTTGCGTCGGATTCCCGAAACTTTACTCGCAGGAGAACGATCATGTGGTGACCCAGGCATGCTTGGAGATAAATCTGCTGGAAGACGATGTTCTGAAAACCATCGCAGTATGTGTGTTCCATCGTCATTGAGAGGATGAGAGAACATAAATTAACTGTCAGTTTTGCGTCGGATTTGAAAACTAGATGACAAAACGCGACCATCCGGTGACCGAGGCACGAATAGACCTTACGCTGGACACCGATCTATTGAATCGCGACGCTATTTGTGTGTTCCATCGTCAATACTAGGATGTGACGGTAAGAATTAACTGTGAGTTATGAGAGGGAGAAAATAAACTTGATTGCCAAAGAGTACGTCCATCTGGTATGAGGCAGCGATAGACCCTCGGAGATAAGTCGACTAGTGACCAATGTATTGAATCCCGACGCAATTTCTGTGTTGCATCGTCATTAGGATGGTGGGAATGTCGCAATTAAATGTCAAATTTGCGTCGGATTCCCGAAAATTTACTCGTAGGACAACGATCATGTGGTGACCAAGGCATGCTCGGAGATAAATCTGCTGGAAGACGATGTTCTGAAAACCATCGCACTATGTGTGTTCCATCGTAATTGAGAGTGTGGGAGGAATAATATTAACTGCCAATCTTGCGTCGGATTTGTAAACTAGACCGACAAAACGCGACCATCCGGTGACCGAGGCACCAATAGACCCTTGTAGATAGTCAAGCGGGACATTGATCTATTGAATCACGACGCCATTTTTGTGTTCCATCGTCAATACCAAGATCTGACGGTAAGAATTAACTGTGAGTTATGAGAGGGAGAAAACAAACTTGACTGCCAAAGAATACGTCCATCTGGTATGATGCAGCGATAGACCATCGGAGATAAGTCGGCTAGTGACCAATGTATTGAATCGCTACGCAATTTCTGTGTTGCAACGTCGTTAGGATGGTGGGAATGTCGCAATTAACTGTCAAATTTGCGTCGGATTTGAAAACAAGACTGACAAAGAGCGAACATCCGGTGACCGAGGCACCAATATACCCTTATAGATAGTTACGCTAGACATCAGTGTACTGAATCGCGACGCTAATTGTGTGTTCCGTCGTCCATACCAGGATCTGACGGTGAGATTTAGCTGAGAGTTTTGAGTCGGAGACAATAAACTTGACAGCCAAATTGTACATCCATCTGGTATGAAGCAGCGTTAGACCCTCGGAGATAAGTCGGCTAGTGACCAATGTATTGAATCGCGACGCAATTTCTGTGTTGCATCGTCATTAGGATGGTGGGAATGTCGCAATTAACTGTCAAATGTGCGTCGGATTTGAAAACTAGACTGTCAAAGAGCGAACATCCGGTGACCGAGGCACCAATAGACCCTTGTAGATCGTTACGCTAGACATTGATGTATTGAATCCCGACGCTATTTGTGTGTTCCATAGTAGATACCAGGATCTGACGGTAAGAATTAACTGTGAGTTTTGAAACGGAGACAAGAAACTTGACAGCCAAATTGTACATCCATCTGGTATGAGCAGCGTAGGACCCTCGGAGATAAGTCGGCTAGTGACCAATGTATTGAACCGCGACGCAATTTCTGTGTTGCATCGTCATTAGGATGGTGGGAATGTCTCAATTAACTGTCAAATTTGCGTCGGATTCCCGAAACTTTACTCGCAGGAGAACGATCATGTGGTGAACCAGGCATGCTCTGAGATAAATCTGCTGGAAGACGATGTTCTGAAAACCATCGCAGTATGTGTGTTCCATCGTAATTGAGAGTATGGGAGGAATAAAATTAACTGCCAATCTTGCGTCGGATTTGTAAACTAGACTGACAAAACGCGACCATCCGGTGACCGAGGCACCAATAGACCCTTGTAGATAGTTACGCTATACATCGATGTATTGAATCGCGACGCCATTTGTGTGTTCCATCGTCAATACCAGGATCTGACAATAAGAATTAACTGTGAGTTATGAGAGGGAGAAAACAAACTTGACTGCCAAAGAGTACGTCCATCTGGTATGAGGCAGCGATAGACCCTCGGAGATAAGTCGGCTAGTGACCAATGTATTGAATCGCAACGCAATTTCTGTGTTGCATCGTCATTAGGATGGTGGGAATGTCGCAATTAACTGTCAAATTTGCGTCGGATTTGAAAACAAGACTGACCAAGAGCGAACATCCGGTGGCCGAGGCACCAATAGACCCTTATAGATAGTTACGCTAGACATCAATGTACTGAATCGCGACACTATTTGTGTGTTCCGTCTTCCATATCAGGATCTGACGGTGAGAATTAGCTGAGAGTTTTGGGTCGGAGACAAGAAACTTGACAGCCATTTTGTACAACATCTGGTAGGAGGCAGCGTTAGACCCTCGGAGATAAGTCGGCTAGTGACCAATGTATTGAATCGCGACGCAATTTCTGTGTTGCATCGTCATTAGGATGGTGGGAATGTCGCAATTAACTGTCAAATTTGCGTCGGATTCCCGAAACTTTACGCGTAGGACAACGATCATGTGGTGACCAAGGCATCCTCGGAGATAAATCTGCTGGGAGACGATGTTCTGAAAACCATCGCAGTATGTATGTTCCATCGTAATTGAGAGTATGGGAGGAATAATATTAACAGCCAATCTTGCGTCGGATATGTAAACTAGACTGACAAAACGCGACCATCCGGTGACCGAGGCACCAATAGACCCTTGTAGATAGTTACGCTGGACATCGATCTGTTGAATCGCGACGCTATTTGTGTGTTCCATCGTCAATACCAGGATCTGACGGTAAGATTAACTGTGAGTTATGAGAGGGAGAAAACAAACTTGACTGCCAAAGAGTACGTCCATCTGGTATGAGGCAGCGATAGACCCTCGGAGATAAGTCGGCTAGTGACCAATGTATTGAATCGCGACGAAATTTCTGTGATGCAACGTCGTTAGGATGGTGGGAATGTCGCAATTAACTGTCAAATTTGCGTGGCATTTGAAAACAAGGCTGACCAAGAGCGAACATCCGGTGACCGAGGCACCAATAGACCCTTATAGATAGTTACGCTAGACGTCAGTGTACTGAATCGCGACGCTATTTGTGTGTTCCGTCGTCCATACCAGGATCTGACGGTGAGAATTAGCTGAGAGTTTTGAGTCGGAGACAAGAAACTTGACAGCCAAATTGTACATCCATCTGGTATGAAGCAGCGTTAGACCCTCGGAGATAAGTCGGCTAGTGACCAATGTATTGAATCGCGACGCGATATCTGCGTTGCATCGGCATTAGGATGGTGGGATAGTCGCAATTAACTCTCAAATTTGCGTCGGATCCCCGAAACTTTACTCGTAGGACAACGATCATGTGGTGACCAAGGCATGCTCGGAGATAAATCTGCTGGAAGACGATGTTCTGAAAACCATCGCAGTATGTGTGTTCCATCGTAATTGAGAGTATGGGAGGAATAATATTAACTGCCAATCTTGCGTCGGATATGTAAACTAGACTGACAAAACGCGACCATCCGGTGACCGAGGCACCAATAGACCCTTGTAGATAGTTACGCTATACATCGATCTATTGAATCGCGACGCCATTTGTGTGTTCCATCGTCAATACCAAGATCTGACAATAAGAATTAACTGTGAGTTATGAGAGGGAGAAAACAAACTTGACTGCCAAAGAGTACGTCCATCTGGTATGAGGCAGCGATAGACCCTCGGAGATAAGTCGGCTAGTGACCAATGTATTGAATCGCGACGCAATTTCTGTGATGCAACGTCGTTAGGATGGTTGGAATGTCGCAATTAACTGTCAAATTTGCGTCGCATTTGAAAACAAGACTGACCAAAAGCGAACATCCGGTGACCGAGGCACCAATTGACCCTTACAGATAGTTACGCTACACATCAATGTACTGAATCACGACGCTATTTGTGTGTTCCGTCGTCCATACCAGGATCTGACGGTAAGAATTAGCTGAGAGTTTTGAGTCGGAGACAAGAAACTTGACAGCCAAATTATACATCCATCTGGAATGAAGCAGCGTTAGACCCTCGGAGATAAGTCGGCTAGTGACCAATGTATTGAATCACGACGCAATTTCTGTGTTGCATCGTCATTAGGATGGTGCGAATGTCGCAATTAACTGTCAAATTTGTGTCGGATTCCCGAAACTTTACTCGTAGGACAACGATCATGTGGTGACCCAGGCATGCTCGGAGATGAATCTGCTGGAAGACAATGTTCTGAAAACCATCGCAGTATGTGTGTTCCATCGTAATTGAGAGTATGGGAGGAATAAAATTAACAGCCAATCTTGCGTCGGATGTGTAAACTAAACTGACAAAACGCGACCATCCGGTGACCGAGGCACCAATAGACCCTTGTAGATAGTTACGCTAGACATTGATGTATTGAATCGCGACTCTATTTGTGTGTTCCATCGTAGATACCAGGATCTGACGGTAAGAATTAACTGTGAGTTTTGAGATGGAGACAAGAAACTTGACAGCCAAATTGTATATCCATCTGGTATGAAGCAGTGATAGACCCTCGGAGATAAGTCGGCTAGTGACCAATGTATTGAATCGCGACGCAATTTCGGTGTTGCATCGTCTTTAGGATGGTGGGAATGACGCAATTAACTGTCAAATTTGCGTCGGATTCCCGAAACTTTACTCGTAGGACAACGATCATGTGGTGACCCAGGCAGTAATAGATGCTTGGAGATAAATCTGCTGGAAGACGATGTTCTGGAAACCATCGCAGAATATGTGTTCCATCGTAATTGAGAGTATGGGAGGAATAAAATTAACTTTCAGTTTTGCGTCGGATTTGAAACCTAGATGACAAAACGCGACCATCCGGTGACCGAGGCACAAATAGACCCTTGTAGATAGATACGCTAGACATCGATGTATTGAATCGCGACGCCATTTGTGTGTTCCATCGTCAATACCAGGATCTGACGGTAAGAATTAACTGTGAGTTATGAGAGGGAGAAAACAAACTTGATTGCCAAACAGTACGTCCATCTGATATGAGGCAGCGATAGACCCTCGGAGATATGTCGGCTAGTGATTAATGTATGAATCGCGACGCGATATCTGCGTTGCATCGGCATTAGGATGGTGGGAATGTCGTAATTAACTGTCAAATTAGCGTCGGATTCCCGAAACTTTACTAGTAGGATAACGATCATGCGGTGACCCAGGCAGTATGTGTGTTCTATCGTCATTGAGAGGATGAGAGAAAATAAAATAAACTTTCAGTTTTGCGTCGGATTTGAAAACTAGATGACAAAACGCGACCATCCGGTGACCGAGGCACCAATAGACCCTTGTAGATAGTTACTCTGGATATCGATGTATAGAATCGCGAAGGAATTTGTGTGTTCCACCGTCCATACCAGGATCTGACGGTAAGAATTAACTGTGAGTTATGAGAGGGAGAAAACAAACTTGCCTGCCAAACAGTACGTCCCTCTGGTATGAGGCAATGATAGAGCCTCGGAGATAAATCGGCTAGTGACCAATGTATTGAATCGCGACGCGATTTCTGTGTTGCATCGTCATTAGGATTGTGGGAATGTCTCAATTAACTGTCAAATTTGCGTCGGATTCCCGAAACTTTACTCGCAGGAGAACGATCATGTGGTGACCCAGGCATGCTCGGAGATAAGTCTGCTGGAAGACGATGTTCTGAAAACCATCGCAGTATGTGTGTTCAATCGTAATGGAGAGTATGGGAAGAATAAAATTAACTGCCAATCTTGCGTCGGATTTGTAAACTAGACTGACAAAACGCGACCATCCGGTGACCGAGGCACCAATAGACCCTTGTAGATAGTTACGCTGGACATCGATCTGTTGAATCGCGACGCTATTTGTGTGTTCCATCGTCAATACCAGGATCTGACGGTAAGATTAACTGTGAGTTATGAGAGGGATAAAGCAAACTTAACTGCCAAAGAGTACGTCCATCTGGTATGAGGCAGCGATAGACCCTCGGAGATAAGTCGGCTAGTGACCAATGTATTGAATCGCGACGCAATTTCTGGGTTGCAACGTCGTTAGGATGGTGGGAATGTCGCAATTAACTGTCAAATGTGCGTCGGATTTGAAAACTAGACTGACAAAGAGCGAACATCCGGTGACCGAGGCACCAATAGACCCTTGTAGATAGATACGCTAGACATCGATGTATTGAATCGGGCCTCCATTTGTGTGTTCCATCGTCAATACCAGGATCTGACGGTAAGAATTAACTGTGAGTTATGAGAGGGAGAAAACAAACTTGATTGCCAAACAGTACGTCCATCTGATATGAGGCAGCGATAGACCCTCGGAGATAAGTCGGCGAGTGACCAATGTATTGAATCGCGACGCGATATCTGCGTTGCATCGGCAGTAGGATGGTGGGAATGTCGTAATTAACTGTCAAATTAGCGTCGGATTCCCGAAACTTTACTCGTAGGATAACGATCATGCGGTGACCCAGGCAGTATGTGTGTTCTATCGTCATTGAGAGGATGAGAGAAAATAAAATAAACTTTCAGTTTTGCGTCGGACTTGAAAACTGGATGACAAAACGCGACCATCCGGTGACCGAGGCACAAATAGACCCTTGTAGATAGTTACTCTGGACATCGATGTATAGAATCGCGACGCTATTTGTGTGTTCCATCGTCAATACCAGGATCTGACGGTAAGATGCTTGGAGAAAAATCTGCTGGAACACGATGTTCTAAAAACCATCGCAGTATGTGTGTCCATCGTCATTGAGAGGATGAGAGAACATAAATTAACTGTCAGTTTGCGTCCGATTTGAAAACTAGATGTCAAAACGCGACCATCCGGTGACCCAGGCACCAATAGACCCTTGTAAATAGTTACGCTAGACATCGATGTATTGAATCGCGTCGCTATTTGTGTGTTCCATGGTCGATACCATGATCTGACGGTAAGAATTAACTGTGAGTTGTGAGTCGGAGACAAGAAACTTGACAGCCAAATTGTACAACCATCTGGTATGAGGCAGCGTTAGACCCTCGGAGATAAGTCGGCTAGTGACCAATGTATTGAATCGCGACGCAATTTCTGTGTTGCATCGTCATTAGGATGGTGGGAATGTCGCAATTAACTGTCAAATTTGCGTCGGATTCCCGAAACTTTACTCGTAGGACATCGATCATGTGGTGACCCAGGCAGTAATAGATCCTTGGAGATAAATCTGCTGGAGGAGGATGTTCCTAAAACCATCGCAGTATGTGTGTTCTATCGTCATTGAGAGGATGAGAGAAAATAAAATAAACTTTCAGTTTTGCGTCGGATTTGAAAACTAGATGACAAAACGCGACCATCCGGTGACCGAGGCACCAATAGACCCTTGTAGATAGTTACTCTGGATATCGATGTATAGAATCGCGAAGGTATTTGTGTGTTCCATCGTCCATACCAGGATGTGACGGTAAGAATTAACTGTGAGTTATGAGAGGGAGAAAACAAACTTGCCTGCCAAACAGTACGTCCATCTGGTATGAGGCAATGATAGAGCCTCGGAGATAAATCGGCTAGTGACCAATGTATTGAATCGCGACGCGATTTCTGTGTTGCATCGGCATTAGGATGGTAGGAATGTCGCAATTAACTGTCAAATTTGCGTCGGATTCCCGAAACTTTACTCGCAGGAGATCGATCATGAGGTGACCCAGGCATGCTTGGAGATAAATCTGCTGGAAGACGATGTTCTGAAAACCATCGCAGTATGTGTGTTCCATCGTAATTGAGAGTATGGGAAGAATAAAACTAACTACCAGTTTTGCGACGGATTTGTAAACTAGACTGACAAAACGCGACCATCCGGTGACCGAGGCACCTATAGACCCTTGTAGATAGTTACGCTGGACATCTATGTATAGAATCGAGACGATATTTGTGTGTTCCATCGTCAATACCAGGATCTGACGGTAAGATTAACTGTGAGTTATGAGAGGGAGAAAACAAACTTGATTGCCAATCAGTACGTCCATCTGGTATGAGGCAGCGATAGACCCTCGGAGATAAATCGGCTAGTGACCAATGTATTGAATCGCGACGCGATATCTGCGTTGCATGGGCATTAGGATGGTGGGAATGTCGTAATTAACTGTCAAATTTGCGTCGGATTCCCGAAACTTTACTCGTAGGATAACGATCATGCGGTGACCCAGGCAGTAATAGATGCTTGGAGAAAAATCTGCTGGAACACGATGTTCTGAAAACCATCGCAGTATGTGTGTTCCATCGTAATTGAGAGTATGGGAAGAATAAAACTAACTGAAAGTTTTGCGACGGATTTGTAAACTAGACTGACAAAACGCGACCATCCGGTGACCGAGGCACCTATAGACCCTTGTAGATAGTTACGCTGGACATCGATGTATAGAATCGAGACGGTATTTGTGTGTTCCATCGTCAATACCAGGATCTGACGGTGAGAATTAACTGTGAGTTATGAGAGGGAGAAAACAAACTTGACTGCCAAACAGTACGTCCATCTCGTATGAGGCACCGATATCCCCTCGGAGATAAGTCGGCTAGTGACCAATGTATTGAATCGCGACGCAATTTTGTGTTGCAACGTCGTTAGGATGGTGGGAATGTCGCAAATAACTGTCAAATTTGCGTCGAATTTTAAAACTAGACTGACAAAGAGCGAACATCCGGAGACCGAGGCACCAATAGACCCTTGTAGATAGTTACGCTGGACATCGATGTATAGAATCGCGACGTTATTTGTGTGTTCCATCGTCGATACCAGGATCTGACGGTAAGAATTAGCTGTGAGTTTTGAGTCGGAGACAAGAAACTTGACAGCCAAATTGTACATCCTACTGGTATGAGGCAGCATTAGACCCTCGGAGATAAGTCGGCTAGTGACCAATGTATTGAATCGCGACGCAATTTCTGTGTTGCAACGTCGTTAGGATGGTGGGAATGTCGCAATTAACTGTCAAATTTCTGTCGGATTTGAAAACAAGACTGACAAAGAGCGAACATCCGGTGACCGAGGCACCAATAGACCCTTATAGATAGCTACGCTAGACATCTATGTACTGAATCGCGACGCTATTTATGTGTTCCATCGTCCATACCCGGATCTGATGGTGAGAACTGGCTGAGAGTTTTGAGTCGGAGACAAGAAACTTGACAGCCAAATTGTACATCCATCTGGTAGGAGGCAACGTTAGACCCTCGGAGATAATTCGGCTAGTGACCAATGTATTGAATCGCGACGCAATTTCTGTGTTGCATCGTCATTAGGATGGTGGGAATGTCTCAATTAACTGTCAAATTTGCGTCGAATTCCCGACACTTTACTCGCAGGAGAACGATGCTTGGAGATAAATCTGCTGGAAGACGATGTTCTGAAAACCATGGCAGTATGTGTGTTCCATCGTAATTGAGAGTACTTGAGGAATAAAATTAACTGACAGTTTTGCGTCGGATTTGAAAACTAGATGACAAAACGTGACCATCCGGTGACCGAGGCACCAATAGACCCTTGTAGATAGTTACGCTGGACATCGATCTATTGAATCGCGACGCTATTTGTGTGTTCCATCGTCAATACCAGGATCTGACGGTAAGAATTAACTGTGAGTTATGAGAGGGAGAAAACAAACTTGACTGCCAAAGAGTGCGTCCATCTGGTATGAGGCAGCGATAGACCCTCGGAGATAAGTCGGCTAGTGACCAATGTATTGAATCGCGACGCAATTTCTGTGTTGCAACGTCGTTAGGATGGGGGGAATGTCGCAATTAACTGTCAAATTTGCGTCGCATTTGAAAACAAGACTGACAAAGAGCGAACATCCGGAGACCGAGGCACCAATAGACCCTTGTAGATAGTTACTCTGGACATCGATGTATAGAATCGCGACGGTATTTGTGTGTTCCATCGTCAATACCAGGATCTGACGGTAAGAATTTATTGTGAGTCATGAGAGGGAGAAAACAAACTTGACTGCCAAAGAGTGCGTCCATCTGGTATGAGGCACCGATAGCCCCCCGGAGATATGTCGGCTAGTGACCAACGTATTGAATCGCGACGCAATTTCTGTGTTGCCACGTCGTTAGGATGGTGGGAATGTCGCAATTAACTGTCAAATTTGCGTCGGATTTTAAAACTAGACTGACAAAGAGCGAACATCCGGAGACCGAGGCACCAATAGACCCCTGTAGATAATTACGCTACACATCGATGTATTGAATCGCGACGCTATTTGTGTGTTTCATCGTCGATACCAGTATCTGACGGTAAGAATTAGCTGTGAGTTTTGAGTCGGAGACAAGAAACTTGACAGCCAAATTGTACATCCATCTGGTATGAGGCAGCATTAGACCCTCGGAGATAAGTCGTCTAGTGACCAATGTATTGAATCCCGACGCAATTTCTGTGTTGCATCGTCATTAGGATGGTGGGACTATCCCAATTAACTGTCAAATTAGCGTCGGATTCCCGAAACTTTACTCGCAGGAGATCGATCATGGCATGCTTGGAGATAAATCTGCTGGAAGACGATGTTCTGAAAACCATCGCAGTATGTGTGTTCCATCGTAATTGAGAGTATGGGAGGATTAAAACTAACTGCCAGTTTTGCGACGGATTTGTAAACTAGACTGACAAAACGCGACCATCCGGTGAGCGAGGCACCTATAGACCCTTGTAGATAGTTACGCTGGACATCGATGTATAGAATCGCGACGGTATTTGTGTGTTCCATCGTCAATACCAGGATCTGACAGTAAGAATTAACTGTGAGTTATGAGAGGGAGAAAACAAACTTGATTGCCAAACAGTACGTCCATCTGGTATGAGGCAGCGATAGACCCCCGGAGATAAATCGGCTAGTGACCAATGTATTGAATCGCGACGTAATTTCTGTGTTGCATCGTCATTAGGATGGTGGGAATGTCGCAATTAACTGTCAAATTTGCGTCGGATTTGAAAACAAGACTGACAAAGAGCGAACATCCGGTGACCGAGGCACCAACAGACCCTTGTAGATAGATACGCTAGACATCTATGTACTGAATCGCGACGCTATTTATGTGTTCCATCGTCCATACCAGGATCTGACGGTAAGAATTAGCTGAGAGTTTTGAGTCGGAGACAAGAAACTTGACAGCCAAATTGTACATCCATCTGGTATGAGGCAGCATTAGACCCTCGGAGATAAGTCGTCTAGTGACCAATGTATTGAATCCCGACGCAATTTCTGTGTTGCATCGTCATTAGGATGGTGGGACTATCCCAATTAACTGTCAAATTAGCGTCGGATTCCCGAAACTTTACTCGCAGGAGATCGATCATGGCATGCTTGGAGATAAATCTGCTGGAAGACGATGTTCTGAAAACCATCGCAGTATGTGTGTTCCATCGTAATTGAGAGTATGGGAGGATTAAAACTAACTGCCAGTTTTGCGACGGATTTGTAAACTAGACTGACAAAACGCGACCATCCGGTGAGCGAGGCACCTATAGACCCTTGTAGATAGTTACGCTGGACATCGATGTATAGAATCGCGACGGTATTTGTGTGTTCCATCGTCAATACCAGGATCTGACAGTAAGAATTAACTGTGAGTTATGAGAGGGAGAAAACAAACTTGATTGCCAAACAGTACGTCCATCTGGTATGAGGCAGCGATAGACCCCCGGAGATAAATCGGCTAGTGACCAATGTATTGAATCGCGACGTAATTTCTGTGTTGCATCGTCATTAGGATGGTGGGAATGTCGCAATTAACTGTCAAATTTGCGTCGGATTTGAAAACAAGACTGACAAAGAGCGAACATCCGGTGACCGAGGCACCAACAGACCCTTGTAGATAGATACGCTAGACATCTATGTACTGAATCGCGACGCTATTTATGTGTTCCATCGTCCATACCAGGATCTGACGGTAAGAATTAGCTGAGAGTTTTGAGTCGGAGACAAGAAACTTGACAGCCAAATTGTACATCCATCTGGTAGGAGGCAGCGTTAGACCCTCGGAGATAAGTCGGTTAGTGACCAATGTATTGAATCACGACGCGATTTCTGTGTTGCATCGGCATTAGGATGGTAGGAATGATGCAATTAATTGTCAAATTTGCGTCGGATTCCCGAAACTTTACTTTCAGGAGATCGATCATGTGGTGACCCAGGCATGCTTGGAGATAAATCTGCTGGAAGACGATGTTCTGAAAACCATCGCAGTATGTGTGTTCCATCGTAATTGAGAGTATGGGAGGAATAAAACTAACTGAAAGTTTTACGTCGGATTTGTAAACTAGACTGACAAAACGCGACCATACGGTGACCGAGGCACCTATAGACCCTTGTAGATAGTTACGCTGGACATCGATGTATAGAATCGCGACGGTATTTGTGTGTTCCATTGTCAATACCAGGATCTGACGGTAAGAATTAACTGTGAGTTATGAGAGGGAGAAAACAAACTTGATTGCCAAACAGTACGTCCATCTGGTATGAGGCAGCGATAGACCCTCGGAGATAAATCGGCTAGTAACCAATGTATTGAATCGCGACGCGATATCTGCGTTGCATCGGCATTAGGATGGTGGGAATGTCGTAATTAACTGTCAAATTTGCGTCGGATTCCCGAAACTTTACTCGTAGGATAACGATCATGCGGCGACCCAGGCAGTAATAGATGCTTGGAGAAAAATCTGCTGGAACACGATGTTCTGAAAACCATCGCAGTATGTGTGTTCCATCGTCATTGAGAGGATGAGAGAACATAAATTAACTGTCAGTTTTGCGTCGGATTTGAAAACTAGATGACAAAACGCGACCATCCGGTGACCCAGGCACCAATAGACCCTTGTAAATAGTTACGCGAGACATCGATGTATTGAATCGCGTCGCTATTTGTGTGTTCCATGGTCGATACCATGATCTGACGGTAAGAATTAACTGTGAGTTTTGAGTCGGAGACAAGAAACCTGACAGCCAAATTGTACATCCATCTGGTAGGAGGCAGCGTTAGACCCTCGGAGATAAATCGGCTAGTGACCAATGTATTGAATCGCGACGCAATTTCTGTGTTGCATCGTCATTAGGAATGTGGGAATGTCTCAATTAACTGTCAAATTTGCGTCAGATTCCCGAAACTTTACTCGCAGGAGAACGACCATGTGGTGACCCAGGCATGCTTGGAGATAAGTCTGCTGGAAGACGATGTTCTGAAACCCATCGAAGTATGTGTGTTCTATCGTCATTGAGAGGATGAGAGAACATAAATTAACTGTCAGTTTTGCGTCGGATTTGAAAACTAGATGACAAAACGTGACCATCCGGTGACCGAGGCACCAATAGACCCTTGTAGATAGTTACGCTGGACATCGATCTCATGAATCGCGACGCTATTTGTGTGTTCCATCGTCAATACCATGATCTGACGGTAAGAATTAACTGTGAGTTATGAGAGGGAGAAAACAAACTTGACTGCAAAATAGTGCGTCCATCTGGTATGAGACAGCGATAGACCCTCGGAGATAAGTCGGCTAGTGACCAATGTATTGAATCGCGACGCAATTTCTGTGTTGCAACGTCGTTAGGATGGTGGGAATGTCGCAATTAACTGTCAAATAAGCGTCAGATTTGAAAACATGACTGACAAAGAGCGAACATCCGGTTACAAAGGCACCATTAGACCCTTGTAGATAGTTACGCTGGACATCGTTGTATAGAATCGCGACGTTATTTGTGTGTTCCATTGTCAATACCAGGATCTGACGGTAAGAATTAACTGTGAGTTATGAGAGGGAGAAAACAAACTTGATTGCCAAACAGTACGTCCATCTGGTATGAGGCAGCGATAGACCCTCGGAGATAAATCGGCTAGTAACCAATGTATTGAATCGCGACGCGATATCTGCGTTGCATCGGCATTAGGATGGTGGGAATGTCGTAATTAACTGTCAAATTTGCGTCGGATTCCCGAAACTTTACTCGTAGGATAACGATCATGCGGCGACCCAGGCAGTAATAGATGCTTGGAGAAAAATCTGCTGGAACACGATGTTCTGAAAACCATCGCAGTATGTGTGTTCCATCGTCATTGAGAGGATGAGAGAACATAAATTAACTGTCAGTTTTGCGTCGGATTTGAAAACTAGATGACAAAACGCGACCATCCGGTGACCCAGGCACCAATAGACCCTTGTAAATAGTTACGCGAGACATCGATGTATTGAATCGCGTCGCTATTTGTGTGTTCCATGGTCGATACCATGATCTGACGGTAAGAATTAACTGTGAGTTTTGAGTCGGAGACAAGAAACCTGACAGCCAAATTGTACATCCATCTGGTAGGAGGCAGCGTTAGACCCTCGGAGATAAGTCGGCTAGTGACCAATGTATTGAATCGCGACGCAATTTCTGTGTTGCATCGTCATTAGGAATGTGGGAATGTCTCAATTAACTGTCAAATTTGCGTCAGATTCCCGAAACTTTACTCGCAGGAGAACGACCATGTGGTGACCCAGGCATGCTTGGAGATAAGTCTGCTGGAAGACGATGTTCTGAAACCCATCGAAGTATGTGTGTTCTATCGTCATTGAGAGGATGAGAGAACATAAATTAACTGTCAGTTTTGCGTCGGATTTGAAAACTAGATGACAAAACGTGACCATCCGGTGACCGAGGCACCAATAGACCCTTGTAGATAGTTACGCTGGACATCGATCTCATGAATCGCGACGCTATTTGTGTGTTCCATCGTCAATACCATGATCTGACGGTAAGAATTAACTGTGAGTTATGAGAGGGAGAAAACAAACTTGACTGCAAAATAGTGCGTCCATCTGGTATGAGACAGCGATAGACCCTCGGAGATAAGTCGGCTAGTGACCAATGTATTGAATCGCGACGCAATTTCTGTGTTGCAACGTCGTTAGGATGGTGGGAATGTCGCAATTAACTGTCAAATAAGCGTCAGATTTGAAAACATGACTGACAAAGAGCGAACATCCGGTTACAAAGGCACCATTAGACCCTTGTAGATAGTTACGCTGGACATCGATGTATAGAATCGCGACGTTATTTGTGTGTTCCATCGTCGATACCAGGATCTGACGGTAAGAATTGGCTGTGAGTTTTGAGTCGGAGACAAGAAACTTGACAGCCAAATTGTACAATCCATCTGGTATGAGGCAGCGTTAGACCCTCGGAGATAAGTCGGCTAGTGACCAATGTATTGAATCGCGACGCGATGCCTGTGTTGTATCGGCATTAGGATGGTGGGAATGTCGTAATTAACTGTCAAATTTGCGTCGGATTCCCGAAACTTTACTCGCAGGAGAACGATCATGTGGTGACCCAGGCATGCTTGGAGATAAATCTGCTGGAAGACGATGTTCTGAAAACCATAGCAGTATGTGTGTTCCATCGTAATTGAGAGTATGGGAGGAATAAAACTATTTGCCAGTTTTGCGTCGGATTTGTAAATTAGACTGACTAAACGTGACCATTCGGTGACCGAGGCACCAATAGACCCTTGTAGATAGTTACGCTGGACAACGATGTATAGAATCGGATCGGTATTTGTGTGTTCCATCGTCAATACCAGGATCTGACGGTATGAATTAACTGTGAGTTATGAGAGGGAGAAAACAAACTTGATTGCCAAACAGTACGTCCATCTGGTATGAGGCAGCGATAGACCCTCGAGATAAGTCGGCTAGTGACCAATGTATTGAATCGAGACGTAATTTCTGTGTTGCATCGTCATTAGGATGGTTGGAATGTCGCAATTAACTGTGAAATTTCATTCGGATTCCCGAAACGCTACTCGCAGGAGAACGATCATGTGGTGACCCAGGCATGCTTGGAAATAAATCTGCTGGAAGACGATGTTCTGAAAACCATCGCAGTATGTGTGTTCCATCGTAATTGAGAGTATGGGAGGAATAAATCTAATTGCCAGTTTTGCGTCGGATTTGTAAATTAGACTGACAAAACGCGACCATCTGGTGACCGAGGCACCAATAGACCCTTGTAGATAGTTACGCTAGACATCGATGTATTGAATCGCGAAGTTATTTGTGTGTTCCATCGTCGATACCAGGATCTGACGGTAAGAATTAGCTGTGAGTTTTGAGTCGGAGACAAGAAACTTGACAGCCAAATTGTACATCCATCTACTATGAGGCAGCGTTAGACCCTCGGAGATAAGTCGGCTAGTGACCAATGTATTGAATCGCGAAGCGATAACTGTGTTGCATCGGCATTAGGATGGTGGGAATTTCGCAATTAACTGTCAAATTTGCGTCGGATTACCGAAACTTTACTCGTAGGACAATGATCATGTGGTGACCCAGGCAGTAATAAATGCTTGGAGATAAATCTGTTGGAAAACGATGTTTCGAAAACCATCGCAGTATGTGTGTTCCATCGTAATTGAGAGGATGGGAGAACATAAATTAACTATCAGTTTTGCGTCGGATTTGAAAACTAGATTACAAAACGCGACCATCCGGTGACCGAGGCACCAATAGACCCTTGTAGATAGTTACGCTGGACATCGATCTACTGAATCGCGACTCTATTTATGTGTTCCATCGTCAATACCAGGATCTGACGGTAAGAATTAACTGTGAGAGGGAGAAAACAAACATGACTGCCAAAGAGTACGTCCATCTGGTATGAGGCAGCGATGGACCCTCGGAGATAAGTCGGCTAGTGACCAATGTATTGAATCGCGACGCAATTTCTGTGTTCAACTTCGATAGGATGGTGGGAATGTTGCAATTAACTGTCCAATTTGCGTCGGATTTGAACACTAGACTGACAAAGAGCGAACATCCGGTGACCGAGGCACCAATAGACCCTTGTAGATAGTTACGCTAGACATCGATGTATTGAATCGCGACGCTATTTGTGTGTTCCATCGTCGATACCAGGATCAGACGCTAAGAATTAGCTGTGAGCTTTGAGTCGGAGACAAGAAACTTGACAGCCAAATTGTACATCCATCTGGTATGAGGCAGCGTTAGACCCTCGGAGATAAGTCGGCTAGTGACCAATGTATTTAATCGTGACGTAATTTTTGTGTTGCATCGGCATTAGGGTGGTGGGAATATCGCAATTAACTGTCAAATTTGCGTCGGATTCCCGAAACTTTACTCGTAGGACAATGATCATCTGGTGACCCAGGCAGTAATAGATGCTTGGAGGTAAACCTGCTAGAACACGAAGTTCTGAAAACCATCGCAGTATGTTTATTCCATCGTCATTGAGAGGATGAGAGAACATAAATTAACTGTCAGTTTTGCGTCGGGTTTGAAAACTAGATGACAAAACGCGACCATCCGGTGACAGAGGCACCAACAGACCCTGGGAGATAAGTCGGCTAGTGACCAATGTATGGAATCGCGACGCAATTTCTGTGTTGCAACGTCGTTAGGATGGTGGGAAAGTCGCAATTAACTGTCAAATTTGCGACGGATTTGAAAACTTGAATGACAAAGAGGGAACATCCGGTAACCGAGAGCACCAATAGACCCTTGTAGATAGTTACGCTAGACATCGATGTATTGAATCGCGTCGCCATTTGTGTGTTCCATCGTCGATACCAGGATCTGTCGGTAAGAAGTAGCTGTGAGTTTTGAGTCGGAGACAAGAAACTTGACAGCCAAATTGTACATCCATCTGGTATGAGGCAGCGTTAGACCCTCGGAGATAAGTCGGCTAGTGACCAATGTATTGAATCGCGACGCAATTTCTGTGTTGCATCGTCATTAGTATGGTGTTAATGTCGCAATTAACTGTCAAATTGGAATCGGATTCCCGAAACATTACTCGCAGGAGAACAATCATATGGTGACCCAGGCATGCTTGGAGATAAATCTGCTGCAAGACGATGTTCTGAAAACCATCGCATTATGTGTGTTCCATCGTAATTGAGAGGATGAGAGAACATAAATTAACTGTCAGTTTTGCGTCGGATTTGAAAACTAGATGACAAAACGCGACCATCCGGTGACCGAGGCACCAATAGACCCTTGTAGATAGTTACGCTGTACATCGATCTATTGAATCACGACGCTATTTGTGTGTTCCATCGTCAATACCAGGATCTGACGGTCAGAGTTAACTGTGAGTTATGAGAGGGAGAAAACAAACATGACAGCCAAAGAGTACGTCCATCTGGTATGAGGCAGCGATGGACCCTCGGAGATAAGTCGGCTAGTGACCAATGTATTGAATCGCGACGCAATTTCTGTGTTGCAACGTCGATAGGATGGTGGGAATGTCGCAATTAACTGTCAAATTTGCGTCGGATTAGAATACTAGACTGACAAAGAGCGAACATCCGGTGACCGAGTCACCAATAGACCCTTGTAGATAGTTATCTGGACATCGATCTATTGAATCGCGACGCTATTTGTGTGTTCCATCGTCAATACCAGGATCTGACGGTCAGAATTAACTGTGAGTTATGAAAGGGAGAAAACAAGCATGACTGCAAAAGAGTACGTCCATCTGGTATGAGGCAGCGATAGACCCTAGGAGATAAGTCGGATAGTGACCAATGTATTGAATCTCGACGCAATTTCTGATTTGCATCGTCATTAGGGTAGTGGGAATGTCACAATTAACTGTCAAATTTGCGTCGGATATCAAAACTAGACTGACAAAGCGCGAACATCCCGTGACCGAGGCACCAATAGACCCTTGTAAATAGTTACGCTAGACATCGATGTATTGAATCGCGACGCTATTTGTGTGTTCCATGGTCGATACCAGGATCTGACGGTAAGAATTAACTGTGAGTTTTGAGTCAGAGATAAGAAACTTGACAGCCAAATTGTACATCCATCTGGTATGAGACAGCGTTAAACCCACGGAGATAAGTCGGCTAGTGTCGAATGTATTAATTCCCGACGCAATTTCTGTGTTGCATCGTCATTAGGATGGGGGGAATGTCGGAATTAACTGTCAAATTTGCGTCGGATTCCCGAAACTTTACTCGTAGGACAACGATCATGTGGTGACCCAGGAAGTAATAGATGCTTGGAGATAAATCTGCTGGTAGACGATGTTCTGAAAATCATCGCAGTATGTGTGTTCTATCGTCATTGAGAGGATGAGAGAAAATAAAATTAACTGTCAGTTTTGCGTCGGATTTGAAAACTAGACTGACAATGCGCGAACATACGGTGACCGAGCCACCAATAGACCCTTGTAGATAGTTACGCTAGACATCGATGTATCGAATCGCGACGCTATTTGTGTGTTCCATGGTCGATACCAGGATCTGACGGTAAGAATTAACTGTGAGTTTTAAGTCGGAGACAAGAAACTTGACAGATAAATTGTACATCCATCTGGTATGAGCAGCGTTATACCCTCGGAGATAAGTCGGCTAGTGACCAATGTATTGACTCGCGACGCAATTTCTGTGCTGCACCGTCATTAGGATGGTGGGAATGTCGCAATTAACTGTCAAATTTGCGTCGGATTCCCGAAACTTTACTCGTAGGACAACGATCATGTGGTGACCAAGGCATGCTCGGAGATAAATCTGCTGGCAGACGATGTTCTGAAAACCATCGCAGTATGTGTATTCTATCGTCATTGAGAGGATGAGAGAAAATAAAATCGTCAGTTTTGCGTCGGATTTGAAAACTAGATGGCAAAACGTGACCATCCGGTGACCGAGGCACCAATAGACCCTTCTAGATAGTTATCTATTGAATCGCGACCCTATTTGTGAGTTCCATCGTCAATACCAGGATCTGACGGTAAGAATTAACTGTGAGTTATGAGAGGGAGAAAACAAACATGACTGCCAAAGAGTACGTCCATCTGGTATGAGGTAGCGATAGACCCTCGGAGATTAGTCGGCTACTGAACAATGTATTGAATCGCGACGCAATTTCTGTGTTGCACCGTCATTAGGATGGTGGGAATGTCGCAATTAAGTGTCAAATTTGCGTCTGATTCCCGAAACTTTACTCGTAGGACAACGATAATGTGGTGACCCAGGAAGTAATAGATGCTTGGAGATAAATCAGCTGGTAGACGATGTTCTGAAAACCATCACAGTATGTGTGTTCCAACGTCATTGAGAGGATGAGAGAACATAAATTAACTGTCAGTTTTGCGTCGGATTTGAAAACTAGATGACAAAACGCGACCATCCGGTGACCGAGGCACCAATAGACCCTTGTAGATAGTTACGCTAGACATCGATGTATTGAATCGCGACGCTATTTGTGTGTTCCATGGTCGATACCAGGATCGGACCCTAAGAATTAACTGTGTGTTTTGAGTCGGAGACAAGAAACTTGACAGCCAAATTGTACATCCACCTAGTATGAGGCAGCGTTAGGCCCTCGGAGATAAGTCGGCTAGTGACGAATGTATTGAATCGCGACGCAATATCTGTGTTGCATCGTCATTAGGATGGTGGGAATGTCGCAATTAACTGTCAAATTTGCGTCGGGTTCCCGAAACTTTACTCGTAGGAGAACGATCATGTGGTGACCCAGGCATGCTTGGAGATAAATCTGCTGAAGACAATGTTCTGAAAACCATAGCTGAATGTGTGTTCCATCGAAATTGAGAGTATTGGAGGAATAAAATTGTCAGTTTTGCGTCGGATTTGAAAACTAGACTGACAAAGCGCGACCATCCGGTGACCGAGGCACAAATTGACCCTTGTAGATAGTTG
Source organism: Schistocerca gregaria (assembly GCF_023897955.1). NCBI lineage: Eukaryota > Metazoa > Arthropoda > Insecta > Orthoptera > Acrididae > Schistocerca > Schistocerca gregaria. Next base: position 2,131,255 of record NW_026061833.1, on the reverse strand, counting down.
CGCTGGACGTAGATGTACAGAATCGCGACGCTATTTGTGGGTTCCATCGTCAATACCAGGATTTGACGGTAAGTATTAACAGTGAGTTATGAGAGGGAGAAGGGAAACTTCACTGCCAAATTGTACATCCATCTGGTATGAGGCAGTTTTAGACCCTCGGAGATAAGTAGGCTAGTGACCAATGTATTGAATCGCGACGCGATTTCTGTGTTGCATCGGCATTAGGATGGTGGGAATGTCGCAATTAACTGTCAAATTTGCGTCGGATTCCCGAAACTTTACTCGTAGGACAACGATCATGTGGTGACCCAGGCTTGGAGATAATTCTGCTGGAAGACGATGTTCTGAAGAGCATCGCAGTATGTGTGTTCCATCGTAATTGAGAGTATGGGAGGATTAAAATTAACTGCCAATCTTGCGTCGGATTTGTAAACTAGACTTACAAAACGCAACCATCCGGTGACCGAGGCACCAATAGACACTTGTAGATAGTTACGCTAGGCTTCGATGTATTGAATCGCGACGCTATTTGTGTGTTCCATGGTCGATACCAGGATCTGACGGTAAGATTTAGCTGTGAGTTTTGAGTCGGAGACAAGAAACTTGACAGCCAAATTGTACATCCATCTGGTATGAGGCAGCGATAGACCCTCGGAGATACGTCGGCTAGTGACCAATGTATTGAATCGCGACGTAATTTCCGTGTTGCATCGTCATTAGGATGGTGGGAATGTTGCAATTAACTGTCAAATGTGCGTCGGATTTGAAAACTAGACTCACAAAGAGCGATCATCCGGTGACCGCTGCACCAATAGACCCTTGTAGATAGTTACGCTAGACATCGATGAATTGAATCGCGACGCTATTTGTGTGTTCCATCGTCGATACCAGGACCTGACTGTAAGAATTAGCTGTAAGTTTTGAGTCGGAGACAAGAAACTTGACAGCCAAATTGTACATCCATCTGGTATGAGGCAGCGATAGACCTTCGGAGATAAGTCGGCAAGTGACCAATGTATTGAATGGCGACGCAATTTCTGTCTTGCATTGTCATTAGGATGGTGGGAATGTCGCAATTAACTGTCAAATTTGCGTCGGATTCCCGAAATTTTATTCGGAGGAGAACGATCATGTGGTGACCCAGGCATGCTTCGAGATAAATCTGCTGGAAGACGATGTTCTGAAAACCTTCGCAGAATGTGTGTTCCATCGAAATTGAGAGTATGGGAGGAATAAAATTGTCAGTTTTGCGTCGGATTTGAAAACTATACTGACAAAGCGCGACCATCCGGTGACCAAGGCACAAATAGCCCCTTCTAGATAGTTACGCTGGACATCGATGTATAGATCGCGACGGTATTTGTGTGTTCCATCGTCAATACCAGGATCTGACGGTAAGAATTAAATGTGAGTTATGAGAGGGAGAAAACAAACTTGACTGCCAAACAGTACGTCCATCTGGTATGAGGCAGCGATAGACCCTCGGAGATAAGTCGGCTAGTGACCAATGTATTGAATCGCGACGCAATTTCTGTGTAGCATCGTCATTAGGATAGTGGGAATGTTGCAATTAACTGTCAAATTTGTGTCGGATTCCCGAAACTTTACTCGTAAGACAACGATCATGTGGTGATCCAGGCAGTAATAGATGCTTGGAGATAAATCTGATGGAAGACGATGTTCTGAAAACCATCGCAGTATGTGTGTTCCGTCGTCATTGAGAGGATGAGAGTACATAAATTAACTGTCAGTTTTGCGTCGGATTTGAAAACTAGATGACAAAACACCACCATCCGGTGACCGAGGCACCAATAGACCCTTGTAGATAGTTACGCTGGACATCGATCTATTGAATCGCGACGCTATTTGTGTGTTCCATCGTCAATACCAGGATCTCACGGTAAGAATTAACTGTGAGTTATGAGAGGGAGAAAACAAACTAGACTGCCAAATAGTACGTCCATCTGGTATGAGGCAGCGATAGACCTTCGCAGATAAGTCGACTAGTGAAAGATGTATTGAATCGCGACGCAATTTCTGTATTGCATCGTCATTAGGGTGGTGGGAATGACGCAATTAACTGTGAAATTTGCGTCGGATTTGTAAACTAAACTGACAAAGCGCGAACATCCGGTGACCGAGGCACCAATAGACCCTTGTAGATAGTTACGCTGGACGTCGATCTATTGAATCGCGACGCTATTTGTGGGTTCCATCGTCGATACCAGGAGCTGACTGTAAGAATTAGCTGTGAGTTTTGAGTCGGAGACAAGAAACTTGGCAGCAAAATTGTACATTCATCTGGTATGAGGCAGCGTTAGACCCTCGGAGATAAGTCGGCTAGTGACCAATGTATTGAATCGTGACGCAATTCCTGTGTTGCATCGTCATTAGGATGGTGGGAATGTCGCAATTAACTGTCAAATTTGCGTCGGATTCCCGAAACTTTACTCGTAGGAGAACGATCATGTGGTGACCCAGGCATGCTTGGAGATAAATCTGCTGGAAGACGATGTTCTGAAAACCATCGCAGTATGTGTGTTCCATAGTAATTGAGAGTATGGGAGGAATAAAATTAACTGCCAATCTTGCGTCGGATTTGTAAACTAGACTTACAAAACGCGACCATACCGTGACCGAGGCACCAATAGATCCTTGTAGATAGTTACGCTGGACATCGATCTACTGAATCGCGACGCTATTTGTGTGTTCCATCGTCAATACTAGGATCTGGCGGTAAGAATTAACTGTGAGTTATGAGAGGGAGAAAACAAACTTGACTACCAAATACTACGTGCATCTGGTATGAGGCAGCGATACACCCTCGGAGTTAAGTCGGCTAGTGACCAATGTATTGAATCGCGACACAATTTCTGTGTTGCAACGTCGTTAGGATGGTGGGAATGTTGCAATTAACTGTCAAATGTGCGTCGGATTTGAAAACTAGACTGACAAAGAGCGAACATCCGGTGACCGAGGCACCAATAGACCCTTGTAGATAGTTACGCTAGACATCGATGTATTGAATCGCGACACTATTTGTGTGTTCCATCGTCGATACCAGGATCTGACTGTAAGAATTAGCTGTGAGTTTTGAGTCGGAGACAAGAAACTTGACAGCCAAATTGTACATCCATCTGGTATGAGGCAGCGTTAGACCCTCGGAGATAAGTCGGCTAGTGACCAATGTATTGAAGCGCGACGTAATTTCTGTGTTGCATCGTCATTAGGATGGTGGGAATGTCGCAATTAACTGTCAAATTTGCGTCGGATTCCCGAAACTTTACTCGGAGGAGAACGATCATGTGGTGACCCAGGCATGCTTGGAGATAAATCTGCTGGAAGACGATGTTCTGAAAACCATCGCAAATTTGTGTTCCATCGAAATTGAGAGTATGGGAGGAATAAAATTGTCAGTTTTGCGTCGGATTTGAAAACTGTACTGACAAAGCGCGACCATCCGGTGACCAAGGCACAAATAGACCCTTCCAGATAGTTACGCTGGACATCGATGTATAGATCGCGACGGTATTTGTGTGTTCCATCGTCAATACCAGGATCTGACGGTAAGAATTAAATGTGAGTTATGAGAGGGAGAAAACAAACTTGACTGCCAAACAGTACGTCCATCTGGTATGAGGCAGCGATAGACCCTCGGAGATAAGTCGGCTAGTGACCAATGTATTGAATCGCGACGCAATTTCTGTGTAGCATCGTCATTAGGATAGTGGGAATGTTGCAATTAACTGTCAACTTTGTGTCGGATTCCCGAAACTTTACTCGTAAGACAACGATCATGTGGTGATCCAGGCAGTAATAGATGCTTGGAGATAAATCTGATGGAAGACGATGTTCTGAAAACCATCGCAGTATGTGTGTTCCGTCGTCATTGAGAGGATGAGAATACATAAATTAACTGTCAGTTTTGCGTCGGATTTGAAAACTAGATGACAAAACGCCACCATCCGGTGACCGAGGCACCAATAGACCCTTGTAGATAGTTACGCTGGACATCGATCTATTGAATCGCGACGCTATTTGTGTGTTCCATCGGCAATACCAGGATATCACGGTAAGAATTAACTGTGAGTTATGAGAGGGAGAAAACAAATTTGACTGCCAAATAGTACGTCCATCTGGTATGAGGAGCGATAGACCCTCGCAGATAAGTCGACTAGTGAAAGATGTATTGAATCGCGACGCAATTTCTGTATTGCATCGTCAATAGGGTGGTAGGAATGACGCAATTAACTGTGAAATTTGCGTCGGATTTGTAAACTAAACTGACAAAGCGCGAACATCCGGTGACCGAGGCACCAATAGACCCTTGTAGATAGTTACGCTGGACATCGATCTATTGAATCGCGACGCTATTTGTGGGTTCCATCGTCGATACCAGGAGCTGACTGTAAGAATTAGCTGTGAGTTTTGAGTCGGAGACAAGAAACTTGACAGCAAAATTGTACAATCATCTGGTATGAGGCAGCGTTAGACCCTCGGAGATAAGTCGGCTAGTGACCAATGTATTGAATCGCGACGCAATTCCTGTGTTGCATCGTCATTAGGATGGTGGGAATGTCGCAATTAACTGTCAAATTTGCGTCGGATTCTCGAAACATTACTCGCAGGAGAACGATCATGTGGTGACCCAGGCATGCTTGGAGATAAATCTGCTGGAAGACGATGTTCTGAAAACCATCGCAGTATGTGTGTTCCATAGTAATTGAGAGTATGGGAGGAATAAAATTAACTGCCAATCTTGCGTCGGATTTGTAAACTAGACTCACAAAACGCGACCATACCGTGACCGAGGCACCAATAGATCCTTGTAGATCGTTACGCTGGACATCGATCTACTGAATCGCGACGCTATTTGTGTGTTCCATCGTCAATACTAGGATCTGGCGGTAAGAATTAACTGTGAGTTATGAGAGGGAGAAAACAAACTTGACTACCAAATACTACGTGCATCTGGTATGAGGCAGCGATACACCCTCGGAGTTAAGTCGGCTAGTGACCAATGTATTGAATCGCGACACAATTTCTGTGTTGCAACGTCGTTAGGATGGTGGGAATGTCGCAATTAACTGTCAAATGTGCGCTGGAAGACGATGTTCTGAAAACCATCGCAAATTTGTGTTCCATCGAAATTGTGAGTATGGGAGGAATAAAATTGTCAGTTTTGCGTCGGATTTGAAAACTATACTGACAAAGCGCGACCATCCGGTGACCAAGGCACAAATAGACCCTTCCAGATAGTTACGCTGGACATCGATGTATAGATCGCGACGGTATTTGTGTGTTCCATCGTCAATACCAGGATCTGACGGTAAGAATTAAATGTGTGTTATGAGAGGGAGAAAACAAACTTGACTGCCAAATAGTACGTCCATCTGGTATGAGGCAGCGATAGACCCTCGGAGATAAGTCGGCTAGTGAAAAATGTATTGAATCGCGACCCAATTTCTGTGTTGCAACGTCGTTAGGATTGTGGGAATGTCGCAATTAACTGTCAAATGTGCGTCGGATTTGAAAACTAGACTGACAAAGAGCGAAAATCCGGTGACCGAGGAACCAATAGACCCTTGTAGATAGTTACGCTAGACATCGATGTATTGAATCGCGACGCTATTTGTGTGTTCCATCGTCGATACCAGGATCTGACAGTAAGAATTAGCTGTGAGTTTTGAGTCGGAGACAAGAAACTTGGCAGAAAAATTGTACATCCAACTGGTATGAGGCAGCGTTAGACCCTAGGAGATAAGTAGGCTAGTGACCAATGTATTGAATCGCGACGCAATTTCTGTGTTGCATCGTCATTAGGATGGTGGGAATGTCGCAATTAACTGTCAAATTTGCGTCGGATACCCGAAACTTTACTCGTAGGACAACGATCATGTGGTGACCCAGGCAGTAATAGATGCTTGGAGATAAATCTGCTGGAAGACGATGTTCTGAAAACCATCGCAGTATGTGTGTTCCATCGTCATTGAGAGGATGAGAGAAAATAAAATTAACTGTCAGTTTTGCGTCGGATTTGAAAACTAGACTGACAATGCGCGAACATACGGTGACCGAGCCACCAATAGACCCTTGTAGATAGTTACGCTAGACATCGATGTATCGAATCGCGACGCTATTTGTGTGTTCCATGGTCGATACCAGGATCTGACGGTAAGAATTAACTGTGAGTTTTAAGTCGGAGACAAGAAACTTGACAGATAAATTGTACATCCATCTGGTATGAGCAGCGTTATACCCTCGGAGATAAGTCGGCTAGTGACCAATGTATTGACTCGCGACGCAATTTCTGTGCTGCACCGTCATTAGGATGGTGGGAATGTCGCAATTAACTGTCAAATTTGCGTCGGATTCCCGAAACTTTACTCGTAGGACAACGATCATGTGGTGACCAAGGCATGCTCGGAGATAAATCTGCTGGCAGACGATGTTCTGAAAACCATCGCAGTATGTGTATTCTATCGTCATTGAGAGGATGAGAGAAAATAAAATCGTCAGTTTTGCGTCGGATTTGAAAACTAGATGGCAAAACGTGACCATCCGGTGACCGAGGCACCAATAGACCCTTCTAGATAGTTATCTATTGAATCGCGACCCTATTTGTGAGTTCCATCGTCAATACCAGGATCTGACGGTAAGAATTAACTGTGAGTTATGAGAGGGAGAAAACAAACATGACTGCCAAAGAGTACGTCCATCTGGTATGAGGTAGCGATAGACCCTCGGAGATTAGTCGGCTACTGAACAATGTATTGAATCGCGACGCAATTTCTGTGTTGCACCGTCATTAGGATGGTGGGAATGTCGCAATTAAGTGTCAAATTTGCGTCTGATTCCCGAAACTTTACTCGTAGGACAACGATAATGTGGTGACCCAGGAAGTAATAGATGCTTGGAGATAAATCAGCTGGTAGACGATGTTCTGAAAACCATCACAGTATGTGTGTTCCAACGTCATTGAGAGGATGAGAGAACATAAATTAACTGTCAGTTTTGCGTCGGATTTGAAAACTAGATGACAAAACGCGACCATCCGGTGACCGAGGCACCAATAGACCCTTGTAGATAGTTACGCTAGACATCGATGTATTGAATCGCGACGCTATTTGTGTGTTCCATGGTCGATACCAGGATCGGACCCTAAGAATTAACTGTGTGTTTTGAGTCGGAGACAAGAAACTTGACAGCCAAATTGTACATCCACCTAGTATGAGGCAGCGTTAGGCCCTCGGAGATAAGTCGGCTAGTGACGAATGTATTGAATCGCGACGCAATATCTGTGTTGCATCGTCATTAGGATGGTGGGAATGTCGCAATTAACTGTCAAATTTGCGTCGGGTTCCCGAAACTTTACTCGTAGGAGAACGATCATGTGGTGACCCAGGCATGCTTGGAGATAAATCTGCTGAAGACAATGTTCTGAAAACCATAGCTGAATGTGTGTTCCATCGAAATTGAGAGTATTGGAGGAATAAAATTGTCAGTTTTGCGTCGGATTTGAAAACTAGACTGACAAAGCGCGACCATCCGGTGACCGAGGCACAAATTGACCCTTGTAGATAGTTGCGCTGGACGTAGATGTACAGAATCGCGACGCTATTTGTGGGTTCCATCGTCAATACCAGGATTTGACGGTAAGTATTAACAGTGAGTTATGAGAGGGAGAAGGGAAACTTCACTGCCAAATTGTACATCCATCTGGTATGAGGCAGTTTTAGACCCTCGGAGATAAGTAGGCTAGTGACCAATGTATTGAATCGCGACGCGATTTCTGTGTTGCATCGGCATTAGGATGGTGGGAATGTCGCAATTAACTGTCAAATTTGCGTCGGATTCCCGAAACTTTACTCGTAGGACAACGATCATGTGGTGACCCAGGCTTGGAGATAATTCTGCTGGAAGACGATGTTCTGAAGAGCATCGCAGTATGTGTGTTCCATCGTAATTGAGAGTATGGGAGGATTAAAATTAACTGCCAATCTTGCGTCGGATTTGTAAACTAGACTTACAAAACGCAACCATCCGGTGACCGAGGCACCAATAGACACTTGTAGATAGTTACGCTAGGCTTCGATGTATTGAATCGCGACGCTATTTGTGTGTTCCATGGTCGATACCAGGATCTGACGGTAAGATTTAGCTGTGAGTTTTGAGTCGGAGACAAGAAACTTGACAGCCAAATTGTACATCCATCTGGTATGAGGCAGCGATAGACCCTCGGAGATACGTCGGCTAGTGACCAATGTATTGAATCGCGACGTAATTTCCGTGTTGCATCGTCATTAGGATGGTGGGAATGTTGCAATTAACTGTCAAATGTGCGTCGGATTTGAAAACTAGACTCACAAAGAGCGATCATCCGGTGACCGCTGCACCAATAGACCCTTGTAGATAGTTACGCTAGACATCGATGAATTGAATCGCGACGCTATTTGTGTGTTCCATCGTCGATACCAGGACCTGACTGTAAGAATTAGCTGTAAGTTTTGAGTCGGAGACAAGAAACTTGACAGCCAAATTGTACATCCATCTGGTATGAGGCAGCGATAGACCTTCGGAGATAAGTCGGCAAGTGACCAATGTATTGAATGGCGACGCAATTTCTGTCTTGCATTGTCATTAGGATGGTGGGAATGTCGCAATTAACTGTCAAATTTGCGTCGGATTCCCGAAATTTTATTCGGAGGAGAACGATCATGTGGTGACCCAGGCATGCTTCGAGATAAATCTGCTGGAAGACGATGTTCTGAAAACCTTCGCAGAATGTGTGTTCCATCGAAATTGAGAGTATGGGAGGAATAAAATTGTCAGTTTTGCGTCGGATTTGAAAACTATACTGACAAAGCGCGACCATCCGGTGACCAAGGCACAAATAGCCCCTTCTAGATAGTTACGCTGGACATCGATGTATAGATCGCGACGGTATTTGTGTGTTCCATCGTCAATACCAGGATCTGACGGTAAGAATTAAATGTGAGTTATGAGAGGGAGAAAACAAACTTGACTGCCAAACAGTACGTCCATCTGGTATGAGGCAGCGATAGACCCTCGGAGATAAGTCGGCTAGTGACCAATGTATTGAATCGCGACGCAATTTCTGTGTAGCATCGTCATTAGGATAGTGGGAATGTTGCAATTAACTGTCAAATTTGTGTCGGATTCCCGAAACTTTACTCGTAAGACAACGATCATGTGGTGATCCAGGCAGTAATAGATGCTTGGAGATAAATCTGATGGAAGACGATGTTCTGAAAACCATCGCAGTATGTGTGTTCCGTCGTCATTGAGAGGATGAGAGTACATAAATTAACTGTCAGTTTTGCGTCGGATTTGAAAACTAGATGACAAAACACCACCATCCGGTGACCGAGGCACCAATAGACCCTTGTAGATAGTTACGCTGGACATCGATCTATTGAATCGCGACGCTATTTGTGTGTTCCATCGTCAATACCAGGATCTCACGGTAAGAATTAACTGTGAGTTATGAGAGGGAGAAAACAAACTAGACTGCCAAATAGTACGTCCATCTGGTATGAGGCAGCGATAGACCTTCGCAGATAAGTCGACTAGTGAAAGATGTATAGAATCGCGACGCAATTTCTGTATTGCATCGTCATTAGGGTGGTGGGAATGACGCAATTAACTGTGAAATTTGCGTCGGATTTGTAAACTAAACTGACAAAGCGCGAACATCCGGTGACCGAGGCACCAATAGACCCTTGTAGATAGTTACGCTGGACATCGATCTATTGAATCGCGACGCTATTTGTGGGTTCCATCGTCGATACCAGGAGCTGACTGTAAGAATTAGCTGTGAGTTTTGAGTCGGAGACAAGAAACTTGGCAGCAAAATTGTACATTCATCTGGTATGAGGCAGCGTTAGACCCTCGGAGATAAGTCGGCTAGTGACCAATGTATTGAATCGTGACGCAATTCCTGTGTTGCATCGTCATTAGGATGGTGGGAATGTCGCAATTAACTGTCAAATTTGCGTCGGATTCCCGAAACTTTACTCGTAGGAGAACGATCATGTGGTGACCCAGGCATGCTTGGAGATAAATCTGCTGGAAGACGATGTTCTGAAAACCATCGCAGTATGTGTGTTCCATAGTAATTGAGAGTATGGGAGGAATAAAATTAACTGCCAATCTTGCGTCGGATTTGTAAACTAGACTTACAAAACGCGACCATACCGTGACCGAGGCACCAATAGATCCTTGTAGATAGTTACGCTGGACATCGATCTACTGAATCGCGACGCTATTTGTGTGTTCCATCGTCAATACTAGGATCTGGCGGTAAGAATTAACTGTGAGTTATGAGAGGGAGAAAACAAACTTGACTACCAAATACTACGTGCATCTGGTATGAGGCAGCGATACACCCTCGGAGTTAAGTCGGCTAGTGACCAATGTATTGAATCGCGACACAATTTCTGTGTTGCAACGTCGTTAGGATGGTGGGAATGTTGCAATTAACTGTCAAATGTGCGTCGGATTTGAAAACTAGACTGACAAAGAGCGAACATCCGGTGACCGAGGCACCAATAGACCCTTGTAGATAGTTACGCTAGACATCGATGTATTGAATCGCGACACTATTTGTGTGTTCCATCGTCGATACCAGGATCTGACTGTAAGAATTAGCTGTGAGTTTTGAGTCGGAGACAAGAAACTTGACAGCCAAATTGTACATCCATCTGGTATGAGGCAGCGTTAGACCCTCGGAGATAAGTCGGCTAGTGACCAATGTATTGAAGCGCGACGTAATTTCTGTGTTGCATCGTCATTAGGATGGTGGGAATGTCGCAATTAACTGTCAAATTTGCGTCGGATTCCCGAAACTTTACTCGGAGGAGAACGATCATGTGGTGACCCAGGCATGCTTGGAGATAAATCTGCTGGAAGACGATGTTCTGAAAACCATCACAAATTTGTGTTCCATCGAAATTGAGAGTATGGGAGGAATAAAATTGTCAGTTTTGCGTCGGATTTGAAAACTGTACTGACAAAGCGCGACCATCCGGTGACCAAGGCACAAATAGACCCTTCCAGATAGTTACGCTGGACATCGATGTATAGATCGCGACGGTATTTGTGTGTTCCATCGTCAATACCAGGATCTGACGGTAAGAATTAAATGTGAGTTATGAGAGGGAGAAAACAAACTTGACTGCCAAACAGTACGTCCATCTGGTATGAGGCAGCGATAGACCCTCGGAGATAAGTCGGCTAGTGACCAATGTATTGAATCGCGACGCAATTTCTGTGTAGCATCGTCATTAGGATAGTGGGAATGTTGCAATTAACTGTCAACTTTGTGTCGGATTCCCGAAACTTTACTCGTAAGACAACGATCATGTGGTGATCCAGGCAGTAATAGATGCTTGGAGATAAATCTGATGGAAGACGATGTTCTGAAAACCATCGCAGTATGTGTGTTCCGTCGTCATTGAGAGGATGAGAATACATAAATTAACTGTCAGTTTTGCGTCGGATTTGAAAACTAGATGACAAAACGCCACCATCCGGTGACCGAGGCACCAATAGACCCTTGTAGATAGTTACGCTGGACATCGATCTATTGAATCGCGACGCTATTTGTGTGTTCCATCGGCAATACCAGGATATCACGGTAAGAATTAACTGTGAGTTATGAGAGGGAGAAAACAAATTTGACTGCCAAATAGTACGTCCATCTGGTATGAGGAGCGATAGACCCTCGCAGATAAGTCGACTAGTGAAAGATGTATTGAATCGCGACGCAATTTCTGTATTGCATCGTCAATAGGGTGGTAGGAATGACGCAATTAACTGTGAAATTTGCGTCGGATTTGTAAACTAAACTGACAAAGCGCGAACATCCGGTGACCGAGGCACCAATAGACCCTTGTAGATAGTTACGCTGGACATCGATCTATTGAATCGCGACGCTATTTGTGGGTTCCATCGTCGATACCAGGAGCTGACTGTAAGAATTAGCTGTGAGTTTTGAGTCGGAGACAAGAAACTTGACAGCAAAATTGTACAATCATCTGGTATGAGGCAGCGTTAGACCCTCGGAGATAAGTCGGCTAGTGACCAATGTATTGAATCGCGACGCAATTCCTGTGTTGCATCGTCATTAGGATGGTGGGAATGTCGCAATTAACTGTCAAATTTGCGTCGGATTCTCGAAACATTACTCGCAGGAGAACGATCATGTGGTGACCCAGGCATGCTTGGAGATAAATCTGCTGGAAGACGATGTTCTGAAAACCATCGCAGTATGTGTGTTCCATAGTAATTGAGAGTATGGGAGGAATAAAATTAACTGCCAATCTTGCGTCGGATTTGTAAACTAGACTCACAAAACGCGACCATACCGTGACCGAGGCACCAATAGATCCTTGTAGATCGTTACGCTGGACATCGATCTACTGAATCGCGACGCTATTTGTGTGTTCCATCGTCAATACTAGGATCTGGCGGTAAGAATTAACTGTGAGTTATGAGAGGGAGAAAACAAACTTGACTACCAAATACTACGTGCATCTGGTATGAGGCAGCGATACACCCTCGGAGTTAAGTCGGCTAGTGACCAATGTATTGAATCGCGACACAATTTCTGTGTTGCAACGTCGTTAGGATGGTGGGAATGTCGCAATTAACTGTCAAATGTGCGCTGGAAGACGATGTTCTGAAAACCATCGCAAATTTGTGTTCCATCGAAATTGTGAGTATGGGAGGAATAAAATTGTCAGTTTTGCGTCGGATTTGAAAACTATACTGACAAAGCGCGACCATCCGGTGACCAAGGCACAAATAGACCCTTCCAGATAGTTACGCTGGACATCGATGTATAGATCGCGACGGTATTTGTGTGTTCCATCGTCAATACCAGGATCTGACGGTAAGAATTAAATGTGTGTTATGAGAGGGAGAAAACAAACTTGACTGCCAAATAGTACGTCCATCTGGTATGAGGCAGCGATAGACCCTCGGAGATAAGTCGGCTAGTGAAAAATGTATTGAATCGCGACGCAATTTCTGTGTTGCAACGTCGTTAGGATTGTGGGAATGTCGCAATTAACTGTCAAATGTGCGTCGGATTTGAAAACTAGACTGACAAAGAGCGAAAATCCGGTGACCGAGGCACCAATAGACCCTTGTAGATAGTTACGCTAGACATCGATGTATTGAATCGCGACGCTATTTGTGTGTTCCATCGTCGATACCAGGATCTGACAGTAAGAATTAGCTGTGAGTTTTGAGTCGGAGACAAGAAACTTGGCAGAAAAATTGTACATCCAACTGGTATGAGGCAGCGTTAGACCCTAGGAGATAAGTAGGCTAGTGACCAATGTATTGAATCGCGACGCAATTTCTGTGTTGCATCGTCATTAGGATGGTGGGAATGTCGCAATTAACTGTCAAATTTGCGTCGGATACCCGAAACTTTACTCGTAGGACAACGATCATGTGGTGACCCAGGCAGTAATAGATGCTTGGAGATAAATCTGCTGGAAGACGATGTTCTGAAAACCATCGCAGTATGTGTGTTCCATCGTCATTGAGAGGATGAGAGAACATAAATTAACTGTCAGTTTTGCGTCGGATTTGAAAACTAGATGACAAAACGAGACTATCCGGTGACCGAGGCACAAATAGACCCTTGTAGAGAGTTACGCTGGACATCGATCTATTGAATCGCGACGCTATTTGTGTGTTCCATGGTCGATACAAGAATCTGACTGTAAGAATTAACTGTGAGTTTTGAGTCGGAGACAGGAAACTTGACAGCCAAATTGTACAATCCATCTGGTATGAGGCAGCGTTAGACCCTCGGAGATAAGTCGGCTAGTGACCAATGTATTGAATCGCGACGCGATGCCTGTGTTGTATCGGCATTAGGATGGTGGGAATGTCGTAATTAACTGTCAAATTTGCGTCGGATTCCCGAAACTTTACTCGCAGGAGAACGATCATGTGGTGACCCAGGCATGCTTGGAGATAAATCTGCTGGAAGACGATGTTCTGAAAACCATAGCAGTATGTGTGTTCCATCGTAATTGAGAGTATGGGAGGAATAAAACTATTTGCCAGTTTTGCGTCGGATTTGTAAATTAGACTGACTAAACGTGACCATTCGGTGACCGAGGCACCAATAGACCCTTGTAGATAGTTACGCTGGACAACGATGTATAGAATCGGATCGGTATTTGTGTGTTCCATCGTCAATACCAGGATCTGACGGTATGAATTAACTGTGAGTTATGAGAGGGAGAAAACAAACTTGATTGCCAAACAGTACGTCCATCTGGTATGAGGCAGCGATAGACCCTCGAGATAAGTCGGCTAGTGACCAATGTATTGAATCGCGACGCAATTTCTGTGTTGCATCGTCATTAGGAATGTGGGAATGTCTCAATTAACTGTCAAATTTGCGTCAGATTCCCGAAACTTTACTCGCAGGAGAACGACCATGTGGTGACCCAGGCATGCTTGGAGATAAGTCTGCTGGAAGACGATGTTCTGAAACCCATCGAAGTATGTGTGTTCTATCGTCATTGAGAGGATGAGAGAACATAAATTAACTGTCAGATTTGCGTCGGATTTGAAAACTAGATGACAAAACGTGACCATCCGGTGACCGAGGCACCAATAGACCCTTGTAGATAGTTACGCTGGACATCGATCTCATGAATCGCGACGCTATTTGTGTGTTCCATCGTCAATACCATGATCTGACGGTAAGAATTAACTGTGAGTTATGAGAGGGAGAAAACAAACTTGACTGCAAAATAGTGCGTCCATCTGGTATGAGACAGCGATAGACCCTCGGAGATAAGTCGGCTAGTGACCAATGTATTGAATCGCGACGCAATTTCTGTGTTGCAACGTCGTTAGGATGGTGGGAATGTCGCAATTAACTGTCAAATAAGCGTCAGATTTGAAAACAAGACTGACAAAGAGCGAACATCCGGTTACAAAGGCACCATTAGACCCTTGTAGATAATTACGCTGGACATCGATGTATAGAATCGCGACGTTATTTGTGTGTTCCATCGTCGATACCAGGATCTGACGGTAAGAATTGGCTGTGAGTTTTGAGTCGGAGACAAGAAACTTGACAGCCAAATTGTACAATCCATCTGGTATGAGGCAGCGTTAGACCCTCGGAGATAAGTCGGCTAGTGACCAATGTATTGAATCGCGACGCGATGCCTGTGTTGTATCGGCATTAGGATGGTGGGAATGTCGTAATTAACTGTCAAATTTGCGTCGGATTCCCGAAACTGTACTCGCAGGAGAACGATCATGTGGTGACCCAGGCATGCTTGGAGATAAATCTGCTGGAAGACGATGTTCTGAAAACCATAGCAGTATGTGTGTTCCATCGTAATTGAGAGTATGGGAGGAATAAAACTATTTGCCAGTTTTGCGTCGGATTTGTAAATTAGACTGACTAAACGTGACCATTCGGTGACCGAGGCACCAATAGACCCTTGTAGATAGTTACGCTGGACAACGATGTATAGAATCGGATCGGTATTTGTGTGTTCCATCGTCAATACCAGGATCTGACGGTATGAATTAACTGTGAGTTATGAGAGGGAGAAAACAAACTTGATTGCCAAACAGTACGTCCATCTGGTATGAGGCAGCGATAGACCCTCGAGATAAGTCGGCTAGTGACCAATGTATTGAATCGAGACGTAATTTCTGTGTTGCATCGTCATTAGGATGGTTGGAATGTCGCAATTAACTGTGAAATTTCATTCGGATTCCCGAAACGCTACTCGCAGGAGAACGATCATGTGGTGACCCAGGCATGCTTGGAAATAAATCTGCTGGAAGACGATGTTCTGAAAACCATCGCAGTATGTGTGTTCCATCGTAATTGAGAGTATGGGAGGAATAAATCTAATTGCCAGTTTTGCGTCGGATTTGTAAATTAGACTGACAAAACGCGACCATCTGGTGACCGAGGCACCAATAGACCCTTGTAGATAGTTACGCTAGACATCGATGTATTGAATCGCGACGTTATTTGTGTGTTCCATCGTCGATACCAGGATCTGACGGTAAGAATTAGCTGTGAGTTTTGAGTCGGAGACAAGAAACTTGACAGCCAAATTGTACATCCATCTGGTATGAGGCAGCGTTAGACCCTCGAAGATAAGTCAGCTAGTGACCAATGTATTTAATCGCGACGCAATTTCAGTGTTGCATCGTCATTAGGATGGTGGGAATGTCGCAATTAAATGTCAAATTTGCGTCGGATTCCCGAAACCTTACTCGCAGGAGAACGTTCATGTGGTGACCCAGGCAGTAATAGATACTTGGAGATATATCTTGCGGAACACGATGTTCTGAAAACCATCGCAGAATGTGTGTTCCATCGTAATTGAGAAATGGGAAGAATAAAATTAACTGTTAGATTTGCGTCGGATTTGTAAACTAGACTGACAAAGCGCGACCATCCGGTGACCGAGGCACCGATAGACCCTGCTAGATAGTTACGCTGGACATCGATGTATAGAATCGCGACGCTATTTGTGTGTTCCATCCTCAATACCAGGATCTGAAAGTAAGTATTAACTGTGAGTTATGAGAGGGAGAAGAGAAACTTGACTGCAAAATTGTACATCCATCTACTATGAGGCAGCGTTAGACCCTCGGAGATAAGTCGGCTAGTGACCAATGTATTGAATCGCGAAGCGATAACTGTGTTGCATCGGCATTAGGATGGTGGGAATTTCGCAATTAACTGTCAAATTTGCGTCGGATTACCGAAACTTTACTCGTAGGACAATGATCATGTGGTGACCCAGGCAGTAATAAATGCTTGGAGATAAATCTGTTGGAAAACGATGTTTCGAAAACCATCGCAGTATGTGTGTTCCATCGTAATTGAGAGGATGAGAGAACATAAATTAACTATCAGTTTTGCGTCGGATTTGAAAACTAGATTACAAAACGCGACCATCCGGTGACCGAGGCACCAATAGACCCTTGTAGATAGTTACGCTGGACATCGATCTACTGAATCGCGACTCTATTTATGTGTTCCATCGTCAATACCAGGATCTGACGGTAAGAATTAACTGTGAGAGGGAGAAAACAAACATGACTGCCAAAGAGTACGTCCATCTGGTATGAGGCAGCGATGGACCCTCGGAGATAAGTCGGCTAGTGACCAATGTATTGAATCGCGACGCAATTTCTGTGTTCAACTTCGATAGGATGGTGGGAATGTTGCAATTAACTGTCCAATTTGCGTCGGATTTGAACACTAGACTGACAAAGAGCGAACATCCGGTGACCGAGGCACCAATAGACCCTTGTAGATAGTTACGCTAGACATCGATGTATTGAATCGCGACGCTATTTGTGTGTTCCATCGTCGATACCAGGATCAGACGCTAAGAATTAGCTGTGAGCTTTGAGTCGGAGACAAGAAACTTGACAGCCAAATTGTACATCCATCTGGTATGAGGCAGCGTTAGACCCTCGGAGATAAGTCGGATAGTGACCAATGTATTTAATCGCGACGTAATTTTTGTGTTGCATCGGCATTAGGGTGGTGGGAATATCGCAATTAACTGTCAAATTTGCGTCGGATTCCCGAAACTTTACTCGTAGGACAATGATCATCTGGTGACCCAGGCAGTAATAGATGCTTGGAGGTAAACCTGCTAGAACACGAAGTTCTGAAAACCATCGCAGTATGTTTATTCCATCGTCATTGAGAGGATGAGAGAACATAAATTAACTGTCAGTTTTGCGTCGGGTTTGAAAACTAGATGACAAAACGCGACCATCCGGTGACAGAGGCACCAACAGACCCTGGGAGATAAGTCGGCTAGTGACCAATGTATGGAATCGCGACGCAATTTCTGTGTTGCAACGTCGTTAGGATGGTGGGAAAGTCGCAATTAACTGTCAAATTTGCGACGGATTTGAAAACTTGAATGACAAAGAGCGAACATCCGGTAACCGAGAGCACCAATAGACCCTTGTAGATAGTTACGCTAGACATCGATGTATTGAATCGCGTCGCCATTTGTGTGTTCCATCGTCGATACCAGGATCTGTCGGTAAGAAGTAGCTGTGAGTTTTGAGTCGGAGTCAAGAAACTTGACAGCCAAATTGTACATCCATCTGGTATGAGGCAGCGTTAGACCCTCGGAGATAAGTCGGCTAGTGACCAATGTATTGAATCGCGACGCAATTTCTGTGTTGCATCGTCATTAGTATGGTGTTAATGTCGCAATTAACTGTCAAATTGGAATCGGATTCCCGAAACATTACTCGCAGGAGAACAATCATATGGTGACCCAGGCATGCTTGGAGATAAATCTGCTGCAAGACGATGTTCTGAAAACCATCGCATTATGTGTGTTCCATCGTAATTGAGAGGATGAGAGAACATAAATTAACTGTCAGTTTTGCGTCGGATTTGAAAACTAGATGACAAAACGCGACCATCCGGTGACCGAGGCACCAATAGACCCTTGTAGATAGTTAAGCTGGACATCGATCTATTGAATCGCGACGCTATTTGTGTGTTCCATCGTCAATACCGGGATCTGACGGTCAGAATTAACTGTGAGTTATGAAAGGGAGAAAACAAGCATGACTGCAAAAGAGTACGTCCATCTGGAATGAGGCAGCGATAGACCCTAGGAGATAAGTCGGATAGTGACCAATGTATTGAATCGCGACGCAATTTCTGTGTTGCAACGTCGATAGGATGGTGGGAATGTCGCAATTAACTGTCAAATTTGCGTCGGATTAGAATACTAGACTGACAAAGAGCGAACATCCGGTGACCGAGTCACCAATAGACCCTTGTAGATAGTTAAGCTGGACATCGATCTATTGAATCGCGACGCTATTTGTGTGTTCCATCGTCAATACCAGGATCTGACGGTCAGAATTAACTGTGAGTTATGAAAGGGAGAAAACAAGCATGACTGCAAAAGAGTACGTCCATCTGGTATGAGGCAGCGATAGACCCTAGGAGATAAGTCGGATAGTGACCAATGTATTGAATCGCGACGCAATTTCTGATTTGCATCGTCATTAGGGTAGTGGGAATGTCACAATTAACTGTCAAATTTGCGTCGGATATCAAAACTAGACTGACAAAGCGCGAACATCCCGTGACCGAGGCACCAATAGACCCTTGTAAATAGTTACGCTAGACATCGATGTATTGAATCGCGACGCTATTTGTGTGTTCCATGGTCGATACCAGGATCTGACGGTAAGAATTAACTGTGAGTTTTGAGTCAGAGATAAGAAACTTGACAGCCAAATTGTACATCCATCTGGTATGAGACAGCGTTAAACCCACGGAGATAAGTCGGCTAGTGTCGAATGTATTAATTCCCGACGCAATTTCTGTGTTGCATCGTCATTAGGATGGGGGGAATGTCGGAATTAACTGTCAAATTTGCGTCGGATTCCCGAAACTTTACTCGTAGGACAACGATCATGTGGTGACCCAGGAAGTAATAGATGCTTGGAGATAAATCTGCTGGTAGACGATGTTCTGAAAATCATCGCAGTATGTGTGTTCTATCGTCATTGAGAGGATGAGAGAAAATAAAATTAACTGTCAGTTTTGCGTCGGATTTGAAAACTAGACTGACAATGCGCGAACATACGGTGACCGAGCCACCAATAGACCCTTGTAGATAGTTACGCTAGACATCGATGTATCGAATCGCGACGCTATTTGTGTGTTCCATGGTCGATACCAGGATCTGACGGTAAGAATTAACTGTGAGTTTTAAGTCGGAGACAAGAAACTTGACAGATAAATTGTACATCCATCTGGTATGAGCAGCGTTATACCCTCGGAGATAAGTCGGCTAGTGACCAATGTATTGACTCGCGACGCAATTTCTGTGCTGCACCGTCATTAGGATGGTGGGAATGTCGCAATTAACTGTCAAATTTGCGTCGGATTCCCGAAACTTTACTCGTAGGACAACGATCATGTGGTGACCAAGGCATGCTCGGAGATAAATCTGCTGGCAGACGATGTTCTGAAAACCATCGCAGTATGTGTATTCTATCGTCATTGAGAGGATGAGAGAAAATAAAATCGTCAGTTTTGCGTCGGATTTGAAAACTAGATGGCAAAACGTGACCATCCGGTGACCAAGGCACCAATAGACCCTTCTAGATAGTTATCTATTGAATCGCGACCCTATTTGTGAGTTCCATCGTCAATACCAGGATCTGACGGTAAGAATTAACTGTGAGTTATGAGAGGGAGAAAACAAACATGACTGCCAAAGAGTACGTCCATCTGGTATGAGGTAGCGATAGACCCTCGGAGATTAGTCGGCTACTGAACAATGTATTGAATCGCGACGCAATTTCTGTGTTGCACCGTCATTAGGATGGTGGGAATGTCGCAATTAAGTGTCAAATTTGCGTCTGATTCCCGAAACTTTACTCGTAGGACAACGATAATGTGGTGACCCAGGAAGTAATAGATGCTTGGAGATAAATCAGCTGGTAGACGATGTTCTGAAAACCATCACAGTATGTGTGTTCCAACGTCATTGAGAGGATGAGAGAACATAAATTAACTGTCAGTTTTGCGTCGGATTTGAAAACTAGATGACAAAACGCGACCATCCGGTGACCGAGGCACCAATAGACCCTTGTAGATAGTTACGCTAGACATCGATGTATTGAATCGCGACGCTATTTGTGTGTTCCATGGTCGATACCAGGATCGGACCCTAAGAATTAACTGTGTGTTTTGAGTCGGAGACAAGAAACTTGACAGCCAAATTGTACATCCACCTAGTATGAGGCAGCGTTAGGCCCTCGGAGATAAGTCGGCTAGTGACGAATGTATTGAATCGCGACGCAATATCTGTGTTGCATCGTCATTAGGATGGTGGGAATGTCGCAATTAACTGTCAAATTTGCGTCGGGTTCCCGAAACTTTACTCGTAGGAGAACGATCATGTGGTGACCCAGGCATGCTTGGAGATAAATCTGCTGAAGACAATGTTCTGAAAACCATAGCTGAATGTGTGTTCCATCGAAATTGAGAGTATTGGAGGAATAAAATTGTCAGTTTTGCGTCGGATTTGAAAACTAGACTGACAAAGCGCGACCATCCGGTGACCGAGGCACAAATTGACCCTTGTAGATAGTTGCGCTGGACGTAGATGTACAGAATCGCGACGCTATTTGTGGGTTCCATCGTCAATACCAGGATTTGACGGTAAGTATTAACAGTGAGTTATGAGAGGGAGAAGGGAAACTTCACTGCCAAATTGTACATCCATCTGGTATGAGGCAGTTTTAGACCCTCGGAGATAAGTAGGCTAGTGACCAATGTATTGAATCGCGACGCGATTTCTGTGTTGCATCGGCATTAGGATGGTGGGAATGTCGCAATTAACTGTCAAATTTGCGTCGGATTCCCGAAACTTTACTCGTAGGACAACGATCATGTGGTGACCCAGGCTTGGAGATAATTCTGCTGGAAGACGATGTTCTGAAGAGCATCGCAGTATGTGTGTTCCATCGTAATTGAGAGTATGGGAGGATTAAAATTAACTGCCAATCTTGCGTCGGATTTGTAAACTAGACTTACAAAACGCAACCATCCGGTGACCGAGGCACCAATAGACACTTGTAGATAGTTACGCTAGGCTTCGATGTATTGAATCGCGACGCTATTTGTGTGTTCCATGGTCGATACCAGGATCTGACGGTAAGATTTAGCTGTGAGTTTTGAGTCGGAGACAAGAAACTTGACAGCCAAATTGTACATCCATCTGGTATGAGGCAGCGATAGACCCTCGGAGATACGTCGGCTAGTGACCAATGTATTGAATCGCGACGTAATTTCCGTGTTGCATCGTCATTAGGATGGTGGGAATGTTGCAATTAACTGTCAAATGTGCGTCGGATTTGAAAACTAGACTCACAAAGAGCGATCATCCGGTGACCGCTGCACCAATAGACCCTTGTAGATAGTTACGCTAGACATCGATGAATTGAATCGCGACGCTATTTGTGTGTAGCATCGTCATTAGGATAGTGGGAATGTTGCAATTAACTGTCAACTTTGTGTCGGATTCCCGAAACTTTACTCGTAAGACAACGATCATGTGGTGATCCAGGCAGTAATAGATGCTTGGAGATAAATCTGATGGAAGACGATGTTCTGAAAACCATCGCAGTATGTGTGTTCCGTCGTCATTGAGAGGATGAGAATACATAAATTAACTGTCAGTTTTGCGTCGGATTTGAAAACTAGATGACAAAACGCCACCATCCGGTGACCGAGGCACCAATAGACCCTTGTAGATAGTTACGCTGGACATCGATCTATTGAATCGCGACGCTATTTGTGTGTTCCATCGGCAATACCAGGATATCACGGTAAGAATTAACTGTGAGTTATGAGAGGGAGAAAACAAACTTGACTGCCAAATAGTACGTCCATCTGGTATGAGGAGCGATAGACCCTCGCAGATAAGTCGACTAGTGAAAGATGTATTGAATCGCGACGCAATTTCTGTATTGCATCGTCAATAGGGTGGTAGGAATGACGCAATTAACTGTGAAATTTGCGTCGGATTTGTAAACTAAACTGACAAAGCGCGAACATCCGGTGACCGAGGCACCAATAGACCCTTGTAGATAGTTACGCTGGACATCGATCTATTGAATCGCGACGCTATTTGTGGGTTCCATCGTCGATACCAGGAGCTGACTGTAAGAATTTGCTGTGAGTTTTGAGTCGGAGACAAGAAACTTGACAGCAAAATTGTACAATCATCTGGTATGAGGCAGCGTTAGACCCTCGGAGATAAGTCGGCTAGTGACCAATGTATTGAATCGCGACGCAATTCCTGTGTTGCATCGTCATTAGGATGGTGGGAATGTCGCAATTAACTGTCAAATTTGCGTCGGATTCTCGAAACATTACTCGCAGGAGAACGATCATGTGGTGACCCAGGCATGCTTGGAGATAAATCTGCTGGAAGACGATGTTCTGAAAACCATCGCAGTATGTGTGTTCCATAGTAATTGAGAGTATGGGAGGAATAAAATTAACTGCCAATCTTGCGTCGGATTTGTAAACTAGACTCACAAAACGCGACCATACCGTGACCGAGGCACCAATAGATCCTTGTAGATCGTTACGCTGGACATCGATCTACTGAATCGCGACGCTATTTGTGTGTTCCATCGTCAATACTAGGATCTGGCGGTAAGAATTAACTGTGAGTTATGAGAGGGAGAAAACAAACTTGACTACCAAATACTACGTGCATCTGGTATGAGGCAGCGATACACCCTCGGAGTTAAGTCGGCTAGTGACCAATGTATTGAATCGCGACACAATTTCTGTGTTGCAACGTCGTTAGGATGGTGGGAATGTCGCAATTAACTGTCAAATGAGCGCTGGAAGACGATGTTCTGAAAACCATCGCAAATTTGTGTTCCATCGAAATTGTGAGTATGGGAGGAATAAAATTGTCAGTTTTGCGTCGGATTTGAAAACTATACTGACAAAGCGCGACCATCCGGTGACCAAGGCACAAATAGACCCTTCCAGATAGTTACGCTGGACATCGATGTATAGATCGCGACGGTATTTGTGTGTTCCATCGTCAATACCAGGATCTGACGGTAAGAATTAAATGTGTGTTATGAGAGGGAGAAAACAAACTTGACTGCCAAATAGTACGTCCATCTGGTATGAGGCAGCGATAGACCCTCGGAGATAAGTCGGCTAGTGAAAAATGTATTGAATCGCGTCGCAATTTCTGTGTTGCAACGTCGTTAGGATTGTGGGAATGTCGCAATTAACTGTCAAATGTGCGTCGGATTTGAAAACTAGACTGACAAAGAGCGAAAATCCGGTGACCGAGGCACCAATAGACCCTTGTAGATAGTTACGCTAGACATCGATGTATTGAATCGCGACGCTATTTGTGTGTTCCATCGGTGATACCAGGATCTGACAGTAAGAATTAGCTGTGAGTTTTGAGTCGGAGACAAGAAACTTGGCAGAAAAATTGTACATCCAACTGGTATGAGGCAGCGTTAGACCCTAGGAGATAAGTAGGCTAGTGACCAATGTATTGAATCGCGACGCAATTTCTGTGTTGCATCGTCATTAGGATGGTGGGAATGTCGCAATTAACTGTCAAATTTGCGTCGGATACCCGAAACTTTACTCGTAGGACAACGATCATGTGGTGACCCAGGCAGTAATAGATGCTTGGAGATAAATCTGCTGGAAGACGATGTTCTGAAAACCATCGCAGTATGTGTGTTCCATCGTCATTGAGAGGATGAGAGAACATAAATTAACTGTCAGTTTTGCGTCGGATTTGAAAACTAGATGACAAAACGAGACTATCCGGTGACCGAGGCACAAATAGACCCTTGTAGAGAGTTACGCTGGACATCGATCTATTGAATCGCGACGCTATTTGTGTGTTCCATGGTCGATACAAGAATCTGACTGTAAGAATTAACTGTGAGTTTTGAGTCGGAGACAGGAAACTTGACAGCCAAATTGTACATCCATCTGGTTTGTGGCAGCGTTAGAACCTCGGAGATAAGTAGGCTAGTGACCAATGTATTGAATCGCGAAGCAATTTCTATGTTGCATCGTCATTAGGAAGGTGGAAATGTCGCAATTAACTGTCAAATTTGCGTCGGATTCCCGAAACTTGACTCGTAGGACAACGATCATGTGGTGACCCAGGCATCAATAGATGCTTGGAGATAAAACTGCTGGTAAACGATGTTCTGAAAACCATCGCAGTATGTGTGTTCTATCGTCATTGAGAGGATGAGAGAAAATAAAATTAACTGTCAGTATTGCGTCGGATTTGTAAACTAGATGACAAAACGCGACCGTCCTGTGACCGAGGAACCAATAGACCCTGGTAGATAGTTACGCTAGACATCGATGTATTGAATCGCGACGCTATTTGTGTGTTCCATCGTAGATACCAGGATCTGACTGTAAGAATTAGCTGTGAGTTTTGAGTCGGAGACAAGAAACTTGACAGTCAAATTGTACATCAATCTGGTATGAGGCAGCGTTAGACCCTCGGAGATAAGTCGGCTAGTGACCAATGTATTGAATCGCGACGCAATTCCTGTGTTGCATCGTCATTAGGATGGTGGGAATGTCGCAATTAACAGTCAAATTTGCTTCGGATTCCCGAAACTTTACTCGCAGGAGAACGATCATGTGGTGACCCAGGCATGCTTGGAGATAAATCTGCTGGAAGACGATGTTCTGAAAACCATCGCAGTATGTGTGTTCCATCGTAATTGAGAGTATGGGAGTAATAAAATTAACTACCAATCTTGCGTCGGATTTGTAAACTAGACTCACAAAACGCGACCATCCGGTAGCCGAGGCACCAATAGACCCTTGTAGATAGTTACGCTAGACATCGATGTATTGAATCGCGACGCTATTTGTGTGTTCCATCGTTGATACCAGGATCTGACTGTAAGAATTAGCTGTGAGTTTTGAGTCGGAGACAAGAAACTTGACAGACAAATTGTACATCCATCTGGTATGAGGCAGCGTTAGACCTTCGGAGATAAGTAGGCTAGTGACCAATGTATTGAATCGCGACGCAATTCCTGTGTTGCATCGTCATTAGGATGGTGGGAATGTCGCAATTAACTGTCAAATTTGCGTCGGATTCCCGAAACTTTACTCGCAGGAGAAAAATCATGGGGTGACCCAGGCATGCTTGGAGATAAATCTGCTGGAAGACGATGTTCTGAAAACCATCGCAGTATGTGCGTTCCATCGTAATTGAGAGTATGGGAGGAATAAAATTAACTGCCCATCTTGCGTCGGATTTGTAAACTAGACTCACAAAACGCGACCATCCGGTGACCGAGGCACCAGTAGCCCCTTGTAGATAGTTACGCTGGACATCGATCTATTGAATCGCGACGCTACTTGTGTGTTCCATCGTCAATACCAGGATCTCACGGTAAGAATTAACTGTGAGTTATGAGAGGGAGAAAACAAACTTGACAGTCAAATTGTACATCTATCTGGTTGGTGGCAGCGTTAGACCCTCGGAGATAAGTAGGCTAGTGACCAATGTGTTGAATCGCGACGCAATTTCTGTGTTGCATCATCATTAGGATGGTGGGAATGTCGCAATTAACTGTCAAATTTCTGTCGGATTTGAAAACTAGACTGACAAAGAGCGAACATCCGTTGACCGAGGCACCAATAGACCCCATGTAGATAGTTACGCTAGACATCGATGTATTGAATCGCGACGCTATTTGTGTGTTCCATCGTCGATACCAGGATCTGACTGTAAGAATTAGCTGTGAGTTTTGAGTCGGAGACAAGAAACTTGACAGCCAAATTGTACATCTATCTGGTATGAGGCAGCGTTAGACCCTCGGAGATAAGTCGGCTAGTGACCAATGTATTGAATCGCGACGCAATTTCTGTGTTGCATCGTCATTAGGATGGTGGGAATGTCGCAATTAACTTTCAAATTTGCGTCGGATTCCCGAAACTTTACTCGCAGGAGAACGATCATGTGGTGACCCAGGCATGCTTGGAGATAAATCTGCTGGAAGACGATGTTCTGAAAACCATCGCATTATGTGTGTTCCATCGTAATTGAGAGTATGGGAGGAATAAAATTAACTGCCAATCTTGCGTCGGATTTGTAAACTAGACTCACAAAACGCGACCTTCCGGTGACCGAGACACCAATAGACCCTTGTAGATAGTTACGCTGGACATCGATGTATAGATCGCGACGGTATTTGTGTGTTTCATCGTCAAAACCAGGATCTGACGGTAAGAATTAAATGTGAGTTATGAGAGGGAGAAAACAAACTTGACTGCCAAACAGTACGACCATCTGGTATGAGGCAGCGATAGACCCTCGGAGATAAGTCGGCTAGTGACCAATGTATTGAATCGCGACGCAATTTCTGTGTAGCATCGTCATTGGGATAGTGGCAATGTTGCAATTAACTGTCAAATTTGCGTCGGATTCCCGAAACTTTACTCGAAGGAGAACGTTCATGTTACCCAGGCAGTAATAGTTACTTGGAGATAAATCTGATGGAAGGCGATGTTCCGAAAACCATCGCAGAATGTGTGTTCCATCGTCATTGAGAGGATCAGAGAACATAAATTAACTGTCAGTTTTGCGTCGGACTTGAAAACTAGATGACAAAACGCGACCATCCGGTGACCGAGGCACCAATAGTCCCTTGTAGATAGTTACGCTGGACATCGATCTATTGAATCGCGACGCTATTTGTGTGTTCCATCGTCAATACCAGGATCTGAAGGTAAGAATTAACTGTGAGTTATGAGAGGGAGAAAACAAACTTGACTGCCAAATAGTACGTCCATCTGGTATGAGGCAGCGATAGACCCTCGGAGATAAGTCGGCTAGTGAAAAATGTATTGAATCGCGACGCAATTTCTGTGTTGCATCGTCATTAGGGTGGTGGGAATGTGGCAATTAACAGTGAAATTTGCGTCGGATGTGAAAACTAAACTGACAAAGCGCGAACATCCGGTGACCGAGGCACCAATAGACACTTGTAGATAGTTAGGCTAGGCTTCGATGTATTGAATCGCGACACAATTTCTGTGTTGCAACGTCGTTAGGATTGTGGGAATGTCGCAATTAACTGTCAAATGTGCGTCGGATTTGAAAACTAGACTGACAAAGAGCGAACATCCGGTGACCGAGGCACCAATAGACCCTTGTAGATAGTTACGCTAGACATCGATGTATTGAATCGCGACGCTATTTGTGTGTTCCATCGTCGATACCAGGATCTGACTATAAGAATTAGCTGTGAGTTTTGAGTCGGAGACAAGAAACTTGGCAGAAAAATTGTACAACCAACTGGTATGAGGCAGCGTTAGACCCTAGGAGATAAGTAGGCTAGTGACCAATTTCTGTGTTGCATCGTCATTAGGATGGTGGGAATGTCGCAATTAACTGTCAAATTTGCGTCGGATACCCGAAACATTACTCGTAGGACAACGATCATGTGGTGACCCAGGCAGTAATAGATGCTTAGAGATAATCTGCTGGAAGACGATGTTCTGAAAACCATCGCAGTATGTGTGTTCCATCGTCATTGAGAGGATGAGAGAACATAAATTAACTGTCAGTTTTGCGTCGGATTTGAAAACTAGATGACAAAACGCGACTATCCGGTGACCGAGGCACAAATAGACCCTTGTAGAGAGTTACGCTGGACATCGATCTATTGAATCGCGACGCTATTTGTGTGTTCCATCGTCAATACCAGGATCTGACGGTAAGAATTAACTGTGAGTTATGAGAGGAAGAAAACAAACTTGAATGCAAATAGTACGTCCATCTGGTATGAGGAAGCGATAGACCCTTGGAGATAAGTCGGCTAGTGACCAATGTATTGAATCGCGACACAATTTCTGTGTTGCAACGTCGTTAGGATGGTGGGAATGTCGCAATTAACTGTCAAATGTGCGTCGGATTCGAAAACTAGACTGACAAAGAGCGAACATCCGGTGACCGAGGCACCAATAGACCCTTGTAGATAGTTACGCTAGACATCGATGTATTGAGTCGCGACGCTATTTGTGTGTTCCATCGTAGATACCAGGATCTGACTGTAAGAATTAGCTGTGAGTTTTGAGTCGGAGACAGGAAACTTGACAGCCAAATTGTACATCCATCTGGTTTGTGGCAGCGTTAGAACCTCGGAGATAAGTAGGCTAGTGACCAATGTATTGAGTCGCGAAGCAATTTCTATGTTGCATCGTCATTAGGATGGTGGAAATGTCGCAATTAACTGTCAAATTTGCGTCGGATTCCCGAAACTTGACTCGTAGGACAACGATCATGTGGTGACCCAGGCATCAATAGATGCTTGGAGATAAAACTGCTGGTAAACGATGTTCTGAAAACCATCGCAGTATGTGTGTTCTATCGTCATTGAGAGGATGAGAGAAAATAAAATTGCGTCGGATTTGTAAACTAGATGACAAAACGCGACCGTCCTGTGACCGAGGAACCAATAGACCCTGGTAGATAGTTACGCTAGACATCGATGTATTGAATCGCGACGCTATTTGTGTGTTCCATCGTAGATACCAGGATCTGACTGTAAGAATTAGCTGTGAGTTTTGAGTCGGAGACAAGAAACTTGACAGTCAAATTGTACATCAATCTGGTATGAGGCAGCGTTAGACCCTCGGAGATAAGTCGGCTAGTGACCAATGTATTGAATCGCGACGCAATTCCTGTGTTGCATCGTCATTAGGATGGTGGGAATGTCGCAATTAACTGTCAAATTTGCTTCGGATTCCCGAAACTTTACTCGCAGGAGAACGATCATGTGGTGACCCAGGCATGCTTGGAGATAAATCTGCTGGAAGACGATGTTCTGAAAACAATCGCAGTATGTGTGTTCCATCGTAATTGAGAGTATGGGAGTAATAAAATTAACTGCCAATCTTGCGTCGGATTTGTAAACTAGACTCACAAAACGCGACCATCCGGTGGCCGAGGCACCAATAGACCCTTGTAGATAGTTACGCTAGACATCGATGTATTGCATCGCGACGCTACTTGTGTGTTCCATCGTCAATACCAGGATCTCACGGTAAGAATTAACTGTGAGTTATGAGAGGGAGAAAACAAACTTGACAGTCAAATTGTACATCTATCTGGTTGGTGGCAGCGTTAGACCCTCGGAGATAAGTAGGCTAGTGACCAATGTGTTGAATCGCGACGCAATTTCTGTGTTGCATCATCATTAGGATGGTGGGAATGTCGCAATTAACTGTCAATTTTCTGTCGGATTTGAAAACTAGACTGACAAAGAGCGAACATCCGTTGACCGAGGCACCAATAGACCCCATGTAGATAGTTACGCTAGACATCGATGTATTGAATCGCGACGCTATTTGTGTGTTCCATCGTCGATACCAGGATCTGACTGTAAGAATTAGCTGTGAGTTTTGAGTCGGAGACAAGAAACTTGACAGCCAAATTGTACATCTATCTGGTATGAGGCAGCGTTAGACCCTCGGAGATAAGTCGGCTAGTGACCAATGTATTGAATCGCGACGCAATTTCTGTGTTGCATCGTCATTAGGATGGTGGGAATGTCGCAATTAACTGTCAAATTTGCGTCGGATTCCCGAAACTTTACTCGCAGGAGAACGATCATGTGGTGACCCAGGCATGCTTGGAGATAAATCTGCTGGAAGACGATGTTCTGAAAACCATCGCAGTATGTGTGTTTCATCGTAATTGAGAGTATGGGA
The DNA here is from genome assembly GCF_023897955.1 of Schistocerca gregaria. Classification (NCBI taxonomy): domain Eukaryota; kingdom Metazoa; phylum Arthropoda; class Insecta; order Orthoptera; family Acrididae; genus Schistocerca; species Schistocerca gregaria. The sequence continues at coordinate 2,100,888 of NW_026061833.1, read as the reverse complement.
GGAATAAAATTAACTGCCAACCTTGCGTCGGATTTGTAAACTAGACTCACAAAACGCGACCATCCGGTGACCGAGGCACCAATAGACCCTTGTAGACAGTTACGCTGGACATCAATCTATTGAATCGCGACGCTATTTGTGTGTTCCATCGTCAATACCAGGATCTGACGGTATGAATTAACTGTGAGTTATGAGAGGGAGAAAACAAACTTGACTGCCATATAGTACGTGCATCTGGTATGAGGCAGCGATAGACCCTCGGAGATAAGTCGGCTAGTGACCAATGTATTGAATCGCGACACAATTTCTGTGTTGCAACGTCGTTAGGATTGTGGGAATGTCGCAATTAACTGTCAAATGTGCGTCGGATTTGAAAACTAGACTGACAAAGAGCGAACATCCGGTGACCGAGGCACCAATAGACCCTTGTAGATAGTTACGCTAGATATCGATGTATTGAATCGCGACGCTATTTGTGTGTTCCATCGTCGATACCAGGATCTGACTGTGAGAATTAGCTGTGAGTTTTGAGTCGGAGACAAGAAACTTGACAGCCAAATTGTACATCCATCTGGTGTGAGGCAGCGATAGACCCTCGGAGATAAGTCGGCTAGTGACCAATGTATTGAATCGCGACGCAATTTCTGTGTTGCATTCTCATTAGGATGGTGGGAATGTCGCAATTAACTGTCAAATTTGCGTCGGATTCCCGAAATTTTACTCGGAGGAGAACGATCATGTGGTGACCCAGGCATGCTTGGAGATAAATCTGCTGGAAGACGATGTTCTGAAAACCATCGCAGAATGTGTGTTCCATCGAAATTGAGAGTATGGGAGGAATAAAATTGTCAGTTTTGCGTCGGATTTGAAAACTATACTGACAAAGCGCGACCATCCGGTGACCAAGGCACAAATAGACCCTTCTAGATAGTTACGCTGGACATCGATGTATACATTCGCGACGCTATTAGTGTGTTCCGTCGTCAATACCAGGATTTGACGGTAAGTATTAAATGTGAGTTATGAGAGGGCGAAGGGAAACTTGACTGCCAAATTGTCAACCCATCTGGTATGAGGCAGCGTTAGACCCTCGGAGATAAGTCGGCTAGTGACCAATGTATTGAATCGCGACGTAATTTCTGTGTTGCATCGTCAATAGGATGGTGGAAATGTCGCAATTAACTGTCAAAGTTGCGTCGGATTCCCGTAACTTTACTCGCAGGAGAACGATCATGTGGTGACCCAGGCATGCTTGGAGATAAATCTGCTGGAAGACGATGATCTGAAAAACATCGCAGTATGTGTGTTCCATCGTAATTGAGATTATGGGAGGAATAAAATTAACTGCCAGTTTTACGTCGGATTTGTAAACTAGACTGACAAAACGCGACCATCCGGTGACCGAGACACCAATAGACCCTTGTAGATAGTTACGCTGGACATCGATGTATAGATCGCGACGGTATTTGTGTGTTCCATCGTCAAAACCAGGATCTGACGGTAAGAATTAAATGTGAGTTATGAGAGGGAGAAAACAAACTTGACTGCCAAACAGTACGACCATCTGGTATGAGGCAGCGATAGACCCTCGGAGATAAGTCGGCTAGTGACCAATGTATTGAATCGCGAAGCAATTTCTGTGTTACATCGCCATTAGGATGGTGGGAATGTCGCAATTAACTGTCACATTTGTGTCGGATTCCCGAAACTTTACTCGAAGGAGAACGTTCATGTGGTGACCCAGGCAGTAATAGTTACTTGGAGATAAATCTAATGGAAGACGATGTTCCGAAAACCATCGCAGAATGTGTCTTCCATCGTCATTGAGAGGATGAAAGAACATAAATTAACTGTCAGTTTTGCGTCGGATTTGAAAACTAGATGACAAAACGCGACCATCCGGTGACCGAGGCATCAATAGACCCTTGTAGATAGTTACGCTGGACATCGATCTATTGAATCGCGACGCTATTTGTGTGTCCCATCGTCAATACCAGGATCTGACGGTAAGAATTAACTGTGAGTTATGAGAGGGAGAAAACAAACTTGACTGCCAAATAGTACGTCCATCTGGTATGAGGCAGCGATAGACCCTCGGAGATCAGTCGGCTAGTGAAAAATGTATTGAATCGCGACGCAATTTCTGTGTTGCATCGTCATTAGGGTGGTGGGAATGTGGCAATTAACAGTGAAATTTGCGTCGGATTTGAAAACTAAACTGACAAAGCGCGAACATCCGGTGACCGAGGCACCAATAGACACTTGTAGATAGTTACGCTAGGCTTCGATGTATTGAATCGCGACGCTATTTGTGTGTTCCATCGTCGATACCAGGGTCTGACGGTAAGATTTAGCAGTGAGTTTTGAGTCGGAGACAAGAAACTTGACAGCCAAATTGTACATCCATCTGGTATGAGGCAGCGATAGACCCTCGGAGATAAATCGGCTAGTGACCAATGTATTGAATCGCGACACAATTTCTGTGTTGCAACGTCGTTAGGGTGGTGTTAATGCCGCAATTAACTGTCAAATGTGCTTCGGATTTGAAAACTAGACTGAAAAGTGCAAACATCCGGTGACCGAGGCACCAATAGACCCTTGTAGATAGATACGCTAGACATCGATGTACTGAATCGCGACGATATTTGTGTGTCCCATCGTCGACACCAGGATCTGACGGCAAGAATTAGCTGTGAGTTTTGAGTCGGAGACAAGAAACTTGACAGCCAAATAGTATATCCATCTGGTATGACGCAGCGTTAGACCCTCGGAGATAAGTCGGCTAGTGACCAATGTATTGAATCGCGACACAATTTCTGTGTTTCAACGTCGTTAGGATGGTGGGAATGTCGCAATTAACTGTCAAAAGTGCGTCGGATTTTAAAACTAGACTGACAAAGAGCGAACATCCGGTGACCGAGGCACCAATAGACCCTTGTAGATAGTTACGCTAGACATCGATGTATTGAATCGCGACGCTATTTGTGTGTTCCATCGTCGATACCAGGATCTGACTGTAAGAATTAGCTGTGAGTTTTGAGTCGGAGACAAGAAACTTGACAGCCAAATTGTACATCCATCTGGTATGAGGCAGCGTTTGACCCTCGGAGATAAGTCGGCTAGTGACCAATGTATTGAATCGCGACGCAATTCCTGTGTTGCATCTTCATTAGGATGGTGGGAATGTCGCAATTAACTGTCAAATTTGCGTCGGATTCCCGAAACTTTACTCGCAGGAGAACGATCATGTGGTGACCCAGGCATGCTTGGAGATAAATCTGCTGGAAGACGATGTTCTGAAAACCATCGCAGTATGTGCGTTCCATCGTAATTGAGAGTATGGGAGGAATAAAATTAACTGCCAATCTTGCGTCGAATTTGTAAACTAGACTCACAAAACGCGACCTTCCGGTGACCGAGGCACCAATAGACCCTTGTAGATAGTTACGCTGGACATCGATCTATTGAATCGCGACGCTATTTGTGTGTTCCATCGTCAATACCAGGATCTGACGGTAAGAATTTAATGTGAGTTATGAGAGGGAGAAAACAAACTTGACTGCCAAATAGTACGTCCATCTGATATGAGGCAGCGATAGACCCTCGGAGATAAGTCGGCTAGTGACCAATGTATTGAATCGCGACACAATTTCTGTGTTGCAACGTCGTTAGGATGGTGGGAATGTCGCAATTAACTGTCAACTGTGCGTCGGATTTGAAAACTAGACTGACAAAGAGCGAACATCCGGAGGCCGAGGCACCAATTGACCCTTGTAGATAGTTACGCTAGACATCGATGTATTGAATCGCGACGCTATTTGTGTGTTCCATCGTCGATACCAGGATCTGACTGTAAGAATTAGCTGTGAGTTTTGAGTCGGAGACAAGAAACTTGACAGAAAAATTGTACATCCAACTGGTATGAGGCAGCGTTAGACCCTCGGAGGTAAGTCGGCTAGTGACCAATTTATTGAATCGCGACGCAATTTCTGTGTTGCAACGTCGTTAGGATGGTGTGAATGTCGCAATTAACTGTCAAATTTGCGTCGGATTTGAAAACTAGACTGACAAAGAGCGAACATCCGGTGACCGAGCCACAAATAGACCCTTCTAGATAGTTACGCTGGACATCGATGAATAGAATCGCGACGCTATTTGTGGGTTCCATCGTCAATACCAGGATTTGAGTGTAAGTATTAACTGTGAGTTATGAGAGGGAGAAGGGAAACTTGACTGCCAAATTGTACATCCAACTGGTATGAGGCAGCGTTAGACCCTCGGGGATAAGTCGGCTAGTGACCAATGTATTGAATCGCGACGCAATTCCTGTGTTGCATCGTTATAGGATGGTGGGAATGTCGCAATTAAGTGTCAAATTTGCGTCGGATTCCCGAAACTTTACTCGCAGGAGAACGATCATGTGGTGACCCAGGCATGCTTGGAGATAAATCTGCTGGAAAACGATGTTCTGAAAACCATCGCAGTATGTGTGTTCCATAGTAATTGAGAGTATGGGAGGAATAAAATTAACTGCCAGTTTTGCGTCGGATTTGTAAACTAGACTGACAAAACGAGACCATCCGGTGACCGAGGCACCAATACACCCTTGTAGATAATTACGCTAGACATCGATGTATTGAATATCGACGCTATTTGTGTGTTCCATCGTTTATACCAGGATCTGACGGTAAGAATTTACTGTGAGCTATGAGAGGGAGAAAACAAACTTGATTGCCAAATAGTACGTCCATCTGGTATGAGGCAGGGATAGACCCTCGGAGATAAGTCGGCTAGTGACCAATGTATTGAATCGCGACGTAATTTCTGTGTTGCACCGTCATTAGGATGGTGGGAATGTCGCAATTAACTGTCAAATGTGCGTCGGATTTGAAAACTAGACTGACAAAGAGCGAACATCCGGTGACCGAGGCACAAATACCATTGTAGATAGTTACGCTAGACATCGATGTATTGAATCGCGACGCTATTTGTGTGTTCCATCGTCAATACCAGGATCTGACGGTAAGAATTAACTGTAAGTTATGAGAGGGAGAAAACAAACTTGACTGCCAAAGAGTACGTCCATCTGGTATGAGGCAGCGATAGACCCTCGGAGATAAGTCGACTAGTGACCAATGTAATGAATCGCGACGCAGATTCTGTGATGCAACGTCGTTAGGATGGTGGGAATGTCGCAATTAACTGTCAAATTTGCGTCGGATTTGAAAACTAGACTGACAAAGAGAGAACATCCGGTGACCGAGGCACCAATAGACCCTTGTAGATAGTTACGCTAGACATCGATGTACTGAATCGCGACGCTATTTGTGTGTTCCATCGTCAATACCAGGATCTGACAATAAGAATTAACTGTGAGTTATGAGAGGGAGAAAACAAACTTGACTGCCAAAGAGTACGTCCATCTGGTATGAGGCAGCGATAGACCCTCGGAGATAAGTCGGCTAGTGACCAATGTATTGAATCGCGACGGAATTTCTGTGATGCAACGTCGTTAGGATGGTGGGAATGTCGCAATTAACTGTCAAATTTGCGTCGGATTTGAAAACTAGACTGACAAAGAGCGAACATCCGGTGACCGAGGCACCAATACCATTATACATAGTTACGCTAGACATCGATGTATAGAATCGCGACGCTATTTGTGGGTTCCATCGTCAATACGAGGATCTGACGGTAAGAATTTACTGTGAGCTATGAGAGGGAGAAAACAAACTTGACTGCCAAATAGTACGTCCATCTGGTATGAGGCAGGGATAGACCCTCGGAGATAAGTCGGCTAGTGACCAATGTATTTAATCGCGACGTAATTTCTGTGTTGCACCGTCATCAGGATGGTGGGAATGTCGCAATTAACTGTCAAATGTGCGTCGGATTTGAAAACTAGACTGACAAAGAGCGAACATCCGGTGACCGAGGCACCAATACCATTGTAGATAGTTACGCTAGACATCGATGTATTTAATCGCGACGCTATTTGTGTGTTCCATCGTCGATACCAGGATCTGACTGTAAGAATTAGCTGTGAGTTTTGAGTCGGAGACAAGAAACTTGACAGAAAAATAGTTCATCCAACTGGTATGAGGCAGCGTTAGACCCTCGGAGATAAGTCGGCTAGTGACCAATGTATTGAATCGCGACGTAATTTCTGTGTTGCATCGTCATTAGGATGGTGGGAATGTCGCAATTAACTGTCAAATGTGCGTCGGATTTGAAAACTAGACTGACAAAGAGCGAACATCCGGTGACCGAGGCACCAATACCATTGTACATAGTTACGCTAGACATCGATGTATAGAATCGCGACGCTAATTGTGGGTTCCATCGTCAATACCAGGATCTGACGGTAAGAATTTACTGTGAGCTATGAGAGGGAGAAAACAAACTTGACTGCCAAAGAGTACGTCCATCTGGTATGAGGCAGCGATAGACCCTCGGAGATAAGTCGGCTAGTGAACAATGTATTGAATTGCGACACAATTTCCGTGTTGCAACGTCGTTAGGATGGTGGGAATGTCGCAATTAACTGTCAAATGTGCGTCGGATTTGAAAACTAGACTGACAAAGAGCGACCGAGGCACCAATAGATAGTAGATAGTTACGCTAGACATCGATGTATTGAATCGCGACGCTATTTGTGTGTTCCATCATCGATACCAGGATCTGACTGTAAGAATTAGCTGTGAGTTTTGAGTAGGAGACAAGAAACTTGACAGAAAAATTGTACATCCAATTGGTTGAGGCAGCGTTAGACCCTCGGAGATAAGTCGGCTAGTGACCAATGTATTGAATCGCGACGCAATTTCTGTGTTGCAACGTCGTTAGGATGGTGTGAATGTCGCAATTAACTGTCAAATTTGCGTCGGATTTGAAAACTAGACTGACAAAGAGCGAACATCCGGTGACCGAGCCACAAATAGACCCTTCTAGATAGTTACGCTGGACATCGATGTATAGAAACGCGACGCTATTTGTGGTGTCCATCGTCAAAACCAGGATTTGACGGTAAGTATTAACTGTGAGTTATGAGAGGGAGAAGGGAAACTTGACTGCCAAACTGTACATCCATCTGGTATGAGGCAGCGTTAGACCTTCGGAGATAAGTCGGCTAGTGACCAATGTATTGAATCGCGACGCAATTCCTGTGTTGCATCGTCATTAGGATGGTGGGAATGTCTCAATTAACTGCCAATCTTGCGTCGGATTTGTAAACTAGACTTACAAAACGTGACCAAACGGTGACCGAGGCACCAATAAACCCTTGTAGATAGTTACGCTGGACATCGATGTATTGAATCGCGACGCTATTTGTGTGTTCCATCGTCGATACCAGGATCTGACTGTAAGAATTAGCTGTGAGTTTTGAGTCGGAGACAAGAAACTTGAAAGAAAAATTGTACATCCAACTGGTATGAGGTACCGTTAGACCCTCGGAGATAAGTCGGCTAGTGACCAATGTTTTGAATCGCGACGCAATTTCTGTGTTGCAACGTCGTTAGGATGGTGTGAATGTCGCGATTAACTGTCAAATTTGCGTAGGATTTGAAAACTAGACTGACAAAGAGCGAACATCCGGTGACCGAGGCACCAATAGACCCTTCTTGATAGTTACGCTAGACATCGATGTATTGAATCGCGACGCTATTTGTGTGTTCCATCGTCGATACTAGGATCTCACGGTAAGAGTTAGCTGTGAGTTTTGAGTCGGAGACAAGAAACTTGACAGCCAAATTGTACATCCATCTGGTATGAGGCAGCGTTAGACCCTCGGAGATAAGTCGGCTAGTGACCATCGTATTGAATCGCGAAGCAATTTCTGTGTTGCATCGTCATTTCGATGGTGGAAATGTCGCAATTAACTGTGAAATTTGCGTCGGATTTCCCGAAACTTTACTCGCAGGAGAACGATCATGTGGTGACCCAGGCATGCTTTTAGATAAATCTGCTGGAAGACGATGTTCTGAAAACCATCGCAGTATGTGTGTTCCATCGTAATTGAGAGTATGGGAGGAATAAAATTAACTGCCAATCTTGCGTCGGATTTGTAAACTAGACTGACAAAACGTGACCAAACGGTGACCGAGGCACCAATAGACCCTTGTAGATGGTTACGCTGGACATCGATCTATTGAATCGTGACGCTATTTGTGTGTTCCATCGTCAATACCAGGATCTGACGGTAAGAATTTACTGTGAGTTATGAGAGGGAGAAAACAAACTTGAGAGCCAAATAGTACGTCCATCTGGTATGAGGCAGCGATAGACCCTCGGAGATAAGTCGGCTAGTGACCAATGTATTGAATCGCGACACAATTTCTGTGTTGCAACGTCGTTAGGATGGTGGGAATGTCGCAAATAACTGTCAACTGTGCGTCGGATTTGAAAACTAGGCTGACAAAGAGCGAACATCCGGAGGCCGAGGCACCAATAGACCCTTGTAGATAGTTACGCTAGACATCGATGTATTGAATCGCGACGCTATTTGTGTGTTCCATCGAGGATACTAGGATCTGACGGTAAGAGTTAGCTGTGAGTTTTGAAACGGAGACTAGAAACTTGACAGCTAAATTGTACATCCATCTGGTATGAGGCAGCGTTAGACCCTCGGAGATAAGTCGGCTAGTGACCAATGTATTGAATCGCGACGTAATTTCTGTGTTGCACTGTCATTAGGATGGTGGGAATGTCGCAATTAACTGTCAAATGTGCGTCGGATTTGAAAACTAGACTGACAAAGAGCGAACATCCGGTGACCGAGGCACCAATACCATTGTAGGTAGTTACGCTAGACATCGATGTATTGAATCGCGACGCTATTTGTGTGTTCCATCGTCGATACCAGGATCTGACTGTAAGAATTAGCTGTGAGTTTTGAGTCGGAGACAAGAAACTTGACAGAAAAATTGTACATCCAACTGGTATGAGGCAGCGTTAGACCCTCGGAGATAAGTCGGCTAGTGACCAATGTATTGAATCGCGACGCAATTTCTGTGTTGCAACGTCGTTAGGATGGTGTGAATGTCGCAATTAACTGTCAAATTTGCGTCGGATTTGAAAACTAGACTGACAAAGAGCGAACATCCGGTGACCGAGCCACAAATAGACCCTTCTAGATAGTTACGCTGGACATCGATGTATAGAATCGCGACGCTATTTGTGGGTTCCATCGTCAATACCAGGATTTGACGGTAAGTATTAACTGTGAGTTATGAGAGGGAGAAGGGAAACTTGACTGCCAAACTGTACATCCATCTGGTATGAGGCAGCGTTAGACCCTCGGAGATAAGTCGGCTAGTGACCAATGTATTGAATCGCGACGCAATTCCTGTGTTGCATCGTCATTAGGATGGTGGGAATGTCGCAATATACTGTCAAATTTGCGTCGGATTCCCGAAACTTTACTCGCAGGAGAACGATCATGTGGTGACCCAGGCATGCTTGGAGATAAATCTGCTGGAAAACGATGTTCTGAAAACCATCGCAGTATGTGTGTTCCATCGTAATTGAGAGTATGGGAGGAATAAAATTAACTGCCAGTTTTGCGTCGGATTAGTAAACTAGACTGACAAAAATCGACCATCCGGTGACCGAGACACCAATAGACCCTTGTAGATACTTACGCTGGACATCGATGTATTGATCGCGACGCTATTTGTGTGTTCCATCGTCAATACCAGAATCTGACGGTAAGAATTAACTGTGAGTTATGAGAGGGAGAAAACAAACTTGACTGCCAAACAGTACGTCCATCTGGTATGAGGCAGCGATAGACCCTCGGAGATAAGTCGGCTAGTGACCAATGTATTTAATCGCGACGCAATTTCTGTGTTGCAACGTCGTTAGGATGGTGGGAATGTCGCAATTAACTGTCAAATGTGCGTCGGATTTGAAAACTAGACTGACAAACAGCGAACATCCGGAGGCCGAGGCACCAATAGACCCTTCTTGATAGTTACGCTAGACATCGATGTATTGAATCGCGACACTATTTGTGTGTTCCATCGTCGATACCAGGATCTGACTGTGAGAATTAGCTGTGAGATTTGAGTCGGAGACAAGAGACAGCCAAATCTGGTATGAGGCAGCGTTAGACCCTCGGAGATAAGTTGGCTAGTGACCAATGTATTGAATTGCGACGTAATTTCTGTGTTGCATCGTCATTAGGATGGTGGGAATGTCGCAATTAACTGTCAAATTTGCGTCGGATTCCCGTATCTTTACTCGCAGGAGAACGATCATGTGGTGACCCAGGCATGCTTGGAGATAAGTCTGCTGGAAGACGATGTTCTGAAAACCATTGCAGTATGTGTGTTCCATTGTAATTGAGAGTATGGGAGGAATAAAATTAACTGCCAGTTTTGCGTCGGATTTGTAAACTAGACTGACAAAACGCGACCATCCGGTGACCGAGACACCAATAGACCCTTGTAGATAGTTACGCTGGACATCGATGTATTGATCGCGACGGTATTTGTGTGTTCCATCGTCAATACCAGGATCTGACGGTAAGAATTAACTGTGAGTTATGAGAGGGAGAAAACAAACTTGACTGCCAAACAGTACGTCCATCTGGTATGAGGCAGCGATAGACCGACGGAGGTAAGTCGGCTAGTGACCAATGTATTGAATCGCGAAGCAATTTCTGTGTTGCATCGTCATTAGGATGGTGGAAATGTCGCAATTAACTGTCAAATTTGCGTCGGATTCCCGAAACTTTACTCGTAGGACAACGATCATGTGGTGACCCAGGCAGTAATAGATGCTTGGAGATAAATCTGCTGCTAGACGATGTTCTGAAAACCATCGCAGTATGTGTGTTCTATCGTCATTGAGAGGATGAGAGAATATAAAATTAACTGTCAGTATTGCGTCGGATTTGAAAACTCGATGACAAAACGCGACCATCCGGTGACCGAGGAACCAATAGACCCTTGTAGATAGTTACGCTGGACATCGATGTATTGAATCGCGACGCTATTTGTGTGTTCCATCGTCAATACCAGGATCTCACGGTAAGAATTAACTGTGAGTTATGAGAGGGAGAAAACAAACTTGAGTGCCAAAGAGTACGTCCATCTGGTATGAGGCAGCGATAGACCCTCGGAGATAAGTCGGCTAGTGACTAATGTATTGAATCGCGACACAATTTCTATGTTGCAACGTCGTTAGGATGGTGGGATTGTTGCAATTAACTGTCAAATGTGCGTCGGATTTGAAAACTAGACTAACAAAGAGCGAACATCCGGTGACCGAGGCACCAATGGACCCTTGTAGATAGTTACGCTAGACATCGATGTATTGAAACGCGACGCTATTTGTGTGTTCCATCGTCGATACCAGGATCTGACTGTAAGAATTAGCTGTGAGATTTGAGTCGGAGACAAATGACAGCCAAATCTGGTATGAGGCAACGTTAGACCCTCGGAGATAAGTCGGCTAGTGACCAACGTATTGAATTGCGACGTAATTTCTGTGTTTCATCGTAATTAGGATGGTGGAAATGTCGCAATTAACTGTCACATTTGCGTCGGATTCCCGTATCTTTACTCGCAGGAGAACGATCGTGTGGTGACCCAGGCAAGCTTGGAGATAAGTCTGCTGGAAGACGATGTTCTGAAAACCATTGCAGTATGTGTGTTCCATTGTAATTGAGAGTATGGGAGGAATAAAATTAACTGCCAGTTTTGCGTCGGATTTGTAAACTAGACTGACAAAACGCGACCATCCGGTGACCGAGACACCAATAGATCCTTGTAGATAGTTACGCTGGACATCGATGTATGATCGCGACGGTATTTGTGTGTTCCATCGTCAATACCAGGATCTGACGGTAAGAATTAACTGTGAGTTATGAGAGGGAGAAAACAAACTTGACTGCCAAAGAGTACGTCCATCTGGTATGAGGCAGCGATAGACCCTCGGAGATAAGTCGGCTAGTGACCAATGTATTAAATCGCGACGCAATTTCTGTGTTGCAACGTCGTTAGGATGGTGAGAATGTCGCAATTAATTGTCAAATTTGCGTCGGATTTGAAAACTAGACTGACAAAGAGAGAACATCCGGTGACCGAGGCACCAATAGACCCTTGTAGATAGTTACGCTAGACATCGATGTACTGAATCGCGACGCTATTTGTGTGTTCCATCGTCAATACCAGGATCTGACAATAAGAATTAACTGTGAGTTATGAGAGGGAGAAAACAAACTTGACTGCCAAAGAGTACGTCCATCTGGTATGAGGCAGCGATAGACCCTCGGAGATAAGTCGGCTAGTGACCAATGTATTGAATCGCGACGCAATTTCTGTGATGCAACGTCGTTAGGATGGTGGGAATGTCGCAATTAACTGTCAAATTTGCGTCGGATTTGAAAACAAGACCGACCAAGAGCGAACATCCGGTGACCGAGGCACCAATGGACCCTTATAGATAGTTACGCTAGACATCAATGTACTGAATCGCGACGCTATTTGTGTGTTCCGTTGTCCATCTGACAGTGAGAAGTAGCTGAGAGTTTTGAGTCGGAGACAAGAAACTTGACACCCAAATTATACATCCATCTGGTATGAAGCAGCGTTTGACCCTCGGAGATAAGTCGGCTGGTGACCAATGTATTGAATCGCGACGCAATTTCTGTGTTGCATCGTCATTAGGATGGTGCGAATGTCGCAATTATATGTCAAATTTGCGTCGGATTCCGGAAACTTTACTCGTAGGACAACGTTCATGTGGTGACCCAGGCAGTAATAAATGCTTGGAGTTAATCTGCTGGTCGACGATGTACTGAAAACCATCGCAGTATGTGTTCTATCGTCATTGAGAGGATGAGGGAAAATAAAATTAACTGTCAGTTTTGCGACGGATTTGAAAACTAGATGACAAAACGCGACCATCCGGTGACCGAGGCACCAATAGACCCTTGTAGATAGTTACGCTGGACATCGATCTATTGAATCGCGACGCTATTTGTGTGTTCCATCGTCAATACCAGGATCTGACGGTAAGAATTAACTGTGAGCTAAGAGAGGGAGAAAGCAAACTTGACTGCCAAAGAGTACGTCCATCTGGTATGAGGCAGCGATAGTCCCTCGGAGATAAGGCGGCTAGTGACCAATGTATTTAATCGCGACGCAATTTCTGTGTTACAACGTCGTTAGGATGGTGGGAATATCGCAATTATTTGTCAACTGTGCGTGGGAGTTGAAGACTAGACTGACAAAGAGCGAACATCCGGAGGCCGAGGCACCAATAGACCCTTGTAGATAGTTACGCTAGACATCGATGTATTGAATCGCGACTCTATTTGTGTGTACCATCGTCGATACTAGGAACTGACGGTAAGAGTTAGCTGTGAGTTTTGAAACGGAGACAAGAAACTTGACAGCCAAATTGTACATCCATCTGGTATGAGGCAGCGTTAGACCCTCGGAGATAAGTCGGCTAGTGGTAAATGTATTGAATCGCAACGTAATTTCTGTGTTGCATCGTCATTAGGATGGTGGGAATGTCGCAATTAACTGTCAAATGTGCGTCGGATTTGAAAACTAGACTGACAAAGAGCGAACATCCGGTGACCGAGGCACCAATACCATTATACATAGTTACGCTAGACATCGATGTATAGAATCGCGACGCTATTTGTGGGTTCCATCGTCAATACGAGGATCTGACGGTAAGAAGTTACTGTGAGCTATGAGAGGGAGAAAACAAACTTGACTGCAAAATAGTACGTCCATCTGCTATGAGGCAGGGATAGACCCTCGGAGATAAGTCGGCTAGGGACCAATGTATTTAATCGCGACGTAATTTCTGTGTTGCACCGTCATCAGGATGGTGGGAATGTCGCAATTAACTGTCAAATGTGCGTCGGATTTGAAAACTAGACTGACAAAGAGCGAACATCCGGTGACCGAGGCACCAATACCATTGTAGATAGTTACGCTAGACATCGATGTATTGAATCGCGACGCTATTTGTGTGTTCCATCGTCGATACCAGGATCTGACTGTAAGAATTAGCTGTGAGTTTTGAGTCGCAGACAAGAAACTTGACAGAAAAATAGTTCATCCAACTGGTATGAGGCAGCGTTAGACCCTCGGAGATAAGTCGGCTAGTGACCAATGTATTGAATCGCGACGTAATTTCTGTGTTGCATCGTCATTAGGATGGTGGGAATGTCGCAATTAACTGTCAAATGTGCGTCGGATTTGAAAACTAGACTGACAAAGAGCGAACATCCGGTGACCGAGGCACCAATACCATTGTACATAGTTACGCTAGACATCGATGTATAGAATCGCGACGCTAATTGTGGGTTCCATCGTCAATACCAGGATCTGACGGTAAGAATTTACTGTGAGCTATGAGAGGGAGAAAACAAACTTGACTGCCAAAGAGTACGTCCATCTGGTATGAGGCAGCGATAGACCCTCGGAGATAAGTCGGCTAGTGAACAATGTATTGAATTGCGACACAATTTCCGTGTTGCAACGTCGTTAGGATGGTGGGAATGTCGCAATTAACTGTCAAATGTGCGTCGGATTTGAAAACTAGACTGACAAAGAGCGACCGAGGCACCAATAGACCCTTGTAGATAGTTACGCTAGACATCGATGTATTGAATCGCGACGCTATTTGTGTGTTCCATCGTCGATACCGGGATCTGACTGTAAGAATTAGCTGTGAGTTTTGAGTAGGAGACAAGAAACTTGACAGAAAAATTGTACATCCAATTGGTTGAGGCAGCGTTAGACCCTCGGAGATAAGTCGGCTAGTGACCAATGTATTGAATCGCGACGCAATTTCTGTGTTGCAACGTCGTTAGGATGGTGTGAATGTCGCAATTAACTGTCAAATTTGCGTCGGATTTGAAAACTAGACTGACAAAGAGCGAACATCCGGTGACCGAGCCACAAATAGACCCTTCTAGATAGTTACGCTGGACATCGATGTATAGAAACGCGACGCTATTTGTGGTGTCCATCGTCAATACCAGGATTTGACGGTAAGTATTAACTGTGAGTTATGAGAGGGAGATGGGAAACTTGACTTCCAAACTGTACATCCATCTGGTATGAGGCAGCGTTAGACCCTCGGAGATAAGTCGGCTAGTGACCAATGTATTGAATCGCGACGTAATTTCTGTGTTGCATCGTCATTAGGATGGTGGGAATGTCGCAATTAACTGTCAAATGTGCGTCGGATTTGAAAACTAGACTGACAAAGAGCGAACATCCGGTGACCGAGCCACTAATAGACCCTTCTAGATAGTTACGCTGGACATCGATGTATAGAATCGCGACGCAATTTGTGGGTTCCATCGTCAATACCAGGATTTGACGGTAAGTATTAACTGTGAGTTATGAGAGGGAGAAGGGAAACTTGACTGCCAAACTGTACATCCATCTGGTATGAGGCAGCGTTAGACCCTCGGAGATAAGTCGGCTAGTGACCAATGTATTGAATCGCGACGCAATTCCTGTGTTGCATCGTCATTTCGATGGTGGAAATGTCGCAATTAACTGTGAAATTTGCGTCGGATTTCCCGAAACTTTACTCGCAGGAGAACGATCATGTGGTGACCCAGGCATGCTTTTAGATAAATCTGCTGGAAGACGATGTTCTGAAAACCATCGCAGTATGTGTGTTCCATCGTAATTGAGAGTATGGGAGGAATAAAATTAACTGCCAATCTTGCGTCGGATTTGTAAACTAGACTGACAAAACGTGACCAAACGGTGACCGAGGCACCAATAGACCCTTGTAGATAGTTACGCTGGACATCGATCCTTTGAATCGCGACGCTATTTGTGTGTTCCATCGTCAATACCAGGATCTGACGGTAAGAATTTACTGTGAGTTATGAGAGGGAGAAAACAAACTTGAGAGCCAAATAGTACGTCCATCTGGTATGAGGCAGCGATAGACCCTCGGAGATAAGTCGGCTAGTGACCAATGTATTGAATCGCGACACAATTTCTGTGTTGCAACGTCGTTAGGATGGTGGGAATGTCGCAAATAACTGTCAACTGTGCGTCGGATTTGAAAACTAGGCTGACAAAGAGCGAACATCCGGAGGCCGAGGCACCAATAGACCCTTGTAGATAGTTACGCTAGACATCGATGTATTGAATCGCGACGCTATTTGTGTGTTCCATCGTGGATACTAGGATCTGACGGTAAGAGTTAGCTGTGAGTTTTGAAACGGAGACTAGAAACTTGACAGCTAAATTGTACATCCATCTGGTATGAGGCAGCGTTAGACCCTCGGAGATAAGTCGGCTAGTGACCAATGTATTGAATCGCGACGTAATTTCTGTGTTGCACCGTCATTAGGATGGTGGGAATGTCGCAATTAACTGTCAAATGTGCGTCGGATTTGAAAACTAGACTGACAAAGAGCGAACATCCGGTGACCGAGGCACCAATACCATTGTAGGTAGTTACGCTAGACATCGATGTATTGAATCGCGACGCTATTTGTGTGTTCCATCGTCGATACCAGGATCTGACTGTAAGAATTAGCTGTGAGTTTTGAGTCGGAGACAAGAAACTTGACAGAAAAATTGTACATCCAACTGGTATGAGGCAGCGTTAGACCCTCGGAGATAAGTCGGCTAGTGACCAATGTATTGAATCGCGACGCAATTTCTGTGTTGCAACGTCGTTAGGATGGTGTGAATGTCGCAATTAACTGTCAAATTTGCGTCGGATTTGAAAACTAGACTGACAAAGAGCGAACATCCGGTGACCGAGCCACAAATAGACCCTTCTAGATAGTTACGCTGGACATCGATGTATAGAATCGCGACGCTATTTGTGGGTTCCATCGTCAATACCAGGATTTGACGGTAAGTATTAACTGTGAGTTATGAGAGGGAGAAGGGAAACTTGACTGCCAAACTGTACACCCATCTGGTATGAGGCAGCGTTAGACCCTCGGAGATAAGTCGGCTAGTGACCAATGTATTGAATCGCGACGCAATTCCTGTGTTGCATCGTCATTAGGATGGTGGGAATGTCGCAATATACTGTCAAATTTGCGTCGGATTCCCGAAACTTTACTCGCAGGAGAACGATCATGTGGTGACCCAGGCATGCTTGGAGATAAATCTGCTGGAAAACGAACTTCTGAAAACCATCGCAGTATGTGTGTTCCATCGTAATTGAGAGTATGGGAGGAATAAAATTAACTGCCAGTTTTGCGTCGGATTAGTAAACTAGACTGACAAAACGCGACCATCCGGTGACCGAGACACCAATAGACCCTTGTAGATAGTTACGCTGGACATCGATGTATTGATCGCGACGCTATTTGTGTGTTCCATCGTCAATACCAGGATCTGACGGTAAGAATTAACTGTGAGTTATGAGAGGGAGAAAACTAACTTGACTGCCAAACAGTACGTCCATCTGGTATGAGGCAGCGATAGACCCTCGGAGATAAGTCGGCTAGTGACCAATGTATTTAATCGCGACGCAATTTCTGTGTTGCAACGTCGTTAGGATGGTGGGAATGTCGCAATTAACTGTCAAATGTGCGTCGGATTTGAAAACTAGACTGACAAAGAGCGAACATCCGGAGGCCGAGGCACCAATAGACCCTTCTTGATAGTTACGCTAGACATCGATGTATTGAATCGCGACACTATTTGTGTGTTCCATCGTCGATACCAGGATCTGACTGTGAGAATTAGCTGTGAGATTTGAGTCGGAGACAAGAGACAGCCAAATCTGGTATGAGGCAGCGTTAGACCCTCGGATATAAGTCGGCTAGTGACCAATGTATTGAATTGCGACGTAATTTCTGTGTTGCATCGTCATTAGGATGGTGGGAATGTCGCAATTAACTGTCAAATTTGCGTCGGATTCCCGTATCTTTACTCGCAGGAGAACGATCATGTGGTGACCCAGGCATGCTTGGAGATAAGTCTGCTGGAAGACGATGTTCTGAAAACCATTGCAGTATGTGTGTTCCATTGTAATTGAGAGTATGGGAGGAATAAAATTAACTGCCAGTTTTGCGTCGGATTTGTAAACTAGACTGACAAAACGCGACCATCCGGTGACCGAGACACCAATAGACCCTTGTAGATAGTTACGCTGGACATCGATGTATTGATCGCGACGGTATTTTTGTGTTCCATCGTCAATACCAGGATCTGACGGTAAGAATTAACTGTGAGTTATGAGAGGGAGAAAACAAACTTGACTGCCAAACAGTACGTCCATCTGGTATGAGGCAGCGATAGACCCTCGGAGGTAAGTCGGCTAGTGACCAATGTATTGAATCGCGAAGCAATTTCTGTGTTGCATCGTCATTAGGATGGTGGAAATGTCGCAATTAACTGTCAAATTTGCGTCGGATTCCCGAAACTTTACTCGTAGGACAACGATCATGTGGTGACCCAGGCAGTAATAGATGCTTGGAGATAAATCTGCTGCTAGACGATGTTCTGAAAACCATCGCAGTATGTGTGTTCTATCGTCATTGAGAAGATGAGAGAATATAAAATTAACTGTCAGTATTGCGTCGGATTTGAAAACTCGATGACAAAACGCGACCATCCGGTGACCGAGGAACCAATAGACCCTTGTAGATAGTTACGCTGGACATCGATGTATTGAATCGCGACGCTATTTGTGTGTTCCATCGTCAATACCAGGATCTCACGGTAAGAATTAACTGTGAGTTATGAGAGGGAGAAAAGAAACTTGAGTGCCAAAGAGTACGTAAATCTGGTATGAGGCAGCGATAGACCCTCGGAGATAAGTCGGCTAGTGACTAATGTATTGAATCGCGACACAATTTCTATGTTGCAACGTCGTTAGGATGGTGGGATTGTTGCAATTAACTGTCAAATGTGCGTCGGATTTGAAAACTAGACTAACAAAGAGCGAACATCCGGTGACCGAGCCACCAATAGACCCTTGTAGATAGTTACGCTAGACATCGATGTATTGAATCGCGACGCTATTTGTGTGTTCCATCGTCGATACCAGGATCTGACTGTAAGAATTAGCTGTGAGATTTGAGTCGGAGACAAATGACAGCCAAATCTGGTATGAGGCAACGTTAGACCCTCGGAGATAAGTCGGCTAGTGACCAACGTATTGAATTGCGACGTAATTTCTGTGTTTCATCGTAATTAGGATGGTGGAAATGTCGCAATTAACTGTCACATTTGCGTCGGATTCCCGTATCTTTACTCGCAGGAGACCGATCGTGTGGTGACCCAGGCAAGCTTGGAGATAAGTCTGCTGGAAGACGATGTTCTGAAAACCATTGCAGTATGTGTGTTCCATTGTAATTGAGAGTATGGGAGGAATAAAATTAACTGCCAGTTTTGCGTCGGATTTGTAAACTAGACTGACAAAACGCGACCATCCGGTGACCGAGACACCAATAGACCCTTGTAGATAGTTACGCTGGACATCGATGTATTGATCGCGACGCTATTTGTGTGTTCCATCGTCAATACCAGGATCTGACGGTAAGAATTAACTGTGAGTTATGAGAGGGAGAAAACAAACTTGACTGCCAAACAGTACGTCCATCTGGTATGAGGCAGCGATAGACCCTCCGAGATAAGTCGGCTAGTGACCAATGTATTGAATCGCGAAGCAATTTCTGTGTTGCATCGTCATTAGGATGGTGGAAATGTCGCAATTAACTGTCAAATTTGCGTCGGATTCCCGAAACTTTACTCGTAGGACAACGATCATGTGGTGACCCAGGCAGTAATAGATGCTTGGAGATAAATCTGCTGCTAGACGATGTTCTGAAAACCATCGCAGTATGTGTGTTCTATCGTCATTGAGAAGATGAGAGAATATAAAATTAACTGTCAGTATTGCGTCGGATTTGAAAACTCGATGACAAAACGCGACCATCCGGTGACCGAGGAACCAATAGACCCTTGTAGATAGTTACGCTGGACATCGATGTATTGAATCGCGACGCTATTTGTGTGTTCCATCGTCAATACCAGGATCTCACGGTAAGAATTAACTGTGAGTTATGAGAGGGAGAAAAGAAACTTGAGTGCCAAAGAGTACGTAAATCTGGTATGAGGCAGCGATAGACCCTCGGAGGTAAGTCGGCTAGTGACCAATGTATTGAATCGCGACGCAATTCCTGTGTTGCATCGTCATTAGGATGGTGGGAATGTCGCAATTAACTGTCAAATGTGCGTCGGATTTGAAAACTAGACACAAAGAGCGAACATCCGGTGACCGAGGCACCAATACCATTGTACATAGTTACGCTAGACATCGATGTATAGAATCGCGACGCTATTTGTGGGTTCCATCGTCAATACCAGGATCTGACGGTAAGAATTTACTGTGAGCTATGAGAGGGAGAAAACAAACTTGACTGCCAAATAGTACGTCCATCTGGTATGAGGCAGCGATAGACCCTCCGAGATAAGTCGGCTAGTGACCAATGTATTGAATCGCGACACAATTTCTGTGTTGCAACGTCGTTAGGATGGTGGGAATGTCGCAATTAACTGTCAAATTTGCGTCGGATTTGAAAACTAGACTGACAAAGAGCGAACATCCGGTGACCGAGCCACAAATAGACCCTTCTAGATAGTTACGCTGGACATCGATGTATAGAATCGCGACGCTATTTGTGGGTTCCATCGTCAATACCAGGATTTGACGGTAAGTATTAACTGTGAGTTATGAGAGGGAGAAGGGAAACTTGACTGCCAAACTGTACATCCATCTGGTATGAGGCAGCGTTAGACCCTCGGAGATAAGTCGGCTAGTGACCAATGTATTGAATCGCGACGCAATTCCTGTGTTGCATCGTCATTAGGATGGTGGGAATGTCGCAATATACTGTCAAATTTGCGTCGGATTCCCGAAACTTTACTCGCAGGAGAACGATCATGTGGTGACCCAGGCATGCTTGGAGATAAATCTGCTGGAAAACGATGTTCTGAAAACCATCGCAGTATGTGTGTTCCATCGTAATTGAGAGTATGGGAGGAATAAAATTAACTGCCAGTTTTGCGTCGGATTAGTAAACTAGACTGACAAAACGCGACCATCCGGTGACCGAGACACCAATAGACCCTTGTAGATAGTTACGCTGGACATCGATGTATTGATCGCGACGCTATTTGTGTGTTCCATCGTCAATACCAGGATCTGACGGTAAGAATTAACTGTGAGTTATGAGAGGGAGAAAACAAACTTGACTGCCAAACAGTACGTCCATCTGGTATGAGGCAGCGTTAGACCCTCGGAGATAAGTCGGCTAGTGACCAATGTATTGAATCGCGACGCAATTCCTGTGTTGCATCGTCATTAGGATGGTGGGAATGTCTCAATTAACTGTCAAATTTGCGTCGGATTCCCGAAACTTTACTCGCAGGAGAACGATCATGTGGTGACCCGGGTATGCTTTTAGATAAATCTGCTGGAAGACGACGTTCTGAAAACCATCGCAGTATGTGTGTTCCATCGTAATTGAGAGTATGGGAGGAATAAAATTAACTGCCAATCTTGCGTCGGATTTGTAAACTAGACTGACAAAACGTGACCAAACGGTGACCGAGGCACCAATAGACCCTTGTAGATAGTTACGCTGGACATCGATCTATTGAATCGCGACGCTATTTGTGTGTTCCATCGTCAATACAAGGTTCTGACGGTAAGATTTTACTGTGAGTTATGAGAGGGAGAAAACAAACTTGACTGCCAAATAGTACGTCGATCTGGTATGAGGCAGCGATAGACTCTCGGAGATAAGTCGGCTAGAGACCAATGTATTGAATCGCGACACAATTTCTGTGTTGCAACGTCGTTAGGGTGGTGGGAATGTCGCAATTAACTGTCAACTGTGCGTCGTATTTGAAAACTAGACTGACAAAGAGCGTACATCCGGAGGCCGAGGCACCAATAGACCCTTGTAGATAGTTACGCTAGACATCGATGTATTGAATCGCGACGCTATTTGTGTGTTCCATCGTCGATACTAGGATCTGACGGTAAGAGTTAGCTGTGAGTTTTGAAACGGAGACAAGAAACTTGACAGCCAAATTGTACATCCATCTGGTATGAGGCAGTGACCAATGTATTGAATCGCGACGTAATTTCTGTGTTGCATCGTCATTAGGATGGTGGGAATGTCGCAATTAACTGTCAAATGTGCGTCGGATTTGAAAACTAGACTGACAAAGAGCGAACATCCGGTGACCGAGGCACCAATAGACCCTTGTAGATAGTTACGCTAGATATCGATGTATTGAATCGCGACGCTATTTGTGTGTTCCATCGTCGATACCAGGATCTGACTGTAAGAATTAGCTGTGAGTTTTGAGTCGGAGACAAGAAACTTGAAAGAAAAATTGTACATCCAACTGGTATGAGGTACCGTTAGACCCTCGGAGATAAGTCGGCTAGTGACCAATGTTTTGAATCGCGACGCAATTTCTGTGTTGCAACGTCGTTAGGATGGTGTGAATGTCGCAATTAACTGTCAAATTTGCGTCGGATTTGAAAACTAGACTGACAAAGAGCGAACATCCGGTGACCGAGGCACCAATAGACCCTTCTTGATAGTTACGCTAGACATCGATGTATTGAATCGCGACGCTATTTGTGTGTTCCATCGTCGATACTAGGATCTCACGGTAAGAGTTAGCTGTGAGTTTTGAGTCGGAGACAAGAAACTTGACAGCCAAATTGTACATCCATCTGGTATGAGGCAGCGTTAGACCCTCGGAGATAAGTCGGCTAGTGACCATCGTATTGAATCGCGAAGCAATTTCTG
Organism: Schistocerca gregaria; assembly: GCF_023897955.1. Classification (NCBI taxonomy): domain Eukaryota; kingdom Metazoa; phylum Arthropoda; class Insecta; order Orthoptera; family Acrididae; genus Schistocerca; species Schistocerca gregaria. Next base: position 2,078,081 of record NW_026061833.1, on the reverse strand, counting down.
TGTTGCATCGTCATTTCGATGGTGGAAATGTCGCAATTAACTGTGAAATTTGCGTCGGATTTCCCGAAACTTTACTCGCAGGAGAACGATCATGTGGTGACCCAGGCATGCTTTTAGATAAATCTGCTGGAAGACGATGTTCTGAAAACCATCGCAGTATGTGTGTTCCATCGTAATTGAGAGTATGGGAGGAATAAAATTAACTGCCAATCTTGCGTCGGATTTGTAAACTAGACTGACAAAACGTGACCAAACGGTGACCGAGGCACCAATAGACCCTTGTAGATAGTTACGCTGGACATCGATCTATTGAATCGCGACGCTATTTGTGTGTTCCATCGTCAATACCAGGATCTGACGGTAAGAATTTACTGTGAGTTATGAGAGGGAGAAAACAAACTTGAGAGCCAAATAGTACGTCCATCTGGTATGAGGCAGCGATAGACCCTCGGAGATAAGTCGGCTAGTGACCAATGTATTGAATCGCGACACAATTTCTGTGTTGCAACGTCGTTAGGATGGTGGGAATGTCGCAATTAACTGTCAACTGTGCGTCGGATTTGAAAACTAGACTGACAAAGAGCGAACATCCGGTGACCGAGGCACCAATACCATTGTAGGTAGTTACGCTAGACATCGATGTATTGAATCGCGACGCTATTTGTGTGTTCCATCGTCGATACCAGGATCTGACTGTAAGAATTAGCTGTGAGTTTTGAGTCGGAGACAAGAAACTTGACAGAAAAATTGTACATCCAACTGGTATGAGGCAGCGTTAGACCCTCGGAGATAAGTCGGCTAGTGACCAATGTATTGAATCGCGACGCAATTTCTGTGTTGCAACGTCGTTAGGATGGTGTGAATGTCGCAATTAACTGTCAAATTTGCGTCGGATTTGAAAACTAGACTGACAAAGAGCGAACATCCGGTGACCGAGCCACAAATAGACCCTTCTAGATAGTTACGCTGGACATCGATGTATAGAATCGCGACGCTATTTGTAGGTTCCATCGTCAATACCAGGATTTGACGGTAAGTATTAACTGTGAGTTATGAGAGGGAGAAGGGAAACTTGACTGCCAAACTGTACATCCATCTGGTATGAGGCAGCGTTAGACCCTCGGAGATAAGTCGGCTAGTGACCAATGTATTGAATCGCGACGCAATTCCTGTGTTGCATCGTCATTAGGATGGTGGGAATGTCGCAATATACTGTCAAATTTGCGTCGGATTCCCGAAACTTTACTCGCAGGAGAACGATCATGTGGTGACCCAGGCATGCTTGGAGATAAATCTGCTGGAAAACGAATTTCTGAAAACCATCGCAGTATGTGTGTTCCATCGTAATTGAGAGTATGGGAGGAATAAAATTAACTGCCAGTTTTGCGTCGGATTAGTAAACTAGACTGACAAAACGCGACCATCCGGTGACCGAGACACCAATAGACCCTTGTAGATAGTTACGCTGGACATCGATGTATTCATCGCGACGCTATTTGTGTGTTCCATCGTCAATACCAGGATCTGACGGTAAGAATTAACTGTGAGTTACGAGAGGGAGAAAACTAACTTGACTGCCAAACAGTACGTCCATCTGGTATGAGGCAGCGATAGACCCTCGGAGATAAGTCGGCTAGTGACCAATGTATTTAATCGCGACGCAATTTCTGTGTTGCAACGTCGTTAGGATGGTGGGAATGTCGCAATTAACTGTCAAATGTGCGTCGGATTTGAAAACTAGACTGACAAAGAGCGAACATCCGGAGGCCGAGGCACCAATAGACCCTTCTTGATAGTTACGCTAGACATCGATGTATTGAATCGCGACACTATTTGTGTGTTCCATCGTCGATACCAGGATCTGACTGTGAGAATTAGCTGTGAGATTTGAGTCGGAGACAAGAGACAGCCAAATCTGGTATGAGGCAGCGTTAGACCCTCGGATATAAGTCGGCTAGTGACCAATGTATTGAATTGCGACGTAATTTCTGTGTTGCATCGTCATTAGGATGGTGGGAATGTCGCAATTAACTGTCAAATTTGCGTCGGATTCCCGTATCTTTACTCGCAGGAGAACGATCATGTGGTGACCCAGGCATGCTTGGAGATAAGTCTGCTGGAAGACGATGTTCTGAAAACCATTGCAGTATGTGTGTTCCATTGTAATTGAGAGTATGGGAGGAATAAAATTAACTGCCAGTTTTGCGTCGGATTTGTAAACTAGACTGACAAAACGCGACCATCCGGTGACCGAGACACCAATAGACCCTTGTAGATAGTTACGCTGGACATCGATGTATTGATCGCGACGGTATTTGTGTGTTCCATCGTCAATACCAGGATCTGACGGTAAGAATTAACTGTGAGTTATGAGAGGGAGAAAACAAACTTGACTGCCAAACAGTACGTCCATCTGGTATGAGGCAGCGATAGACCCTCGGAGGTAAGTCGGCTAGTGACCAATGTATTGAATCGCGAAGCAATTTCTGTGTTGCATCGTCATTAGGATGGTGGAAATGTCGCAATTAACTGTCAAATTTGCGTCGGATTCCCGAAACTTTACTCGTAGGACAACGATCATGTGGTGACCCAGGCAGTAATAGATGCTTGGAGATAAATCTGCTGCTAGACGATGTTCTGAAAACCATCGCAGTATGTGTGTTCTATCGTCATTGAGAAGATGAGAGAATATAAAATTAACTGTCAGTATTGCGTCGGATTTGAAAACTCGATGACAAAACGCGACCATCCGGTGACCGAGGAACCAATAGACCCTTGTAGATAGTTACGCTGGACATCGATGTATTGAATCGCGACGCTATTTGTGTGTTCCATCGTCAATACCAGGATCTCACGGTAAGAATTAACTGTGAGTTATGAGAGGGAGAAAAGAAACTTGAGTGCCAAAGAGTACGTCCATCTGGTATGAGGCAGCGATAGACCCTCGGAGATAAGTCGGCTAGTGACTAATGTATTGAATCGCGACACAATTTCTATGTTGCAACGTCGTTAGGATGGTGGGATTGTTGCAATTAACTGTCAAATGTGCGTCGGATTTGAAAACTAGACTAACAAAGAGCGAACATCCGGTGACCGAGCCACCAATAGACCCTTGTAGATAGTTACGCTAGACATCGATGTATTGAATCGCGACGCTATTTGTGTGTTCCATCGTCGATACCAGGATCTGACTGTAAGAATTAGCTGTGAGATTTGAGTCGGAGACAAATGACAGCCAAATCTGGTATGAGGCAACGTTAGACCCTCGGAGATAAGTCGGCTAGTGACCAACGTATTGAATTGCGACGTAATTTCTGTGTTTCATCGTAATTAGGATGGTGGAAATGTCGCAATTAACTGTCACATTTGCGTCGGATTCCCGTATCTTTACTCGCAGGAGACCGATCGTGTGGTGACCCAGGCAAGCTTGGAGATAAGTCTGCTGGAAGACGATGTTCTGAAAACCATTGCAGTATGTGTGTTCCATTGTAATTGAGAGTATGGGAGGAATAAAATTAACTGCCAGTTTTGCGTCGGATTTGTAAACTAGACTGACAAAACGCGACCATCCGGTGACCGAGACACCAATAGATCCTTGTAGATAGTTACGCTGGACATCGATGTATGATCGCGACGGTATTTGTGTGTTCCATCGTCAATACCAGGATCTGACGGTAAGAATTAACTGTGAGTTATGAGAGGGAGAAAACAAACTTGACTGCCAAAGAGTACGTCCATCTGGTATGAGGCAGCGATAGACCCTCGGAGATAAGTCGGCTAGTGACCAATGTATTGAATCGCGAAGCAATTTCTGTGTTGCAACGTCGTTAGGATGGTGTGAATGTCGCAATTAACTGTCAAATTTGCGTCGGAATTGAAAACTAGACTGACAAAGAGCGAACATCTGGAGGCCGAGGCACCAATAGACTCTTCTTGATAGTTACGCTAGCCATCGATGTATTGAATCGCGACGCTATTTGTGTGATCCATCGTCGATACTAGGATCTGACGGTAAGATTTTGCTGTGAGTTTTGAGTCGGAGACAGCCAAATTGTACATCCATCTGGTATGAGGCAGCGTTAGACCCTCGGAGATAAGTCGGCTAGTGACCAATGTATTGAATCGCGACGCAATTCCTGTGTTGCATCGTCATTAGGATGGTGGGAATGTCGCAATTAACTGTCAAATGTGCGTCGGATTTGAAAACTAGACACAAAGAGCGAACATCCGGTGACCGAGGCACCAATACCATTGTACATAGTTACGCTAGACATCGATGTATAGAATCGCGACGCTATTTGTGGGTTCCATCGTCAATACCAGGATCTGACGGTAAGAATTTACTGTGAGCTATGAGAGGGAGAAAACAAACTTGACTGCCAAATGGTACGTCCATCTGGTATGAGGCAGCGATAGACCCTCCGAGATAAGTCGGCTAGTGACCAATGTATTGAATCGCGACACAATTTCTGTGTTGCAACGTCGTTAGGATGGTGGGAATGTCGCAATTAACTGTCAAATTTGCGTCGGATTTGAAAACTAGACTGACAAAGAGCGAACATCCGGTGACCGAGCCACAAATAGACCCTTCTAGATAGTTACGCTGGACATCGATGTATAGAATCGCGACGCTATTTGTGGGTTCCATCGTCAATACCAGGATTTGACGGTAAGTATTAACTGTGAGTTATGAGAGGGAGAAGGGAAACTTGACTGCCAAACTGTACATCCATCTGGTATGAGGCAGCGTTAGACCCTCGGAGATAAGTCGGCTAGTGACCAATGTATTGAATCGCGACGCAATTCCTGTGTTGCATCGTCATTAGGATGGTGGGAATGTCGCAATATACTGTCAAATTTGCGTCGGATTCCCGAAACTTTACTCGCAGGAGAACGATCATGTGGTGACCCAGGCATGCTTAGAGATAAATCTGCTGGAAAACGATGTTCTGAAAACCATCGCAGTATGTGTGTTCCATCGTAATTGAGAGTATGGGAGGAATAAAATTAACTGCCAGTTTTGCGTCGGATTAGTAAACTAGACTGACAAAACGCGACCATCCGGTGACCGAGACACCAATAGACCCTTGTAGATAGTTACGCTGGACATCGATGTATTGATCGCGACGCTATTTGTGTGTTCCATCGTCAATACCAGGATCTGACGGTAAGAATTAACTGTGAGTTATGAGAGGGAGAAAACAAACTTGACTGCCAAACAGTACGTCCATCTGGTATGAGGCAGCGTTAGACCCTCGGAGATAAGTCGGCTAGTGACCAATGTATTGAATCGCGACGCAATTCCTGTGTTGCATCGTCATTAGGATGGTGGGAATGTCTCAATTAACTGTCAAATTTGCGTCGGATTCCCGAAACTTTACTCGCAGGAGAACGATCATGTGGTGACCCGGGTATGCTTTTAGATAAATCTGCTGGAAGACGACGTTCTGAAAACCATCGCAGTATGTGTGTTCCATCGTAATTGAGAGTATGGGAGGAATAAAATTAACTGCCAATCTTGCGTCGGATTTGTAAACTAGACTGACAAAACGTGACCAAACGGTGACCGAGGCACCAATAGACCCTTGTAGATAGTTACGCTGGACATCGATCTATTGAATCGCGACGCTATTTGTGTGTTCCATCGTCAATACAAGGTTCTGACGGTAAGATTTTACTGTGAGTTATGAGAGGGAGAAAACAAACTTGACTGCCAAATAGTACGTCGATCTGGTATGAGGCAGCGATAGACTCTCGGAGATAAGTCGGCTAGAGACCAATGTATTGAATCGCGAAGCAATTTCTGTGTTGCAACGTCGTTAGGGTGGTGGAATGTCGCAATTAACTGTCAACTGTGCGTCGTATTTGAAAACTAGACTGACAAAGAGCGTACATCCGGAGGCCGAGGCACCAATAGACCCTTGTAGATAGTTACGCTAGACATCGATGTATTGAATCGCGACGCTATTTGTGTGTTCCATCGTCGATACTAGGATCTGACGGTAAGAGTTAGCTGTGAGTTTTGAAACGGAGACAAGAAACTTGACAGCCAAATTGTACATCCATCTGGTATGAGGCAGTGACCAATGTATTGAAACGCGACGTAATTTCTGTGTTGCATCGTCATTAGGATGGTGGGAATGTCGCAATTAACTGTCAAATGTGCGTCGGATTTGAAAACTAGACTGACAAAGAGCGAACATCCGGTGACCGAGGCACCAATAGACCCTTGTAGATAGTTACGCTAGATATCGATGTATTGAATCGCGACGCTATTTGTGTGTTCCATCGTCGATACCAGGATCTGACTGTAAGAATTAGCTGTGAGTTTTGAGTCGGAGACAAGAAACTTGAAAGAAAAATTGTACATCCAACTGGTATGAGGTACCGTTAGACCCTCGGAGATAAGTCGGCTAGTGACCAATGTTTTGAATCGCGACGCAATTTCTGTGTTGCAACGTCGTTAGGATGGTGTGAATGTCGCAATTAACTGTCAAATTTGCGTCGGATTTGAAAACTAGACTGACAAAGAGCGAACATCCGGTGACCGAGGCACCAATAGACCCTTCTTGATAGTTACGCTAGACATCGATGTATTGAATCGCGACGCTATTTGTGTGTTCCATCGTCGATACTAGGATCTCACGGTAAGAGTTAGCTGTGAGTTTTGAGTCGGAGACAAGAAACTTGACAGCCAAATTGTACATCCATCTGGTATGAGGCAGCGTTAGACCCTCGGAGATAAGTCGGCTAGTGACCATCGTATTGAATCGCGAAGCAATTTCTGTGTTGCATCGTCATTTCGATGGTGGAAATGTCGCAATTAACTGTGAAATTTGCGTCGGATTTCCCGAAACTTTACTCGCAGGAGAACGATCATGTGGTGACCCAGGCATGCTTTTAGATAAATCTGCTGGAAGACGATGTTCTGAAAACCATCGCAGTATGTGTGTTCCATCGTAATTGAGAGTATGGGAGGAATAAAATTAACTGCCAATCTTGCGTCGGATTTGTAAACTAGACTGACAAAACGTGACCAAACGGTGACCGAGGCACCAATAGACCCTTGTAGATAGTTACGCTGGACATCGATCTATTGAATCGCGACGCTATTTGTGTGTTCCATCGTCAATACCAGGATCTGACGGTAAGAATTTACTGTGAGTTATGAGAGGGAGAAAACAAACTTGAGAGCCAAATAGTACGTCCATCTGGTATGAGGCAGCGATAGACCCTCGGAGATAAGTCGGCTAGTGACCAATGTATTGAATCGCGACACAATTTCTGTGTTGCAACGTCGTTAGGATGGTGGGAATGTCGCAAATAACTGTCAACTGTGCGTCGGATTTGAAAACTAGGCTGACAAAGAGCGAACATCCGGAGGCCGAGGCACCAATAGACCCTTGTAGATAGTTACGCTAGACATCGATGTATTGAATCGCGACGCTATTTGTGTGTTCCATCGTCGATACCAGGATCTGACTGTAAGAATTAGCTGTGAGATTTGAGTCGGAGACAAATGACAGCCAAATCTGGTATGAGGCAACGTTAGACCCTCGGAGATAAGTCGGCTAGTGACCAACGTATTGAATTGCGACGTAATTTCTGTGTTTCATCGTAATTAGGATGGTGGAAATGTCGCAATTAACTGTCACATTTGCGTCGGATTCCCGTATCTTTACTCGCAGGAGACCGATCGTGTGGTGACCCAGGCAAGCTTGGAGATAAGTCTGCTGGAAGACGATGTTCTGAAAACCATTGCAGTATGTGTGTTCCATTGTAATTGAGAGTATGGGAGGAATAAAATTAACTGCCAGTTTTGCGTCGGATTTGTAAACTAGACTGACAAAACGCGACCATCCGGTGACCGAGACACCAATAGATCCTTGTAGATAGTTACGCTGGACATCGATGTATGATCGCGACGGTATTTGTGTGTTCCATCGTCAATACCAGGATCTGACGGTAAGAATTAACTGTGAGTTATGAGAGGGAGAAAACAAACTTGACTGCCAAAGAGTACGTCCATCTGGTATGAGGCAGCGATAGACCCTCGGAGATAAGTCGGCTAGTGACCAATGTATTGAATCGCGAAGCAATTTCTGTGTTGCAACGTCGTTAGGATGGTGTGAATGTCGCAATTAACTGTCAAATTTGCGTCGGAATTGAAAACTAGACTGACAAAGAGCGAACATCTGGAGGCCGAGGCACCAATAGACTCTTCTTGATAGTTACGCTAGCCATCGATGTATTGAATCGCGACGCTATTTGTGTGATCCATCGTCGATACTAGGATCTGACGGTAAGATTTTGCTGTGAGTTTTGAGTCGGAGACAGCCAAATTGTACATCCATCTGGTATGAGGCAGCGTTAGACCCTCGGAGATAAGTCGGCTAGTGACCAATGTATTGAATCGCGACGCAATTCCTGTGTTGCATCGTCATTAGGATGGTGGGAATGTCGCAATTAACTGTCAAATGTGCGTCGGATTTGAAAACTAGACACAAAGAGCGAACATCCGGTGACCGAGGCACCAATACCATTGTACATAGTTACGCTAGACATCGATGTATAGAATCGCGACGCTATTTGTGGGTTCCATCGTCAATACCAGGATCTGACGGTAAGAATTTACTGTGAGCTATGAGAGGGAGAAAACAAACTTGACTGCCAAATGGTACGTCCATCTGGTATGAGGCAGCGATAGACCCTCCGAGATAAGTCGGCTAGTGACCAATGTATTGAATCGCGACACAATTTCTGTGTTGCAACGTCGTTAGGATGGTGGGAATGTCGCAATTAACTGTCAAATTTGCGTCGGATTTGAAAACTAGACTGACAAAGAGCGAACATCCGGTGACCGAGCCACAAATAGACCCTTCTAGATAGTTACGCTGGACATCGATGTATAGAATCGCGACGCTATTTGTGGGTTCCATCGTCAATACCAGGATTTGACGGTAAGTATTAACTGTGAGTTATGAGAGGGAGAAGGGAAACTTGACTGCCAAACTGTACATCCATCTGGTATGAGGCAGCGTTAGACCCTCGGAGATAAGTCGGCTAGTGACCAATGTATTGAATCGCGACGCAATTCCTGTGTTGCATCGTCATTAGGATGGTGGGAATGTCGCAATATACTGTCAAATTTGCGTCGGATTCCCGAAACTTTACTCGCAGGAGAACGATCATGTGGTGACCCAGGCATGCTTAGAGATAAATCTGCTGGAAAACGATGTTCTGAAAACCATCGCAGTATGTGTGTTCCATCGTAATTGAGAGTATGGGAGGAATAAAATTAACTGCCAGTTTTGCGTCGGATTAGTAAACTAGACTGACAAAACGCGACCATCCGGTGACCGAGACACCAATAGACCCTTGTAGATAGTTACGCTGGACATCGATGTATTGATCGCGACGCTATTTGTGTGTTCCATCGTCAATACCAGGATCTGACGGTAAGAATTAACTGTGAGTTATGAGAGGGAGAAAACAAACTTGACTGCCAAACAGTACGTCCATCTGGTATGAGGCAGCGTTAGACCCTCGGAGATAAGTCGGCTAGTGACCAATGTATTGAATCGCGACGCAATTCCTGTGTTGCATCGTCATTAGGATGGTGGGAATGTCTCAATTAACTGTCAAATTTGCGTCGGATTCCCGAAACTTTACTCGCAGGAGAACGATCATGTGGTGACCCGGGTATGCTTTTAGATAAATCTGCTGGAAGACGACGTTCTGAAAACCATCGCAGTATGTGTGTTCCATCGTAATTGAGAGTATGGGAGGAATAAAATTAACTGCCAATCTTGCGTCGGATTTGTAAACTAGACTGACAAAACGTGACCAAACGGTGACCGAGGCACCAATAGACCCTTGTAGATAGTTACGCTGGACATCGATCTATTGAATCGCGACGCTATTTGTGTGTTCCATCGTCAATACAAGGTTCTGACGGTAAGATTTTACTGTGAGTTATGAGAGGGAGAAAACAAACTTGACTGCCAAATAGTACGTCGATCTGGTATGAGGCAGCGATAGACTCTCGGAGATAAGTCGGCTAGAGACCAATGTATTGAATCGCGAAGCAATTTCTGTGTTGCAACGTCGTTAGGGTGGTGGAATGTCGCAATTAACTGTCAACTGTGCGTCGTATTTGAAAACTAGACTGACAAAGAGCGTACATCCGGAGGCCGAGGCACCAATAGACCCTTGTAGATAGTTACGCTAGACATCGATGTATTGAATCGCGACGCTATTTGTGTGTTCCATCGTCGATACTAGGATCTGACGGTAAGAGTTAGCTGTGAGTTTTGAAACGGAGACAAGAAACTTGACAGCCAAATTGTACATCCATCTGGTATGAGGCAGTGACCAATGTATTGAATCGCGACGTAATTTCTGTGTTGCATCGTCATTAGGATGGTGGGAATGTCGCAATTAACTGTCAAATGTGCGTCGGATTTGAAAACTAGACTGACAAAGAGCGAACATCCGGTGACCGAGGCACCAATAGACCCTTGTAGATAGTTACGCTAGATATCGATGTATTGAATCGCGACGCTATTTGTGTGTTCCATCGTCGATACCAGGATCTGACTGTAAGAATTAGCTGTGAGTTTTGAGTCGGAGACAAGAAACTTGAAAGAAAAATTGTACATCCAACTGGTATGAGGTACCGTTAGACCCTCGGAGATAAGTCGGCTAGTGACCAATGTTTTGAATCGCGACGCAATTTCTGTGTTGCAACGTCGTTAGGATGGTGTGAATGTCGCAATTAACTGTCAAATTTGCGTCGGATTTGAAAACTAGACTGACAAAGAGCGAACATCCGGTGACCGAGGCACCAATAGACCCTTCTTGATAGTTACGCTAGACATCGATGTATTGAATCGCGACGCTATTTGTGTGTTCCATCGTCGATACTAGGATCTCACGGTAAGAGTTAGCTGTGAGTTTTGAGTCGGAGACAAGAAACTTGACAGCCAAATTGTACATCCATCTGGTATGAGGCAGCGTTAGACCCTCGGAGATAAGTCGGCTAGTGACCATCGTATTGAATCGCGAAGCAATTTCTGTGTTGCATCGTCATTTCGATGGTGGAAATGTCGCAATTAACTGTGAAATTTGCGTCGGATTTCCCGAAACTTTACTCGCAGGAGAACGATCATGTGGTGACCCAGGCATGCTTTTAGATAAATCTGCTGGAAGACGATGTTCTGAAAACCATCGCAGTATGTGTGTTCCATCGTAATTGAGAGTATGGGAGGAATAAAATTAACTGCCAATCTTGCGTCGGATTTGTAAACTAGACTGACAAAACGTGACCAAACGGTGACCGAGGCACCAATAGACCCTTGTAGATAGTTACGCTGGACATCGATCTATTGAATCGCGACGCTATTTGTGTGTTCCATCGTCAATACCAGGATCTGACGGTAAGAATTTACTGTGAGTTATGAGAGGGAGAAAACAAACTTGAGAGCCAAATAGTACGTCCATCTGGTATGAGGCAGCGATAGACCCTCGGAGATAAGTCGGCTAGTGACCAATGTATTGAATCGCGACACAATTTCTGTGTTGCAACGTCGTTAGGATGGTGGGAATGTCGCAAATAACTGTCAACTGTGCGTCGGATTTGAAAACTAGGCTGACAAAGAGCGAACATCCGGAGGCCGAGGCACCAATAGACCCTTGTAGATAGTTACGCTAGACATCGATGTATTGAATCGCGACGCTATTTGTGTGTTCCATCGTGGATACTAGGATCTGACGGTAAGAGTTAGCTGTGAGTTTTGAAACGGAGACTAGAAACTTGACAGCTAAATTGTACATCCATCTGGTATGAGGCAGCGTTAGACCCTCGGAGATAAGTCGGCTAGTGACCAATGTATTGAATCGCGACGTAATTTCTGTGTTGCACCGTCATTAGGATGGTGGGAATGTCGCAATTAACTGTCAAATGTGCGTCGGATTTGAAAACTAGACTGACAAAGAGCGAACATCCGGTGACCGAGGCACCAATACCATTGTAGGTAGTTACGCTAGACATCGATGTATTGAATCGCGACGCTATTTGTGTGTTCCATCGTCGATACCAGGATCTGACTGTAAGAATTAGCTGTGAGTTTTGAGTCGGAGACAAGAAACTTGACAGAAAAATTGTACATCCAACTGGTATGAGGCAGCGTTAGACCCTCGGAGATAAGTCGGCTAGTGACCAATGTATTGAATCGCGACGCAATTTCTGTGTTGCAACGTCGTTAGGATGGTGTGAATGTCGCAATTAACTGTCAAATTTGCGTCGGATTTGAAAACTAGACTGACAAAGAGCGAACATCCGGTGACCGAGCCACAAATAGACCCTTCTAGATAGTTACGCTGGACATCGATGTATAGAATCGCGACGCTATTTGTAGGTTCCATCGTCAATACCAGGATTTGACGGTAAGTATTAACTGTGAGTTATGAGAGGGAGAAGGGAAACTTGACTGCCAAACTGTACATCCATCTGGTATGAGGCAGCGTTAGACCCTCGGAGATAAGTCGGCTAGTGACCAATGTATTGAATCGCGACGCAATTCCTGTGTTGCATCGTCATTAGGATGGTGGGAATGTCGCAATATACTGTCAAATTTGCGTCGGATTCCCGAAACTTTACTCGCAGGAGAACGATCATGTGGTGACCCAGGCATGCTTGGAGATAAATCTGCTGGAAAACGAATTTCTGAAAACCATCGCAGTATGTGTGTTCCATCGTAATTGAGAGTATGGGAGGAATAAAATTAACTGCTAGTTTTGCGTCGGATTAGTAAACTAGACTGACAAAACGCGACCATCCGGTGACCGAGACACCAATAGACCCTTGTAGATAGTTACGCTGGACATCGATGTATTCATCGCGACGCTATTTGTGTGTTCCATCGTCAATACCAGGATCTGACGGTAAGAATTAACTGTGAGTTATGAGAGGGAGAAAACTAACTTGACTGCCAAACAGTACGTCCATCTGGTATGAGGCAGCGATAGACCCTCGGAGATAAGTCGGCTAGTGACCAATGTATTTAATCGCGACGCAATTTCTGTGTTGCAACGTCGTTAGGATGGTGGGAATGTCGCAATTAACTGTCAAATGTGCGTCGGATTTGAAAACTAGACTGACAAAGAGCGAACATCCGGAGGCCGAGGCACCAATGGACCCTTCTTGATAGTTACGCTAGACATCGATGTATTGAATCGCGACACTATTTGTGTGTTCCATCGTCGATACCAGGATCTGACTGTGAGAATTAGCTGTGAGATTTGAGTCGGAGACAAGAGACAGCCAAATCTGGTATGAGGCTGCGTTAGACCCTCGGATATAAGTCGGCTAGTGACCAATGTATTGAATTGCGACGTAATTTCTGTGTTGCATCGTCATTAGGATGGTGGGAATGTCGCAATTAACTGTCAAATTTGCGTCGGATTCCCGTATCTTTACTCGCAGGAGAACGATCATGTGGTGACCCAGGCATGCTTGGAGATAAGTCTGCTGGAAGACGATGTTCTGAAAACCATTGCAGTATGTGTGTTCCATTGTAATTGAGAGTATGGGAGGAATAAAATTAACTGCCAGTTTTGCGTCGGATTTGTAAACTAGACTGACAAAACGCGACCATCCGGTGACCGAGACACCAATAGACCCTTGTAGATAGTTACGCTGGACATCGATGTATTGATCGCGACGGTATTTGTGTGTTCCATCGTCAATACCAGGATCTGACGGTAAGAATTAACTGTGAGTTATGAGAGGGAGAAAACAAATTTGACTGCCAAACAGTACGTCCATCTGGTATGAGGCAGCGATAGACCCTCGGAGGTAAGTCGGCTAGTGACCAATGTATTGAATCGCGAAGCAATTTCTGTGTTGCATCGTCATTAGGATGGTGGAAATGTCGCAATTAACTGTCAAATTTGCGTCGGATTCCCGAAACTTTACTCGTAGGACAACGATCATGTAGTGACCCAGGCAGTAATAGATGCTTGGAGATAAATCTGCTGCTAGACGATGTTCTGAAAACCATCGCAGTATGTGTGTTCTATCGTCATTGAGAAGATGAGAGAATATAAAATTAACTGTCAGTATTGCGTCGGATTTGAAAACTCGATGACAAAACGCGACCATCCGGTGACCGAGGAACCAATAGACCCTTGTAGATAGTTACGCTGGACATCGATGTATTGAATCGCGACGCTATTTGTGTGTTCCATCTTCAATACCAGGATCTCACGGTAAGAATTAACTGTGAGTTATGAGAGGGAGAAAAGAAACTTGAGTGCCAAAGAGTACGTCCATCTGGTATGAGGCAGCGATAGACCCTCGGAGATAAGTCGGCTAGTGACTAATGTATTGAATCGCGACACAATTTCTATGTTGCAACGTCGTTAGGATGGTGGGATTGTTGCAATTAACTGTCAAATGTGCGTCGGATTTGAAAACTAGACTAACAAAGAGCGAACATCCGGTGACCGAGCCACCAATAGACCCTTGTAGATAGTTACGCTAGACATCGATGTATTGAATCGCGACGCTATTTGTGTGTTCCATCGTCGATACCAGGATCTGACTGTAAGAATTAGCTGTGAGATTTGAGTCGGAGACAAATGACAGCCAAATCTGGTATGAGGCAACGTTAGACCCTCGGAGATAAGTCGGCTAGTGACCAACGTATTGAATTGCGACGTAATTTCTGTGTTTCATCGTAATTAGGATGGTGGAAATGTCGCAATTAACTGTCACATTTGCGTCGGATTCCCGTATCTTTACTCGCAGGAGACCGATCGTGTGGTGACCCAGGCAAGCTTGGAGATAAGTCTGCTGGAAGACGATGTTCTGAAAACCATTGCAGTATGTGTGTTCCATTGTAATTGAGAGTATGGGAGGAATAAAATTAACTGCCAGTTTTGCGTCGGATTTGTAAACTAGACTGACAAAACGCGACCATCCGGTGACCGAGACACCAATAGATCCTTGTAGATAGTTACGCTGGACATCGATGTATGATCGCGACGGTATTTGTGTGTTCCATCGTCAATACCAGGATCTGACGGTAAGAATTAACTGTGAGTTATGAGAGGGAGAAAACAAACTTGACTGCCAAACAGTACGTCCATCTGGTATGAGGCAGCGATAGACCCTCGGAGATAAGTCGGCTAGTGACCAATGTATTGAATCGCGAAGCAATTTCTGTGTTGCAACGTCGTTAGGATGGTGTGAATGTCGCAATTAACTGTCAAATTTGCGTCGGAATTGAAAACTAGACTGACAAAGAGCGAACATCCGGAGGCCGAGGCACCAATACACTCTTCTTGATAGTTACGCTAGCCATCGATGTATTGAATCGCGACGCTATTTGTGTGTTCCATCGTCGATACTAGGATCTGACGGTAAGAGTTAGCTGTGAGTTTTGAGTCGGAGACAGCCAAATTGTACATCCATCTGGTATGAGGCAGCGTTAGACCCTCGGAGATAAGTCGGCTAGTGACCAATGTATTGAATCGCGACGCAATTCCTGTGTTGCATCGTCATTAGGATGGTGGGAATGTCGCAATTAACTGTCAAATGTGCGTCGGATTTGAAAACTAGAAACAAAGAGCGAACATCCGGTGACCGAGGCACCAATACCATTGTACATAGTTACGCTAGACATCGATGTATAGAATCGCGACGCTATTTGTGGGTTCCATCGTCAATACCAGGATCTGACGGTAAGAATTTACTGTGAGCTATGAGAGGGAGAAAACAAACTTGACTGCCAAATAGTACGTCCATCTGGTATGAGGCAGCGATAGACCCTCCGAGATAAGTCGGCTAGTGACCAATGTATTGAATCGCGACACAATTTCTGTGTTGCAACGTCGTTAGGATGGTGGGAATGTCGCAATTAACTGTCAAATTTGCGTCGGATTTGAAAACTAGACTGACAAAGAGCGAACATCCGGTGACCGAGCCACAAATAGACCCTTCTAGATAGTTACGCTGGACATCGATGTATAGAATCGCGACGCTATTTGTGGGTTCCATCGTCAATACCAGGATTTGACGGTAAGTATTAACTGTGAGTTATGAGAGGGAGAAGGGAAACTTGACTGCCAAACTGTACATCCATCTGGTATGAGGCAGCGTTAGACCCTCGGAGATAAGTCGGCTAGTGACCAATGTATTGAATCGCGACGCAATTCCTGTGTTGCATCGTCATTAGGATGGTGGGAATGTCGCAATATACTGTCAAATTTGCGTCGGATTCCCGAAACTTTACTCGCAGGAGAACGATCATGTGGTGACCCAGGCATGCTTGGAGATAAATCTGCTGGAAAACGATGTTCTGAAAACCATCGCAGTATGTGTGTTCCATCGTAATTGAGAGTATGGGAGGAATAAAATTAACTGCCAGTTTTGCGTCGGATTAGTAAACTAGACTGACAAAACGCGACCATCCGGTGACCGAGACACCAATAGACCCTTGTAGATAGTTACGCTGGACATCGATGTATTGATCGCGACGCTATTTGTGTGTTCCATCGTCAATACCAGGATCTGACGGTAAGAATTAACTGTGAGTTATGAGAGGGAGAAAACAAACTTGACTGCCAAACAGTACGTCCATCTGGTATGAGGCAGCGATAGACCCTCGGAGATAAGTCGGCTAGTGACCAATGTATTTAATCGCGACGCAATTTCTGTGTTGCAGCGTCGTTAGGATGGTGGGAATGTCGCAATTAACTGTCAAATGTGCGTCGGATTTGAAAACTAGACTGACAAAGAGCGAACATCCGGAGGCCGAGGCACCAATAGACCCTTCTTGATAGTTACGCTAGACATCGATGTATTGAATCGCGACACTATTTGTGTGTTCCATCGTCGATACCAGGATCTGACTGTGAGAATTAGCTGTGAGATTTGAGTCGGAGACAAGAGACAGCCAAATCTGGTATGAGGCAGCGTTAGACCCTCGGATATAAGTCGGCTAGTGACCAATGTATTGAATTGCGACGTAATTTCTGTGTTGCATCGTCATTAGGATGGTGGGAATGTCGCAATTAACTGTCAAATTTGCGTCGGATTCCCGTATCTTTACTCGCAGGAGAACGATCATGTGGTGACCCAGGCATGCTTGGAGATAAGTCTGCTGGAAGACGATGTTCTGAAAACCATTGCAGTATGTGTGTTCCATTGTAATTGAGAGTATGGGAGGAATAAAATTAACTGCCAGTTTTGCGTCGGATTTGTAAACTAGACTGACAAAACGCGACCATCCGGTGACCGAGACACCAATAGACCATTGTAGATAGTTACGCTGGACATCGATGTATTGATCGCGACGGTATTTGTGTGTTCCATCGTCAATACCAGGATCTGACGGTAAGAATTAACTGTGAGTTATGAGAGGGAGAAAACAAACTTGACTGCCAAACAGTACGTCCATCTGGTATGAGGCAGCGATAGACCCTCGGAGGTAAGTCGGCTAGTGACCAATGTATTGAATCGCGAAGCAATTTCTGTGTTGCATCGTCATTAGGATGGTGGAAATGTCGCAATTAACTGTCAAATTTGCGTCGGATTCCCGAAACTTTACTCGTAGGACAACGATCATGTGGTGACCCAGGCAGTAATAGATGCTTGGAGATAAATCTGCTGCTAGACGATGTTCTGAAAACCATCGCAGTATGTGTGTTCTATCGTCATTGAGAGGATGAGAGAATATAAAATTAACTGTCAGTATTGCGTCGGATTTGAAAACTCGATGACAAAACGCGACCATCCGGTGACCGAGGAACCAATAGACCCTTGTAGATAGTTACGCTGGACATCGATGTATTGAATCGCGACGCTATTTGTGTGTTCCATCTTCAATACCAGGATCTCACGGTAAGAATTAACTGTGAGTTATGAGAGGGAGAAAAGAAACTTGAGTGCCAAAGAGTACGTCCATCTGGTATGAGGCAGCGATAGACCCTCGGAGATAAGTCGGCTAGTGACTAATGTATTGAATCGCGACACAATTTCTATGTTGCAACGTCGTTAGGATGGTGGGATTGTTGCAATTAACTGTCAAATGTGCGTCGGATTTGAAAACTAGACTAACAAAGAGCGAACATCCGGTGACCGAGCCACCAATAGACCCTTGTAGATAGTTACGCTAGACATCGATGTATTGAATCGCGACGCTATTTGTGTGTTCCATCGTCGATACCAGGATCTGACTGTAAGAATTAGCTGTGAGATTTGAGTCGGAGACAAATGACAGCCAAATCTGGTATGAGGCAACGTTAGGCCCTCGGAGATAAGTCGGCTAGTGACCAACGTATTGAATTGCGACGTAATTTCTGTGTTTCATCGTAATTAGGATGGTGGAAATGTCGCAATTAACTGTCACATTTGCGTCGGATTCCCGTATCTTTACTCGCAGGAGACCGATCGTGTGGTGACCCAGGCAAGCTTGGAGATAAGTCTGCTGGAAGACGATGTTCTGAAAACCATTGCAGTATGTGTGTTCCATTGTAATTGAGAGTATGGGAGGAATAAAATTAACTGCCAGTTTTGCGTCGGATTTGTAAACTAGACTGACAAAACGCGACCATCCGGTGACCGAGACACCAATAGATCCTTGTAGATAGTTACGCTGGACATCGATGTATGATCGCGACGGTATTTGTGTGTTCCATCGTCAATACCAGGATCTGACGGTAAGAATTAACTGTGAGTTATGAGAGGGAGAAAACAAACTTGACTGCCAAACAGTACGTCCATCTGGTATGAGGCAGCGATAGACCCTCGGAGATAAGTCGGCTAGTGACCAATGTATTGAATCGCGAAGCAATTTCTGTGTTGCAACGTCGTTAGGATGGTGTGAATGTCGTAATTAACTGTCAAATTTGCGTCGGAATTGAAAACTAGACTGACAAAGAGCGAACATCCGGAGGCCGAGGCACCAATACACTCTTCTTGATAGTTACGCTAGCCATCGATGTATTGAATCGCGACGCTATTTGTGTGTTCCATCGTCGATACTAGGATCTGACGGTAAGAGTTAGCTGTGAGTTTTGAGTCGGAGACAGCCAAATTGTACATCCATCTGGTATGAGGCAGCGTTAGACCCTCGGAGATAAGTCGGCTAGTGACCAATGTATTGAATCGCAACGCAATTCCTGTGTTGCATCGTCATTAGGATGGTGGGAATGTCGCAATTAACTGTCAAATGTGCGTCGGATTTGAAAACTAGACACAAAGAGCGAACATCCGGTGACCGAGGCACCAATACCATTGTACATAGTTACGCTAGACATCGATGTATAGAATCGCGACGCTATTTGTGGGTTCCATCGTCAATACCAGGATCTGACGGTAAGAATTTACTGTGAGCTATGAGAGGGAGAAAACAAACTTGACTGCCAAATAGTACGTCCATCTGGTATGAGGCAGCGATAGACCCTCCGAGATAAGTCGGCTAGTGACCAATGTATTGAATCGCGACACAATTTCTGTGTTGCAACGTCGTTAGGATGGTGGGAATGTCGCAATTAACTGTCAAATTTGCGTCGGATTTGAAAACTAGACTGACAAAGAGCGAACATCCGGTGACCGAGCCACAAATAGACCCTTCTAGATAGTTTCGCTGGACATCGATGTATAGAATCGCGACGCTATTTGTGGGTTCCATCGTCAATACCAGGATTTGACGGTAAGTATTAACTGTGAGTTATGAGAGGGAGAAGGGAAACTTGACTGCCAAACTGTACATCCATCTGGTATGAGGCAGCGTTAGACCCTCGGAGATAAGTCGGCTAGTGACCAATGTATTGAATCGCGACGCAATTCCTGTGGTGCATCGTCATTAGGATGGTGGGAATGTCGCAATATACTGTCAAATTTGCGTCGGATTCCCGAAACTTTACTCGCAGGAGAACGATCATGTGGTGACCCAGGCATGCTTGGAGATAAATCTGCTGGTAGACGATGTTCTGAAAACCATCGCAGTATGTGTGTTCTATCGTCATTGAGAGGATGAGAGAAAATAAAATTAACTGTCAGTATTGCGTCGGATTTGTAAACTCGATGACAAAACGCGACCATCCGGTGACCGAGGAACCAATAGACCCTTGTAGATAGTTACGCTGGACATCGATGTATTGATCGCGACGCTATTTGTGTGTTCCATCGTCAATACCAGGATCTAACGGTAAGAATTAACTGTGAGTTATGAGAGTGAGAAAACAAACTTGAGTGCCAAAGAGTACGTCCATCTGGTATGAGGCAGCGATAGACCCTCGGAGATAAGTCGGCTAGTGACCAATGTTTTGAATCGTGACGCAATTTCTGTGTTGCAACGTCGTTAGGATGGTGTGAATGTCGCAATTAACTGTCAAATTTGCGTCGGATTTGAAATCTAGACTGACAAAGACATCTGGTATGAGGCAGCGATAGACCCTCGGAGATTAGTCGGCTAGTGACCAATGTATTGAATCGCGAAGCAATTTCTGTGTTGCATCGTCATTAGGATGGTGGGAATGTCGCAATTAACTGTCAAATGTGCGTCGGATTTGAAAACTAGACTGACAAAGAGCGAACATCCTGTGACCGAGGCACCAATACCATTGTAGATAGTTACGCTAGAAATCGATGTATAGAATCGCGACGCTATTTGTGGGTTCCATCGTCAATACCAGGATCTGACGGTAAGAATTTACTGTGAGCTATGAGAGGGAGAAAACAAACGTGACTGCCAAATAGTACGTCCATCTGGTATGAGGCAGCGATAGACCCTCGGAGATAAGTCGGCTAGTGACCAATGTATTGAATCGCGACACAATTTCTGTGTTGCATTGTCGTTAGGATGGTGGGAATGTCGCAATTAACTGTCAAATGTGCGTCGGATTTGAAAACTAGACTGACAAAGAGCGAACATCCGGTGACCGAGGCACCAATAGACCCTTGTAGATTGTTACGCTAGACATCGATGTATTGAATCGCGACGCTATTTGTGTGTTCCATCGTCGATACCAGGATCTGACTGTAAGAATTAGCTGTGAGTTTTGAGTAGGAGACAAGAAACTTGACAGAAAAATTGTACATCCAACTGGTTTGAGGCAGCGTTAGACCCTCGGAAATAAGTCAGCTAGTGACCAATGTATTGAATCGCGACGTAAGTTCTGTGTTGCATCGTCATTAGGATGGTGGGAATGTCGCAATTAACTGTCAAATTTGCGTCGGATTCCCGAAACTTTACTCGCAGGAGAACGATCATGTGGTGACCCAGGCATGCTTGGAGATAAATCTGCTGGAAAACGATGTTCTTAAAACCATCGCAGTATGTGTGTTCCATCGCTATTGAGAGTATGGGAGGAATAAAATTAACTGCCAGTTTTGCGTCGGATTTCTAAACTAGACTGACAAAACGCGACCATCCGGTGACCGAGACACCAATAGACCCTTGTATATAGTTACGCTTGACATCGATGTATTGATCGCGACGGTATTTGTGTGTTCCATCGTCAATACCAGGATCTGACGGTAAGAATTAACTGTGAGTTATGAGAGGGAGAAAACAAACTTGACTGCCAAATAGTACGTCCATCTGGTATGAGGCAGCGATAGACCCTCGGAGATAAGTCGGCTAGTGACCAATGTTTTGAATCGCGACGCAATTTCTGTGTTGCAACGTCGTTAGGATGGTGTGAATGTCGCAATTAACTGTCAGATTTGCGTCGGATTTGAAAACTAGACTGACAAAAGCGAACATCCGGTGAACGAGGCACCAATACCATTGTAGATAGTTACGCTAGACATCGATGTATTGAATCGCGACGCTATTTGTGTGTTCCATCGTCGATACCAGGATATGACTGTAAGAATTAGCTGTGAGATTTGAGTCGGAGACAAGAGACAGCCAAATCTGGTATGAGGCAGCGTTAGACCCTCGGAGATAAGTCGGCTAGTGACCAATGTATTGAATCGCGACGCAATTTCTGTGTTGCATCGTCATTAGGATGGTGGGAATGTCGCAATTAACTGTCAAATTTGCGTCGGATTCCCGAAACTTTACTCGTAGGACCACGATCATGTGGTGACCCAGGCAGTAATAGATGCTTGGAGATAAATCTGATGTGTGTTCCATCGTAATTGAGAGTATAGGAGGAATAAAATTAGCTGCCAGTTTTGCGTCGGATTTGTAAACTAGACTGACAAAACGCGACCATCCGGTGACCGAGACACCAATACACCCTTGTAGATAATTACGCTAGACATCGATATATTGAATCGCGACGCTATTTGTGTGTTCCATCGTCGATACCAGGATCTGACGGTAAGAATTAGCTGTGAGTTTTGAGTCGGAGACAAGAAACTTGACAGCCAAATCTTACATCCATCTGGTATGAGGCAGCGTTAGACCCTCGGAGATAAGTCGGCTAGTGACCAATGTACTGAATCGCGGCGTAATTTCTGTGTTGCATCGTCATTAGGATGGTGGGAATGTCGCAATTAACTGTCAAATGTGCGTCGGATTTGAAAACTAGACTGACAAAGAGCGAACATCCGGTGACCGATGCACCAATACCATTGTAGATAGTTACGCTAGACATCGATGTATTGAATCGCGACGCTATTTGTGTGTTGCATCGTCGAAACCAGGATCTGACTGAAAGAATTAGGTGTGAGTTTTGAGTCGGAGACAAGAAACTTGACAGCCAAATCTTACATCCATCTGGTATGAGGCAGCGATAGACCCTCGGAGATAAGTGGCTAGTGACCAATGTATTGAAGCGCGACACAATTTCTGTGTTGCAACGTCGTTAGGATGGTGGGAATGTCGCAATTAACTGTCAAATGTGCGTCGGATTTTAAAACTAGACTGACAAAAAGCGAACATCCGGTGACCGGGGCACCAATAGACCCTTGGAGATAGTTACGCTAGACATCGATGTATTGAATCGCGACGCTATTTGTCTGTTCCATCGTCGATACCAGGATCTGACGGTAAGAAATAGCTGTGAGTTTTGAAACGGAGACAAGAAACTTGACAGCCAAATTGTACATCCATCTGGTATGAGGCAGCGTCAGACCCTCGGAGATAAGTCGGCTAGTGAATAATGTATTGAATCGCGACGCAATTCCTGTGTTGCATCGACATTAGGATGGTGGGAATGTCTCAATTAACTGTCAAATATGCGTCGGATTCCCGAAACTTTACTCGCAGGAGAACGATCATGTGGTGACCCAGGCATGCTTTTAGATAAATCTGCTGGAAGACGATGTTCTGAAAACCATCGCAGTATGTGTGTTCCATCGTAATTGAGAGTATGGGAGGAATAAAATTAACTGCCAATCTTGCGTCGGATTTGTAAACTAGACTGACAAAACGCGACCAAACGGTGACCGAGGCACCAATAGACCCTTGTAGATAGTTACGCTAGACATCGATGTATTGAATCGCGACGCTATTTGTGTGTTCCATCGTCGATACCAGGATCTGACTGTAAGAATTAGCTGTGAGATTTGAGTCGGAGACAAGAGACAGCCAAATCTGGTATGAGGCAGCGTTAGACCCTCGGAGATAAGTCGGCTAGTGACCAATGTATTGAATCGCGACGCAATTTCTGTGTTGCATCGTCATTAGGATGGTGGGAATGTCGCAATTAACTGTCAAATTTGAGTCGGATTCCCGAAACTTTACTCGTAGGACCACGATCATGTGGTGACCCAGGCAGTAATAGATGCTTGGAGATAAATCTGATGGAAGACGATGTTCTGAAAACCATCGCAGTATGTGTGTTCCATCGTAATTGAGAGTATAGGAGGAATAAAGTTAGCTGCCAGTTTTGCGTCGGATTTGTAAACTAGACTGACAAAACGCGACCATCCGGTGACCGAGACACCAATACACCCTTGTAGATAATTACGCTAGACATCGATATATTGAATCGCGACGCTATTTGTGTGTTCCATCGTCGATACCAGGATCTGACGGTAAGAATTAGCTGTGAGTTTTGAGTCGGAGACAAGAAACTTGACAGCCAAATCTTACATCCATCTGGTATGAGGCAGCGTTAGACCCTCGGAGATAAGTCGGCTAGTGACCAATGTACTGAATCGCGGCGTAATTTCTGTGTTGCATCGTCATTAGGATGGTGGGAATGTCGCAATTAACTGTCAAATGTGCGTCGGATTTGAAAACTAGACTGACAAAGAGCGAACATCCGGTGACCGATGCACCAATACCATTGTAGATAGTTACGCTAGACATCGATGTATTGATTCGCGACGCTATTTGTGTGTTGCATCGTCGAAACCAGGATCTGACTGAAAGAATTAGCTGTGAGTTTTGAGTCGGAGACAAGAAACTTGACAGCCAAATCTTACATCCATCTGGTATGAGGCAGCGATAGACCCTCGGAGATAAGTGGCTAGTGACCAATGTATTGAAGCGCGACACAATTTCTGTGTTGCAACGTCGTTAGGATGGTGGGAATGTCGCAATTAACTGTCAAATGTGCGTCGGATTTTAAAACTAGACTGACAAAAAGCGAACATCCGGTGACCGGGGCACCAATAGACCCTTGGAGATAGTTACGCTAGACATCGATGTATTGAATCGCGACGCTATTTGTCTGTTCCATCGTCGATACCAGGATCTGACGGTAAGAAATAGCTGTGTGTTTTGAAACGGAGACAAGAAACTTGACAGCCAAATTGTACATCCATCTGGTATGAGGCAGCGTCAGACCCTCGGAGATAAGTCGGCTAGTGACCAATGTATTGAATCGCGACGCAATTCCTGTGTTGCATCGACATTAGGATGGTGGGAATGTCTCAATTAACTGTCAAATATGCGTCGGATTCCCGAAACTTTACTCGCAGGAGAACGATCATGTGGTGACCCAGGCATGCTTTTAGATAAATCTGCTGGAAGACGATGTTCTGAAAACCATCGCAGTATGTGTGTTCCATCGTAATTGAGAGTATGGGAGGAATAAAATTAACTGCCAATCTTGCGTCGGATTTGTAAACTAGACTGACAAAACGCGACCAAACGGTGACCGAGGCACCAATAGACCCTTGTAGATAGTTACGCTGGACATCGATGTATTGAATCGCGACGCTATTTGTGTGTTCCATCGTCGATACCAGGATCTGACTGTAAGAATTAGCTGTGAGATTTGAGTCGGAGACAAGAGACAGCCAAATCTGGTATGAGGCAGCGTTAGACCCTCGGAGATAAGTCGGCTAGTGACCAATGTATTGAATTGCGACGTCATTTCTGTGTTGCATCGTCATTAGGATGGTGGGAATGTCGCAATTAACTGTCAAATTTGCGTCGGATTCCAGTATCTTTACTCGCAGGAGAACGATCATGTGGTGACCCAGGCAAGCTTGGAGATAAGTCTGCTGGAAGACGATGTTCTGAAAACCATTGCAGTATTTGTGTTCCATTGTAATAGAGAGTATGGGAGGAATAAAATTAACTGCCAGTTTTGCTTCGGATTTGTAAACTAGACTGACAAAACGCGACCATCCGGTGACCGAGACACCAATAGACCCTTGTAGATAGTTACGCTGGACATCGATGTATTGATCGCGACGCTATTTGTGTGTTCCATCGTCGATACCAGGATCTGACGGTAAGAATTAGCTGTGAGTTTTGAGTCGGAGACAAGAAACTTGACAGCCAAATTGTACATCCATCTGGTATGAGGCAGCGTTAGACCCTCGGAGATAAGTCGGCTAGTGACCAATGTATTGAATCGCGACGTAATTTCTGTGTTGCATCGTCATTAGGATGGTGGGAATGTCGCAATTAACTGTCAAATGTGCGTCGGATTTGAAAACTAGACTGACAAAGAGCGAACATCCGGTGACCGAGGCACCAATAGACCCTTCTTGATAGTTACGCTAGACATCGATGTATTGAATCGCGACGCTATTTGTGTGTTCCATCGTCGATACCAGGATCTGACTGTAAGAATTAGCTGTGAGTTTTGAGTCGGAGACAAGAAACTTGACAGAAAAATTGTACATCCAACTGGTATGAGGCAGCGTTAGACCCTCGGAGATAAGTCGGCTAGTGACCAATGTATTGAATTGCGACGTAATTTCTGTGTTGCATCGTCATTAGGATGGTGGGAATGTCGCAATTAACTCTTCAAATTTGCGTCGGATTCCCGTATCTCTACTCGCATGAGAACGATCATGTGGTGACCCAGACAAGCTTGGAGATAAGTCTGCTGGAAGACGATGTTCTGAAAACCATTGCAGTATGTGGGTTCCATTGTAATTGAGAGTATGGGAGGAATAAAATTAACTGCCAGTTTTGCGTGGATTTGTAAACTAGACTGACAAAACGCGACCATCCGGTGACCGAGACACCAATAGACCCTTGTAGATAGTTACGCTGGACATCGATGTATTGAATCGCGACGCTATTTGTGTGTTCCATCGTCAATACCAGGATCTCACGGTAAGAATTAACTGTGAGTTATGAGAGGGAGAAAACAAACTTGAGTGCCAAAGAGTACGTCCATCTGGTATGAGTCAGCGATAGACCCACGGAGATAAGTCGGCTAGTGACCAATGTATTGAATTGCGACGTAATTTCTGTGTTGCATCGTCATTAGGATGGTGGGAATGTCGCAATTAACTGTCAAATTTGCGTCGGATTCCCGTATCTCTACTCGCAGGAGAACGATCATGTGGTGACCCAGACAAGCTTGGAGATAAGTCTGCTGGAAGACGATGTTCTGAAAACCATTGCAGTATGTGGGTTCCATTGTAATTGAGAGTATGGGAGGAATAAAATTAACTGCCAGTTTTGCGTCGGATTTGTAAACTAGACTGACAAAACGCGACCATCCGGTGACCGAGACACCAATAGACCCTTGTAGATAGTTACGCTGGACATCGATGTATTGAATCACGACGCTATTTGTGGGTTCCATCGTCAATAACAGGATTTGACGGTAAGTATTAACTGTGAGATATGAGAGGGAGAAGGGAAACTTGACTGCCAAATTGTACATCCATCTGGTATGAGGCAGCGTTAGACCCTCGGAGATAAGTCGGCTAGTGACCAATGTATTGAATCGCGACGCAATTCCTGTGTTGCATCGTCATTAGGATGGTGGGAACGTCGCAATTAACTATCAAATTTGCGTCGGATTCCCGAAACTTTACTCGCAGGAGAACGATCATGTGACCCAGGCATGCTTGAAGATAAATCTGCTGCAAAACGATGTTCTGAAAACCATCGCAGTATGTATGTTCCATCGTAATTGAGAGTATGTGAGGAATAAAATTAACTGCCAGTTTTGTGTCGGATTTGTAAACTAGACTGACAAAACGCGACCATCCGGTGACCGAGGCACCCATACACCCTTGTAGATAATTACACTAGACATCGATGTATTGAATCGCGACGTTATTTGTGTGTTCCATCGTCGATACCAGGATCTGACGGTAAGAATTAGCTGTGAGTTTTGAGTCGGAGACAAGAAACTTGACAGCCAAATTGTACATCCATCTGGTATGAGGCAGCGTTAGACCCTCGGAGATAAGTCGGCTAGTGACCAATGTATTGAATCGCGACGTAATTTCTGTGTTGCATCGTCATTAGGATGGTGGGAATGTCGCAATTAACTGTCATATGTGCGTCGGATTTGAAAACTAGACTGACAAAGAGCGAACATCCGGTGACCGAGGCACCAATACCATTGTACATAGTTACGCTAGACATCGATGTATAGAATCGCGACGCTACTTGTGGGTTCCTTCGTCAATACCAGGATCTGACGGTAAGAATTAACTGTGAGTTATGAGAGGGAGAAAACAAACTTGACTGCCAAACAGTACGTCCATCTGGTATGAGGCAGCGATAGACCCTCGGAGATAAGTCGGCTAGTGACCAATGTATTGAATCGCGACACAATTTCTGTGTTGCAACGTCGTTAGGATGGTGTGAATGTCGCAATTAACTGTCAAATGTGCGTCGGATTTGAAAACTAGACTGACTAAGAGCGAACATCCGGTGACCGAGGCACCAATAGACCCTTGTAGATAGTTACGCTAGACATCGATGTATTGAATCGCGACGCTATTTGTGTGTTCCATCGTTGATACCAGGATCTGACTGTAAGAATTAGCTGTGAGATTTGAGTCGGAGACAAGAGACAGCCAAATCTGGTATGAGGCAGCGTTAGACCCTCGGAGATAAGTCGGCTAGTGACCAATGTATTGAATCGCGACGCAATTTCTGTGTTGCAACGTCGTTAGGATGGTGTGAATGTCGCAATTAACTGTCAAATTTGCGTCGGATTTGAAAACTAGACTGACAAAGAGCGAACATCCGGTGACCGAGCCACAAATAGACCCTTCTAGATAGTTACGCTGGACATCGATATATAGAATCGCGACGCTATTTGTGGGTTCCATCGTCAATACCAGGATTTGACGGTAAGTATTAACTGTGAGTTATGAGAGGGAGAAGGGAAACTTGACTGCCAAATTGTACATCCATCTGGTATGAGGCAGCGTTAGACCCTCGGAGATAAGTCGGCTAGTGACCATTATATTGAATCGCGACGTAATTTCTGTGTTGCATCGTCATTAGAATGGTGGGAATGTCGCAATTAACTGTCAAATGTGCGTCGGATTTGAAAACTAGACTGACAAAGAGCGAACATCTGGTGACCGAGGCACCAATACCATTGTACATAGTTACGCTTGATATCGATGTATAGAATCGCGACGCTATTTGTGGGTTCCATCGTCAATACCAGGATCTGACGGTAAGAATTTACTGTGAGCTATGAAAGGGAGAAAATAAACTTGACTGCCAAATAGTACGTCCATCTGGTATGAGGCAGCGATAGACCCTCGGAGATAAGTCGGCTAGTGACCAATGTATTGAATCGCGACACAATATCTGTGTTGCCACGTCGTTAGGATGGTGGGAATGTCGCAATTAACTGTCAAATGTGCGTCGGATTTGAAAACTAGACTGACAAAGAGCGAACATCCGGTGACCGAGGCACCAATAGACCCTTGTAGATAGTTCCGCTAGACATCGATGTATTGAATCGCGACGCTATTTGTGTGTTCCATCGTCGATACCAGGATCTGACTGTAAGAATTAGCTGTGAGATTTGAGTCGGAGACAAGGGACAGCCAAATCTGGTAAGAGGCAGCGTTAGACCCTCGGAGATAAGTCGGCTAGTGACCAATGTATTGAATTGCGACGTAATTTCTGTGTTGCATCGTCATTAGGATGGTGGGAATGTCGCAATTAACTCTTCAAATTTGCGTCGGATTCCCGTATCTCTACTCGCATGAGAACGATCATGTGGTGACCCAGACAAGCTTGGAGATAAGTCTGCTGGAAGACGATGTTCTGAAAACCATTGCAGTATGTGGGTTCCATTGTAATTGAGAGTATGGGAGGAATAAAATTAACTGCCAGTTTTGCGTGGATTTGTAAACTAGACTGACAAAACGCGACCATCCGGTGACCGAGACACCAATAGACCCTTGTAGATAGTTACGCTGGACATCGATGTATTGAATCGCGACGCTATTTGTGTGTTCCATCGTCAATACCAGGATCTCACGGTAAGAATTAACTGTGAGTTATGAGAGGGAGAAAACCAACTTGAGAGCCAAAGAGTACGTCCATCTGGTATGAGTCAGCGATAGACCCACGGAGATAAGTCGGCTAGTGACCAATGTATTGAATTGCGACGTAATTTCTGTGTTGCATCGTCATTAGGATGGTGGGAATGTCGCAATTAACTGTCAAATTTGCGTCGGATTCCCGTATCTCTACTCGCAGGAGAACGATCATGTGGTGACCCAGACAAGCTTGGAGATAAGTCTGCTGGAAGACGATGTTCTGAAAACCATTGCAGTATGTGGGTTCCATTGTAATTGAGAGTATGGGAGGAATAAAATTAACTGCCAGTTTTGCGTCGGATTTGTAAACTAGACTGACAAAACGCGACCATCCGGTGACCGAGACACCAATAGACCCTTGTAGATAGTTACGCTGGACATCGATGTATTGAATCACGACGCTATTTGTGGGTTCCATCGTCAATAACAGGATTTGACGGTAAGTATTAACTGTGAGATATGAGAGGGAGAAGGGAAACTTGACTGCCAAATTGTACATCCATCTGGTATGAGGCAGCGTTAGACCCTCGGAGATAAGTCGGCTAGTGACCAATGTATTGAATCGCGACGCAATTCCTGTGTTGCATCGTCATTAGGATGGTGGGAACGTCGCAATTAACTGTCAAATTTGCGTCGGATTCCCGAAACTTTACTCGCAGGAGAACGATCATGTGACCCAGGCATGCTTGGAGATAAATCTGCTGGAAAACGATGTTCTGAAAACCATCGCAGTATGTGTGTTCCATCGTAATTGAGAGTATGTGAGGAATAAAATTAACTGCCAGTTTTGTGTCGGATTTGTAAACTAGACTGACAAAACGCGACCATCCGGTGACCGAGGCACCCATACACCCTTGTAGATAATTACGCTAGACATCGATGTATTGAATCGCGACGTTATTTGTGTGTTCCATCGTCGATACCAGGATCTGACGGTTAGAATTAGCTGTGAGTTTTGAGTCGGAGACAAGAAACTTGACAGCCAAATTGTACATCCATCTGGTATGAGGCAGCGTTAGACCCTCGGAGATAAGTCGGCTAGTGACCAATGTATTGAATCGCGACGTAATTTCTGTGTTGCATCGTCATTAGGATGGTGGGAATGTCGCAATTAACTGTCATATGTGCGTCGGATTTGAAAACTAGACTGACAAAGAGCGAACATCCGGTGACCGAGGCACCAATACCATTGTACATAGTTACGCTAGACATCGATGTATAGAATCGCGACGCTACTTGTGGGTTCCTTCGTCAATACCAGGATCTGACGGTAAGAATTAACTGTGAGTTATGAGAGGGAGAAAACAAACTTGACTGCCAAACAGTACGTCCATCTGGTATGAGGCAGCGATAGACCCTCGGAGATAAGTCGGCTAGTGACCAATGTATTGAATCGCGACACAATTTCTGTGTTGCAACGTCGTTAGGATGGTGTGAATGTCGCAATTAACTGTCAAATGTGCGTCGGATTTGAAAACTAGACTGACTAAGAGCGAACATCCGGTGACCGAGGCACCAATAGACCCTTGTAGATAGTTACGCTAGACATCGATGTATTGAATCGCGACGCTATTTGTGTGTTCCATCGTTGATACCAGGATCTGACTGTAAGAATTAGCTGTGAGATTTGAGTCGGAGACAAGAGACAGCCAAATCTGGTATGAGGCAGCGTTAGACCCTCGGAGATAAGTCGGCTAGTGACCAATGTATTGAATCGCGACGCAATTTCTGGGTTGCAACGTCGTTAGGATGGTGTGAATGTCGCAATTAACTGTCAAATTTGCGTCGGATTTGAAAACTAGACTGACAAAGAGCGAACATCCGGTGACCGAGCCACAAATAGACCCTTCTAGATAGTTACGCTGGACATCGATATATAGAATCGCGACGCTATTTGTGGGTTCCATCGTCAATACCAGGATTTGACGGTAAGTATTAACTGTGAGTTATGAGAGGGAGAAGGGAAACTTGACTGCCAAATTGTACATCCATCTGGTATGAGGCAGCGTTAGACCCTCGGAGATAAGTCGGCTAGTGACCAATGTATTGAATTGCGACGTAATTTGTGTGTTGCATCGTCATTAGGATGGTGGGAATGTCGCAATTAACTGTCAAATTTGCGTCGGATTCCCGTATCTTTACTCGCAGGAGAACGATCATGTGGTGACCCAGGCAAGCTTGGAGATAAGTCTGCTGGAAGAAGATGTTCTGAATACCATTGCAGTATGTGTGTTCCATTGTAATTGAGAGTATGGGAGGAATAAAATTAACTCCCAGTTTTGCGTCGGATTTGTAAACTAGACTGACAAAACGCGACCATCCGGTGACCGAGACACCAATAGACCCTTGTAGATAGTTACGCTGGACATCGATGTATTGATCGCGACGGTATTTGTGTGTTCCATCGTCAATACCAGGATCTGACGGTAAGAATTAACTGTGAGTAATGAGAGGGAGAAAACAAACTTGAGTGCCAAAGAGTACGTCCATCTGGTATGAGGCAGCGATAGACCCTCGGAGATAAGTCGGCTAGTGACCAATGTATTGAATCGCGACGCAATTTCTGTGTTGCAACGTCGTTACGATGTTGTGAATGTCACAATTAACTGTCAAATTTGCGTCGGATTTGAGAACTAGACTGACAAAGAGCGAACATCCGGAGGCCGAGGCACCAATAGACCCTTCTTGATAGTTACGCTAGACATCGATGTATTGAATCGCGACGCTATTTGTGTGTTCCATCGTCGATACCAGGATCTGACTGTAAGAATTAGCTGTGAGTTTTGAGTCGGAGACAAGAAACTTGACAGAAAAATTGTACATCCAACTGGTATGAGGCAGCGTTAGACCCTCGGAGATAAGTCGGCTAGTGACCATTATATTGAATCGCGACGTAATTTCTGTGTTGCATCGTCATTAGGATGGTGGGACTATCCCAATTAACTGTCAAATGTGCGTCGGATTTGAAAACTAGACTGACAAAGAGCGAACATCCGGTAACCGAGGCACCAATACCATTGTAGATAGTTACGCTAGACATCGATGTATTGAATCGCGACGCCATTTGTGTGATCCATCGTCGATACCAGTATCTGACTGTAAGAATTAGCTGTTAGTTTTGAGTCGGAGACAAGATACTTTAAAGAAAAATTGTACATCCAACTGGTATGAGGCACCGTTAGACCCTCGGAGATAAGTCGGCTAGTGACCAATGTATTGAATCGCGACGCAATTTCTGTGTTGCATCGTCATTAGGATGGTGGGACTGTCCCAATTAACTGTCAAATGTGCGTCGGATTTGAAAACTAGACTGACAAAGAGCGAACATCGGGTGACCGAGGCACCAATACTATTGTAGATAGTTACGCTAGACATCGATGTATTGAATCGCGACGCTCTTTGTGTGTTCCATCGTCAATACCAGGATTTGACGGTAAGTATTAACTGTGAGTTATGAGAGGGAGAAGGGAAACTTGACTGCCAAGTTGTACATCCATCTGGTAAGAGGCAGCGTTAGACCCTCGGAGATAAGTCGGCTGGTGACCAATGTATTGAATCGCGACGCAATTCCTGTGTTGCATCGTCATTAGGATGGTGGGAATGTCGCAATTAACTGTCAAATTTGCGTCGGAATCCCGAAACTTTACTCGCAGGAGAACGATCATGTGGTGACCCAGGCATGCTTGGAGATAAATCTGCTGGAAAACGATGTTCTGAAAACCATCGCAGTATGTGTGTTCCATCGTAATTGAGAGTATGGGAGGAATAAAATTAACTGCCAGTTTTGCGTCGGATTTGTAAACTAGACGGACAAAACGCGACCATCCGGTGACCGAGGCACCAATACACCCTTGTAGATAATTACGCTAGACATCGATGTATTGAATCGCGACGCTATTTGCGTGTTCCATCGTCGATACCAGGATCTGACGGTAAGAATTAGCTGTGAGTTTTGAGTCGGAGACAAGAAACTTGACAGCCAAAGTGTACATCCATCTGGTATGAGGCAGCGTTAGACCCTCGGAGATAAGTCGGCTAGTGACCAATGTATTGAATCGCGACGTAATTTCTGTGTTGCATCGTCATTAGGATGGTGGGAATGTCGCAATTAACTGTCAAATGTGCGTCGGATTTGAAAACTAGACTGACAAAGAGCGAACATCCGGAGACCGAGGCACCAATACCATTGTAGATAGTTACGCTAGACATCGATGTATTGAATCGCGACGCTATTTGTGTGTTCCATCGTCGATACCAGGATCTGACTGTAAGAATTAGCTGTGAGTTTTGAGTCGGAGACAAGAAACTTGACAGAAAAATTGTACATCCAACTGGTATGAGGCAGCGTTAGACCCTCGGAGATAAGTCGGCTAGTGACCAATGTATTGAATCGCGACGTAATTTCTGTATTGCATCGTCATTAGGATGGTGGGAATGTCGCAATTAACTGTCAAAAGTGCGTCGGATTTGAAAACTAGACTGACAAAGAGCGAACATCCGGTGACCGAGGCACCAATACCATTGTACATAGTTACGCTAGACATCGATGTATAGAATCGCGACGCTATTTGTTGGTTCCATCGTCAATACCAGGATCTGACGGTAAGAATTTACTGTGAGATATGAGAGGGAGAAAACAAACTTGACTGCCAAGTAGTACGTCCATCTGGTATGAGGCAGCGATAGACCCTCGGAGATAAGTCGGCTAGTGACCAATGTATTGAATCGCGACACAATTTTGTGTTGCAACGTCGTTAGGATGGTGGGAATGTCGCAATTAACTGTCAAATCTGCGTCGGATTTGAAAACTAGACTGACAAAGAGCGAACATCCGGTGACCGAGGCACCAATAGACCCTTGTAGATAGTTACGCTAGACATCGATGTATTGAATCGCGACGCTATTTGTGTGTTCCATCGTCGATACCAGGATCTGACTGTAAGAATTAATTGTTAGTTTTGAGTCGGAGACAAGAAACTTGACAGCCAAATCTGGTATGAGGCTTCGTTAGACCCTCGGAGATAAGTCGGCTAGTGACCAATGTATTGAATCGCGACGCCAATTTCTGTGTTGCATCGTCATTAGGATGGTGGGACTATCCCAATTAACTGTCAAATGTGCGTCGGATTTGAAAACTAGACTGACAAAGAGCGAACATCCGGTGACCCAGGCACCAATACTATTGTAGATAGATACGCTAGACATCGATGTATTGAATCGCGACGCTATTTGTGTGTTCCATCGTCAATACCAGGATATGACGGTAAGTATTAACTGTGAGTTATGAGAGGGAGAAGGGAAACTTGACTGCCAAGTTGTACATCCATCTGGTATGAGGCAGCGTTAGACCCTCGGCGATAAGTCGGCTGGTGACCAATATATTGAATCGCGACGCAATTCCTGTGTTGCATCGTCATTAGGATGGTGGGAATGTCGCTATTAACTGTCAAATTTGCGTCGGATTCCCGAAACTTTACACGCAGGAGAACGATCATGTGGTGACTCAGGCATGCTTGGAGATAAATCTGCTGGAAAACGATGTTCTGAAAACCATCGCAGTATGTGTGTTCCATCGTAATTGAGAGTATGGGAGGAATAAAATTAACTGCCAGTTTTGCGTCGGATTTGTAAACTAGACTGACAAAACGCGAGCATCCGGTGACAGAGGCACCAATACACCCTTGTAGATAATTACGCTAGACATCGATGTATTGAATCGCGACGCTATTTGCGTGTTCCATCGTCGATACCAGGATCTGACGGTAAGAATTAGCTGTGAGTTTTGAGTCGGAGACAAGAAACTTGACAGCCAAATTGTACATCCATCTGGTATGAGGCAGCGTTAGACCCTCGGAGATAAGTCGGCTAGTGACCAATGTATTGAATCGCGACGTAATTTCTGTGCTGCATCGTCATTAGGATGGTGGGAATGTCGCAATTAACTGTCAAATGTGCGTCGGATTTGAAAACTAGACTGACAAAGAGCGAACATCCGGTGACCGAGGCACCAATACCATTGTAGATAGTTACGCTAGACATCGATGTATTGAATCGCGACGCTATTTGTGTGTTCCATCGTCGATACCAGGATCTGACTGTAAGAATTAGCAGTGAGTTTTGAGTCGGAGACAAGAAACTTGACAGAAAAATTGTACATCCAACTGGTATGAGGCAGCGTTAGACCCTCGGAGATAAGTCGGCTAGTGACCAATGTATTGAATCGCGACGTAATTTCTGTATTGCATCGTCATTAGGATGGTGGGAATGTCGAAATTAACTGTCAATTGTGCGTCGCATTTGAAAACTAGACTGACAAAGAGCAAACATCCGGTGACCGAGGCACCAATACCATTGTACATAGTTACGCTAGACATCGATGTATTGAATCGCGACGCTATTTGTGTGTTCCATCGTCGATACCAGGATCTGACTGTAAGAATTAGCTGTTAGTTTTGAGTCGGAGACAAGAAACTTGACAGCCAAATCTGGTATGAGGCAGCGTTAGACCCTCGGAGATAAGTCGGCTAGTGACCAATGTATTGAATCGCGACGCAATTTCTGTGTTGCATCGTCATTAGGATGGTGGGACTATCCAAATTAACTGTCAAATGTGCGTCGGATTTGAAAACTAGACTGACAAAGAGCGAACATCCGGTGACCGAGGCACCAATACTATTGTAGATAGATACGCTAGACATCGATGTATTGAATCGCGACGCTATTTGTGTGTTCCATCGTCAATACCAGGATTTGACGGTAAGTATTAACTGTGAGTTATGAGAGGGAGAAGGGAAACTTGACTGCCAAGTTGTACATCCATCTGGTATGAGGCAGCGTTAGACCCTCGGAGATAAGTCGGCTGGTGACCAATGTATTGAATCGCGACGCAATTCCTGTGTTGCATCGTCATTAGGATGGTGGGAATGTCGCAATTAACTGTCAAATTTGCGTCGGATTCCCGAAACTTTACACGCAGGAGAACGATCATGTG
Organism: Schistocerca gregaria; assembly: GCF_023897955.1. Lineage (NCBI taxonomy): Eukaryota > Metazoa > Arthropoda > Insecta > Orthoptera > Acrididae > Schistocerca > Schistocerca gregaria. Next base: position 2,041,395 of record NW_026061833.1, on the reverse strand, counting down.
GTGACTCAGGCATGCTTGGAGATAAATCTGCTGGAAAACGATGTTCTGAAAACCATCGCAGTATGTGTGTTCCATCGTAATTGAGAGTATGGGAGGAATAAAATTAACTGCCAGTTTTGCGTCGGATTTGTAAACTAGACTGACAAAACGCGACCATCCGGTGACAGAGGCACCTATACACCCTTGTAGATAATTACGCTAGACATCGATGTATTGAATCGCGACGCTATTTGCGTGTTCCATCGTCGATACCAGGATCTGACGGTAAGAATTAGCTGTGAGTTTTGAGTCGGAGACAAGAAACTTGACAGCCAAATTGTACATCCATCTGGTATGAGGCAGCGTTAGACCCTCGGAGATAAGTCGGCTAGTGACCAATGTATTGAATCGCGACGTAATTTCTGTGTTGCATCGTCATTAGGATGGTGGGAATGTCGCAATTAACTGTCAAATGTGCGTCGGATTTGAAAACTAGACTGACAAAGAGCGAACATCCGGTGACCGAGGCACCAATACCATTGTAGATAGTTACGCTAGACATCGATGTATTGAATCGCGACGCTATTTGTGTGTTCCATAGTCGATACCAGGATATGACTGTAAGAATTAGCAGTGAGTTTTGAGTCGGAGACAAGAAACTTGACAGAAAAATTGTACATTCAACTGGTATGAGGCAGCGTTAGACCCTCGGAGATAAGTCGGCTAGTGACCAATGTATTGAATCGCGACGTAATTTCTGTATTGCATCGTCATTAGGATGGTGGGAATGTCGAAATTAACTGTCAAATGTGCGTCGGATTTGAAAACTAGACTGACAAAGAGCAAACATCCGGTGACCGAGGCACCAATACCATTGTACATAGTTACGCTAGACATCGATGTATAGAATCGCGACGCTATTTGTGGGTTCCATCGTCAATACCAGGATCTGACGGTAAGAATTAACTGTGAGTTATGAGAGGGAGAAAACAAACTTGACTGCCAAACAGTACGTCCATCTGGTATGAGGCAGCGATAGACCCTCGGAGATAAGTCGGCTAGTGACCAATGTATTGAATCGCGACGCAATTTCTGTGTTGCAACGTCGTTAGGATGGTGGGAATGTCGCAATTAACTGTCAAATGTGCGTCGGATTAGAAAACTAGACTGACAAAGAGCGAACATCCGGTGACCAAGGCACCAATAGACCCTTGTAGATAGTTACGCTAGTCATCGATGTGTTGAATCGCGACGCTATTTGTGTGTTCCATCGTCGATACCAGTATCTGACTGTAAGAATTAGCTGTGAGATTTGAGTCGGAGACAAGAGACAGCCAAATCTGGTTTGAGGCAGCGTTAGACCCTCGGAGATAAGTCGGCTAGTGACCAATGTATTGAATTGCGACGTAATTTCTATGTTGCCTCGTCATTAGGATGGTGGGAATGTCGCAATTAACTGTCAAATTTGCGTCGGATTCCCGTATCTTTACTCGCAGGAGAACGATCATGTGGTGACCCAGGCAAGCTTGGAGGTAAGTCTGCTGGAAGACGATGTTCTGAAAACCATTGCAGTATGTGTGTTCCATTGTAATTGAGAGTATGGGAGGAATAAAATTAACTGCCAGTTTTGCGTCGGATTTGTAAACTAGACTGACAAAACGCGACCATCCGGTGACCGAGACACCAATAGACCCTTGTAGATAGTTACGCTGGACATCGATGTATTGATCGCGACGGTATTTGTGTGTTCCATCGTCAATACCAGGATCTGACGGTAAGAATTAACTGTGAGTTATGAGAGGGAGAAAACAGACTTGACTGCCAAACAGTACGTCCATCTGGTATGAGGCAGCGATAGACCCTCGGCGATAAGTCGGCTAGTGACCAATGTATTTAATCGCGAAGTAATTTCTGTGTTGCATCGTCATTAGGATGGTGGAAATGTCGCAATTAACTGTCAATTTTGCGTCGGATTCCCGAAACTTTACTCGTAGGACAACGATCATGTGGTGACCCAGGCAGTAATAGATGCTTGGAGATAAATCTGCTGGTAGACGATGTTCTGAAAACCATCGCAGTATGTGTGTTCTATCGTCATTGAGAGGATGAGAAAAAATAAAATTAACTGTCAGTATTGCGTCGGATTTGAAAACCCGATGACAAAACGCGACCATCCGGTGACCGAGGAACCAATAGACCCTTGTAGATAATTACGCTAGACATCGATGTACTGAATCGCGACGCTATTTGTGTGTTCCATCGTCAATACCAGGATCTCACGGTAAGAATTAACTGTGAGTTATGAGAGGGAGAAAACAAACTTGAGTGCCAAAGAGTACGTCCATCTGGTATGAGGCAGCGATAGACACTCGGAGATAAGTCGGCTAGTGACCAATGTATTGAATCGCGACGCAATTTCTGTGTTGCAACGTCGTTAGGATGGTGTGAATGTCGCAATTAACTGTCAAATTTGCGTCGGATTTGAAAACTAGACTGACAAAGAGCGAACATCCGGAGGCCGAGGCACCAATAGACCCTTCTTGATAGTTACGCTAGACATCGATGTATTGAATCGCGACGCTATTTGTGTGTTCCATCGTCGATACTAGGATCTGACGGTAAGAGTTAGCTGTGAGTTTTGAGTCGGAGACAAGAAACTTGACAGACAAATTGTACATCCATCTGGTATGAGGCAGCGTTAGACCCTCGGAGATAAGTCGGCTAGTGACCAATGTATTGAATCGCGACGCAATTCCTGTGTTGCATCGTCATTAGGATGGTGGGAATGTCTCAATTAACTGTCAAATTTGCGTCGGACTCCCGAAACTTTACTCGCAGGAGAACGATCATGTGGTGACCCAGGCATGCTTGGAGATAAATCTGCTGGAAGACGATGTTCTGAAAACCATCGCAGTATGTCTGTTCCATCGTAATTGAGAGTATGGGAGGAATAAAATTAACTGCCAATCTTGCGACGGATTTGTAAACTAGACTGACAAAACGCAACCAAACGGTGCCCGAGGCACCAACAGACCCTTGTAGATAGTTACGCTGGACATCGATCTTTTGAATCGCGACGCTATTTGTGTGTTCCATCGTCAATACCAGGATCTGACGGTAAGAATTTACAGTGAGTTATGAGAGGGAGAAAACAAACTTGACTGCCAAAGATTACGTCCATGTGGTATGAGGCAGCGATAGACCCGCGGAGATAAGTCGGCTAGTGACAAATGTATTGAATCGCGACACAATTTCTGTGTTGCTACGTCGTTAGGATGGTGGTAATGACGCAATTAACTGTCAAATGTGCGTCGGATTTGAAAACTAGACTGACAAAGAGCAAACATCCGGAGGCCGAGGCACCAATAGACCCTTGTAGATAGTTACGCTAGACATCGATGTATTGAATCGCGACGCTATTTGTGTGTTCCATCGTCGATACTAGGATCTGACGGTAAGAGTTAGCTGTGAGTTTTGAGTCGGAGACAAGAAACTTGACAGCCAAATTGTACATCCATCTGGTATGAGGCAGCGATAGACCCTCGGAGATAAGTCGGCCAATGTATAGAATCGCGACGCCATTTCTGTTTTGCCTCGTCATTAGGTTAGTGGGAATGTCGCAATTAACTGTCAAATGTGCGTCGGATTTGAAAACTAGACTGACAAAGAGCGAACATCCGGTGACCGAGGCACCAATACCATTGTACATAGTTACGCTAGACATCGATGTATAGAATCGCGACGCTATTTGTGGGTTCCATCGTCAATACCAGGATCTGACGGTAAGAATTTACTGTGAGCTATGAGAGGGAGAAAACAAACTTGACTGCCAAATAGTACGTCCATCTGGTATGAGGCAGCGATAGACCCTCGGAGATAAGTCGGCTAGTGACCAATGTATTGAATCGCGACACAATTTCTGTGTTGCAACGTCGTTAGGATGGTGGGAATGTCGCAATTAACTGTCAAATGTGCGTCGGATTTGAAAACTAGACTGACAAAGAGCGAACATCCGGTGACCGAGGCACCAATTGACCCTTGTAGATAGTTACGCTAGACATCGATGTATTGAATCGCGACGCTATTTGTGTTTTAAATCGTCGGTACCAGATTCTGACGGTAAGAATTAACTGTGAGTTATGAGAGGGAGAAAACAAACTTGACTGCCAAGCAGTACGTCCATCTGGTATGAGGCAGCGATAGACCCTCGGAGATAAGTCGGCTAGTGACCAATGTATTGAATCGCGACGCAATTTCTGTGTTGCAACGTAGTTAGGATGGTGTGAATGTCGCAATTAACTGTCAAATTTGCGTCGGATTTGAAAACTAGACTGACAAAGAGCGAACATCCGGAGGCCGAGGCACCAATAGACCCTTCTTGATAGTTACGCTAGACATCGATGTATTGAATCGCGACGCTATTTGTGTGTTCCATCGTCGATACTAGGATCTCACGGTAAGAGTTAGCTGTGAGTTTTGAGTCGGAGACAAGAAACTTGACAGACAAATTGTACATCCATCTGATATGAGGCAGCGTTAGACCCTCGGAGATAAGTCGGCTAGTGACCAATGTATTGAATCGCGACGCAATTCCTGTGTTGCATCGTCATTAGGATGGTGGGAATGTCTCAATTAACTGTCAAATTTGCGTCGGATTCCTGAAACTTTACTCGCAGGAGAACGATCATGTGGTGACCCTGGCATGCTTGGAGATAAATCTGCTGGAAGACGATGTTCTGAAAACCATCGCAGTATGTGTGTTCCATCGTAATTGAGAGTATGGGAGGAATAAAATTAACTGCCAATCTCGCGTCGGATTTGTAAACTAGACTGACAAAACGCAACCAAACGGTGACCGAGGCACCAACAGACCCTTGTAGATAGTAACGCTGGACATCGATCTTTTGAATCGCGACGCTATTTGTGTGTTCCATCGTCAGTACCAGGATCTGACGGTAAGAATTTACAGTGAGTTATGAGAGGGAGAAAACAAACTTGACTGCCAAAGATTACGTCCATGTGGTATGAGGCAGCGATAGACCCTCGGAGATAAGTCGGCTAGTGACCAATGTATTGAATCGCGACACAATTTCTGTGTTGCAACGTCGTTAGGATGGAGGGAATGTCGCAATTAACTGTCAAATGTGCGTCGGATTTGAAATTTAGACTGACAAAGAGCAAACATCCGGAGGCCGAGGCACCAATAGACCCTTGTAGATAGTTACGCTAGACATCGATGTATTGAATCGCGACGCTATTTGTGTGTTCCATCGTCGATACTAGGATCTGACGGTAAGAGTTAGCTGTGAGTTTTGAGTCGGAGACAAGAAACTTGACAGCCAAATTGTACATCCATCTGGTATGAGGCAGCGATAGACCCTCGGAGATAAGTCGGCCAATGTATAGAATCGCGACGCCATTTCTGTTTTGCCTCGTCATTAGGTTAGTGGGAATGTCGCAATTAACTGTCAAATGTGCGTCGGATTTGAAAACTAGACTGACAAAGAGCGAACATCCGGTGACCGAGGCACCAATACCATTGTACATAGTTACGCTAGACATCGATGTATAGAATCGCGACGCTATTTGTGGGTTCCATCGTCAATACCAGGATCTGACGGTAAGAATTTACAGTGAGTTATGAGAGGGAGAAAACAAACTTGACTGCCAAATAGTACGTCCATCTGGTATGAGGCAGCGATAGACCCGCGGAGATAAGTCGGCTAGTGACAAATGTATTGAATCGCGACACAATTTCTGTGTTGCTACGTCGTTAGGATGGTGGTAATGACGCAATTAACTGTCAAATGTGCGTCGGATTTGAAAACTAGACTGACAAAGAGCAAACATCCGGAGGCCGAGGCACCAATAGACCCTTGTAGATAGTTACGCTAGACATCGATGTATTGAATCGCGACGCTATTTGTGTGTTCCATCGTCGATACTAGGATCTGACGGTAAGAGTTAGCTGTGAGTTTTGAGTCGGAGACAAGAAACTTCACAGCCAAATTGTACATCCATCTGGTATGAGGCAGCGATAGACCCTCGGAGATAAGTCGGCCAATGTATAGAATCGCGACGCCATTTCTGTTTTGCCTCGTCATCAGGTTAGTGGGAATGTCGCAATTAACTGTCAAATGTGCGTCGGATTTGAAAACTAGACTGACAAAGAGCGAACATCCGGTGACCGAGGCACCAATACCATTGTACATAGTTACGCTAGACATCGATGTATAGAATCGCGACGCTATTTGTGGGTTCCATCGTCAATACCAGGATCTGACGGTAAGAATTTACAGTGAGCTATGAGATGGAGAAAACATACTTGACTGCCAAATAGTACGTCCATCTGGTATGAGGCAGCGATAGACCCTCGGAGATAAGTCGGCTAGTGACCAATGTATTGAATCGCGACACAATTTCTGTGTTGCAACGTCGTTAGGATGGTGGGAATGTCGCAATTAACTGTCAAATGTGCGTCGGATTTGAAAACTAGACTGACAAAGAGCGAACATCCGGTGACCGAGGCACCAATTGACCCTTGTAGATAGTTACGCTAGACATCGATGTATTGAATCGCGACGCTATTTGTGTTTTAAATCGTCGGTACCAGATTCTGACGGTAAGAATTAACTGTGAGTTATGAGAGGGAGAAAACAAACTTGACTGCCAAGCAGTACGTCCATCTGGTATGAGGCAGCGATAGACCCTCGGAGATAAGTCGGCTAGTGACCAATGTATTGAATCGCGGCGCAATTTCTGTGTTGCAACGTAGTTAGGATGGTGTGAATGTCGCAATTAACTGTCAAATTTGCGTCGGATTTGAAAACTAGACTGACAAAGAGCGAACATCCGGAGGCCGAGGCACCAATAGACCCTTCTTGATAGTTACGCTAGACATCGATGTATTGAATCGCGACGCTATTTGTGTGTTCCATCGTCGATACTAGGATGTCACGGTAAGAGTTAGCTGTGAGTTTTGAGTCGGAGACAAGAAACTTGACAGACAAATTGTACATCCATCTGGTATGAGGCAGCGTTAGACCCTCGGAGATAAGTCGGCTAGTGACCAATGTATTGAATCGCGACGCAATTCCTGTGTTGCATCGTCATTAGGATGGTGGGAATGTCTCAATTAACTGTCAAATTTGCGTCGGATTCCTGAAACTTTACTCGCAGGAGAACGATCATGTGGTGACCCTGGCATGCTTGGAGATAAATCTGCTGGAAGACGATGTTCTGAAAACCATCGCAGTATGTGTGTTCCATCGTAATTGAGAGTATGGGAGGAATAAAATTAACTGCCAATCTTGCGTCGGATTTGTAAACTAGACTGACAAAACGCAACCAAACGGTGACCGAGGCACCAACAGACCCTTGTAGATAGTAACGCTGGACATCGATCTTTTGAATCGCGACGCTATTTGTGTGTTCCATCGTCAATACCAGGATCTGACGGTAAGAATTTACAGTGAGTTATGAGAGGGAGAAAACAAACTTGACTGCCAAAGATTACGTCCATGTGGTATGAGGCAGCGATAGACCCTCGGAGATAAGTCGGCTAGTGACCAATGTATTGAATCGCGACACAATTTCTGTGTTGCAACGTCGTTAGGATGGAGGGAATGTCGCAATTAACTGTCAAATGTGCGTCGGATTTGAAATTTAGACTGACAAAGAGCAAACATCCGGAGGCCGAGGCACCAATAGACCCTTGTAGATAGTTACGCTAGACATCGATGTATTGAATCGCGACGCTATTTGTGTGTTCCATCGTCAATACCAGGATTTGACGGTAAGTATTAACTGTGAGTTATGAGAGGGAGAAGGGAAACTTGACTGCCAAGTTGTACATCCATCTGGTATGAGGCAGCGTTAGACCTTCGGAGATAAGTCGGCTAGTGACCAATGTATTGAATTTCGACGTAATTTCTGTGTCGCATCGTCATTAGGATGGTGGGAATGTAGCAATTAACCGTCAAATTTGCGTCGGATTCCCGTATCTTTACTCGCAGGAGAACGATCATGTGGTGACCCAGGCAAGCTTGGAGATAAATCTGCTGGAAGACGATGTTCTGAAAACCATTGCAGTATGTGTGTTCCATTGTAATTGAGAGTATGGGAGGAATAAAATTAACTGCCAGTTTTGCGTCAGATTTGTAAACTAGACTGACAAAACGCGACCATCCGGTGACCGAGACACCAATGGACCCTTGTAGATAGTTACGCTGGACATCGATGTATTGATCGCGACGGTAATTGTGTGTTCCATCGTCAATACCAGGATCTGACGGTAAGAATTAACTGTGAGTTATGAGAGGGAGAAAACAAACTTGACTGCCAAGTTGTACATCCATCTGGTATGAGGCAGCGTTAGACCCTCGGAGATAAGTCGGCGATAGACCCTCGGAGATAAGTCGGCTAGTGACCAATGTATTGAATCGCGACACAATTTCTGTGTTGCAACGTCGTTAGGATGGTGGGAATGAAGCAATTAACTGTCAAATGTGCGTCGGATTTGAAAACTAGACTGACAAAGATCAAACATTCGGAGGCCGAGGCACACAAAGACCCTTGTAGATAGTTACGCTAGACATCGATGTATTGAATCGCGACGCTATTTGTGTGTTCCATCGTCGATACTAGGATCTGACGGTAAGAGTTAGCTGTGAGTTATGAGTCGGAGACAAGAAACTTGACAGCCAAATTGTACATCCATCTGGTATGAGGCAGCGATAGACCCTCGGAGATAAGTCGGCCAATGTATAGAATCGCGACGCCATTTCTGTGTTGCCTCGTCATTAGGGTAGTGGGAATGTCGCAATTAACTGTCAAATGTGCGTCGGATTTGAAAACTAGACTGACAAAGAGCGAACATCCGGTGACCGAGGCACCAATACCATTGTACATAGTTACGCTAGACATCGATGTATAGAATCGCGACGCTATTTGTGGGTTCCATCGTCAATACCAGGATCTGACGGTAAGAATTTACTGTGAGCTATGAGAGGGAGAAAAGAAACTTGACTGCCAAATAGTACGTCCATCTGGTATGAGGCAGCGATAGACCCTCGGAGATAAGTCGGCTAGTGACCAATGTATTGAATCGCGACGCAATTTCTGTGTTGCAACGTCGTTAGGATGGTGTGAATGTCGCAATTAAATGTCAAATTTGCGTCGGATTTGAAAACTAGACTGACAAAGAGCGAACATCCGGAGGCCGAGGCACCAATAGACCCTTCTAGATAGTTACGCTAGACATCGATGTATTGAATCGCGACGCTATTTGTGTGTTCCATCGTCGATACTAGGATCTCACGGTAAGAGTTAGCTGTGAGTTTTGAGTCGGAGACAAGAAACTTGACAGCCAAATTGTACATCCATCTGGTATGAGGCAGCGTTAGACCCTCGGAGATAAGTCGGCTAGTGACCAATGAATTGAATCGCGACGCAATTCCTGTGTTGCATCGTCATTAGGATGGTGGGAATGTCTCAATTAACTGTCAAATTTGCGTCGGATTCCTGAAACTTTACTCGCAGGAGAACGATCATGTGGTGACCCAGGCATGCTTGGAGATAAATCTGCTGGAAGACGATGTTCTGAAAACCATCGCAGTATGTGTGTTCCATCGTAATTGAGAGTATGGGAGGAATAAAATTAACTGCCAATCTTGCGTCGGATTTGTAAACTAGACTGACAAAACGCAACCAAACGGTGACCGAGGCCCCAACAGACCCTTGTAGATAGTTACGCTGGACATCGATCTTTTGAATCGTACGCTATTTGTGTGTTCCATCGTCAATACCAGGATCTGACGGTAAGAATTTACAGTGAGTTATGAGAGGGAGAAAACAAACTTGACTGCCAAAGATTACGTCCATCTGGTATGAGGCAGCGATAGACCCTCGGAGATAAGTCGGCTAGTGACCAATGTATTGAATCGCGACACAATTTTGTGTTGCAACGTCGTTAGGATGGTTCGAATGTCGCAATTAACTGTCAAATGTGCGTCGGATTTGAAAACTAGACTGACAAAGAGCGAACATCCGGTGACCGAGGCACCAATAGACCCTTGTAGATAGTTACGCTAGACATCGATGTATTGATTCGCGACGCTATTTGTGTTTTCCATCGTCGATACCAGGATCTGACGGTAAGAATTAACTGTGAGTTATGAGAGGGAGAAAACAAACTTGACTGCCAAGCAGTACGTCCATCTGGTATGAGGCAGCGATAGACCCTCGGAGATAAGTCGGCTAGTGACCAATGTATTGAATCGCGACACAATTTCTGTGTTGCAACGTCGTTAGGATGGTGGGAATGTCGCAATTAACTGTCAAATGTGCGTCGGATTTGAAATTTAGACTGACAAAGAGCGAACATCCGGTGACCGAGGCACCAATAGACCCTTGTAGATAGTTACGCTAGACATCGATGCATTGAATCGCGACGCTATTTGTGTGTTCCATCGTCGATACTAGGATCTGACGGTAAGAGTTAGCTGTGAGTTTTGAGTCGGAGACAAGAAACTTGACAGACAAATTGTACATCCATCTGGTATGAGGCAGCGTTAGACCCTCGGAGATAAGTCGGCTAGTGACCAATGTATTGAATCGCGACGCAATTCCTGTGTTGCATCGTCATTAGGATGGTGGGAATGTCTCAATTAACTGTCAAATTTGCGTCGGATTGCCGAAACTTTACTCGCAGGAGAACGATCATGTGGTGACCCAGGCATGCTTGGAGATAAATCTGCTGGAAGACGATGTTCTGAAAACCATCGCAGTATGTGTGTTCCATCGTAATTGAGAGTATGGGAGGAATAAAATTAACTGCCAATCTTGCGTCGGATTTGTAAACTAGACTGACAAAACGCGACCAAATGGTGACCGAGGCACCAATAGACAATTGTAGATAGTTACGCTGGACATCGATCTATTGAATCGCGACGCTATTTGCGTGTTCCATCGTCAATACCAGGATCTGACGGTAAGAATTTACTGTGAGTTATGAGAGGGAGAAAACAAACTTGACTGCCAAAGATTACGTCCATCTGGTATGAGGCAGCGATAGAACCTCGGAGATAAGTCGGCTAGTGACCAATGTATTGAATCGCGACACAATTTTGTGTTGCAACGTCGTTAGGATGGTGGGAATGTCGCAATTAACTGTCAAATGTGCGTTGGATTTGAAAACTAGACTGACAAAGAGTGAACATCCGGTGACCGAGGCACCAATAGACCCTTGTAGATAGTTACGCTAGACATCGATGTCTTGAATCGCGACGCTATTTGTGTGTTCCATCGTAGATACCAGGATCTGACTGTGAGAATTAGCTATTAGTTTTGAGTCGGAGACAAGAAACTTGACAGCCAAATCTGGTATGAGGTTTCGTTAGACCCTCGGAGATAAGTCGGCTAGTGACCAATGTATTAAATCGCGACGCAATTTCTGTGTTGCATCGTCATTAGGATGGTGGGACTGTCCCATATAACTGTCAAATGTGCGTCGGATTTGAAAACTAGACTGACAAAGAGCGAACATCCGGTGACCGAGGCGCCAATACTATTGTAGATAGTTACGCTAGACATCGATGTATTGAATCGGGCCGCTATTTGTGTGTTCCATCGTCAATACCAGGATTTGACGGTAAGTATTAACTGTGAGTTATGAGAGGGAGAAGGGAAACTTGACTGCCAAATTGTACATCCATCTGGTATGAGGCAGCGTTAGACCCTCGGAGATAAGTCGGCTAGTGACCAATGTATTGAATCGCGACGCAATTCCTGTGTTGCATCGTCATTAGGATGGTGGGAATGTCGCAATTAACTGTCAAATGTGCGTCGGATTTGAAAACTAGACTGACAAAGAGCGAACATCCGGTGACCGAGGCACCAATACCATTGTACATAGTTACGCTAGACATCGATGTATAGAATCGCGACGCTATTTGTGGGTTCCATCGTCAATACCAGGATGTGACAGTAAGAATTTACTGTGAGCTATGAGAGGGAGAAAACAAACTTGACTGCCAAATAGTACGTCCATGTGGTATGAGGCAGTGATAGACCCTCGGAGATAAGTCGGCTAGTGACCAATGTATTGAATCGCGAAATAATTTCTGTGTTGCAACGTCGTTAGGATGGTGGGAATGTCGCAATTAACTGTCAAATGTGCGTCGGATTTGAAAACTAGACTGACAAAGAGCGACCATCCGGTGACCGAGGCACCAATAGACCCTTGTAGATAGTTACGCTAGACATCGATGTATTGAATCGCGACGCTATTTGTGTGTTCCATCGTCGATACCAGGATCTGACTGTAAGAATTAGCTGTGAGATTTGAGTCGGAGACAAGAGACAGCCAAATCTGGTATCAGGCAGCGTTAGACCCTCGGAGATAAGTCGGCTAGTGACCAATGTATTGAATTGCGACGTAATTTCTGTGTTGCATCGTCATTAGGATGGTGGGAATGTCGCAATTAACTGTCAAATTTGCGTCGGATTCCCGTATCTTTACTCGCAGGAGAACGATCATGTGGTGACCCAGGCAAGCTTGGAGATAAGTCTGCTGGAAGACGATGTTCTGAAAACCATTGCAGTATGTGTGTTCCATTGTAATTGAGAGTATGGGAGGAATAAAATTAACTGCCAGTTTTGCTTCGGATTTGTAAACTATACTGACAAAACGCGACCATCCGGTGACCGAGACACTAATAGACCCTTGTAGATAGTTACGCTGGACATCGATGTATTGATCGCGACGGTATTTGTGTGTTCCATCGTCAATACCACGATCTGACGGTAAGAATTAACTGTGAGTTATGAGAGGGAGAAAACAAACTTGACTGCCAAACAGTACGTCCATCTGGTATGGTGCAGCGATAGACCCTCGGAGATAAGTCGGCTAGTGACCAATGTATTGAATCGCGAAGCAATTTCTGTGTTGCATCGTCATTAGGATGGTGGAAATGTCGCAATTAACTGTCAAATTTGCGTCGGATTCCCGAAACTTTACTCGTAGGACAACGATCATGTGGTGACCCAGGCAGTAATAGATGCTTGGAGATAAATCTGCTGGTAGACGATGTTCTGAAAACCATCGCAGTATGTGTGTTCCATCGTAATTGAGAGTATGGGAGGAATAACATTAACGACCAATCTTGCGTCGGATTTGTAAACTAGACTGACAAAACGCGACCAAACGGCGACCGAGGCACCAATAGACCCTTGTAGATAGTTACGCTGGACATCGATGTATTGAATCGCGACGCTATTTGTGTGTTCCATCGTCAATACCTGGATCTCACGGTAAGAATTAACTGTGAGTAATGAGAGGGAGAAAACAAACTTGAGTGCCAAAGAGTACGTCCATCTGGTATGAGGCAGCGATAGACCCTCGGAGCTAAGTCGGCTAATGACCAATGTATTGAATCGCGACGCAATTTCTGTGTTGCAACGTCGTTAGGATGGTGTGAATGTCGCAATTAACTGTCAAATTTGCGTCGGATTTGAAAACTAGACTGACAAAGAGCGAACATCCGGCGGCCGAGGCACCAGAGGCCCTTCTTGATAGTTACGCTAGACATCGATGTATTGAATCGCGACGCTATTTGTGTGTTCCATCGTCGGTACTAGGATCTGACGGTAAGAGTTAGCTGTGAGTTTTGAGTCGGAGACAAGAAACTTGACAGCCAAATTGTACATCCATCAGGTATGAGGCAGCGTTAGACCCTCGGAGATAAGTCGGCTAGTGACCAATGTATTGAACCGCGACGCAATTCCTGTGTTGCATCGTCATTAGGATGGTGGGAATGTCTCAATTAACTGTCAAATTTGCGTCGGATTCCCGAAACTTTACTCGCAGGAGAACGATCATGTGGTGACCCAGGCATGCTTGGAGATAAATCTGCTGGAAGACGATGTTCTGAAAACCATCGCAGTATGTGTGTTCCATCGTAATTGAAAGTATGGGAGGAATAAAATTAACTGCCAACCTTGCGTCGGATTTGTAAACTAGACTGACAAACCGCAACCAAACGGTGACCGAGGCACCAACAGACCCTTGTAGATAGTTACGCTAGACATGGATGTATTGCATCGCGACGCTATTTGTGTGTTCCATCGCCGATACCAGGATCTGACTGTAAGAATTAGCTGTGAGTTTTGAGTCGGAGGCAAGAAACTTGACAGCCAAATTGTACATCCATCTGGTATGAGGCAGCGTTAGACCCTCGGAGATAAGTCGGCTAGTGACCAATGTATTGCATCGCGACTCAATTTCTGTGTTGCATCGTCATTAGGATGGTGGGAATGTCGCAATTAACTCTCAAATTTGCGTCGGATTCCCGAAACTTTACTCGTAGGACAACGATCATGTGGTGACCCAGGCAGTAATAGATGCTTGGAGATAAATCTGATGGAAGACGATGTTCTGAAAACCATCGCAGTATGTGTGTTCCGTCGTCGTTGAGAGGATGAGAGAAAATAATTAACTGTCAGTTTTGCGTCGGATTTGAAAACTAGATGACAAAACGCGACCATCCGGTGACCGACGCACCAATAGACCCTTGTAAATAGTTACGCTGGACATCGATGTATAGATCGCGACGGTATTTGTGTGTTCCATCGTCAATACCAGGATCTGACTGTAAGAATTAGCTGTGAGTTTTGAGTCGGAGGCAAGAAACTTGACAGCCAAATTGTACATCCATCTGGTATGAGGCAGCGTTAGACCCTCGGAGATAAGTCGGCTAGTGACCAATGTTTTGAATCGCGACGTAATTTCTGTGTTTATCGTCATTAGGATGGTGGGAATGCCGCAATTAACTGTCAAATTTGCGTCGGATTCCCGTAACTTTACTCGCAGGAGAACGATCTTGTGGTGACCCAGGTATGCTTGGAGATAAATCTGCTATAAGACGATGTTCTGAAAACCATCGCAGTATGTGTGTTCCATTGTAATTGAGAGTATGGGAGGAATAAAATTAACTGCCAATCCTGCGTCGGATTTGTAAACTAGACTCACAAAACGCAACCATCCGGTGACCGAGGCACCAATAGACCCTTGTAGATAGTTACGCTGGACATCGATCTATTGAATCGCGACGCTATTTGTGTGTTCCATTGTCAATACCAGGATCTGACGGGAAGAATTAACTGTGAGTTGTGAGAGGGAGAAAACAAACTTGACTGCCAAAGAGTACGTCCATCTGGTATGAGGCAGCGATAGACCCTCGGAGATAAGTCGGCCAATGTATAGAATCACGACGCAATTTCTGTGTTGCATCGTCATTAGGGTAGTGGGAATGTCGCAATTAAACATCAAATTTGCGTCGGATTTGAAAACTAGACTGACAAAGCGCGAACATCCGGTGACCGAGGCACCAATAGATCCTTGTAAATAGTTACGCTAGACATCGATGTATTGAATCGCGACGCTATTTGTGTGTTCCATGGTCGATACAAGGTTCTGACGGTAAGAATTAACTGTGAGTTTTGAGTCGGAGACAAGAAACTTGACAGCCAAATTGTACATCCATCTGGTATGACGCAGCGTTAGATCCTCGGAGATAAGACGGCTAGTGACCAATGTATTGAATCGCGACGTAATTTCTGTGTTGCATCGTCATTAGGATGGTGGGAATGTCGCAATTAACTGTCAAATTTTCGTCGGATTCCCGTAACTTTACTCGCAGGAGAACGATCATGTGGTGACCCAGACATGCTTGGAGATAAATCTGCTGGAAGACGACGTTCTGAAAACCATCGCAGTATGTGTGTTCCATTGTAATTGAGAGTATGGGAGGAATAAAATTAACTGCCAGTTTTGCGTCGGATTTGTAAACTAGACTGACCAAACGCGACCATCCGGTGACCGAAGACCCAATAATACCTTGTAGATAGCTACGCTGGGCATCGATCTATTGAATCGCGACGCTATTTGTGTGTTCCATCGTCAATACCAGGATCTCACGGTAAGAATTAACTGTGAGTTATGAGAGGGAGAAAACAAACTTGACTGCCAAAGAGTACGTCCATCTGGTATGAGGCAGCGATAGACCCTCGGAGATAAGTCGGCCAATGTATAGAATCACGACGCAATTTCTGTGTTGCATCGTCATTAGGGTAGTGGGAATGTCGCAATTAAACATCAAATTTGCGTCGGATTTGAAAACTAGACTGACAAAGCGCGAACATCCGGTGACCGAGGCAGCAATAGATCCTTGTAAATAGTTACGCTAGACATCGATGTATTGAATCGCGACGCTATTTGTGTGTTCCATGGTCGATACAAGGTTCTGACGGTAAGAATTAACTGTGAGTTTTGAGTCGGAGACAAGAAACTTGACAGCCAAATTGTACATCCATCTGGTATGACGCAGCGTTAGATCCTCGGAGATAAGTCGGCTAGTTACCAATGTATTGAATCGCGACGTAATTTCTGTGTTGCATCGTCATTAGGATGGTGGGAATGTCGCAATTAACTGTCAAATTTTCGTCGGATTCCCGTAACTTTACTCGCAGGAGAACGATCATGAGGTGACCCAGACATGCTTGGAGATAAATCTGCTGGAAGACGACGTTCTGAAAACCATCGCAGTATGTGTGTTCCATTGTAATTGAGAGTATGGGAGGAATAAAATTAACTGCCAGTTTTGCGTCGGATTTGTAAACTAGACTGACCAAACGCGACCATCCGGTGACCGAAGACCCAATAGAACCTTGTAGATAGCTACGCTGGACATCGATCTATTGAATCGCGACGCTATTTGTGTGTTCCATCGTCAATACCAGGATCTCACGGTAAGAATTAACTGTGAGTTATGAGAGGGAGAAAACAAACTTGACTGCCAAAGAGTACGTTCATCTGGTATGAGGCAGCGATAGACACTCGGAGATAAGTCGGCTAGTGACCAATGTATCGAATCGCGACACAATTTCTGTGTTGCAACGTCGTTAGGTTGGTGGGAATGTCGCAATTAACTGTGAAATGTGCGTCGGATATGAGAACTAGACTGACAAAGAGCGAACATCCGGTGACCGAGGCACCAATAAACCCTTGTAGATAGTTACGCTAGACATCGATGTATTGAATCGCGACGCTATTTGTGTGTTCCATCGTCGATACCAGGATCTGACTTTAAGAATTAGCTGTTAGTTTTGAGTCGAAGACAAGAAACCTGACAGAAAGATTGTACATCCATCTAGTATGAGGCAGCGTTAGACCCTCGGAGATAAGTCGGCTAGTGACCAATGTATTGAATCGCGACGTAATTTCTGTGTTGCATCGACATTAGGATGGTGGGAATGTCGCAATTAACTGTCAAATTTGCGTCGGATTCCCGTAACTTTACTCGCAGGAGAACGATCATGTGGTGACCCAGACATGCTTGGAGATAAATCTGCTGGAAGACGACGTTCTGAAAACCATCGCAGTATGTGTGTTCCATTGTAATTGAGAGTATGGGAGGAATAAAATTAACTGCCAATCTTGCGTCGGATTTGTAAACTAGACTCACAAAACGCAACCATCCGGTGACCGAGGCACCAATAGACCCTTGTAGATAGTTACGCTGGACATCGATCTATTGAATCGCGACGCTATTTGTGTGTTCCATTGTCAATACCAGGATCTCACGGTAAGAATTAACTGTGAGTTATGAGAGGGATAAAACAAACTTGACTGCCAAAGAGTACGTCCATCTGCTATGAGGCAGCAATAGACCCTCGGCTAGTGACCAATGTATTGAATCGCGACACAATTTCTGTGTTGCATCGTCATTAGGATGGTGGGAATGTCGCAATTAACTGTCAAATTTGCGTCGGATTCCCGAAACTTTACTCGTAGGACCACGATCATGTGGTGACCCAGGCAGTAATAGATGCTTGGAGATAAATCTGATGGAAGACGATGTTCTGAAAACCATCGCAGTATGTGTGTTCCGTCGTCATTGAGAGGATGAGAGAACATAATTTAACTGTCAGTTTTGCGTCGGATTTGAAAACTAGATGACAAACCGCGACCATCCGTTGAATGAGGCACTAATAGACCCTTGTAGATAGTTACGCTGGACATCGATATATTGAATCGCGACGCTATTTGTGTGTTCCATCGTCAATACCAGGATCTGACGGTAAGAATTAACTGTGAGTTATGAGAGGGAGAAAACAAACTTGACTGCCAAAGAGTACGTCCATCTGGTATGAGGCAGCGATAGACCCTCGGAGATAAGTCGGCCAATGTATAGAATCACGACGCAATTTCTGTGTTGCATCGTCATTAGGGTAGTGGGAATGTCGCAATTAAACGTCAAATTTGCGTCGGATTTGAAAACTAGACTGACAAAGCGCGAACATCCGGTGACCGAGGCACCAATAAATCCTTGTAAATAGTTACGCTAGACATCGATGTATTGAATCGCGACGCTATTTGTGTGTTCCATGGTCGATACAAGGTTCTGACGGTAAGAATTAACTGTGAGTTTTGAGTCGGAGACAAGAAACTTGACAGCCAAATTGTACATCCATCTGGTATGAGGCAGCGTTAGACCCTCGGAGATAAGTCGGCTAGTGACCAATGTATTGAATCGCGACGTAATTTCTGTGTTGCATCGTCATTAGGATGGTGGGAATGTCGCAATTAACTGTCAAATTTGCGTCGGATTCCCGTAACTTTACTCGCAGGAGAACGATCATGTGGTGACCCAGACATGCTTGGAGATAAATCTGCTGGAAGACGACGTTCTGAAAACCATCGCAGTATGTGTGTTCCATTGTAATTGAGAGTATGGGAGGAATAAGATTAACTGCCAGTTTTGCGTCGGATTTGTAAACTAGACTGACCAAACGCGACCATCCGGTGACCGAGGACCCAATAGAACCTTGTAGATAGCTACGCTGGACATCGATCTATTGAATCGCGACGCTATTTGTGTGTTCCATCGTCAATACCAGGATCTCACGGTAAGAATTAACTGTGAGTTATGAGAGGGAGAAAACAAACTTGACTGCCAAAGAGTACGTCAGTCTGGTATGTGGCAGCGATAGACCCTCGGAGATAAGTCGGCTAGTGACCAATGTATTGAATCGCGACGCAATTCCTGTGTTGCAACGTCGTTAGGATGGTGTGAATGTCGCAATTAACTGTCAAATGAGCGTCGGACTTGAAAACTAGACTGACAAAGAGCGGATATCTGGTGGCCGAGGCACCAATAGACCCTTGTAGATAGTTACGCCAGACATCGATGTATTGAATCGCGACGCTATTTGTGTGTTCCATCATCGATACCAGGATCTGACGGTAAGAATTAGCTGTGAGTTTTGGGTCGGAGACAAGAATCTTGACAGCCAAATTGTACATCCATCTGGTATGAGGCAGCGTTAGACCCTCGGAGATAAGTCGGCTAGTGGCCAATGTATTGAATCGCGACACAATTTCTGTGTTGCAACGTCGTTAGGATGGTGGGAATGTCGCAATTAACTGTCAAATTTGCGTCGGATTCCCGTAACTTTACTCGCAGGAGAACGATCATGTGGTGACCCAGGCATGCTTGGAGATAAATCTGCTGGAAGACGATGTTCTGAAAACCATCGCAGTATGTGTGTTCCATTGTAATTGAGAGTATGGGAGGAATAAAATTAACTGCCAGTTTTGCGTCGGATTTGTAAACTAGACTGACAAAACGCGACCATCCGGTGGCCGAGGACCCAATAGACCCTTGTAGATAGTTACGCTGGACATCGATCTATTGAATCGCGACGCTATTTGTGTGATCCATCGTCAATACCAGGATCTCACGGTAAGAATTAACTGTGAGTTATGAGAGGGAGAAAACAAACTTGACTGCCAAAGAGTACGTCCATCTGGTATGAGGCAGCAATAGACCCTCGGAGATAAGTCGGCTAGTGACCAATGTATTGAATCGAGACACAATTTCTCCGTTGCAACGTCGTTAGGATGCTGGGAATGACGCAATTAACTGTCAAATGTGCGTCGGATTTGAAAACTAGACTGACAAAGAGCGAACATCCGGTGACTGAGGCATCAATAGACCGTTGTAGATAGTTACGCTAGACATCGATGTATTGAATCGCGACGCTATTTGTGTGTTCCTCCGTCGATATCAGGATCTGACTGTAAGAATTAGCTGTGAGTTTTGAGTCGGAGACAAGAAACTTGACAGCCAAATTGTACATCCATCTGGTATGAGGCAGCGTTAGACCCTCGGAGATAAGTCGGCTAGTGACCAATGTATTGAATCGCGACGTAATTTCTGTGTTGCATCGTCATTAGGATGGTGGGAATGTCGCAATTAACTGTCAAATTTGCGTCGGATTCCCGTAACTTTACTCGCAGGAGAACGATCATGTGGTGACCCAGACATGCTTGGAGATAAATCTGCTGGAAGACGACGTTCTGAAAACCATCGCAGTATGTGTGTTCCATTGTAATTGAGAGTATGGGAGGAATAAGATTAACTGCCAGTTTTGCGTCGGATTTGTAAACTAGACTGACCAAACGCGACCATCCGGTGACCGAGGACCCAATAGAACCTTGTAGATAGCTACGCTGGACATCGATCTATTGAATCGCGACGCTATTTGTGTGTTCCATCGTCAATACCAGGATCTCACGGTAAGAATTAACTGTGAGTTATGAGAGGGAGAAAACAAACTTGACTGCCAAAGAGTACGTCCATCTGGTATGAGGCAGCGATAGACACTCGGAGATAAGTCGGCTAGTGACCAATGTATTGAATCGCGACACAATTTCTGTGTTGCAACGTCGTTAGGATGGTGGGAATGTCGCAATTAACTGTGAAATGTGCGTCGGACATGAGAACTAGACTGACAAAGAGCGAACATCCGGTGACCGAGGCACCAATAAACCCTTGTAGATAGTTACGCTGGACATCGATGTATTGAATCGCGACGCTATTTGTGTGTTCCATCGTCGATACCAGGATCTGACTTTAAGAATTAGCTGTTAGTTTTGAGTCGAAGACAAGAAACCTGACAGAAAGATTGTACATCCATCTAGTATGAGGCAGCGTTAGACCCTCGGAGATAAGTCGGCTAGTGACCAATGTATTGAATCGCGACGTAATTTCTGTGTTGCATCGACATTAGGATGGTGGGAATGTCGCAATTAACTGTCAAATTTGCGTCGGATTCCCGTAACTTTACTCGCAGGAGAACGATCATGTGGTGACCCAGACATGCTTGGAGATAAATCTGCTGGAAGACGACGTTCTGAAAACCATCGCAGTATGTGTGTTCCATTGTAATTGAGAGTATGGGAGGAATAAAATTAACTGCCAATCTTGCGTCGGATTTGTAAACTAGACTCACAAAACGCAACCATCCGGTGACCGAGGCACCAATAGACCCTTGTAGATAGTTACGCTGGACATCGATCTATTGAATCGCGACGCTATTTGTGTGTTCCATTGTCAATACCAGGATCTCACGGTAAGAATTAACTGTGAGTTATGAGAGGGAGAAAACAAACTTGACTGCCAAAGAGTACGTCCATCTGCTATGAGGCAGCAATAGACCCTCGGAGATAAGTCGGCTAGTGACCAATGTATTGAATCGCGACACAATTTCTGTGTTGCATCGTCATTAGGATGGTGGGAATGTCGCAATTAACTGTCAAATTTGCGTCGGATTCCCGAAGCTTTACTCGTAGGACCACGATCATGTGGTGACCCAGGCAGTAATAGATGCTTGGAGATAAATCTGATGGAAGACGATGTTCTGAAAACCATCGCAGTATGTGTGTTCCGTCGTCATTGAGAGGATGAGAGAACATAATTTAACTGTCAGTTTTGCGTCGGATTTGAAAACTAGATGACAAACCGCGACCATCCGTTGAATGAGGCACTAATAGACCCTTGTAGATAGTTACGCTGGACATCGATATATTGAATCGCGACGCTATTTGTGTGTTCCATCGTCAATACCAGGATCTGACGGTAAGAATTAACTGTGAGTTATGAGAGGGAGAAAACAAACTTGACAGCCAAAGAGTACGTCCATCTGGTATGAGGCAGCGATAGACCCTCGGAGATAAGTCGGCCAATGTATAGAATCACGACGCAATTTCTGTGTTGCATCGTCATTAGGGTAGTGGGAATGTCGCAATTAAACGTCAAATTTGCGTCGGATTTGAAAACTAGACTGACAAAGCGCGAACATCCGGTGACCGAGGCACCAATAAATCGTTGTAAATAGTTACGCTAGACATCGATGTATTGAATCGCGACGCTATTTGTGTGTTCCATGGTCGATACAAGGTTCTGACGGTAAGAATTAACTGTGAGTTTTGAGTCGGAGACAAGAAACTTGACAGCCAAATTGTACATCCATCTGGTATGAGGCAGCGTTAGACCCTCGCAGATAAGTCGGCTAGTGACCAATGTATTGAATCGCGACGTAATTTCTGTGTTGCATCGTCATTAGGATGGTGGGAATGTCGCAATTAACTGTCAAATTTGCGTCGGATTCCCGTAACTTTACTCGCAGGAGAACGATCATGTGGTGACCCAGACATGCTTGGAGATAAATCTGCTGGAAGACGACGTTCTGAAAACCATCGCAGTATGTGTGTTCCATTGTAATTGAGAGTATGGGAGGAATAAGATTAACTGCCAGTTTTGCGTCGGATTTGTAAACTAGACTGACCAAACGCGACCATCCGGTGACCGAGGACCCAATAGAACCTTGTAGATAGCTACGCTGGACATCGATCTATTGAATCGCGACGCTATTTGTGTGTTCCATCGTCAATACCAGGATCTCACGGTAAGAATTAACTGTGAGTTATGAGAGGGAGAAAACAAACTTGACTGCCAAAGAGTACGTCCGTCAGGTATGTGGCAGCGATAGACCCTCGGAGATAAGTCGGCTAGTGACCAATGTATTGAATCGCGACGCAATTCCTGTGTTGCAACGTCGTTAGGATGGTGTGAATGTCGCAATTAACTGTCAAATGAGCGTCGGACTTGAAAACTAGACTGACAAAGAGCGGATATCTGGTGGCCGAGGCACCAATAGACCCTTGTAGATAGTTACGCCAGACATCGATGTATTGAATCGCGACGCTATTTGTGTGTTCCATCATCGATACCAGGATCTGACGGTAAGAATTAGCTGTGAGTTTTGGGTCGGAGACAAGAATCTTCACAGCCAAATTGTACATCCATCTGGTATGAGGCAGCGTTAGACCCTCGGAGATAAGTCGGCTAGTGGCCAATGTATTGAATCGCGACGTAATTTCTGTGTTGCATCGTCATTAGGATGGTGGGAATGTCGCAATTAACTGTCAAATTTGCGTCGGATTCCCGTAACTTTACTCGCAGGAGAACGATCATGTGGTGACCCAGACATGCTTGGAGATAAATCTGCTGGAAGACGACGTTCTGAAAACCATCGCAGTATGTGTGTTCCATTGTAATTGAGAGTATGGGAGGAATAAAATTAACTGCCAATCTTGCGTCGGATTTGTAAACTAGACTCACAAAACGCAACCATCCGGTGACCGAGGCACCAATAGACCGTTGTAGATAGTTACGCTGGACGTCGATCTATTGAATCGCGACGCTATTTGTGTGTTCCATTGTCAATACCAGGATCTCACGGTAAGAATTAACTGTGAGTTATGAGAGGGAGAAAACAAACTTGACTGCCAAAGAGTACGTCCATCTGGTATGAGGCAGCGATAGACCCTCGGTGATAAGTCGGCCAATGTATAGAATCACGACGCAATTTCTGTGTTGCATCGTCATTAGGGTAGTGGGAATGTCGCAATTAAACGTCAAATTTGCGTCGGATTTGAAAACTGGACTGACAAAGCGCGAACATCCGGTGACCGAGGCACCAATAGATCCTTGTAAATAGTTACGCTAGACATCGATGTATTGAATCGCGACGCTATTTGTGTGTTCCATGGTCGATACAAGGTTCTGACGGTAAGAATTAACTGTGAGTTTTGAGTCGGAGACAAGAAACTTGACAGCCAAATTATACATCCATCTGGTATGAGGCAGCGATAGACCCTTGTAGATAGTTACGCCAGACATCGATGTATTGAATCGCGACGCTATTTGTGTGTTCCATCATCGATACCAGGATCTGACGGTAAGAATTAGCTGTGAGTTTTGGGTCGGAGACAAGAATCTTGACAGCCAAATTGTACATCCATCTGGTATGAGGCAGCGTTAGACCCTCGGAGATAAGTCGGCTAGTGACCAATGTATTGAATCGAGACACAATTTCTCCGTTGCAACGTCGTTAGGATGCTGGGAATGACGCAATTAACTGTCAAATGTGCGTCGGATTTGAAAACTAGACTGACAATGAGCGAACATCCGGTGACCGAGGCACCAATAGACCGTTGTAGATAGTTACGCTAGACATCGATGTATTGAATCGCGACGCTATTTGTGTGTTCCTCCGTCGATATCAGGATCTGACTGTAAGAATTAGCTGTGAGTTTTGAGTCGGAGACAAGAAACTTGACAGCCAAATTGTACATCCATCTGGTATGAGGCAGCGTTAGACCCTCGGAGATAAGTCGGCTAGTGACCAATGTATTGAATCGCGACGTAATTTCTGTGTTGCATCGTCATTAGGATGGTGGGAATGTCGCAATTAACTGTCAAATTTGCGTGGGATTCCCGTAACTTTACTCGCAGGAGAACGATCATGTGGTGACCCAGACATGCTTGGAGATAAATCTGCTGGAAGACGACGTTCTGAAAACCATCGCAGTATGTGTGTTCCATTGTAATTGAGAGAATGGGAGGAATAAAATTAACTGCCAGTTTTGCGTCGGATTTGTAAACTAGACTGACCAAACGCGACCATCCGGTGACCGAGGACCCAATAGAACCTTGTAGATAGCTACGCTGGACATCGATCTATTGAATCGCGACGCTATTTGTGTGTTCCATCGTCAATACCAGGATGTCACGGTAAGAATTAACTGTGAGTTATGAAAGGGAGAAAACAAACTTGACTGCCAAATAGTACGTCCATCTGGTATGAGGCAGCGATAGACCCTCGGAGAAAGTCGGCTAGTGACCAATGTATTGAATCACGTCACAATTTCTGTGTTGCAACGTCGTTAGGATGGTGGGAATGTCGCAATTAACTGCCAAATGTGCGTCGGATTTGAAAACTAGACTGACAAAGAGCGAACATCCGGAGGCCGAGGCACCAATAGACCCTTGTAGATAGTTACGCTAGACATCGATGCATTGAATCGCGACGCTATTTGTGTGTTCCATCGTCGATACTAGCATCTGACGGTAAGAGTTAGCTGTGAGTTTTGAGTCGGAGACAAGAAACTTGACAGACAAATTGTACATCCATCTGGTATGAGGCAGCGTTAGACCGTCGGAGATAAGTCGGCTAGTGACCAATGTATTGAATCGCGACGCAATTCCTGTGTTGCATCGTCATTAGGATGGTGGGAATGTCTCAATTAACTGTCAAATTTGCGTCGGATTCCCGAAACTTTACTCGCAGGAGAACGATCATGTGGTCACCCAGGCATGCTTGGAGATAAATCTGCTGGAAGACGATGTTCTGAAAACCATCGCAGTATGTGTGTTCCATCGTAATTGAGAGTATGGGAGGAATAAAATTAACTGCCAATCTTGCGTCGGATTTGTAAACTAGACTGACAAAACGCGACCAAACGGTGACCGAGGACCCAATAGAACCTTGTAGATAGCTACGCTGGACATCGATCTATTGAATCGCGACGCTATTTGTGTGTTCCATCGTCAATACCAGGATCTCACGGTAAGAATTAACTGTGAGTTATGAGAGGGAGAAAACAAACTTGACTGCCAAAGAGTACGTCCATCTGGTATGAGGCAGCGATAGACACTCGGAGATAAGTCGGCTAGTGACCAATGTATTGAATCGCGACACAATTTCTGTGTTGCAACGTCGTTAGGATGGTGGGAATGTCGCAATTAACTGTGAAATGTGCGTCGGACATGAGAACTAGACTGACAAAGAGCGAACATCCGGTGACCGAGGCACCAATAAACCCTTGTAGATAGTTACGCTGGACATCGATGTATTGAATCGCGACGCTATTTGTGTGTTCCATCGTCGATACCAGGATCTGACTTTAAGAATTAGCTGTTAGTTTTGAGTCGAAGACAAGAAACCTGACAGAAAGATTGTACATCCATCTAGTATGAGGCAGCGTTAGACCCTCGGAGATAAGTCGGCTAGTGACCAATGTATTGAATCGCGACGTAATTTCTGTGTTGCATCGACATTAGGATGGTGGGAATGTCGCAATTAACTGTCAAATTTGCGTCGGATTCCCGTAACTTTACTCGCAGGAGAACGATCATGTGGTGACCCAGACATGCTTGGAGATAAATCTGCTGGAAGACGACGTTCTGAAAACCATCGCAGTATGTGTGTTCCATTGTAATTGAGAGTATGGGAGGAATAAAATTAACTGCCAATCTTGCGTCGGATTTGTAAACTAGACTCACAAAACGCAACCATCCGGTGACCGAGGCACCAATAGACCCTTGTAGATAGTTACGCTGGACATCGATCTATTGAATCGCGACGCTATTTGTGTGTTCCATTGTCAATACCAGGATCTCACGGTAAGAATTAACTGTGAGTTATGAGAGGGAGAAAACAAACTTGACTGCCAAAGAGTACGTCCATCTGCTATGAGGCAGCAATAGACCCTCGGAGATAAGTCGGCTAGTGACCAATGTATTGAATCGCGACACAATTTCTGTGTTGCATCGTCATTAGGATGGTGGGAATGTCGCAATTAACTGTCAAATTTGCGTCGGATTCCCGAAGCTTTACTCGTAGGACCACGATCATGTGGTGACCCAGGCAGTAATAGATGCTTGGAGATAAATCTGATGGAAGACGATGTTCTGAAAACCATCGCAGTATGTGTGTTCCGTCGTCATTGAGAGGATGAGAGAACATAATTTAACTGTCAGTTTTGCGTCGGATTTGAAAACTAGATGACAAACCGCGACCATCCGTTGAATGAGGCACTAATAGACCCTTGTAGATAGTTACGCTGGACATCGATATATTGAATCGCGACGCTATTTGTGTGTTCCATCGTCAATACCAGGATCTGACGGTAAGAATTAACTGTGAGTTATGAGAGGGAGAAAACAAACTTGACAGCCAAAGAGTACGTCCATCTGGTATGAGGCAGCGATAGACCCTCGGAGATAAGTCGGCCAATGTATAGAATCACGACGCAATTTCTGTGTTGCATCGTCATTAGGGTAGTGGGAATGTCGCAATTAAACGTCAAATTTGCGTCGGATTTGAAAACTAGACTGACAAAGCGCGAACATCCGGTGACCGAGGCACCAATAAATCCTTGTAAATAGTTACGCTAGACATCGATGTATTGAATCGCGACGCTATTTGTGTGTTCCATGGTCGATACAAGGTTCTGACGGTAAGAATTAACTGTGAGTTTTGAGTCGGAGACAAGAAACTTGACAGCCAAATTGTACATCCATCTGGTATGAGGCAGCGTTAGACCCTCGCAGATAAGTCGGCTAGTGACCAATGTATTGAATCGCGACGTAATTTCTGTGTTGCATCGTCATTAGGATGGTGGGAATGTCGCAATTAACTGTCAAATTTGCGTCGGATTCCCGTAACTTTACTCGCAGGAGAACGATCATGTGGTGACCCAGACATGCTTGGAGATAAATCTGCTGGAAGACGACGTTCTGAAAACCATCGCAGTATGTGTGTTCCATTGTAATTGAGAGTATGGGAGGAATAAGATTAACTGCCAGTTTTGCGTCGGATTTGTAAACTAGACTGACCAAACGCGACCATCCGGTGACCGAGGACCCAATAGAACCTTGTAGATAGCTACGCTGGACATCGATCTATTGAATCGCGACGCTATTTGTGTGTTCCATCGTCAATACCAGGATCTCACGGTAAGAATTAACTGTGAGTTATGAGAGGGAGAAAACAAACTTGACTGCCAAAGAGTACGTCCGTCAGGTATGTGGCAGCGATAGACCCTCGGAGATAAGTCGGCTAGTGACCAATGTATTGAATCGCGACGCAATTCCTGTGTTGCAACGTCGTTAGGATGGTGTGAATGTCGCAATTAACTGTCAAATGAGCGTCGGACTTGAAAACTAGACTGACAAAGAGCGGATATCTGGTGGCCGAGGCACCAATAGACCCTTGTAGATAGTTACGCCAGACATCGATGTATTGAATCGCGACGCTATTTGTGTGTTCCATCATCGATACCAGGATCTGACGGTAAGAATTAGCTGTGAGTTTTGGGTCGGAGACAAGAATCTTCACAGCCAAATTGTACATCCATCTGGTATGAGGCAGCGTTAGACCCTCGGAGATAAGTCGGCTAGTGGCCAATGTATTGAATCGCGACGTAATTTCTGTGTTGCATCGTCATTAGGATGGTGGGAATGTCGCAATTAACTGTCAAATTTGCGTCGGATTCCCGTAACTTTACTCGCAGGAGAACGATCATGTGGTGACCCAGACATGCTTGGAGATAAATCTGCTGGAAGACGACGTTCTGAAAACCATCGCAGTATGTGTGTTCCATTGTAATTGAGAGTATGGGAGGAATAAAATTAACTGCCAATCTTGCGTCGGATTTGTAAACTAGACTCACAAAACGCAACCATCCGGTGACCGAGGCACCAATAGACCGTTGTAGATAGTTACGCTGGACGTCGATCTATTGAATCGCGACGCTATTTGTGTGTTCCATTGTCAATACCAGGATCTCACGGTAAGAATTAACTGTGAGTTATGAGAGGGAGAAAACAAACTTGACTGCCAAAGAGTACGTCCATCTGGTATGAGGCAGCGATAGACCCTCGGTGATAAGTCGGCCAATGTATAGAATCACGACGCAATTTCTGTGTTGCATCGTCATTAGGGTAGTGGGAATGTCGCAATTAAACGTCAAATTTGCGTCGGATTTGAAAACTGGACTGACAAAGCGCGAACATCCGGTGACCGAGGCACCAATAGATCCTTGTAAATAGTTACGCTAGACATCGATGTATTGAATCGCGACGCTATTTGTGTGTTCCATGGTCGATACAAGGTTCTGACGGTAAGAATTAACTGTGAGTTTTGAGTCGGAGACAAGAAACTTGACAGCCAAATTATACATCCATCTGGTATGAGGCAGCGATAGACCCTTGTAGATAGTTACGCCAGACATCGATGTATTGAATCGCGACGCTATTTGTGTGTTCCATCATCGATACCAGGATCTGACGGTAAGAATTAGCTGTGAGTTTTGGGTCGGAGACAAGAATCTTGACAGCCAAATTGTACATCCATCTGGTATGAGGCAGCGTTAGACCCTCGGAGATAAGTCGGCTAGTGACCAATGTATTGAATCGAGACACAATTTCTCCGTTGCAACGTCGTTAGGATGCTGGGAATGACGCAATTAACTGTCAAATGTGCGTCGGATTTGAAAACTAGACTGACAATGAGCGAACATCCGGTGACCGAGGCACCAATAGACCGTTGTAGATAGTTACGCTAGACATCGATGTATTGAATCGCGACGCTATTTGTGTGTTCCTCCGTCGATATCAGGATCTGACTGTAAGAATTAGCTGTGAGTTTTGAGTCGGAGACAAGAAACTTGACAGCCAAATTGTACATCCATCTGGTATGAGGCAGCGTTAGACCCTCGGAGATAAGTCGGCTAGTGACCAATGTATTGAATCGCGACGTAATTTCTGTGTTGCATCGTCATTAGGATGGTGGGAATGTCGCAATTAACTGTCAAATTTGCGTGGGATTCCCGTAACTTTACTCGCAGGAGAACGATCATGTGGTGACCCAGACATGCTTGGAGATAAATCTGCTGGAAGACGACGTTCTGAAAACCATCGCAGTATGTGTGTTCCATTGTAATTGAGAGAATGGGAGGAATAAAATTAACTGCCAGTTTTGCGTCGGATTTGTAAACTAGACTGACCAAACGCGACCATCCGGTGACCGAGGACCCAATAGAACCTTGTAGATAGCTACGCTGGACATCGATCTATTGAATCGCGACGCTATTTGTGTGTTCCATCGTCAATACCAGGATGTCACGGTAAGAATTAACTGTGAGTTATGAAAGGGAGAAAACAAACTTGACTGCCAAATAGTACGTCCATCTGGTATGAGGCAGCGATAGACCCTCGGAGAAAGTCGGCTAGTGACCAATGTATTGAATCACGTCACAATTTCTGTGTTGCAACGTCGTTAGGATGGTGGGAATGTCGCAATTAACTGCCAAATGTGCGTCGGATTTGAAAACTAGACTGACAAAGAGCGAACATCCGGAGGCCGAGGCACCAATAGACCCTTGTAGATAGTTACGCTAGACATCGATGCATTGAATCGCGACGCTATTTGTGTGTTCCATCGTCGATACTAGCATCTGACGGTAAGAGTTAGCTGTGAGTTTTGAGTCGGAGACAAGAAACTTGACAGACAAATTGTACATCCATCTGGTATGAGGCAGCGTTAGACCGTCGGAGATAAGTCGGCTAGTGACCAATGTATTGAATCGCGACGCAATTCCTGTGTTGCATCGTCATTAGGATGGTGGGAATGTCTCAATTAACTGTCAAATTTGCGTCGGATTCCCGAAACTTTACTCGCAGGAGAACGATCATGTGGTCACCCAGGCATGCTTGGAGATAAATCTGCTGGAAGACGATGTTCTGAAAACCATCGCAGTATGTGTGTTCCATCGTAATTGAGAGTATGGGAGGAATAAAATTAACTGCCAATCTTGCGTCGGATTTGTAAACTAGACTGACAAAACGCGACCAAACGGTGACCGAGGCACCAATAGACCCTTGTAGATAGTTACGCTGGACATCGATCTATTGAATCGCGACGCTATTTGTGTGTTCCATCGTCAATACCAGGATCTGACGGTAAGAATTAACTGTGAGTTATGAAAGGGAGAAAACAAACTTGACTGCCAAAGGGTACGTCCATCTGGTATAAGGCAGCCCTCGGAGATAAGTCGGCCAATGTATAGAATCGCGGCGCCATTTCTGTGTTGCCTCGTCATTAGGGTAGTAGGAATGTCGCAATTAAACGTCAAATTTGCGTCGCATTTGAAAACTAGACTGACAAAGCGCGAACATCCGGTGACCGATGCATCAATAGACCCTCGTAAATAGTTACGCTGGACATCGATCTATTGAATCGCGACGCTATTTGTGTGTTCCATCGTCAATACCAGGATCTGACGGTAAGAATTTACTGTGAGTTATGAGAGGGAGAAAACAAACTTGACTGCCAAATAGTACGTCCATCTGGTATGAGGCAGCGATAGACCCTCGGAGAAAGTCGGCTAGTGACCAATGTATTGAATCACGTCACAAATTCTGTGTTGCAACGTCGTTAGGATGGTGGGAATGTCGCAATTAACTGCCAAATGTGCGTCGGATTTGAAAACTAGACTGACAAAGAGCGAACATCCGGAGGCCGAGGCACCAATAGACCCTTGTAGATAGTTACGCTAGACATCGATCTACTGAATCGCGACGCTATTTGTGTGTTCCATGGTCGATACCAGGATCTGACTGTAAGAATTAGCTGTGAGTTTTGAGTCGGAGACAAGAAACTTGACAGCCAAATCTGGTATGAGGCAGCGTTAGACCCTCGGAGATAAGTCGGCTAGTGACCAATGTATTGCATCGCGACTCAATTTCTGTGTTGCATCGTCATTAGGATGGTGGAAATGTCGCAATTAACTCTCAAATTTGCGTCGGATTCCCGAAACTTTACTCGTAGGACAACGATCATGTGGTGACCCAGGCAGTAATAGATGCTTGGAGATAAATCTGATGGAAGACGATGTTCTGAAAACCATCGCAGTATGTGTGTTCCGTCGTCATTGAGAGGATGAGAGAAAATAATTAACTGTCAGTTTTGCGTCGGATTTGAAAACTAGATGACAAAACGCGACCATCCGGTGACCGACGCACCAATAGACCCTTGTAGATAGTTACGCTAAACATCGATCTATTGAATCGCGACGCTATTTGTGTGTTCCATCGTCAATACCGGGATCTGACAGTAAGAATTAACTGTGAGTTATGAAAGGGAGAAAACAAACTTGACTGCCAAAGAGTACGTCCATCTGGTATGAGGCAGCGATTGACCCTCGGAGATAAGTCGGCCAATGTATAGAATCGCGACGCAATTTCTGTGTTGCCTCGTCATTAGGGTAGTGGGAATGTCGCAATTAAACGTCAAATTTGCGACGCATTTGAAAACTAGACTGATAAAGCGCGAACATCCGGTGACCGATGCACCAATAGACCCTTGTAAATAGTTACGCTGGACATCGATGTATAGATCGCGACGGTATTTGTGTGTTCCATCGTCAATACCAGGATCTGACGGTAAGTATTAACTGTGAGTTATGAGAGGGAGAAGAGAAACTTGACTGCCAAATTGTACATCCATATGGTATGAGGCAGCGTTAGACCCTCGGAGATAAGTCGGCTAGTGACCAATGTATCGAATCGCGACGCTATTTCTGTGTTGCAACGTCGTTAGGATGGTGTGAATGTCGCAATTAACTGTCAAATTTGCGTCGGATTTGAAAACTAGACTGACAAAGAGCGAACATCCGGAGGCCGAGGCCCCAATTGACCCTTGTAGATATTTACGCTAGACATTGATGTATTGAATCGCGGCGCTATTTGTGTGTTCCATCGTCGATAGCAGGATCTGACTGTAAGAATTAGCTGTGAGTTTTGAGTCGGAGGCAAGAAACTTGACAGCCAAATTGTACATCCATCTGGTATGAGGCAGCGTTAGACCCTCGGAGATAAGTCGGCTAGTGACCAATGTTTTGAATCGCGACGTAATTTCTGTGTTTATCGTCATTAGGATGGTGGGAATGCCGCAATTAACTGTCAAATTTGCGTCGGATTCCCGTAACTTTACTCGCAGGAGAACGATCTTGTGGTGACCCAGGTATGCTTGGAGATAAATCTGCTATAAGACGATGTTCTGAAAACCATCGCAGTATGTGTGTTCCATTGTAATTGAGAGTATGGGAGGAATAAAATTAACTGCCAATCTTGCGTCGGATTTGTAAACTAGACTCACAAAACGCAACCATCCGGTGACCGAGGCACCAATAGACCCTTGTAGATAGTTACGCTGGACATCGATCTAATGAATCGCGACGCTATTTGTGTGTTCCATTGTCAATACCAGGATCTGACGGGAAGAATTAACTGTGAGTTGTGAGAGGGAGAAAACAAACTTGACTGCCAAAGAGTACGTCCATCTGGTATGAGGCAGCGATAGACCCTCGGAGATAAGTCGGCCAATGTATAGAATCACGACGCAATTTCTGTGTTGCATCGTCATTAGGGTAGTGGGAATGTCGCAATTAAACATCAAATTTGCGTCGGATTTGAAAACTAGACTGACAAAGCGCGAACATGCGGTGACCGAGGCACCAATAGATCCTTGTAAATAGTTACGCTAGACATCGATGTATTGAATCGCGACGCTATTTGTGTGTTCCATGGTCGATACAAGGTTCTGACGGTAAGAATTAACTGTGAGTTTTGAGTCGGAGACAAGAAACTTGACAGCC
The DNA here is from genome assembly GCF_023897955.1 of Schistocerca gregaria. Lineage (NCBI taxonomy): Eukaryota > Metazoa > Arthropoda > Insecta > Orthoptera > Acrididae > Schistocerca > Schistocerca gregaria. The sequence continues at coordinate 2,007,728 of NW_026061833.1, read as the reverse complement.
AAATTGTACATCCATCTGGTATGACGCAGCGTTAGATCCTCGGAGAAAAGTCGGCTAGTGACCAATGTATTGAATCGCGACGTAATTTCTGTGTTGCATCGTCATTAGGATGGTGGGAATGTCGCAATTAACTGTCAAATTTTCGTCGGATTCCCGTAACTTTACTCGCAGGAGAACGATCATGTGGTGACCCAGACATGCTTGGAGATAAATCTGCTGGAAGACGACGTTCTGAAAACCATCGCAGTATGTGTGTTCCATTGTAATTGAGAGTATGGGAGGAATAAAATTAACTGCCAGTTTTGCGTCGGATTTGTAAACTAGACTGACCAAACGCGACCATCCGGTGACCGAGGACCCAATAGAACCTTGTAGATAGCTACGCTGGACATCGATCTATTGAATCGCGACGCTATTTGTGTGTTCCATCGTCAATACCAGGATCTCACGGTAAGAATTAACTGTGAGTTATGAGAGGGAGAAAACAAACTTGACTGCCAAAGAGTACGTCCATCTGGTATGAGGCAGCGATAGACCCTCGGAGATAAGTCGGCTAGTGGCCAATGTATTGAATCGCGACACAATTTCTGTGTTGCAACGTCGTTAGGATGGTGGGAATGTCGCAATTAACTGTCAAATGTGCGTCGGATATGAGAACTAGACTGACAAAGAGCGAACATCCGGTGACCGAGGCACCAATAAACCCTTGTAGATAGTTACGCTAGACATCGATGTATTGAATCGCGACGCTATTTGTGTGTTCCATCGTCGATACCAGGATCTGACTTTAAGAATTAGCTGTTAGTTTTGAGTCGAAGACAAGAAACCTGACAGAAAGATTGTACATCCATCTGGTATGAGGCAGCGTTAGACCCTCGGGGATAAGTCGGCTAGTGACCAATGTATTGAATCGCGACGTAATTTCTGTGTTGCATCGTCATTAGGATGGTGGGAATGTCGCAATTAACTGTCAAATTTGCGTCGGATTCCCGTAACTTTACTCGCAGGAGAACGATCATGTGGTGACCCAGACATGCTTGGAGATAAATCTGCTGGAAGACGACGTTCTGAAAACCATCGCAGTATGTGTGTTCCATTGTAATTGAGAGTATGGGAGGAATAAAATTAACTGCCAATCTTGCGTCGGATTTGTAAACTAGACTCACAAAACGCAACCATCCGGTGACCGAGGCACCAATAGACCCTTGTAGATAGTTACGCTGGACATCGATCTATTGAATCGCGACGCTATTTGTGTGTTCCATTGTCAATACCAGGATCTCACGGTAAGAATTAACTGTGAGTTATGAGAGGGAGAAAACAAACTTGACTGCCAAAGAGTACGTCCATCTGCTATGAGGCAGCGATAGACCCTCGGATATAAGTCGGCTAGTGACCAATGTATTGAATCGCGACACAATTTCTGTGTTGCATCGTCATTAGGATGGTGGGAATGACGCAATTAACTGTCAAATTTGCGTCGGATTCCCGAAACTTTACTCGTAGGACCACGATCATGTGGTGACCCAGGCAGTAATAGATGCTTGGAGATAAATCTGATGGAAGACGATGTTCTGAAAACAATCGCAGTATGTGTGTTCCGTCGTCATTGAGAGGACGAGAGAACATAAATTAACTGACAGTTTTGCGTCGGATTTGAAAACTAGACTGACAAAGCGCGAACATCCGGTGACCGAGGCACCAATAGATCCTTGTAAATAGTTACGCTAGACATCGATGTATTGAATCGCGACGCTATTTGTGTGTTCCATGGTCGATACAAGGTTCTGACGGTAAGAATTAACTGTGAGTTTTGAGTCGGAGACAAGAAACTTGACAGCCAAATTGTACATCCATCTGGTATGAGGCAGCGATAGACCCTCGGAGATAAGTCGGCTAGTGACCAATGGATTGAATCGAGACACAATTTCTCCGTTGCAACGTCGTTAGGAAGCTGGGAATGACGCAATTAACTGTCAAATGTGCGTCGGATTTGAAAACTAGACTGACAAAGAGCGAACATCCGGTGACCGAGGCACCAATAGACCGTTGTAGATAGTTACGCTAGACATCGATGTATTGAATCGCGACGCTATTTGTGTGTTCCTCCGTCGATATCAGGATCTGACTGTAAGAATTAGCTGTGAGTTTTGAGTCGGAGACAAGAAACTTGACAGCCAAATTGTACATCCATCTGGTATGAGGCAGCGTTAGACCCTCGGAGATAAGTCGGCTAGTGACCAATGTATTGAATCGCGACGTAATTTCTGTGTTGCATCGTCATTAGGATGGTGGGAATGTCGCAATTAACTGTCAAATTTGCGTGGGATTCCCGTAACTTTACTCGCAGGAGAACGATCATGTGGTGACTCAGACATGCTTGGAGATAAATCTGCTGGAAGACGACGTTCCGAAAACCATCGCAGTATGTGTGTTCCATTGTAATTGAGAGTATGGGAGGAATAAAATTAACTGCCAGTTTTGCGTCGGATTTGTAAACTAGACTGACCAAACGCGACCATCCGGTGACCGAGGACCCAATAGAACCTTGTAGATAGCTACGCTGGACATCGATCTATTGAATCGCGACGCTATTTGTGTGTTCCATCGTCAATACCAGGATCTCACGGTGAGAATTAACTGTTAGTTATGAGAGGGAGAAAACAAACTTGACTGCCAAAGAGTACGTCCGTCTGGTATGAGGCAGCGATAGACCCTCGGAGATAAGTCGGCTAGTGACCAATGTATTGAATCGCGACGCAATTCCTGTGTTGCAACGTCGTTAGGATGGTGTGAATGTCGCAATTAACTGTCAAATGAGCGTCGGACTTGAAAACTAGACTGACAAAGAGCGGATATCTGGTGGCCGAGGCACCAATAGACCCTTGTAGATAGTTACGCCAGACATCGATGTATTGATCGCGACGCTATTTCTGTGTTCCATCATCGATACCAGGATCTGACGGTAAGAATTAGCTGTGAGTTTTGGGTCGGAGACAAGAATCTTGACAGCCAAATTGTACATCCATCTGGTATGAGGCAGCGTTAGACCCTCGGAGATAAGTCGGCTAGTGGCCAATGTATTGAATCGCGACACAATTTCTGTGTTGCAACGTCGTTAGGATGGTGGGAATGTCGCAATTAACTGTCAAATTTGCGTCGGATTCCCGTAACTTTACTCGCAGGAGAACGATCATGTGGTGACCCAGGCATGCTTGGAGATAAATCTGCTGGAAGACGATGTTCTGAAAACCATCGCAGTATGTGTGTTCCATTGTAATTGAGAGTATGGGAGGAATAAAATTAACTGCCAGTTTTGCGTCGGATTTGTAAACTAGACTGACAAAACGCGACCATCCGGTGGCCGAGGACCCAATAGACCCTTGTAGATAGTTACGCTGGACATCGATCTATTGAATCGCGACGCTATTTGTGTGTTCCATCGTCAATACCAGGATCTCACGGTAAGAATTAACTGTGAGTTATGAGAGGGAGAAAACAAACTTGACTGCCAAAGAGTAAGTCCGTCTGGTATGAGGCAGCAATAGACCCTCGGAGATAAGTCGGCTAGTGACCAATGTATTGAATCGCGACACAATTTCTGTGTTGCAACGTCGTTAGGATGGTGGGAATGTCGCAATTAACTGTCAAATGTGCGTCGGATATGAGAACTAGACTGACAAAGAGCGAACATTCGGTGACCGAGGCACCAATAGACCCTTGTAGATAGTTACGCTAGACATCGATGTATTGAATCGCGACGCTATTTGTGTGTTCCATGGTCGATACAAGGTTCTGACGGTAAGAATTAACTGTGAGTTTTGAGTCGGAGACAAGAAACTTGACAGCCAAATTGTACATCCATCTGGTATGACGCAGCGTTAGATCCTCGGAGAAAAGTCGGCTAGTGACCAATGTATTGAATCGCGACGTAATTTCTGTGTTGCATCGTCATTAGGATGGTGGGAATGTCGCAATTAACTGTCAAATTTTCGTCGGATTCCCGTAACTTTACTCGCAGGAGAACGATCATGTGGTGACCCAGACATGCTTGGAGATAAATCTGCTGGAAGACGACGTTCTGAAAACCATCGCAGTATGTGTGTTCCATTGTAATTGAGAGTATGGGAGGAATAAAATTAACTGCCAGTTTTGCGTCGGATTTGTAAACTAGACTGACCAAACGCGACCATCCGGTGACCGAGGACCCAATAGAACCTTGTAGATAGCTACGCTGGACATCGATCTATTGAATCGCGACGCTATTTGTGTGTTCCATCGTCAATACCAGGATCTCACGGTAAGAATTAACTGTGAGTTATGAGAGGGAGAAAACAAACTTGACTGCCAAAGAGTACGTCCATCTGGTATGAGGCAGCGATAGACCCTCGGAGATAAGTCGGCTAGTGGCCAATGTATTGAATCGCGACACAATTTCTGTGTTGCAACGTCGTTAGGATGGTGGGAATGTCGCAATTAACTGTCAAATGTGCGTCGGATATGAGAACTAGACTGACAAAGAGCGAACATCCGGTGACCGAGGCACCAATAAACCCTTGTAGATAGTTACGCTAGACATCGATGTATTGAATCGCGACGCTATTTGTGTGTTCCATCGTCGATACCAGGATCTGACTTTAAGAATTAGCTGTTAGTTTTGAGTCGAAGACAAGAAACCTGACAGAAAGATTGTACATCCATCTGGTATGAGGCAGCGTTAGACCCTCGGGGATAAGTCGGCTAGTGACCAATGTATTGAATCGCGACGTAATTTCTGTGTTGCATCGTCTTTAGGATGGTGGGAATGTCGGAATTAACTGTCAAATTTGCGTCGGATTCCCGTAACTTTACTCGCAGGAGAACGATCATGTGGTGACCCAGACATGCTTGGAGATAAATCTGCTGGAAGACGACGTTCTGAAAACCATCGCAGTATGTGTGTTCCATTGTAATTGAGAGTATGGGAGGAATAAAATTAACTGCCAATCTTGCGTCGGATTTGTAAACTAGACTCACAAAACGCAACCATCCGGTGACCGAGGCACCAATAGACCCTTGTAGATAGTTACGCTGGACATCGATCTATTGAATCGCGACGCTATTTGTGTGTTCCATTGTCAATACCAGGATCTCACGGTAAGAATTAACTGTGAGTTATGAGAGGGAGAAAACAAACTTGACTGCCAAAGAGTACGTCCATCTGCTATGAGGCAGCGATAGACCCTCGGATATAAGTCGGCTAGTGACCAATGTATTGAATCGCGACACAATTTCTGTGTTGCATCGTCATTAGGATGGTGGGAATGACGCAATTAACTGTCAAATTTGCGTCGGATTCCCGAAACTTCACTCGTAGCACCACGATCATGTGGTGACCCAGGCAGTAATAGATGCTTGGAGATAAATCTGATGGAAGACGATGTTCTGAAAACAATCGCAGTATGTGTGTTCCGTCGTCATTGAGAGGACGAGAGAACATAAGTTAACTGACAGTTTTGCGTCGGATTTGAAAACTAGACTGACAAAGCGCGAACATCCGGTGACCGAGGCACCAATAGATCCTTGTAAATAGTTACGCTAGACATCGATGTATTGAATCGCGACGCTATTTGTGTGTTCCATGGTCGATACAAGGTTCTGACGGTAAGAATTAACTGTGAGTTTTGAGTCGGAGACAAGAAACTTGACAGCCAAATTGTACATCCATCTGGTATGAGGCAGCGATAGACCCTCGGAGATAAGTCGGCTAGTGACCAATGTATTGAATCGAGACACAATTTCTCCGTTGCAACGTCGTTAGGATGCTGGGAATGACGCAATTAACTGTCAAATGTGCGTCGGATTTGAAAACTAGACTGACAAAGAGCGAACATCCGGTGACCGAGGCACCAATAGACCGTTGTAGATAGTTACGCTAGACATCGATGTTTTGAATCGCGACGCTATTTGTGTGTTCCTCCGTCGATATCAGGATCTGACTGTAAGAATTAGCTGTGAGTTTTGAGTCGGAGACAAGAAACTTGACAGCCAAATTGTACATCCATCTGGTATGAGGCAGCGTTAGACCCTCGGAGATAAGTCGGCTAGTTACCAATGTATTGAATCGCGACGTAATTTCTGTGTTGCATCGTCATTAGGATGGTGGGAATGTCGCAATTAACTGTCAAATTTGCGTGGGATTCCCGTAACTTTACTCGCAGGAGAACGATCATGTGGTGACCCAGACATGCTTGGAGATAAATCTGCTGGAAGACGACGTTCCGAAAACCATCGCAGTATGTGTGTTCCATTGTAATTGAGAGTATGGGAGGAATAAAATTAACTGCCAGTTTTGCGTCGGATTTGTAAACTAGACTGACCAAACGCGACCATCCGGTGACCGAGGACCCAATAGAACCTTGTAGATAGCTACGCTGGACATCGATCTATTGAATCGCGACGCTATTTGTGTGTTCCATCGTCAATACCAGGATCTCACGGTAAGAATTAACTGTTAGTTATGAGAGGGAGAAAACAAACTTGACTGCCAAAGAGTACGTCCGTCTGGTATGAGGCAGCGATAGACCCTCGGAGATAAGTCGGCTAGTGACCAATGTATTGAATCGCGACGCAATTCCTGTGTTGCAACGTCGTTAGGATGGTGTGAATGTCGCAATTAACTGTCAAATGAGCGTCGGACTTGAAAACTAGACTGACAAAGAGCGGATATCTGGTGGCCGAGGCACCAATAGACCCTTGTAGATAGTTACGCCAGACATCGATGTATTGATCGCGACGCTATTTGTGTGTTCCATCATCGATACCAGGATCTGACGGTAAGAATTAGCTGTGAGTTTTGGGTCGGAGACAAGAATCTTGACAGCCAAATTGTACATCCATCTGGTATGAGGCAGCGTTAGACCCTCGGAGATAAGTCGGCTAGTGGCCAATGTATTGAATCGCGACACAATTTCTGTGTTGCAACGTCGTTAGGATGGTGGGAATGTCGCAATTAACTGTCAAATTTGCGTCGGATTCCCGTAACTTTACTCGCAGGAGAACGATCATGTGGTGACCCAGGCATGCTTGGAGATAAATCTGCTGGAAGACGATGTTCTGAAAACCATCGCAGTATGTGTTCCATTGTAATTGAGAGTATGGGAGGAATAAAATTAACTGCCAGTTTTGCGTCGGATTTGTAAACTAGACTGACAAAACGCGACCATCCGGTGGCCGAGGACCCAATAGACCCTTGTAGATAGTTACGCTGGACATCGATCTATTGAATCGCGACGCTATTTGTGTGTTCCATCGTCAATACCAGGATCTCACAGTAAGAATTAACTGTGAGTTATGAGAGGGAGATAACAAACTTGACTGCCAAAGAGTAAGTCCATCTGGTATGAGAGAGCAATAGACCCTCGGAGATAAGTCGGCTAGTGACCAATGTATTGAATCGCGACACAATTTCTGTGTTGCAACGTCGTTAGGATGGTGGGAATGTCGCAATTAACTGTCAAATGTGCGTCGGATATGAGAACTAGACTGACAAAGAGCGAACATTCGGTGACCGAGGCACCAATAGACCCTTTTAGATAGTTACGCTAGACATCGATGTATTGAATCGCGACGCTATTTGTGTGTTCCATCGTCGATACCAGGATCTGACTTTAAGAATTAGCTGTTAGTTTTGAGTCGAAGAGAAGAAACCTGACAGAAAGATTGTACATCCATCTGGTATGAGGCAGCGTTAGACCCTCGGAGATAAGTCGGCTAGTGACCAATGTATTGAATCGCGACGTAATTTCTGTGTTGCATCGTCATTAGGATGGTGGGAATGTCGCAATTAACTGTCAAATTTGCGTCGGATTCCCGTAACTTTACTCGCAGGAGAACGATCATGTGGTGACCCAGACATGCTTGGAGATAAATCTGCTGGAAGACGACGTTCTGAAAACCATCGCAGTATGTGTGTTCCATCGTAATTGAGAGTATGGGAGGAATAAAATTAACTGCCAATCTTGCGTCGGATTTGTAAACTAGACTCACAAAACGCAACCATCCGGTGACCGAGGCACCAATAGACCCTTGTAGATAGTTACGCTGGACATCGATCTATTGAATCGCGACGCTATTTGTGTGTTCCATTGTCAATACCAGGATCTCACGGTAAGAATTAACTGTGAGTTATGAGAGGGAGAAAACAAACTTGACTGCCAAAGAGTACGTCCATCTGCTATGAGGCAGCGATAGACCCTCGGAGATAAGTCGGCTAGTGACCAATGTATTGAATCGCGACGCAATTCCTGTGTTGCATCGTCATTAGGATGGTGGGAATGTCTCAATTAACTGTCAAATTTGCGTCGGATTCCCGAAACTTTACTCGCAGGAGAACGATCATGTGGTCACCCAGGCATGCTTGGAGATAAATCTGCTGGAAGACGATGTTCTGAAAACCATCGCAGTATGTGTGTTCCATCGTAATTGAGAGTATGGGAGGAATAAAATTAACTGCCAGTTTTGCGTCGGATTTGTAAACTAGACTGACCAAACGCGACCATCCGGTGACCGAGGACCCAATAGAACCTTGTAGATAGCTACGCTGGACATCGATCTATTGAATCGCGACGCTATTTGTGTGTTCCATCGTCAATACCAGGATCTCACGGTAAGAATTAACTGTTAGTTATGAGAGGGAGAAAACAAACTTGACTGCCAAAGAGTACGTCCGTCTGGTATGAGGCAGCGATAGACCCTCGGAGATAAGTCGGCTAGTGACCAATGTATTGAATCGCGACGCAATTCCTGTGTTGCAACGTCGTTAGGATGGTGTGAATGTCGCAATTAACTGTCAAATGAGCGTCGGACTTGAAAACTAGACTGACAAAGAGCGGATATCTGGTGGCCGAGGCACCAATAGACCCTTGTAGATAGTTACGCCAGACATCGATGTATTGATCGCGACGCTATTTGTGTGTTCCATCATCGATACCAGGATCTGACGGTAAGAATTAGCTGTGAGTTTTGGGTCGGAGACAAGAATCTTGACAGCCAAATTGTACATCCATCTGGTATGAGGCAGCGTTAGACCCTCGGAGATAAGTCGGCTAGTGGCCAATGTATTGAATCGCGACACAATTTCTGTGTTGCAACGTCGTTAGGATGGTGGGAATGTCGCAATTAACTGTCAAATTTGCGTCGGATTCCCGTAACTTTACTCGCAGGAGAACGATCATGTGGTGACCCAGGCATGCTTGGAGATAAATCTGCTGGAAGACGATGTTCTGAAAACCATCGCAGTATGTGTGTTCCATTGTAATTGAGAGTATGGGAGGAATAAAATTAACTGCCAGTTTTGCGTCGGATTTGTAAACTAGACTGACAAAACGCGACCATCCGGTGGCCGAGGACCCAATAGACCCTTGTAGATAGTTACGCTGGACATCGATCTATTGAATCGCGACGCTATTTGTGTGTTCCATCGTCAATACCAGGATCTCACAGTAAGAATTAACTGTGAGTTATGAGAGGGAGATAACAAACTTGACTGCCAAAGAGTAAGTCCATCTGGTATGAGAGAGCAATAGACCCTCGGAGATAAGTCGGCTAGTGACCAATGTATTGAATCGCGACACAATTTCTGTGTTGCAACGTCGTTAGGATGGTGGGAATGTCGCAATTAACTGTCAAATGTGCGTCGGATATGAGAACTAGACTGACAAAGAGCGAACATTCGGTGACCGAGGCACCAATAGACCCTTTTAGATAGTTACGCTAGACATCGATGTATTGAATCGCGACGCTATTTGTGTGTTCCATCGTCGATACCAGGATCTGACTTTAAGAATTAGCTGTTAGTTTTGAGTCGAAGACAAGAAACCTGACAGAAAGATTGTACATCCATCTGGTATGAGGCAGCGTTAGACCCTCGGAGATAAGTCGGCTAGTGACCAATGTATTGAATCGCGACGTAATTTCTGTGTTGCATCGTCATTAGGATGGTGGGAATGTCGCAATTAACTGTCAAATTTGCGTCGGATTCCCGTAACTTTACTCGCAGGAGAACGATCATGTGGTGACCCAGACATGCTTGGAGATAAATCTGCTGGAAGACGACGTTCTGAAAACCATCGCAGTATGTGTGTTCCATCGTAATTGAGAGTATGGGAGGAATAAAATTAACTGCCAATCTTGCGTCGGATTTGTAAACTAGACTCACAAAACGCAACCATCCGGTGACCGAGGCACCAATAGACCCTTGTAGATAGTTACGCTGGACATCGATCTATTGAATCGCGACGCTATTTGTGTGTTCCATTGTCAATACCAGGATCTCACGGTAAGAATTAACTGTGAGTTATGAGAGGGAGAAAACAAACTTGACTGCCAAAGAGTACGTCCATCTGCTATGAGGCAGCGATAGACCCTCGGAGATAAGTCGGCTAGTGACCAATGTATTGAATCGCGACGCAATTCCTGTGTTGCATCGTCATTAGGATGGTGGGAATGTCTCAATTAACTGTCAAATTTGCGTCGGATTCCCGAAACTTTACTCGCAGGAGAACGATCATGTGGTCACCCAGGCATGCTTGGAGATAAATCTGCTGGAAGACGATGTTCTGAAAACCATCGCAGTATGTGTGTTCCATCGTAATTGAGAGTATGGGAGGAATAAAATTAACTGCCAATCTTGCGTCGGATTTGTAAACTAGACTGACAAAACGCGACCAAACGGTGACCGAGGCACCAATAGACCCTTGTAGATAGTTACGCTGGACATCGATCTATTGAATCGCGACGCTATTTGTGTGTTCCATCGTCAATACCAGGATCTGACGGTAAGAATTAACTGTGAGTTATGAAAGGGAGAAAACAAACTTGACTGCCAAAGGGTACGTCCATCTGGTATAAGGCAGCCCTCGGAGATAAGTCGGCCAATGTATAGAATCGCGGCGCCATTTCTGTGTTGCCTCGTCATTAGGGTAGTAGGAATGTCGCAATTAAACGTCAAATTTGCGTCGCATTTGAAAACTAGACTGACAAAGCGCGAACATCCGGTGACCGATGAACCAATAGACCCTCGTAAATAGTTACGCTGGACATCGATCTATTGAATCGCGACGCTATTTGTGTGTTCCATCGTCAATACCAGGATCTGACGGTAAGAATTTACTGTGAGTTATGAGAGGGAGAAAACAAACTTGACTGCCAAATAGTACGTCCATCTGGTATGAGGCAGCGATAGACCCTCGGAGAAAGTCGGCTAGTGACCAATGTATTGAATCACGTCACAATTTCTGTGTTGCAACGTCGTTAGGATGGTGGGAATGTCGCAATTAACTGCCAAATGTGCGTCGGATTTGAAAACTAGACTGACAAAGAGCGAACATCCGGAGGCCGAGGCACCAATAGACCCTTGTAGATAGTTACGCTAGACATCGATCTACTGAATCGCGACGCTATTTGTGTGTTCCATGGTCGATACCAGGATCTGACTGTAAGAATTAGCTGTGAGTTTTGAGTCGGAGACAAGAAACTTGACAGCCAAATCTGGTATGAGGCAGCGTTAGACCCTCGGAGATAAGTCGGCTAGTGACCAATGTATTGCATCGCGACTCAATTTCTGTGTTGCATCGTCATTAGGATGGTGGGAATGTCGCAATTAACTCTCAAATTTGCGTCGGATTCCCGAAACTTTACTCGTAGGACAACGATCATGTGGTGACCCAGGCAGTAATAGATGCTTGGAGATAAATCTGATGGAAGACGATGTTCTGAAAACCATCGCAGTATGTGTGTTCCGTCGTCATTGAGAGGATGAGAGAAAATAATTAACTGTCAGTTTTGCGTCGGATTTGAAAACTAGATGACAAAACGCGACCATCCGGTGACCGACGCACCAATAGACCCTTGTAGATAGTTACGCTAAACATCGATCTATTGAATCGCGACGCTATTTGTGTGTTCCATTGTCAATACCAGGATCTGACGGGAAGAATTAACTGTGAGTTGTGAGAGGGAGAAAACAAACTTGACTGCCAAAGAGTACGTCCATCTGGTATGAGGCAGCGATAGACCCTCGGAGATAAGTCGGCCAATGTATAGAATCACGACGCAATTTCTGTGTTGCATCGTCATTAGGGTAGTGGGAATGTCGCAATTAAACATCAAATTTGCGTCGGATTTGAAAACTAGACTGACAAAGCGCGAACATCCGGTGACCGAGGCACCAATAGATCCTTGTAAATAGTTACGCTAGACATCGATGTATTGAATCGCGACGCTATTTGTGTGTTCCATGGTCGATACAAGGTTCTGACGGTAAGAATTAACTGTGAGTTTTGAGTCGGAGACAAGAAACTTGACAGCCAAATTGTAAATCCATCTGGTATGACGCAGCGTTAGATCCTCGGAGAAAAGTCGGCTAGTGACCAATGTATTGAATCGCGACGTAATTTCTGTGTTGCATCGTCATTAGGATGGTGGGAATGTCGCAATTAACTGTCAAATTTTCGTCGGATTCCCGTAACTTTACTCGCAGGACAACGATCATGTGGTGACCCAGACATGCTTGGAGATAAATCTGCTGGAAGACGACGTTCTGAAAACCATCGCAGTATGTGTGTTCCATTGTAATTGAGAGTATGGGAGGAATAAAATTAACTGCCAGTTTTGCGTCGGATTTGTAAACTAGACTGACCAAACGCGACCATCCGGTGACCGAGGACCCAATAGAACCTTGTAGTTAGCTACGCTGGACATCGATCTATTGAATCACGACGCTATTTGTGTGTTCCATCGTCAATACCAGGATCTCACGGTAAGAATTAACTGTGAGTTATGAGAGGGAGAAAACAAACTTGACTGCCAAAGAGTACGTCCATCTAGTATGAGGCAGCGATAGACCCTCGGAGATAAGTCGGCTAGTGGCCAATGTATTGAATCGCGACACAATTTCTGTGTTGCAACGTCGTTAGGATGGTGGGAATGTCGCAATTAACTGTCAAATTTGCGTCGGATTCCCGTAACTTTACTCGCAGGAGAACGATCATGTGGTGACCCAGACATGCTTGGAGATAAATCTGCTGGAAGACGACGTTCTGAAAACCATCGCAGTATGTGTGTTCCATTGTAATTGAGAGTATGGGAGGAATAAAATTAACTGCCAATCTTGCGTCGGATTTGTAAACTAGACTCACAAAACGCAACCATCCGGTGACCGAGGCACCAATAGACCCTTGTAGATAGTTACGCTGGACATCGATCTATTGAATCGCTACGCTATTTGTGTGTTCCATTGTCAATACCAGGATCTCACGGTAAGAATTAACTGTGAGTTATGAGAGGGAGAAAACAAACTTGACTGCCAAAGAGTACGTCCATCTGCTATGAGGCAGCGATAGACCCTCGGAGATAAGTCGGCTAGTGACCAATGTATTGAATCGCGACACAATTTCTGTGTTGCATCGTCATTAGGATGGTGGGAATGACGCAATTAACTGTCAAATTTGCGTCGGATTCCCGAAACTTTACTCGTGGGACCACGATCATGTGGTGACCCAGGCAGTAATAGATGCTTGGAGATCAATCTGAAGGAAGACGATGTTCTGAAAACCATGGCAGTATGTGTGTTCCGTCGTCATTGAGAGGACGAGAGAACATAAATTAACTGTCAGTTTTGCGTCGGATTTGAAAACTAGACTGACAAAGCGCGAACATCCGGTGACCGAGGCACCAATAGATCCTTGTAAATAGTTACGCTAGACATCGATGTATTGAATCGCGACGCTATTTGTGTGTTCCATGGTCGATACAAGGTTCTGACGGTAAGAATTAACTGTGAGTTTTGAGTCGGAGACAAGAAACTTGACAGCCAAATTGTACATCCATCTGGTATGAGGCAGCGATAGACCCTCGGAGATAAGTCGGCTAGTGACCAATGTATTGAATCGAGACACAATTTCTCCGTTGCAACGTCGTTAGGATGCTGGGAATGACGCAATTAACTGTCAAATGTGCGTCGGATTTGAAAACTAGACTGACAAAGAGCGAACATCCGGTGACCGAGGCACCAATAGACCGTTGTAGATAGTTACGCTAGACATCGATGTATTGAATCGCGACGCTATTTGTGTGTTCCTCCGTCGATATCAGGATCTGACTGTAAGAATTAGCTGTGAGTTTTGAGTGGGAGACAAGAAACTTGACTGCCAAATTGTACATCCATCTGGTATGAGGCAGCGTTAGACCCTCGGAGATAAGTCGGCTAGTGACCAATGTATTGAATCGCGACGTAATTTCTGTGTTGCATCGTCATTAGGATGGTGGGAATGTCGCAATTAACTGTCAAATTTGCGTGGGATTCCCGTAACTTTACTCGCAGGAGAACGATCATGTGGTGACCCAGACATGCTTGGAGATAAATCTGCTGGAAGACGACGTTCCGAAAACCATCGCAGTATGTGTGTTCCATTGTAATTGAGAGTATGGGAGGAAAAAATTAACTGCCAGTTTTGCGTCGGATTTGTAAACTAGACTGACCAAACGCGACCATCCGGTGACCGAGGACCCAATAGAACCTTGTAGATAGCTACGCTGGACATCGATGTATTGAATCGCGACGCTATTTGTGTGTTCCATCGTCAATACCAGGATCTCACGGTGAGAATTAACTGTTAGTTATGAGAGGGAGAAAACAAACTTGACTGCCAAAGAGTACGTCCGTCTGGTATGAGGCAGCGATAGACCCTCGGAGATAAGTCGGCTAGTGACCAATGTATTGAATCGCGACGCAATTCCTGTGTTGCAACGTCGTTAGGATGGTGTGAATGTCGCAATTAACTGTCAAATGAGCGTCGGACTTGAAAACTAGACTGACAAAGAGCGGATATCTGGTGGCCGAGGCACCAATAGACCCTTGTAGATAGTTACGCCAGACATCGATGTATTGATCGCGACGCTATTTCTGTGTTCCATCATCGATACCAGGATCTGACGGTAAGAATTAGCTGTGAGTTTTGGGTCGGAGACAAGAATCTTGACAGCCAAATTGTACATCCATCTGGTATGAGGCAGCGTTAGACCCTCGGAGATAAGTCGGCTAGTGGCCAATGTATTGAATCGCGACACAATTTCTGTGTTGCAACGTCGTTAGGATGGTGGGAATGTCGCAATTAACTGTCAAATTTGCGTCGGATTCCCGTAACTTTACTCGCAGGAGAACGATCATGTGGTGACCCAGGCATGCTTGGAGATAAATCTGCTGGAAGACGATGTTCTGAAAACCATCGCAGTATGTGTGTTCCATTGTAATTGAGAGTATGGGAGGAATAAAATTAACTGCCAGTTTTGCGTCGGATTTGTAAACTAGACTGACAAAACGCGACCATCCGGTGGCCGAGGACCCAATAGACCCTTGTAGATAGTTACGCTGGACATCGATCTATTGAATCGCGACGCTATTTGTGTGTTCCATCGTCAATACCAGGATCTCACGGTAAGAATTAACTGTGAGTTATGAGAGGGAGAAAACAAACTTGACTGCCAAAGAGTAAGTCCATCTGGTATGAGGCAGCAATAGACCCTCGGAGATAAGTCGGCTAGTGACCAATGTATTGAATCGCGACACAATTTCTGTGTTGCAACGTCGTTAGGATGGTGGGAATGTCGCAATTAACTGTCAAATGTGCGTCGGATATGAGAACTAGACTGACAAAGAGCGAACATTCGGTGACCGAGGCACCAATAGACCCTTGTAGATAGTTACGCTAGACATCGATGTATTGAATCGCGACGCTATTTGTGTGTTCCATGGTCGATACAAGGTTCTGACGGTAAGAATTAACTGTGAGTTTTGAGTCGGAGACAAGAAACTTGACAGCCAAATTGTACATCCATCTGGTATGACGCAGCGTTAGATCCTCGGAGAAAAGTCGGCTAGTGACCAATGTATTGAATCGCGACGTAATTTCTGTGTTGCATCGTCATTAGGATGGTGGGAATGTCGCAATTAACTGTCAAATTTTCGTCGGATTTCCGTAACTTTACTCGCAGGAGAACGATCATGTGGTGACCCAGACATGCTTGGAGATAAATCTGCTGGAAGACGACGTTCTGAAAACCATCGCAGTATGTGTGTTCCATTGTAATTGAGAGTATGGGAGGAATAAAATTAACTGCCAGTTTTGCGTCGGATTTGTAAACTAGACTGACCAAACGCGACCATCCGGTGACCGAGGACCCAATAGAACCTTGTAGATAGCTACGCTGGACATCGATCTATTGAATCGCGACGCTATTTGTGTGTTCCATCGTCAATACCAGGATCTCACGGTAAGAATTAACTGTGAGTTATGAGAGGGAGAAAACAAACTTGACTGCCAAAGAGTACGTCCATCTGGTATGAGGCAGCGATAGACCCTCGGAGATAAGTCGGCTAGTGGCCAATGTATTGAATCGCGACACAATTTCTGTGTTGCAACGTCGTTAGGATGGTGGGAATGTCGCAATTAACTGTCAAATGTGCGTCGGATATGAGAACTAGACTGACAAAGAGCGAACATCCGGTGACCGAGGCACCAATAAACCCTTGTAGATAGTTACGCTAGACATCGATGTATTGAATCGCGACGCTATTTGTGTGTTCCATCGTCGATACCAGGATCTGACTTTAAGAATTAGCTGTTAGTTTTGAGTCGAAGACAAGAAACCTGACAGAAAGATTGTACATCCATCTGGTATGAGGCAGCGTTAGACCCTCGGGGATAAGTCGGCTAGTGACCAATGTATTGAATCGCGACGTAATTTCTGTGTTGCATCGTCATTAGGATGGTGGGAATGTCGCAATTAACTGTCAAATTTGCGTCGGATTCCCGTAACTTTACTCGCAGGAGAACGATCATGTGGTGACCCAGACATGCTTGGAGATAAATCTGCTGGAAGACGACGTTCTGAAAACCATCGCAGTATGTGTGTTCCATTGTAATTGAGAGTATGGGAGGAATAAAATTAACTGCCAATCTTGCGTCGGATTTGTAAACTAGACTCACAAAACGCAACCATCCGGTGACCGAGGCACCAATAGACCCTTGTAGATAGTTACGCTGGACATCGATCTATTGAATCGCGACGCTATTTGTGTGTTCCATTGTCAATACCAGGATCTCACGGTAAGAATTAACTGTGAGTTATGAGAGGGAGAAAACAAACTTGACTGCCAAAGAGTACGTCCATCTGCTATGAGGCAGCGATAGACCCTCGAAGATAAGTCGGCTAGTGACCAATGTATTGAATCGCGACACAATTTCTGTGTTGCATCGTCATTAGGATGGTGGGAATGACGCAATTAACTGTCAAATTTGCGTCGGATTCCCGAAACTTTACTCGTAGGACCACGATCATGTGGTGACCCAGGCAGTAATAGATGCTTGGAGATAAATCTAATGGAAGACGATGTTCTGAAAACAATCGCAGTATGTGTGTTCCGTCGTCATTGAGAGGACGAGAGAACATAAATTAACTGTCAGTTTTGCGTCGGATTTGAAAACTAGACTGACAAAGCGCGAACATCCGGTGACCGAGGCACCAATAGATCCTTGTAAATAGTTACGCTAGACATCGATGTATTGAATTGCGACGCTATTTGTGTGTTCCATGGTCGATACAAGGTTTTGACGGTAAGAATTAACTGTGAGTTTTGAGTCGGAGACAAGAAACTTGACAGCCAAATTGTACATCCATCTGGTATGAGGCAGCGATAGACCCTCGGAGATAAGTCGGCTAGTGACCAATGTATTGAATCGAGACACAATTTCTCCGTTGCAACGTCGTTAGGATGCTGGGAATGACGCAATTAACTGTCAAATGTGCGTCGGATTTGAAAACTAGACTGACAAAGAGCGAACATCCGGTGACCGAGGCACCAATAGACCGTTGTAGATAGTTACGCTAGACATCGATGTATTGAATCGCGACGCTATTTGTGTGTTCCTCCGTCGATATCAGGATCTGACTGTAAGAATTAGCTGTGAGTTTTGAGTCGGAGACAAGAAACTTGACAGCCAAATTGTACATCCATCTGGTATGAGGCAGCGTTAGACCCTCGGAGATAAGTCGGCTTGTGACCAATGTATTGAATCGCGACGTAATTTCTGTGTTGCATCGTCATTAGGATGGTGGTAATGTCGCAATTAACTGTCAAATTTGCGTGGGATTCCCGTAACTTTACTCGCAGGAGAACGATCATGTGGTGACCCAGACATGCTTGGAGATAAATCTGCTGGAAGACGACGTTCCGAAAACCATCGCAGTATGTGTGTTCCATTGTAATTGAGAGTATGGGAGGAATAAAATTAACTGCCAGTTTTGCGTCGGATTTGTAAACTAGACTGACCAAACGCGACCATCCGGTGACCGAGGACCCAATAGAACCTTGTAGATAGCTACGCTGGACATCGATCTATTGAATCGCGACGCTATTTGTGTGTTCCATCGTCAATACCAGGATCTCACGGTAAGAATTAACTGTTAGTTATGAGAGGGAGAAAACAAACTTGACTGCCAAAGAGTACGTCCGTCTGGTATGAGGCAGCGATAGACCCTCGGAGATAAGTCGGCTAGTGGCCAATGTATTGAATCGCGACACAATTTCTGTGTTGCAACGTCGTTAGGATGGTGGGAATGTCGCAATTAACTGTCAAATGTGCGTCGGATATGAGAACTAGACTGACAAAGAGCGAACATTCGGTGACCGAGGCACCAATAGACCCTTGTAGATAGTTACGCTAGACATCGATGTATTGAATCGCGACGCTATTTGTGTGTTCCATGGTCGATACAAGGTTTTGACGGTAAGAATTAACTGTGAGTTTTGAGTCGGAAACAAGAAACTTGACAGCCAAATTGTACATCCATCTGGTATGAGGCAGCGATAGACCCTCGGAGATAAGTCGGCTAGTGACCAATGTATTGAATCGAGACACAATTTCTCCGTTGCAACGTCGTTAGGATGCTGGGAATGACGCAATTAACTGTCAAATGTGCGTCGGATTTGAAAACTAGACTGACAAAGAGCGAACATCCGGTGACCGAGGCACCAATAGACCGTTGTAGATAGTTACGCTAGACATCGATGTATTGAATCGCGACGCTATTTGTGTGTTCCTCCGTCGATATCAGGATCTGACTGTAAGAATTAGCTGTGAGTTTTGAGTCGGAGACAAGAAACTTGACAGCCAAATTGTACATCCATCTGGTATGAGGCAGCGTTAGACCCTCGGAGATAAGTCGGCTTGTGACCAATGTATTGAATCGCGACGTAATTTCTGTGTTGCATCGTCATTAGGATGGTGGGAATGTCGCAATTAACTGTCAAATTTGCGTGGGATTCCCGTAACTTTACTCGCAGGAGAACGATCATGTGGTGACCCAGACATGCTTGGAGATAAATCTGCTGGAAGATGACGTTCCGAAAACCATCGCAGTATGTGTGTTTCATTGTAATTGAGAGTATGGGAGGAATAAAATTAACTGCCAGTTTTGCGTCGGATTTGTAAACTACACTGACCAAACACGACCATCCGGTGACCGAGGACCCAATAGAACCTTGTAGATAGCTACGCTGGACATCGATCTATTGAATCGCGACGCTATTTGTGTGTTCCATCGTCAATACCAGGATCTCACGGTAAGAATTAACTGTGAGTTATGAGAGGGAGAAAACAAACTTGACTGCCAAAGAGTACGTCCATCTGGTATGAGGCAGCGATAGACCCTCGGAGATAAGTCGGCTAGTGGCCAATGTATTGAATCGCGACACAATTTCTGTGTTGCAACGTCGTTAGGATGGTGGGAATGTCGCAATTAACTGTCAAATGTGCGTCGGATATGAGAACTAGACTGACAAAGAGCGAACATCCGGTGACCGAGGCACCAATAAACCCTTGTAGATAGTTACGCTAGACATCGATGTATTGAATCGCGACGCTATTTGTGTGTTCCATCGTCGATACCAGGATCTGACTTTAAGAATTAGCTGTTAGTTTTGAGTCGAAGACAAGAAACCTGACAGAAAGATTATACATCCATCTGGTATGAGGCAGCGTTAGACCCTCGGAGATAAGTCGGCTAGTGACCAATGTATTGAATCGCGACGTAATTTCTGTGTTGCATCGTCATTAGGATGGTGGGAATGTCGCAATTAACTGTCAAATTTGCGTCGGATTCCCGTAACTTTACTCGCAGGAGAACGATCATGTGGTGACCCAGACATGCTTGGAGATAAATCTGCTGGAAGACGACGTTCTGAAAACCATCGCAGTATGTGTGTTCCATTGTAATTGAGAGTATGGGAGGAATAAAATTAACTGCCAATCTTGAGTCGGATGACTCACAAAACGCAACCATCCGGTGACCGAGGCACCAATAGACCCTTGTAGATAGTTACGCTGGACATCGATCTATTGAATCGCGACGCTATTTGTGTGTTCCATTGTCAATACCAGGATCTCACGGTAAGAATTAACTGTGAGTTATGAGAGGGAGAAAACAAACTTGACTGCCAAAGAGTACGTCCATCTGCTATGAGGCAGCGATAGACCCTCGGAGATAAGTCGGCTAGTGACCAATGTATTGAATCGCGACACAATTTCTGTGTTGCATCGTCATTAGGATGGTGGGAATGACGCAATTAACTGTCAAATTTGCGTCGGATTCCCGAAACTTTACTCGTAGGACCACGATCATGTGGTGACCCAGGCAGTAATAGATGCTTGGAGATAAATCTGATGGAAGACGATGTTCTGAAAACCATCGCAGTATGTGTGTTCCGTCGTCATTGAGAGGACGAGAGAACATAAATTAACTGTCAGTTTTGCGTCGGATTTGAAAACTAGACTGACAAAGCGCGAACATCCGGTGACCGAGGCACCAATAGATCCTTGTAAATAGTTACGCTAGACATCGATGTATTGAATCGCGACGCTATTTGTGTGTTCCTCCGTCGATATCAGGATCTGACTGTAAGAATTAGCTGTGAGTTTTGAGTCGGAGACAAGAAACTTGACAGCCAAATTGTACATCCATCTGGTATGAGGCAGCGTTAGACCCTCGGAGATAAGTCGGCTAGTGACCAATGTATTGAATCGCGACGTAATTTCTGTGTTGCATCGTCATTAGGATGGTGGGAAAGTCGCAATTAACTGTCAAATTTGCGTGGGATTCCCGTAACTTTACTCGCAGGAGAACGATCATGTGGTGACCCAGACATGCTTGGAGATAAATCTGCTGGAAGACGACGTTCCGAAAACGATCGCAGTATGTGTGTTCCATTGTAATTGAGAGTATGGGAGGAATAAAATTAACTGCCAGTTTTGCGTCGGATTTGTAAACTAGACTGACCAAACGCGACCATCCGGTGACCGAGGACCCAATAGAACCTTGTAGATAGCTACGCTGGACATCGATCTATTGAATCGCGACGCTATTTGTGTGTTCCATCGTCAATACCAGGATCTCACGGTAAGAATTAACTGTTAGTTATGAGAGGGAGAAAACAAACTTGACTGCCAAAGAGTACGTCCGTCTGGTATGAGGCAGCGATAGACCCTCGGAGATAAGTCGGCTAGTGACCAATGTATTGAATCGCGACGCAATTCCTGTGTTGCAACGTCGTTAGGATGGTGTGAATGTCGCAATTAACTGTCAAATGAGCGTCGGACTTGAAAACTAGACTGACAAAGAGCGGATATCTGGTGGCCGAGGCACCAATAGACCCTTGTAGATAGTTACGCTAGACATCGATGTATTGAATCGCGACGCTATTTGTGTGTTCCATCGTCGATACCAGGACCTGACTGTAAGAATTAGCTGTTAGTTTTGAGTCGGAGACAAGAAACTTGACAGCCAAATTGTACATCCATCTGGTATGAGGCAGCGTTAGACCCTCGGAGATAAGTCGGCTAGTGACCAATGTATTGAATCGCGACGTAATTTCTGTGTTGCATCGTCATTAGGATGGTGGGAATGTCGCAATTAACTGTCAAATTTGCGTCGGATTCCCGTAACTTTACTCGCAGGAGAACGAACATGTGGTGACCCAGACATGCTTGGAGATAAATCTGCTGGAAGACGACGTTCTGAAAACCATCTAAGTATGTGTGTTCCATTGTAATTGAGAGTATGGGAGGAATAAAATTAACTGCCAATCTTGCGTCGGATTTGTAAACTAGACTCACAAAACGCAACCATCCGGTGACCGAGGCACCAATAGACCCTTGTAGATAGTTACGCTGGACGTCGATCTATTGAATCGCGACGCTATTTGTGTGTTCCATTGTCAATACCAGGATCTCACGGTAAGAATTAACTGTGAGTTATGAGAGGGAGAAAACAAACTTGACTGCCAAAGAGTACGTCCATCTGGTATGAGGCAGCGATAGACCCTCGGAGATAAGTCGGCTAGTGACCAATGTATTGAATCGCGACACAATTTCTGTGTTGCATCGTCATTAGGATGGTGGGAATGACGCAATTAACTGTCAAATTTGCGTCGGATTCCCGAAACTTTACTCGTAGGACCACGATCATGTGGTGACCCAGGCAGTAATAGATGCTTGGAGATAAATCTAATGGAAGACGATGTTTTGAAAACAATCGCAGTATGTGTGTTCCGTCGTCATTGAGAGGACGAGAGAACATAAATTAACTGTCAGTTTTGCGTCGGATTTGAAAACTAGACTGACAAAGCGCGAACATCCGGTGACCGAGGCACCAATAGATCCTTGTAAATAGTTACGCTAGACATCGATGTATTGAATTGCGACGCTATTTGTGTGTTCCATGGTCGATACAAGGTTTTGACGGTAAGAATTAACTGTGAGTTTTGAGTCGGAGACAAGAAACTTGACAGCCAAATTGTACATCCATCTGGTATGAGGCAGCGATAGACCCTCGGAGATAAGTCGGCTAGTGACCAATGTATTGAATCGAGACACAATTTCTCCGTTGCAACGTCGTTAGGATGCTGGGAATGACGCAATTAACTGTCAAATGTGCGTCGGATTTGAAAACTAGACTGACAAAGAGCGAACATCCGGTGACCGAGGCACCAATAGACTGTTGTAGATAGTTACGCTAGACATCGATGTATTGAATCGCGACGCTATTTGTGTGTTCCTCCGTCGATATCAGGATCTGACTGTAAGAATTAGCTGTGAGTTTTGAGTCGGAGACAAGAAACTTGACAGCCAAATTGTACATCCATCTGGTATGAGGCAGCGTTAGACCCTCGGAGATAAGTCGGCTTGTGACCAATGTATTGAATCGCGACGTAATTTCTGTGTTGCATCGTCATTAGGATGGTGGGAATGTCGCAATTAACTGTCAAATTTGCGTGGGATTCCCGTAACTTTACTCGCAGGAGAACGATCATGTGGTGACCCAGACATGCTTGGAGATAAATCTGCTGGAAGACGACGTTCCGAAAACCATCGCAGTATGTGTGTTCCATTGTAATTGAGAGTATGGGAGGAATAAAATTAACTGCCAGTTTTGCGTCGGATTTGTAAACTAGACTGACCAAACGCGACCATCCGGTGACCGAGGACCCAATAGAACCTTGTAGATAGCTACGCTGGACATCGATCTATTGAATCGCGACGCTATTTGTGTGTTCCATCGTCAATACCAGGATCTCACGGTAAGAATTAACTGTTAGTTATGAGAGGGAGAAAACAAACTTGACTGCCAAAGAGTACGTCCGTCTGGTATGAGGCAGCGATAGACCCTCGGAGATAAGTCGGCTAGTGGCCAATGTATTGAATCGCGACACAATTTCTGTGTTGCAACGTCGTTAGGATGGTGGGAATGTCGCAATTAACTGTCAAATGTGCGTCGGATATGAGAACTAGACTGACAAAGAGCGAACATTCGGTGACCGAGGCACCAATAGACCCTTGTAGATAGTTACGCTAGACATCGATGTATTGAATCGCGACGCTATTTTGTGTGTTCCATGGTCGATACAAGGTTTTGACGGTAAGAATTAACTGTGAGTTTTGAGTCGGAAACAAGAAACTTGACAGCCAAATTGTACATCCATCTGGTATGAGGCAGCGATAGACCCTCGGAGATAAGTCGGCTAGTGACCAATGTATTGAATCGAGACACAATTTCTCCGTTGCAACGTCGTTAGGATGCTGGGAATGACGCAATTAACTGTCAAATGTGCGTCGGATTTGAAAACTAGACTGACAAAGAGCGAACATCCGGTGACCGAGGCACCAATAGACCGTTGTAGATAGTTACGCTAGACATCGATGTATTGAATCGCGACGCTATTTGTGTGTTCCTCCGTCGATATCAGGATCTGACTGTAAGAATTAGCTGTGAGTTTTGAGTCGGAGACAAGAAACTTGACAGCCAAATTGTACATCCATCTGGTATGAGGCAGCGTTAGACCCTCGGAGATAAGTCGGCTTGTGACCAATGTATTGAATCGCGACGTAATTTCTGTGTTGCATCGTCATTAGGATGGTGGGAATGTCGCAATTAACTGTCAAATTTGCGTGGGATTCCCGTAAC
This sequence comes from Schistocerca gregaria, assembly GCF_023897955.1. Lineage (NCBI taxonomy): Eukaryota > Metazoa > Arthropoda > Insecta > Orthoptera > Acrididae > Schistocerca > Schistocerca gregaria. Next base: position 1,983,170 of record NW_026061833.1, on the reverse strand, counting down.
TTTACTCGCAGGAGAACGATCATGTGGTGACCCAGACATGCTTGGAGATAAATCTGCTGGAAGATGACGTTCCGAAAACCATCGCAGTATGTGTGTTTCATTGTAATTGAGAGTATGGGAGGAATAAAATTAACTGCCAGTTTTGCGTCGGATTTGTAAACTACACTGACCAAACACGACCATCCGGTGACCGAGGACCCAATAGAACCTTGTAGATAGCTACGCTGGACATCGATCTATTGAATCGCGACGCTATTTGTGTGTTCCATCGTCAATACCAGGATCTCACGGTAAGAATTAACTGTGAGTTATGAGAGGGAGAAAACAAACTTGACTGCCAAAGAGTACGTCCATCTGGTATGAGGCAGCGATAGACCCTCGGAGATAAGTCGGCTAGTGGCCAATGTATTGAATCGCGACACAATTTCTGTGTTGCAACGTCGTTAGGATGGTGGGAATGTCGCAATTAACTGTCAAATGTGCGTCGGATATGAGAACTAGACTGACAAAGAGCGAACATCCGGTGACCGAGGCACCAATAAACCCTTGTAGATAGTTACGCTAGACATCGATGTATTGAATCGCGACGCTATTTGTGTGTTCCATCGTCGATACCAGGATCTGACTTTAAGAATTAGCTGTTAGTTTTGAGTCGAAGACAAGAAACCTGACAGAAAGATTATACATCCATCTGGTATGAGGCAGCGTTAGACCCTCGGAGATAAGTCGGCTAGTGACCAATGTATTGAATCGCGACGTAATTTCTGTGTTGCATCGTCATTAGGATGGTGGGAATGTCGCAATTAACTGTCAAATTTGCGTCGGATTCCCGTAACTTTACTCGCAGGAGAACGATCATGTGGTGACCCAGACATGCTTGGAGATAAATCTGCTGGAAGACGACGTTCTGAAAACCATCGCAGTATGTGTGTTCCATTGTAATTGAGAGTATGGGAGGAATAAAATTAACTGCCAATCTTGCGTCGGATGACTCACAAAACGCAACCATCCGGTGACCGAGGCACCAATAGACCCTTGTAGATAGTTACGCTGGACATCGATCTATTGAATCGCGACGCTATTTGTGTGTTCCATTGTCAATACCAGGATCTCACGGTAAGAATTAACTGTGAGTTATGAGAGGGAGAAAACAAACTTGACTGCCAAAGAGTACGTCCATCTGCTATGAGGCAGCGATAGACCCTCGGAGATAAGTCGGCTAGTGACCAATGTATTGAATCGCGACACAATTTCTGTGTTGCATCGTCATTAGGATGGTGGGAATGACGCAATTAACTGTCAAATTTGCGTCGGATTCCCGAAACTTTACTCGTAGGACCACGATCATGTGGTGACCCAGGCAGTAATAGATGCTTGGAGATAAATCTGATGGAAGACGATGTTCTGAAAACCATCGCAGTATGTGTGTTCCGTCGTCATTGAGAGCACGAGAGAACATAAATTAACTGTCAGTTTTGCGTCGGATTTGAAAACTAGACTGACAAAGCGCGAACATCCGGTGACCGAGGCACCAATAGATCCTTGTAAATAGTTACGCTAGACATCGATGTATTGAATCGCGACGCTATTTGTGTGTTCCTCCGTCGATATCAGGATCTGACTGTAAGAATTAGCTGTGAGTTTTGAGTCGGAGACAAGAAACTTGACAGCCAAATTGTACATCCATCTGGTATGAGGCAGCGTTAGACCCTCGGAGATAAGTCGGCTAGTGACCAATGTATTGAATCGCGACGTAATTTCTGTGTTGCATCGTCATTAGGATGGTGGGAAAGTCGCAATTAACTGTCAAATTTGCGTGGGATTCCCGTAACTTTACTCGCAGGAGAACGATCATGTGGTGACCCAGACATGCTTGGAGATAAATCTGCTGGAAGACGACGTTCCGAAAACGATCGCAGTATGTGTGTTCCATTGTAATTGAGAGTATGGGAGGAATAAAATTAACTGCCAGTTTTGCGTCGGATTTGTAAACTAGACTGACCAAACGCGACCATCCGGTGACCGAGGACCCAATAGAACCTTGTAGATAGCTACGCTGGACATCGATCTATTGAATCGCGACGCTATTTGTGTGTTCCATCGTCAATACCAGGATCTCACGGTAAGAATTAACTGTTAGTTATGAGAGGGAGAAAACAAACTTGACTGCCAAAGAGTACGTCCGTCTGGTATGAGGCAGCGATAGACCCTCGGAGATAAGTCGGCTAGTGACCAATGTATTGAATCGCGACGCAATTCCTGTGTTGCAACGTCGTTAGGATGGTGTGAATGTCGCAATTAACTGTCAAATGAGCGTCGGACTTGAAAACTAGACTGACAAAGAGCGGATATCTGGTGGCCGAGGCACCAATAGACCCTTGTAGATAGTTACGCTAGACATCGATGTATTGAATCGCGACGCTATTTGTGTGTTCCATCGTCGATACCAGGACCTGACTGTAAGAATTAGCTGTTAGTTTTGAGTCGGAGACAAGAAACTTGACAGCCAAATTGTACATCCATCTGGTATGAGGCAGCGTTAGACCCTCGGAGATAAGTCGGCTAGTGACCAATGTATTGAATCGCGACGTAATTTCTGTGTTGCATCGTCATTAGGATGGTGGGAATGTCGCAATTAACTGTCAAATTTGCGTCGGATTCCCGTAACTTTACTCGCAGGAGAACGAACATGTGGTGACCCAGACATGCTTGGAGATAAATCTGCTGGAAGACGACGTTCTGAAAACCATCTCAGTATGTGTGTTCCATTGTAATTGAGAGTATGGGAGGAATAAAATTAACTGCCAATCTTGCGTCGGATTTGTAAACTAGACTCACAAAACGCAACCATCCGGTGACCGAGGCACCAATAGACCCTTGTAGATAGTTACGCTGGACGTCGATCTATTGAATCGCGACGCTATTTGTGTGTTCCATTGTCAATACCAGGATCTCACGGTAAGAATTAACTGTGAGTTATGAGAGGGAGAAAACAAACTTGACTGCCAAAGAGTACGTCCATCTGGTATGAGGCAGCGATAGACCCTCGGAGATAAGTCGGCCAATGTATAGAATCACGACGCAATTTCTGTGTTGCATCGTCATTAGGGTAGTGGGAATGTCGCAATTAAACGTCAAATTTGCGTCGGATTTGAAAACTAGACTGACAAAGCGCGAACATCCGGTGACCGATGCACCAATAGATCCTTGTAAATAGTTACGCTAGACATCGATGTATTGAATCGCGACGCTATTTGTGTGTTCCATGGTCGATACAAGGTTCTGACGGTAAGAATTAACTGTGAGTTTTGAGTCGGAGACAAGAAACTTGACAGCCAAATTGTACATCCATCGGGTATGAGGCAGCGATAGACCCTCGGAGATAAGTCGGCTAGTGACCAATGTATTGAATCGAGACACAATTTCTCCGTTGCAACGTCGTTAGGATGCTGGGAATGACGCAATTAACTGTCAAATGTGCGTCGGATTTGAAAACTAGACTGACAAAGAGCGAACATCCGGTGACCGAGGCACCAATAGACCCTTGTAGATAGTTACGCTAGACATCGATGTATTGAATCGCGACGCTATTTGTGTGTTCCTCCGTCGATATCAGGATCTGACTGTAAGAATTAGCTGTGAGTTTTGAGTCGGAGACAAGAAACTTGACAGCCAAATTGTACATCCATCCGGTATGACGCAGCGTTAGACCCTCGGAGATAAGTCGGCTAGTAACCAATGTATTGAATCGCGACGTAATTTCTGTGTTGCATCGTCATTAGGATGGTGGGAATGTCGCAATTAACTGTCAAATTTGCGTGGGATTCCCGTAACTTTACTCGCAGGAGAACGATCATGTGGTGACCCAGACATGCTTGGAGATAAATCTGCTGGAAGACGACGTTCCGAAAACCATCGCAGTATGTGTGTTCCATTGTAATTGAGAGTATGGGAGGAATAAAATTAACTGCCAGTTTTGCGTCGGATTTGTAAACTAGACTGACCAAACGCGACCGTCCGGTGACCGAGGACCCAATAGAACCTTGTAGGTAGCTACGCTGGACATCGATCTATTGAATCGCGACGCTATTTGTGTGTTCCATCGTCAATACCAGGATGTCACGGTAATAATTAACTGTGAGTTATGAGAGGGAGAAAACAAACTTGACTGCCAAAGAGTACGTCCATCTGGTATGAGGCAGCGATAGACCGTCGGAGATAAGTCGGCTAGTGACCAATGTATTGAATCGCGACGCAATTCCTGTGTTGCAACGTCGTTAGGATGGTGTGAATGTCGCAATTAACTGTCAAATGAGCGTCGGACTTGAAAACTAGACTGACAAAGAGCGGATATCTGGTGGCCGAGGCACCAATAGACCCTTGTAGATAGTTACGCCAGACATCGATGTATTGAATCGCGACGCTATTTGTGTGTTCCATCGTCGACACCAGGATCTGACGGTAAGAATTAGCTGTGAGTTTTGGGTCGGAGACAAGAATCTTGACAGCCAAATTGTACATCCATCTGGTATGAGGCAGCGTTAGACCCTCGGAGATAAGTCGGCTAGTGACCAATGTATTGAATCGCGACGTAATTTCTGTGTTGCATCGTCTTTAGGATGGTGGGAATGTCGCAATTAACTGTCAAATTTGCGTCGGATTCCCGTAACTTTACTCGCAGGAGAACGATCATGTGGTGACCCAGACATGCTTGGAGATAAATCTGCTGGAAGACGACGTTCTGAAAACCATCGCAGTATGTGTGTTCCATTGTAATTGAGAGTATGGGAGGAATAAAATTAACTGCCAATCTTGCGTCGGATTTGTAAACTAGACTCACAAAACGCAAACATCCGGTGACCGAGGCACCAATAGACCCTTGTAGATAGTTACGCTGGACATCGATCTATTGAATCGCGACGCTATTTGTGTGTTCCATTGTCAATACCAGGATCTCACGGTAAGAATTAACTGTGAGTTATGAGAGGGAGAAAACAAACTTGACTGCCAAAGAGTACGTCCATCTGCTATGAGGCAGCGATAGACCCTCGGAGATAAGTCGGCTAGTGACCAATGTATTGAATCGCGACACAATTTCTGTGTTGCATCGTCATTAGGATGGTGGGAATGTCGCAATTAACTGTCAAATTTGCGTCGGATTCCCGAAACTTTACTTGTAGGACCACGATCATGTGGTGACCCAGGCAGTAATAGATGCTTGGAGATAAATCTGATGGAAGATGATGTTCTGAAAACCATCGCAGTATGTGTGTTCCGTCGTCATTGAGAGGATGAGAGAACATAAATTAACTGTCAGTTTTGCGTCGGATTTGAAAACTAGATGACAAAACGCGACCATCCGTTGAATGAGGCACTAATAGACCCTTGTAGATAGTTACGCTTTACATCGATATATTGAATCGCGACGCTATTTGTGTGTTCCATCGTCAATACCAGGATCTGACGGTAAGAAGTAACTGTGAGTTATGAAAGGGAGAAAACAAACTTGACTGCCAAAGAGTACGTCCATCTGGTATGAGGCAGACCTCGGAGATAAGTCGGCCAATGTATAGAATCGCGACGCCATTTCTGTGTTGCCTCGTCATTAGGGTAGTAGGAATGTCGCACATAAACGTCAAATTTGCGTCGCATTTGAAAACTAGACTGACAACGCGCGAACATCCGGTGACCGATGCACCAATAGACCCTTGTAAATAGTTACGCTGGACATCGATCTATTTAACCGCGACGCTATTTGTGTGTTCCATCGTCAATACCAGGATCTGACGGTAAGAATTTACTGTGAGTTATGAGAGGGAGAAAACAAACTTGACTGCCAAATAGTACGTCCATCTCGTATGAGGCAGCGATAGACCCTCGGAGATAAGTCGGCTAGTGACCAATGTATTGAATCGCGTCACAATTTCTGTGTTGGAACGTCGTTAGGATGGTGGGAATGTCGCAATTAACTGCCAAATGTGCGTCGGATTTGAAAACTAGACTGACAAAGAACGAACATCCGGAAGCCGAGGCACCAATAGACCCTTGTAGATAGTTACGCTAGACATCGATGTATTGAATCGCGACGCTATTTGTGTGTTCCATGGTCGATACAAGGTTCTGACGGTAAGAATTAACTGTGAGTTTTGAGTCGGAGACAAGAAACTTGACAGCCAAATTGTACATCCATCTGGTATGACGCAGCGTTAGATCCTCGGAGAAAAGTCGGCTAGTGACCAATGTATTGAATCGCGACGTAATTTCTGTGTTGCATCGTCATTAGGATGGTGGGAATGTCGCAATTAACTGTCAAATTTTCGTCGGATTCCCGTAACTTTACTCGCAGGAGAACGATCATGTGGTGACCCAGACATGCTTGGAGATAAATCTGCTGGAAGACGACGTTCTGAAAACCATCGCAGTATGTGTGTTCCATTGTAATTGAGAGTATGGGAGGAATAAAATTAACTGCCAATCTTGCGTCGGATTTGTAAACTAGACTCACAAAACGCAACCATCCGGTGACCGAGGCACCAATAGACCCTTGTAGATAGTTACGCTGGACATCGATCTATTGAATCGCGACGCTATTTGTGTGTTCCATTGTCAATACCAGGATCTCACGGTAAGAATTAACTGTGAGTTATGAGAGGGAGAAAACAAACTTGACTGCCAAAGAGTACGTCCATCTGGTATGAGGCAGCGATAGACCCTCGGAGATAAGTCGGCCAATGTATAGAATCACGACGCAATTTCTGTGTTGCATCGTCATTAGGGTAGTGGGAATGTCGCAATTAAACGTCAAATTTGCGTCGGATTTGAAAACTAGACTGACAAAGCGCGAATATCAGGTGACCGAGGCACCAATAGATCCTTGTAAATAGTTACGCTAGACATCGATGTATTGAATCGCGACGCTATTTGTGTGTTCCATGGTCGATACAAGGTTCTGACGGTAAGAATTAACTGTGAGTTTTGAGTCGGAGACAAGAAACTTGACAGCCAAATTGTACATCCATCTGGTATGAGGCAGCGATAGACCCTGGGAGATAAGTCGGCTAGTGACCAATGTATTGAATCGAGACACAATTTCTCCGTTGCAACGTCGTTAGGATGCTGGGAATGACGCAATTAACTGTCAAATGTGCGTCGGATTTGAAAACTAGACTGACAAAGAGCGAACATCCGGTGACCGAGGCACCAATAGACCGTTGTAGATAGTTACGCTAGACATCGATGTGTTGAATCGCGACGCTATTTGTGTGTTCCTCCGTCGATATCAGGATCTGACTGTAAGAATTAGCTGTGAGTTTTGAGTCGGAGACAAGAAACTTGACAGCCAAATTGTACATCCATCTGGTATGAGGCAGCGTTAGACCCTCGGAGATAAGTCGGCTAGTGACCAATGTATTGAATCGCGACGTAATTTCTGTGTTGCATCGTCATTAGGATGGCGGGAATGTCGCAATTAACTGTCAAATTTGCGTCGGATTCCCGTAACTTTACTCGCAGGAGAACGATCATGTGGTGACCCAGACATGCTTGGAGATAAATCTGCTGGAAGACGACGTTCTGAAAACCATCGCAGTATGTGTGTTCCATTGTAATTGAGAGTATGGGAGGAATAAAATTAACTGCCACTTTTGCGTCGGATTTGTAAACTAGACTGACCAAACGCGACCATCCGGTGACCGAGGACCCAATAGAACCTTGTAGATAGCTACGCTGGACATCGATCTATTGAATCGCGACGCTATTTGTGTGTTCCATCGTCGATACCAGGACCTGACTGTAAGAATTAGCTGTTAGTTTTGAGTCGGAGACAAGAAACTTGACAGCCAAATTGTACATCCATCTGGTATGAGGCAGCGTTAGACCCTCGGAGATAAGTCGGCTAGTGACCAATGTATTGAATCGCGACGTAATTTCTGTGTTGCATCGTCATTAGGATGGTGGGAATGTCGCAATTAACTGTCAAATTTGCGTCGGATTCCCGTAACTTTACTCGCAGGAGAACGAACATGTGGTGACCCAGACATGCTTGGAGATAAATCTGCTGGAAGACGACGTTCTGAAAACCATCGCAGTATGTGTGTTCCATTGTAATTGAGAGTATGGGAGGAATAAAATTAACTGCCAATCTTGCGTCGGATTTGTAAACTAGACTCACAAAACGCAACCATCCGGTGACCGAGGCACCAATAGACCCTTGTAGATAGTTACGCTGGACGTCGATCTATTGAATCGCGACGCTATTTGTGTGTTCCATTGTCAATACCAGGATCTCACGGTAAGAATTAACTGTGAGTTATGAGAGGGAGAAAACAAACTTGACTGCCAAAGAGTACGTCCATCTGATATGAGGCAGCGATAGACCCTCGTAGATAAGTCGGCCAATGTATAGAATCACGACGCAATTTCTGTGTTGCATCGTCATTAGGGTAGTGGGAATGTCGCAATTAAACGTCAAATTTGCGTCGGATTTGAAAACTAGACTGACAAAGCGCGAACATCCGGTGACCGATGCACCAATAGATCCTTGTAAATAGTTACGCTAGACATCGATGTATTGAATCGCGACGCTATTTGTGTGTTCCATGGTCGATACAAGGTTCTGACGGTAAGAATTAACTGTGAGTTTTGAGTCGGAGACAAGAAACTTGACAGCCAAATTGTACATCCATCTGGTATGAGGCAGCGATAGACCTTTGGAGATAAGTCGGCTAGTGACCAATGTATTGAATCGAGACACAATTTCTCCGTTGCAACGTCGTTAGGATGCTGGGAATGACGCAATTAACTGTCAAATGTGCGTCGGATTTGAAAACTAGACTGACAAAGAGCGAACATCCGGTGACCGAGGCACCAATAGACCGTTGTAGATAGTTACGCTAGACATCGATGTATTGAATCGCGACGCTATTTGTGTGTTCCTCCGTCGATATCAGGATCTGACTGTAAGAATTAGCTGTGAGTTTTGAGTCGGAGACAAGAAACTTGACAGCCAAATTGTACATCCATCTGGTATGACGCAGCGTTAGACCCTCGGAGATAAGTCGGCTAGTAACCAATGTATTGAATCGCGACGTAATTTCTGTGTTGAATCGTCATTAGGATGGTGGGAATGTCGCAATTAACTGTAAAATTTCCGTCGGATTCCCGTAACTTTACTCGCAGGAGAACGATCATGTGGTGACCCAGACATGCTTGGAGATAAATCTGCTGGAAGACGACGTTCTGAAAACCATCGCAGTATGTGTGTTCCATTGTAATTGAGAGTATGGGAGGAATAAAATTAACTGCCAGTTTTGCGTCGGATTTGTAAACTAGACTGACCAAACGCGACCATCCGGTGACCGAGGACCCAATAGAACCTTGTAGATAGCTACGCTGCACATCGATCTATTGAATCGCGACGCTATTTGTGTGTTCCATCGTCAATACCAGGATGTCACGGTAAGAATTAACTGTGAGTTATGAGAGGGAGAAAACAAACTTGACTGCCAAAGAGTACGTCCATCTGGTATAAGGCAGCGATAGACCGTCGGAGATAAGTCGGCTAGTGACCAATGTATTGAATCGCGACGCAATTCCTGTGTTGCAACGTCGTTAGGATGGTGTGAATGTCGCAATTAACTGTCAAATGAGCGTCGGACTTGAAAACTAGTCTGACAAAGAGCGGATATCTGGTGGCCGAGGCACCAATAGACCCTTGTAGATAGTTACGCCAGACATCGATGTATTGAATCGCGACGCTATTTGTGTGTTCCATCGTCGACACCAGGATCTGACGGTAAGAATTAGCTGTGAGTTTTGGGTCGGAGACAAGAATCTTGACAGCCAAATTGTACATCCATCTGGTATGAGGCAGCATTAGACCCTCGGAGATAAGTCGGCTATTGGCCAATGTATTGAATCGCGACACAATTTCTGTGTTGCAACGTCGTTAGGATGGTGGGAATGTCGCAATTAACTGTCAAATGTGCGTCGGATATGAGAACTAGACTGACAAAGAGCGGATATCTGGTGGCCGAGGCACCAATAGACCCTTGTAGATAGTTACGCCAGACATCGATGTATTCAATCGCGACGCTATTTGTGTGTTCCATCGTCGATACCAGGGTCTGACTTTAAGATTTAGCTGTTAGTTTTGAGTCGAAGACAAGAAACCTGACAGAAAGATTGTACATCCATCTGGTATGAGGCAGCGTTAGACCCTCGGAGATAAGTCGGCTAGTGACCAATGTATTGAATCGCGACGCATTTTCTGTGTTGCATCGTCGTTAGGATGGTGTGAATGTCGCAATTAACTGTCAAATTTGCGTCGGATTTGAAAACTAGACTGACAAAGAGCGAACATCCGGTGGCCGAGGCACCAATAGACCCTTGTAGATAGTTACGCTAGACATCGATGTATTGAATCGCGACACAATTTCTGTGTTGCATCGTCATTAGGATGGTGGGAATGTCGCAATTAACTGTCAAATTTGCGTCGGATTCCCGAAACTTTACTCGTAGGACCACGATCATGTGGTGACCCAGGCAGTAATAGATGCTTGGAGATAAATCTGATGGAAGATGATGTTCTGAAAACCATCGCAGTATGTGTGTTCCGTCGTCATTGAGAGGATGAGAGAACATAAATTAACTGTCAGTTTTGCGTCGGATTTGAAAACTAGATGACAAAACGCGACCATCCGTTGAATGAGGCACTAATAGACCCTTGTAGATAGTTACGCTTTACATCGATATATTGAATCACGACGCTATTTGTGTGTTCCATCGTCAATACCAGGATCTGACGGTAAGAATTAACTGTGAGTTATGAGAGGGAGAAAACAAACTTGACTGCCAAAGAGTACGTCCATCTGGTATGAGGCAGCGATAGACCTTCGGAGATAAGTCGGCCAATGTATAGAATCACGACGCAATTTCTGTGTTGCATCGTCATTAGGGTAGTGGGAATGTCGCAATTAAACGTCAAATTTGCGTCGGATTTGAAAACTAGACTGTCAAAGCGCGAACATCCGGTGACCGAGGCACCAATAGATCCTTGTAAATAGTTACGCTAGACATCGATGTATTGAATCGCAACGCTATTTGTGTGTTCCATGGTCGATACAAGGTTCTGACGGTAAGAATTAACTGTGAGTTTTGAGTCGGAGACAAGAAACTTGACAGCCAAATTGTACATCCATCTGGTATGAGGCAGCGATAGACCCTCGGAGATAAGTCGGCTAGTGACCAATGTATTGAATCGAGACACAATCTCTCCGTTGCAACGTCGTTAGGATGCTGGGAATGACGCAATTAACTGTCAAATGTGCGTCGGATTTGAAAACTAGACTGACAAAGAGCGAACATCCGGTGACCGAGGCACCAATAGACCGTTGTAGATAGTTACGCTAGACATCGATGTGTTGAATCGCGACGCTATTTGTGTGTTCCTCCGTCGATATCAGGATCTGACTGTAAGAATTAGCTGTGAGTTTTGAGTCGGAGAAAAGAAACTTGACAGCCAAATTGTACATCCATCTGGTATGAGGCAGCGTTAGACCCTCGGAGATAAGTCGGCTAGTGACCAATGTATTGAATCGCGACGTAATTTCTGTGTTGCATCGTCGTTAGGATGGTGGGAATGTCGCAATTAACTGTCAAATTTGCGTCGGATTCCCGTAACTTTACTCGCAGGAGAACGATCATGTGGTGACCCAGACATGCTTGGAGATAAATCTGCTGGAAGACGACGTTCTGAAAACCATCGCACTATTTGTGTTCCATTGTAATTGAGAGTATGGGAGGAATAAAATTAACTGCCAGTTTTGCGTCGGATTTGTAAACTAGACTGACCAAACGCGACCATCCGGTGACCGAGGACCCAATAGAACCTTGTAGATAGCTACGCTGGACATCGATCTATTGAATCGCGACGCTATTTGTGTGTTCCATCGTCAATACCAGGATCTCACGGTAAGAATTAACTGTGAGTTATGAGAGGGAGAAAACAAACTTGACTGCCAAAGAGTACGTCCGTCTGGTATGAGGCAGCGATAGATCCTCGGAGATAAGTCGGCTAGTGACCAATGTATTGAATCGCGACGCAATTCCTGTGTTGCAACGTCGTTTGGATGGTGTGAATGTCGCAATTAACTGTCAAATGAGCGTCGGACTTGAAAACTAGACTGACAAAGAGCGGATATCTGGTGGCCGAGGCACCAATAGACCCTTGTAGATAGTTACGCCGGACATCGATGTATTGAATCGCGACGCTATTTGTGTGTTCCATCATCGATACCAGGATCTGACGGTAAGAATTAGCTGTGAGTTTTGGGTCGGAGACAAGAATCTTGACAGCCAAATTGTACTTCCATCTGGTATGAGGCAGCGTTAGACCCTCGGAGATAAGTCGGCTAGTGGCCAATGTATTGAATCGCGACACAATTTCTGTGTTGCAACGTCGTTAGGATGGTGGGAATGTCGCAATTAACTGTCAAATTTGAGTCGGATTCCCGTAACTTTACTCGCAGGAGAACGATCATGTGGTGACCCAGGCATGCTTGGAGATAAATCTGCTGGAAGACGATGTTCTGAAAACCATCGCAGTATGTGTGTTCCATTGTAATTGAGAGTATGGGAGGAATAAAATTAACTGCCAGTTTTGCGTCGGATTTGTAAACTAGACTGACAAAACGCGACCATCCGGTGGCCGAGGACCCAATAGACCCTTGTAGATAGTTACGCTGGACATCGATGTATTGAATCGCGACGCTATTTGTGTGTTCCATCGTCGATACCAGGACCTGACTGTAAGAATTAGCTGTTAGTTTTGAGTCGGAGACAAGAAACTTGACAGCCAAATTGTACATCCAGCTGGTATGAGGCAGCGTTAGAAACTCGGAGATAAGTCGGCTAGTGACCAATGTATTGAATCGCGACGTAATTTCTGTGTTGCATCGTCATTAGGATGGTGGGAATGTCGCAATTAACTGTCAAATTTGCGTCGGATTCCCGTAACTTTACTCGCTAGTTACGCTAGACGTCGATGTATTGAATCGCGACGCTATTTGTGTGTTCCATGGTCGATACAAGGTTCTGACGGTAAGAATTAACTGTGAGTTTTGAGTCGGAGACAAGAAACTTGACAGCCAAATTGTACATCCATCTGGTATGAGGCAGCGATAGACCCTCGGAGATAAGTCGGCTAGTGACCAATGTATTGAATCGAGACACAATGTGGTGACCCAGACATGCTTGGAGATAAATCAGCTGGAAGACGACGTTCTGAAAACCATCGCAGTATGTGTGTTCCATTGTAATTGAGCGTATGGGAGGAATAAAATTAACTGCCAATCTTGCGTCGGATTTGTAAACTAGACTCACAAAACAAAACCATCCGGTGACCGAGGCACCAATAGACCCTTGTAGATAGTTACGCTGGACATCGATCTATTGAATCGCGACGCTATTTGTGTGTTCCATTGTCAATACCAGGATCTCACGGTAAGAATTAACTGTGAGTTATGAGAGGGAGAAAACAAACTTGACTGCCAAAGAGTACGTCCATCTGGTATGAGGCAGCGATAGACCCTCGGAGATAAGTCGGCCAATGTATAGAATCACGACGCAATTTCTGTGTTGCATCGTCATTAGGGTAGTGGGAATGTCGCAATTAAACGTCAGATTTGCGTCGGATTTGAAAACTAGACTGACAAAGCGCGAACATCCGGTGACCGAGGCACCAATAGATCCTTGTAAATAGTTACGCTAGACGTCGATGTATTGAATCGCGACGCTATTTGTGTGTTCCATGGTCGATACAAGGTTCTGACGGTAAGAATTAACTGTGAGTTTTGAGTCGGAGACAAGAAACTTGACAGCCAAATTGTACATCCATCTGGTATGAGGCAGCGATAGACCCTCGGAGATAAGTCGGCTAGTGACCAATGTATTGAATCGAGACACAATTTCTCCGTTGCAACGTCGTTAGGATGCTGGGAATGACGCAATTAACTGTCAAATGTGCGTCGGATTTGAAAACTAGACTGACAAAGAGCGAACATCCGGTGACCGAGGCACCAATAGACCCTTGTAGATAGTTACGCTAGTCATCGATGTATTGAATCGCGACGCTATTTGTGTGTTCCTCCGTCGATATCAGGATCTGACTGTAAGAATTAGCTGTGAGTTTTGAGTCGGAGACAAGAAACTTGACAGCCAAATTGTACATCCATCTGGTATGACGCAGCGTTAGACCCTCGGAGATAAGTCGGCTAGTGACCAATGTATTGAATCGCGACGTAATTTCTGTGTTGCATCGTCATTAGGATGGTGGGAATGTCGCAATTAACTGTCAAATTTGCGTGGGATTCCCGTAACTTTACTCGCAGGAGAACGATCATGTGGTGACCCAGACATGCTTGGAGATAAATCTGCTGGAAGACGACGTTCTGAAAACCATCGCAGTATGTGTGTTCCATTGTAATTGAGAGTATGGGAGGAATAAAATTAACTGCCAGTTTTGCGTCGGATTTGTAAACTAGACTGACCAAACGCGACCATCCGGTGACCGAGGACCCAATAGAATCTTGTAGATAGCTACGCTGGACATCGATCTATTGAATCGCGACGCTATTTGTGTGTTCCATCGTCAATACCAGGATGTCACGGTAAGAATTAACTGTGAGTTATGAGAGGGAGAAAACAAACTTGACTGCCAAAGAGTACGTCCATCTGGTATGAGGCAGCGATAGACCGTTGGAGATAAGTCGGCTAGTGACCAATGTATTGAATCGCGACGCAATTCCTGTGTTGCAACGTCGTTAGGATGGTGTGAATGTCGCAATTAACTGTCAAATGAGCGTCGGACTTGAAAACTAGACTGACAAAGAGCGGATATCTGGTGGCCGAGGCACCAATAGACCCTTGTAGATAGTTACGCCAGACATCGATGTATTGAATCGCGACGCTATTTGTGTGTTCCATCGTCGACACCAGGATCTGACGGTAAGAATTAGCTGTGAGTTTTGGGTCGGAGACAAGAATCTTGACAGCCAAATTGTACATCCATCTGGTATGAGGCAGCGTTAGACCCTCGGAGATAAGTCGGCTAGTGACCAATGTATTGAATCGCGACGCATTTTCTGTGTTGCATCGTCGTTAGGATGGTGTGAATGTCGCAATTAACTGTCAAATTTGCGTCGGATTTGAAAACTAGACTGACAAAGAGCGAACATCCGGTGGCCGAGGCACCAATAGACCCTTGTAGATAGTTACGCTAGACATCGATGTATTGAATCGCGACGCTATTTGTGTGTTCCTTCGTCGATACCAGGATCTGACTGTAGAATTAGCTGTGAGTTTTGAGTCGGAGACAAAAAACTTGACAGCCAAATTGTACATCCATCTGGTATGAGGCAGCGTTAGACCCTCGGAGATAAGTCGGCTAGTGACCAATGTATTGAATCGCGACGTAATTTCTGTGTTGCTTCGTCATTAGGATGGTGGGAATGTCGCAATTAACTGTCAAATTTGCGTCGGATTCCCGTAACTTTACTCGCAGGAGAACGATCATGTGGTGACCCAGGCATGCTTGGAGATAAATCTGCTGGAAGACGATGTTCTGAAAACCATCGCAGTATGTGTGTTCCATTGTAATTGAGAGTATGGGAGGAATAAAATTAACTGCCAGTTGTGCGTCGGATTTGTAAACTAGACTGACAAAACGCGACCATCCGGTGACCCAGGACCCAATAGACCCTTGTAGATAGTTACGCTGGACATCGATCTATTGAATCGCGACGCTATTTGTGTGTTCCATCGTCAATACCAGGATCTCACGGTAAGAATTAACTGTGAGTTATGAGAGGGAGAAAATAAACTTGACTGCCAAAGAGTACGTCCATCTGGTATGAGGCAGCAATAGACCCTCGGAGATAAGTCGGCTAGTGACCAATGTATTGAATCGCGACACAATTTCTGTGTTGCAACGTCGTTAGGAAGGTGGGAATGTCGCAATTAACTGTCAAATGTGCGTCGGATATGAGAACTAGACTGACAAAGAGCGAACATCCGGTGACCGAGGCACCAATAGACCCTTGTAGATAGTTACGCTAGACATCGATGTATTGAATCGCGACGCTATTTGTGTGTTCCATGGTCGATACCAGGACCTGACTGTAAGAATTAATTGTTAGTTTTGAGTCGGAGACAAGAAACTTGACAGCCAAATTGTACATCCGTCTGGTATGAGGCAGCGTTAGACCCTCGGAGATAAATCGGCTAGTGACCAATGTATTGAATCGCGACGTAATTTCTGTGTTGCATCGTCATTAGGATGGTGGGAATGTCGCAATTAACTGTCAAATTTGCGTCGGATTCCCGTAACTTTACTCGCAGGAGAACGATCATGTGGTGACCCAGACATGCTTGGAGATAAATCTGCTGGAAGACGACGTTCTGAAAACCATCGCAGTATGTGTGTTCCATTGTAATTGGGAGTATGGGAGGAATAAAATTAACTGCCAATCTTGCGTCGGATTTGTAAACTAGACTCACAAAACGCAACCTTCCGGTGACCGAGGCACCAATAGACCGTTGTAGATAGTTACGCTGGACATCGATCTATTGAATCGCGACGCTATTTGTGTGTTCCATTGTCAATACCAGGATCTCACGGTAAGAATTAACTGTGAGTTATGAGAGGGAGAAAACAAACTTGACTGCCAAAGAGTACGTCCATCTGATATGAGGCAGCGATAGACCCTCGGAGATAAGTCGGCTAGTGACCAATGTATTGAATCGCGAAACAATTTCTGTGTTGCATCGTCATTAGGATGGTGGGAATGTCGCAATTAACTGTCAAATTTGCGTCGGATTCCCGAAACTTTACTCGTAGGACCACGATCATGTGGTGACCCAGGCAGTAATAGATGATTGGAGATAAATCTGATGGAAGACGATGTTCTGAAAACCATCGCAGTATGTGTGTTCCGTCGTCATTGAGAGGATGAGAGAATATAAATTAACTGTCAGTTTTGAGTCGGATTTGAAAACTAGATGACAAAACGCGACCATCCGGTGACCGAGGCACTAATAGACCCTTGTAGATAGTTACGCTGGACATCGATCTATTGAATCGCGACGCTATTTGTGTGTTCCATCGTCAATACCAGGATCTCACGGTAAGAATTAACTGTGAGTTATGAGAGGGAGAAAATAAACTTGACTGCCAAAGAGTACGTCCATCTGGTATGAGGCAGCAATAGACCCTCGGAGATAAGTCGGCTAGTGACCAATGTATTGAATCGCGACACAATTTCTGTGTTGCAACGTCGTTAGGAAGGTGGGAATGTCGCAATTAACAGTCAAATGTGCGTTGGATTTGAAAACTAGACTGACAAAGAGCGAACATCCGGTGACCGAGGCACCAATAGACCCTTGTAGATAGTTACGCAAGATATCGATGTATTGAATCGCGACATTATTTGTGTGTTCCATGGTCGATACCAGGATCTGACTGTAAGAATCAGCTGTGAGTTTTGAGTCTGAGACAAGAAACTTGACAGCCAAATCTGGTATGAGCTGGCGTTAGACCCTCGGAAATAAGTCGGCTAGTGACCAATGTATTGCATCGCGACGCAATTTCTGTGTTGCATCGTCATTAGGATGGTGGGAATGTCGCAATTAACTGTCAAATTTGCGTCGGATTCCCGAAACTTTACTCGTAGGACAACGATCATGTGGTGACCCAGGCAGTAATAGATGCTTGGAGATAAATCTGATGGAAGACGATGTTCTGAAAACCATCGCAGTATGTGTGTTCCGTCGTCATTGAGAGGATGAGAGAAACTAATTAACTGTCAGTTTTGCGTCGGATTTTAAAAATAGATGACAAAACGCGACCATACGGTGACCGAGACACCAATAGACCCTTCTAGATAGTTACGCTGGACATCGATCTATTGAATCGCGACGCTATTTGTTTGTTCCATCGTCAATACCAGGATCTGACAGTAAGAAGTAACTGTGAGTTATGAAAGGGAGAAAACAAACTTGACTGCCAAAGAGTACGTCCATCTGGTATGAGGCAGACCTCGGAGATAAGTCGGCCAATGTATAGAATCGCGACGCCATTTCTGTGTTGCCTCGTCATTAGGGTAGTAGGAATGTCGCACATAAACGTCAAATTTGCGTCGCATTTGAAAACTAGACTGACAACGCGCGAACATCCGGTGACCGATGCACCAATAGACCCTTGTAAATAGTTACGCTGGAAATCGATCTATTTAACCGCGACGCTATTTGTGTGTTCCATCGTCAATACCAGGATCTGACGGTAAGAATTTACTGTGAGTTATGAGAGGGAGAAAACAAACTTGACTGCCAAATAGTACGTCCATCTCGTATGAGGCAGCGATAGACCCTCGGAGATAAGTCGGCTAGTGACCAATGTATTGAATCGCGTCACAATTTCTGTGTTGGAACGTCGTTAGGATGGTGGGAATGTCGCAATTAACTGCCAAATGTGCGTCGGATTTGAAAACTAGACTGACAAAGAACGAACATCCGGAAGCCGAGGCACCAATAGACCCTTGTAGATAGTTACGCTAGACATCGATGTATTGAATCGCGACGCTATTTGTGTGTTCCATCGTCGATACTAGGATCTCACGGTAAGAGTTAGCTGTGAGTTTTGAGTCGGAGAGAAGAAACTTGACAGCCAAATTGTACATCCGTCTGGTATGAGGCAGCGTTAGACCCTCGGAGATAAATCGGCTAGTGACCAATGTATTGAATCGCGACGTAATTTCTGTGTTGCATCGTCATTAGGATGGTGGGAATGTCGCAATTAACTGTCAAATTTGCGTCGGATTCCCGTAACTTTACTCGCAGGAGAACGATCATGTGGTGACCCAGACATGCTTGGAGATAAATCTGCTGGAAGACGACGTTCTGAAAACCATCGCAGTATTTGTGTTCCATTGTAATTGGGAGTATGGGAGGAATAAAATTAACTGCCAATCTTGCGTCGGATTTGTAAACTAGACTCACAAAACGCAACCATCCGGTGACCCAGGACCCAATAGACCCTTGTAGATAGTTACGCTGGACATCGATCTATTGAATCGCGACGCTATTTGTGTGTTCCATCGTCAATACCAGGATCTCACGGTAAGAATTAACTGTGAGTTATGAGAGGGAGAAAATAAACTTGACTGCCAAAGAGTACGTCCATCTGGTATGAGGCAGCAATAGACCCTCGGAGATAAGTCGGCTAGTGACCAATGTATTGAATTGCGACACAATTTCTGTGTTGCAACGTCGTTAGGATGGTGGGAATGTCGCAATTAACTGTCAAATGTGCTTCGGATATGAGAACTAGACTGACAAAGAGCGAACATCCGGTGACCGAGGCACCAATAGACCCTTGTAGATAGTTACGCTGGACATCGATCTATTGAATCGCGACGCTATTTGTGTGTTCCATCGTCAATACCAGGATCTGACGGTAAGAATTTACTGTGAGTTATGAGAGGGAGAAAACAAACTTGACTGCCAAATAGTACGTCCATCTGGTATGAGGCAGCGATAGACCCTCGGAGATAAGTCGGTTAGTGACCAATGTATTGAATCGCGACACAATTTTGTGTTGCAACGTATTTAGGATGGTGGAAATGTCGCAATTAACTGTCAAATGTGCGTCGGATTTGAAAACTAGACTGACAAAGAGCGAACATCCGGTGACCGAGGCACCAATAGACCCTTGTAGATAGTTACGCAAGATATCGATGTATTGAATCGCGACATTATTTGTGTGTTCCATGGTCGATACCAGGATCTGACTGTAAGAATCAGCTGTGAGTTTTGAGTCTGAGACAAGAAACTTGACAGCCAAATCTGGTATGAGCTGGCGTTAGACCCTCGGAAATAAGTCGGCTAGTGACCAATGTATTGCATCGCGACGCAATTTCTGTGTTGCATCGTCATTAGGATGGTGGGAATGTCGCAATTAACTGTCAAATTTGCGTCGGATTCCCGAAACTTTACTCGTAGGACAACGATCATGTGGTGACCCAGGCAGCAATAGATGCTTGGAGATAAATCTGATGGAAGACGATGTTCTGAAAACCATCGCAGTATGTGTGTTCCGTCGTCATTGAGAGGATGAGAGAAACTAATTAACTGTCAGTTTTGCGTCGGATTTGAAAACTAGATGACAAAACGCGACCATACGGTGACCGAGGCACCAATAGACCCTTCTAGATAGTTACGCTGGACATCGATCTATTGAATCGCGACGCTATTTGTTTGTTCCATCGTCAATACCAGGATCTGACAGTAAGAAGTAACTGTGAGTTATGAAAGGGAGAAAACAAACTTGACTGCCAAAGAGTACGTCCATCTGGTATGAGGCAGCCCTCGGAGATAAGTCGGCCAATCGCGACGCCATTTCTGTGTTGCATCGTCATTAGGGTAGTAGGAATGTCGCACATAAACGTCAAATTTGCGTCGCATTTGAAAACTAGACTGACAACGCGCGAACATCCGGTGACCGATGCACCAATAGACCCTTGTAAATAGTTACGCTGGACATCGATCTATTTAACCGCGACGCTATTTGTGTGTTCCATCGTCAATACCAGGATCTGACGGTAAGAATTTACTGTGAGTTATGAGAGGGAGAAAACAAACTTGACTGCCAAATAGTACGTCCATCTCGTATGAGGCAGCGATAGACCCTCGGAGATAAGTCGGCTAGTGACCAATGTATTGAATCGCGTCACAATTTCTGTGTTGGAACGTCGTTAGGATGGTGGGAATGTCGCAATTAACTGCCAAATGTGCGTCGGATTTGAAAACTAGACTGACAAAGAACGAACATCCGGAAGCCGAGGCACCAATAGACCCTTGTAGATAGTTACGCTAGACATCGATGTATTGAATCGCGACGCTATTTGTGTGTTCCATCGTCGATACTAGGATCTCACGGTAAGAGTTAGCTGTGAGTTTTGAGTCGGAGAGAAGAAACTTGACAGCCAAATTGTACATCCGTCTGGTATGAGGCAGCGTTAGACCCTCGGAGATAAATCGGCTAGTGACCAATGTATTGAATCGCGACGTAATTTCTGTGTTGCATCGTCATTAGGATGGTGGGAATGTCGCAATTAACTGTCAAATTTGCGTCGGATTCCCGTAACTTTACTCGCAGGAGAACGATCATGTGGTGACCCAGACATGCTTGGAGATAAATCTGCTGGAAGACGACGTTCTGAAAACCATCGCAGTATTTGTGTTCCATTGTAATTGGGAGTATGGGAGGAATAAAATTAACTGCCAATCTTGCGTCGGATTTGTAAACTAGACTCACAAAACGCAACCATCCGGTGACCGAGGCACTAATAGACCCTTGTAGATAGTTACGCTGGACATCGATCTATTGAATCGCGACGCTATTTGTGTGTTCCATCGTCAATACCTAGATCTGACGGTAAGAATTTACTGTGAGTTATGAGAGGGAGAAAACAAACTTGACTGCCAAATAGTACGTCCATCTGGTATGAGGCAGAGATAGACCCTCGGAGATAAGTCGGCTAGTGACCAATGTATTGAATCGCGACACAATTTTGTGTTGCAACGTATTTAGGATGGTGGGAATGTCGCAATTAACTGTCAAATGTGCGTCGGATTTGAAAACTAGACTGACAAAGAGCGAACATCCGGTGACCGAGGCACCAATAGACCCTTGTAGATAGTTACGCAAGATATCGATGTATTGAATCGCGACATTATTTGTGTGTTCCATGGTCGATACCAGGATCTGACTGTAAGAATCAGCTGTGAGTTTTGAGTCTGAGACAAGAAACTTGACAGCCAAATCTGGTATGAGCTGGCGTTAGACCCTCGGAAATAAGTCGGCTAGTGACCAATGTATTGCATCGCGACGCAATTTCTGTGTTGCATCGTCATTAGGATGGTGGGAATGTCGCAATTAACTGTCAAATTTGCGTCGGATTCCCGAAACTTTACTCGTAGGACAACGATCATGTGGTGACCCAGGCAGTAATAGATGCTTGGAGATAAATCTGATGGAAGACGATGTTCTGAAAACCATCGCAGTATGTGTGTTCCGTCGTCATTGAGAGGATGAGAGAAACTAATTAACTGTCAGTTTTGCGTCGGATTTGAAAACTAGATGACAAAACGCGACCATACGGTGACCGAGGCACCAATAGACCCTTCTAGATAGTTACGCTGGACATCGATCTATTGAATCGCGACGCTATTTGTTTGTTCCATCGTCAATACCAGGATCTGACAGTAAGAAGTAACTGTGAGTTATGAAAGGGAGAAAACAAACTTGACTGCCAAAGAGTACGTCCATCTGGTATGAGGCAGCCCTCGGTGATAAGTCGGCCAATCGCGACGCCATTTCTGTGTTGCATCGTCATTAGGGTAGTAGGAATGTCGCACATAAACGTCAAATTTGCGTCGCATTTGAAAACTAGACTGACAACGCGCGAACATCCGGTGACCGATGCACCAATAGACCCTTGTAAATAGTTACGCTGGACATCGATCTATTTAACCGCGACGCTATTTGTGTGTTCCATCGTCAATACCAGGATCTGACGGTAAGAATTTACTGTGAGTTATGAGAGGGAGAAAACAAACTTGACTGCCAAATAGTACGTCCATCTGGTATGAGGCAGCGATAGACCCTCGGAGATAAGTCGGCTAGTGACCAATGTATTGAATCGCGTCACAATTTCTGTGTTGCAACGTCGTTAGGATGGTGGGAATGTCGCAATTAACTGCCAAATGTGCGTCGGATTTGAAAACTAGACTGACAAAGAACGAACATCCGGAGGCCGAGGCACCAATAGACCCTTGTAGATAGTTACGCTAGACATCGATGTATTGAATCGCGACGCTATTTGTGTGTTCCATCGTCGATACTAGGATCTCACGGTAAGAGTTAGCTGTGAGTTTTGAGTCGGAGACAAGAAACTTGACAGCCAAATTGTACATCCATCTGGTATGAGGCAGCGTTAGACCGTCGGAGATAAGTCGGCTAGTGACCAATGTATTGAATCGCGACGCAATTCCTGTGTTGCATCGTCATTAGGATGGTGTTAATGTCTCAATGAACTGTCAAATTTGCGTCGGATTCCCGAAATTCTACTCGCAGGAGAACGATCATGTGGTGACCCAGGCATGCTTGGAGATAAATCTGCTGGAAGACGATGTTCTGAAAACCATCGCAGTATGTGTGTTCCATTGTAATTGAGAGTATGGGAGGAATAAAATTAACTGCCAATCTTGCGTCGTATTTGTAAACTAGACTGACAAAACGCGACCAAACGGTGACCGAGGCACCAATAGACCCTTGTAGATAGTTACGCTGGACATCGATCTATTGAATCGTGACGCTATTTGTGTGTTCCATCGTCAATACCAGGATCTGACGTTAAGAATTTACTGTGAGTTATGAGAGGGAGAAAACAAACTTGACTGCCAAATAGTACGTCCATCTGGTATGAGGCAGCGATAGACCCTCGGAGATAAGTCGGCTAGTGACCAATGTATTGAATCGCGACACAATTTCTGTGTTGCAACGTCGTTAGGATGGTGGGAATGACGCAATTAACTGTCAAATGTGCGTCGGATTTGAAAACTAGACTGACAAAGAGCGAACATCCGGTGACCGAGGCACCAATAGACCCTTGTAGATAGTTACGCTAGATATCGATGTACTGAATCGCGACTTTATTTGTGTGTTCCATGGTCGATACCAGGATCTGACTGTAAGAATTAGCTGTGAGTTTTGAGTCGGAGACAAGAAACTTGACAGCCAAATTGTACATCCATCTGGTATGAGGCAGCGTTAGATCCTCGGAGATAAGTCGGCTAGTGACCAATGTATTGAATCGCGACGTAATTTCTGTGTTGCATCGTCATTAGGATGGTGGGAATGTCGCAATTAACTGTCAAATTTGCGTCGCATTCCCGTAACTTTACTCGCAGGAGAACGATCATGTGGTGACCCAGGCATGCTTGGAGATAAATCTGCTGGAAGACGATGTTCTGAAAACCATCGCAGTATGTGTGTTCCATTGTAATTGAGAGTATGGGAGGAATAAAATTAACTGCCAGTTTTGCGTCGGATTTGTAAACTAGACTGACAAAACGCGACCATCCGGTGACCGAGGCACCAATAGACCCTTGTAGATAGTTACGCTGGACATCGATCTATTGAATCGCGACGCTATTTGTGTGTTCCATTGTCAATACCAGGATCTCACGGTAAGAATTAACTGTGAGTTATGAGAGGGAGAAAACAAACTTGACTGCCAAAGAGTACGTCCATCTGCTATGAGGCAGCGATAGACCCTCGGAGATAAGTCGGCTAGTGACCAATGTATTGAATCGCGAAACAATTTCTGTGTTGCATCGTCATTAGGATGGTGGGAATGTCGCAATTAACTGTCAAATTTGCGTCGGATTCCCGAAACTTTACTCGTAGGACCACGATCATGTGGTGACCCAGGCAGTAATAGATGCTTGGAGATAAATCTGATGGTAGACGATGTTCTGAAAACCATCGCAGTATGTGTGTTCCGTCGTCATTGAGAGGATGAGAGAACATAAATTAACTGACAGTTTTGCGTCGGATTTGAAAACTAGATGACAAAACGTGACCATCCGGTGACCGAGGCACTAATAGACCCTTGTAGATAGTTACGCTGGACATCGATCTATTGAATCACGACGCTATTTGTGTGTTCCATCGTCAATACCAGGATCTGACGGTAAGAATTTACTGTGAGTTATGAGAGGGAGAAAACAAACTTGACTGCCAAATAGTACGTCCATCTGTTATGAGGCAGCGATAGACCCTAGGAGATAAGTCGGCTAGTGACCAATGTATTGAATCGCGACACAATTTTGTGTTGCAACGTCGTTAGGATGGTGGGAATGTCGCAATTAACTGTCAAATGTGCGTCGGATTTGAAAACTAGACTGACAAAGAGCGAACATCCGGTGACCGAGGCACCAATAGACCCTTGTAGATAGTTACGCAAGATATCGATGTATTGAATCGCGACGCTATTTGTGTTTTCCATCGTCAATACCAGGATCTGACAGTAAGAATTAACTGTGAGTTATGAAAGGGAGAAAACAAACTTGACTGCCAAAGAGTACGTCCATCTGGTATGAGGCAGCCCTCGGAGATAAGTCGGCCAATGTATAGAATGGCGACGCCATTTCTGTGTTGCATCGTCATTAGGATGGTGGGAATGTCTCAATTAACTGTCAAATTTGCGTCGGATTCCCGAAACTTTGCTCGCAGGAGAACGATCATGTGGTGACCCAGGCATGCTTGGAGATAAATGTGCTGGAAGACGACGTTCTGAAAACCATCGCAGTATGTGTGTTCCATCGTAATTGAGAGTATGGGAGGAATAAAATTAACTGCCAATCTTGCGTCGGATTTGTAAACTACACTGACAAAACGCGACCAAACGGTGACAGAGGCACCAATAGACCCTTGTAGATAGTTACGCTGGACATCGATCTATTGAAACGTGACGCTATTTGTGTGTTCCATTGTCAATACCAGGATCTGACGGTAAGAATTTACTGTGAGCTATGAGAGGGAGAAAACAAACTTGACTGCGAAATAGTACGTCCATCTGGTATGAGGCAGCGATAGACCCTCGGAGATAAGTCGGCTAGTGACCAATGTATTGAATCGCGACACGATTTCTGTGTTGCATCGTCATTAGGATGGTGGGAATGTCGCAATTAACTGTCAAATTTGCGTCGGATTCCCGAAACTTTACTCGTAGGACCACGATCATGCGGTGACCCAGATGCTTGGAGATAAATCTGATGGAAGACGATGTTCTGAAAACCATCGCAGTATGTGTGTTCCGTCGTCATTGAGTGGATGAGAGAACATAAATTAACTGTCAGTTTTGCGTCGGATTTGAAAACTAGATGACAAAACGCGACCATCCGGTGACCGAGGCACTAATAGACCCTTGTAGATAGTTACGCTGGACATCGATATATTGAATCGCGACGCTATTTGTGTGTTCCATCGTCAATACCAGGATCTGACGGTAAGAATTAACTGTGAGTTATGAGAGGGAGAAAACAAACTTGACTGCCAAAGAGTACGTCCATCTGGTATGAGGCAGCAATAGACCCTCGGAGATAAGTCGGCTAGTGACCAATGTATTGAATCGCGACTCAATTTCTGTGTTGCAACGTCGTTAGGATGGTGGGAATGTCGCCATTAACTGTCAAATGTGCGTCGGATATGAGAACTAGACTGACAAAGGGCGAACGTCCGGTGACCGAGGCACCAATAGACCCTTGTAGATAGTTACGCTAGAGATCGATGTATTGAATCGCGACGCTATTTGTGTGTTCCATCGTCGATACCAGGACCTGACTGTAAGAATTAGCTGTTAGTTTTGAGTCGGAGACAAGAAACTTGACAGCCAAATTGTACATCCATCTGGTATGAGGCAGCGTTAGACCCTCGGAGATAAGTCGGCTAGTGACCAATGTATTGAATCGCGACGTAATTTCTGTGTTGCATCGTCATTAGGATGGTGGGAATGTCGCAATTAACTGTCAAATTTGCGTCGGATTCCCGTAACTTTACTCGCAGGAGAACGATCATGTGGTGACCCAGACATGCTTGGAGATAAATCTGCTGGAAGACCACGTTCTGAAAACCATCGCAGTATGTGTGTTCCATTGTAATTGAGAGTATGGGAGGAATAAAATTAACTGCCAGTTTTGCGTCGGATTTGTAAACTAGACTGACAAAACGCGACCATCCGGTGACCGAGGACCCAATAGACCCTTGTAGATAGTTACGCTGGACATCGATCTATTGAATCGCGACGCTATTTGTGTGTTCCATCGTCAATACCAGGATCTCACGGTAAGAATTAACTGTGAGTTATGAGAGGGAGAAATCAAACTTGACTGCCAAAGAGTACGTCCATCTGGTATGAGGCAGCAATAGACCCTCGGTAATAAGTCGGCTAGTGACCAATGTATTGAATCGCGACTCAATTTCTGTGTTGCAACGTCGTTAGGATGGTGTGAATGTCGCCATTAACTGTCAAATGTGCGTCGGATATGAGAACTAGACTGACAAAGAGCGAACATCCGGTGACCGAGGCACCAATAGACCCTTGTAGATAGTTACGCTAGAGATCGATCTATTGAATCGCGACGCTATTTGTGTGTTCCATCGTCAATACCAGGATATCACGGTAAGAATTAACTGTGAGTTTTGGGTCGGAGACAAGAATCTTGACAGCCAAATTGTACATCCATCTGATATGAGGCAGCGTTAGACCCTCGGAGATAAGTCGGCAAGTGACCAATGTATTGAATTGCGACGCAATTTCTGTGTTGCAACGTCGTTAGGATGGTGTGAATGTCGCAATTAACTGTCAAATTTGCGTCGGATCTGAAAACTATACTGACAAAGAGCGAACATCCGGAGGCCGAGGCACCAATTGACCCTTGTAGATAGTTACGCTAGACATCGATGTATTGAATCGCGGCGCTATTTGTGTGTTCCATCGTCGATACCAGGATCTGACTGTAAGAATTAGCTGTGAGTTTTGAGTCGGAGACAAGAAACTTGACAGCCAAATTGTACGTACACCCATATGGTATAAGGCAGCGTTAGACCCTCGGAGATAAGTCGGCTAGTGACCAATGTATTGAATCGCGACGTAATTTCTGTGTTGCATCGTCATTAGGATGGTGTGAATGTCGCAATTAACTGACAAATTTGCGTCGGATTTGAAAACTATACTGACAAAGAGCGAACATCCGGTGACCGAGGACCCAATAGACCCTTGTAGATAGTTACGCTGGACATCGATCTATTGAATCGCGACGCTATTTGTGTGTTCCATCGTCAATACCAGGATCTCACGGTAAGAATTAACTGTGAGTTATGAGAGGGAGAAAACAAACTTGACTGCCAAAGAGTACGTCCATCTGGTATGAGGCAGCGATAGACCCTCGGAGATAAGTCGGCTAGTGACCAATGTATTGAATCGCGACGCAATTCCTGTGTTGCAACGTCGTTAGGATGGTGTGAATGTCGCAATTAACTGTCAAATTTGCGTCGGAGTTGAAAACTAGACTGACAAAGAGCGAACATCTGGTGGCCGAGGCACCAATAGACCCTTGTAGATAGTTCAGCTAGACATCGATGTATTGTATCGCGACGCTATTTGTGTGTTCCATCGTCGATACCAGGATCTGACGGTAAGAATTAGCTGTGAGTTTTGGGTCGGAGACAAGAATCTTAACAGCCAAATTGTACATCCATCTGGTATGAGGCAGCGTTAGACCCTCGGAGATAAGTCGGCAAGTGACCAATGTATTGAATTGCGACGCAATTCCTGTGTTGCAACGTCGTTAGGATGGTGTGAATGTCGCAATTAACTGTCAAATTTGCGTCGGAGTTGAAAACTAGACTGACAAAGAGCGAACATCTGGTGGCCGAGGCACCAATAGACCCTTGTAGATAGTTCAGCTAGACATCGATGTATTGTATCGCGACGCTATTTGTGTGTTCCATCGTCGATACCAGGATCTGACGGTAAGAATTAGCTGTGAGTTTTGGGTCGGAGACAAGAATCTTGACAGCCAAATTGTACATCCATCTGGTATGAGGCAGCGTTAGACCCTCGGAGATAAGTCGGCAAGTGACCAATGTATTGAATTGCGACGCAATTTCTGTGTTGCAACGTCGTTAGGATGGTGTGAATGTCGCAATTAACTGACAAATTTGCGTCGGATTTGAAAACTATACTGACAAAGAGCGAACATCTGGAGGCCGAGGCACCAATTGACCCTTGTAGATAGGTACGCTAGACATCGATGTATTGAATCGCGGCGCTATTTGTGTGTTCCATCGTCGATACCAGGATCTGACTGTAAGAATTAGCTGTGAGTTTTGAGTCGGAGACAAGAAACTTGACAGCCAAATTGTACGTACATCCATATGGTATGAGGCAGCGTTAGACCGTCGGAGATAAGTCGGCTAGTGACCAATGTATTGAATCGCAACGCAATTCCTGTGTTGCGTCGTCATTAGGATGGTGGGAATGTCGCAATTAACTGACAAATTTGCGTCGGATTCTCGTATCTTTACTCGCAGGAGAACGATCATGTGGTGACACAGGCAAGCTTGGAGATACGTCTGCTGGAAGACGATGTTCTGAAAACCATTGCAGTATGTGTGTTCCATAGCAATTGAGAGTATGGGAGGAATAAAATTAACTGCCAGTTTTGCGTCGGATTTGTAAACTAGACTGACAAAACGCGACCATCTGGTGACCGAGGCACCAATACACCCTTGTAGATAATTACGCTAGACATCGATGTATTGAATCGCGGCGCTATTTGTGTGTTCCATCGTCGATACCAGGATCTGACTGTAAGAATTAGCTGTGAGTTTTGAGTCGGAGACAAGATATTTGACAGCCAAATTGTACATCCATCTGGTATGAGGCAGCGTTAGACCCTCGGAGATAAGTCGGCTAGTGACCAATGTATTGAATCGCGAAGTAATTTCTGTGTTGCATCGTCATTAGGATGGTGTGAATGTCGCAATTAACTGTCAAATTTGCGTCGGATTCCCGTATCTTTACTCGCAGGAGAACGATCATGTGGTGACACAGGCTAGCTTGGATATACGTCTGCTGGAAGACGATGTTCTGAAAACCATTGCAGTATGTGTGTTCCATAGTAATTGAGAGTATGGGAGGAATAAAATTAACTGCCAGTTTTGCGTCGGATTTGTAAACTAGACTGACAAAACGCGACCATCCGGTGACCGAGGACCCAATAGACCCTTGTAGATAGTTACGCTGGACATCGATGTATTGAAACGCGACGCTATTTGTGTGTTCCATCGTCAATACCAGGATCTCACGGTAAGAATTAACTGTGAGTTATGAGAGGGAGAAAACAAACTTAACTGCCAAAGAGTACGTCCATCTGGTATGAGGCAGCGATAGACCCTCGGAGATAAGTCGGCCAATGTATAGAATCGCGACGCCATTTCTGTGTTGCCTCGTCATTAGGGTAGTGGGAATGTCGCAATTAAACGTCAAATTTGCGTCGCATTTGAAAACTAGACTGACAAAGCCCGAACATCCGGTGACCGTTGCACCAATAGACCCTTGTAAATAGTTACGCTGGACATCGATGTATTGAATCGCGACGCTATTTGTGTGTTCCATCGTCAATACCAGGATCTGACGGTAAGTATTAACTGTGAGTTATGAGACGGAGAAGAGAAACTTGACTGCCAAATTGTACATCTATATGGTATGAGGCAGCGTTAGACCCTCGGAGATAAGTCGGCTAGTGACCAATGTTTTGAATCGCGACGCAATTTCTGTGTTGCAACGTCGTTAGGATGGTGTGAATGTCGCAATTAACTGACAAATTTGCGTCGGATTTGAAAACTATACTGACAAAGAGCGAACATCCGGAGGCCGAGGCACCAATTGACCCTTGTAGATAGTTACGCTAGACATCGATGTATTGAATCGCGGCGCTATTTGTGTGTTCCATTGTCGATACCAGGATCTGACTGTAAGAATTAGCTGTGAGTTTTGAGTCGGAGACAAGAAACTTGACAGCCAAATTGTACGTACATCCATATGGTATGAGGCAGCGTTAGACCCTCGGAGATAAGTCGGCTAGTGACCAATGTATTGAATCGCAACGCAATTCCTGTGTTGCGTCGTCATTAGGATGGTGGGAATGTCGCAATTAACTGTCAAATTTGCGTCGGATTCCCGTATCTTTACTCGCAGGAGAACGATCATGTGGTGACACAGGCAAGCTTGGAGATACGTCTGCTGGAAGACGATGTTCTGAAAACCATTGCAGTATGTGTGTTCCATAGTAATTGAGAGTATGGGAGGAATAAAATTAACTGCCAGTTTTGCGTCGGATTTGTAAACTAGACTGACAAAACGCGACCATCCGGTGACCGAGGCACCAATACACCCTTGTAGATAATTACGCTAGACATCGATGTATTGAATCGCGACGCTATTTGCGTGTTCCATCGTCGGTACCAGGATCTGACGGTAAGAATTAGCTGTGAGTTTTGAGTCGGAGACAAGAAACTTGACAGCCAAATTGTACATCCATCTGGTATGAGGCAGCGTTAGACCCTCGGAGATAAGTCGGCTAGTGACCAATGTATTGAATCGCGACGTAATTTCTGTGTTGCATCGTCATTAGGATGGTGTGAATGTCGCAAATAACTGTCAAATGTGCGTCGGATTTGAAAACTAGACTGACAAAGAGCGAACATCCGGTGACCGAGGCACCAATACCATTGTAGATAGTTACGCTAAACATCGATGTATTGAATCGCGACGCTATTTGTGTGTTCCATCGTCGATACCAGGCTCTGACTGTAAGAATTAGCTGTGAGTTTTGAGTCGGAGACAAGAAACTTGACAGAAAAATTGTACATCCAACTGGTATGAGGCAGCGTTAGACCCTCGGAGATAAGTCGGCTAGTGGCCAATGTATTGAATTGCGACGTAATTTCTGTGTTGCATCGTCATTAGGATGGTGGGAATGTCGCAATTAACTGTCAAATTTGCGTCGGATTCCCGTATCTTTACTCGCAGGAGAACGATCATGTGGTGACACAGGCAAGCTTGGAGATACGTCTGCTGGAAGACGATGTTCTGAAAACCATTGCAGTATGTGTGTTCCATTGTAATTGAGAGTATGGGAGGAATAAAATTAACTGCCAGTTTTGCGTCGGATTTGTAAACTAGACTCACAAAACGCGACCATCCGGTGACCGAGACACCAATAGACCCTTGTAGATAGTTACTCTAGACATCGATGTATTGAATCGCGACGCTATTTGTGTGTTCCATCGTCGATACTAGGATGTGACGGTAAGAGTTAGCTGTGAGTTTTGAGTCGGAGACAAGAAACTTGACAGCCAAATTGTACATCCATCTGGTATGAGTTAGCGTTAGACCCTCGGAGATAAGTCATCCAGTGACCAATGTATTGAATCGCGACGCAATTCCTGTGATGCATCGTCATTAGGATGGTGTGAATGTCGCAATTAACTGTCAAATTTGCGTCGGATTTGAAAACTAGACTGACAAAGAGCGAACATCCGGAGGCCGAGGCACCAATTGACCCTTGTAGATAATTACGCTAGACATCGATGTATTGAATCGCGGCGCTATTTGTGTGTTCCATCGTCGATACCAGGATCTGACTGTAGGAATTAGCTGTGAGTTTTGAGTCGGAGACAAGAAACTTGACAGCCAAATTGTACATCCATCTGGTATGAGGCAGCGTTAGACCCTCGGAGATAAGTCGTCTAGTGACCAATGTAATGAATCGCGACGTAATTTCTGTGTTGCATCGTCATTAGGATGGTGGGAATGTCGCAATTAACTGTCAAATTTTCGTCGGATTCCTGTAACTTTACTCGCAGGAGAACGATCATGTGGTGACGCAGACATGCTTGGAGATAAATCTGCTGGAAGACGATGTTCTGAAAACCATCGCAGTATGTGTGTTCCATTGTAATTGATAGTACGGGAGGAATAAAATTAACTGCCAGTTTTGCGTCGGATTTGTAAACTAGACTGACAAAACGCGACCATCCGGTGACCGAGACACCAATAGACCCTTGAGGATAGTTACGCTGGACATCGATGTATAGATCGCGACGGTATTTGTGTGTTCCATCGTCGATACCAGGATCTGACGGTAAGAATTAACTGTGAGTTATGAGAGGGAGAAAACAAATTTGACTGCCAAACAGTACGTCCATCTGGTATGAGGCAGCGATAGACCCTCGGACATAAATCGGCCAATGTATAGATTCGCGACGCAATTTCTGTGTTGCATCGTCATTAGGGTAGTGGGAATGTCGCAATTAAACGTCAAATTTGCGTCGGATTTGAAAACTGGACTGACAAAGCGCGAACATCCGGTGACCGAGGCACCAATAGACCCTTGTAAATAGTTACGCTAGACATCGATGTATTGAATCGCGACGCTATTTGTGTGTTCCATGGTCGATATAAGGTTCTGACGGTAAGAATTAACTGTGAGTTTTGAGTCGGAGAGAAGAAACTTGACAGCCAAATTGTACATCCATATGGTATGAGGCAGCGATAGACCCTCGGAGATAAGTCGGCTAGTGACCAATGTATTGAATCGCGACACAATTTCTCCGTTGCAACGTCGTTAGGATGCTGGGAATGACGCAATTAACTTTCAAATGTGCGTCGGATTTAAAAACTAGACTGACAAAGAGCGAACATCCGGTGACCGAGGCACCAATAGACCGTTGTAGATAGTTACGCTAGACATCGATGTATTGAATCGCGACGATATTTGTGTGTTCCTGAGTCGATACCAGGATCTGACTGTAAGAATTAGCTGTTAGTTTTGAGTCGGAGACAAGAAACTTGACAGCCAAATTGTACATCCATCTGGTATGAGGCAGCGTTAGACCCTCGGAGATAAGTCGGCTAGTGACCAATATATTGAATCGCGATGTAATTTCTGTGTTGCATCGTCATTAGGATGGTGTGAATGTCGCAATTAACTGTCAAATTTGCGTCGGATTCCCGTAATTTTACTCGAAGGAGAACGATCATGTGGTGACCCAGACACGCTTGGAGATAAATCTGCTGGAAGACGACGTTCTGAAAACCATCGCAGTATGTGTGTTCCATTGTAATTGAGAGTATGGGAGGAATAAAATTAACTGCCAGTTTTGCGTCGGATTTGTAAACTAGACTGACAAAACGCGACCATCCGATGACCGAGGACCCAATAGACCCTTGTAGATAGTTACGCTGGACATCGATCTATTGAATCGCGACGCTATTTTTGTGTTCCATTGTCAATACCAGGATCTCACGGTAATAATTAACTGTGAGTTAGGAGAGGGAGAAAACAAACTTGACTTCCAAACAGTACGTCCATCTGCTATGAGGCAGCGATAGACCCTCGGAGATAAGTCGGCTAGTGACCAATGTATTGAATCGCGACGCAATTTCTGTGTTGCATCGTCAATAGGATGGTGGGTATGTCGCAATTAACTGTCAAATTTGCGTCGGATTCCCGAAACTTTACTCGTAGGACCACGATCATGTGGTGACTCAGGCAGTAATAGATGCTTGGAGATAAATCTGATGGAAGACGATGTTCTGAAAACCATCGCAGTATGTGTGTTCCGTCATCATTTAGAGGATGAGAGAACATAAAGTAACTGTCAGTTTTGCGTCGGATTTGAAAACTAGATGACAAAACGCGACCATCCGGTGACAGAGGCACAAATAGACCCTTGTAGAAAGTTACGCTGGACATCGATCTATTGAATCGCGACGCTATTTGTGTGTTCCATCGTCTATACCAGGATCTGACGGTAAGATATAACTGTGAGTTATGAGAGGGAGAAAACAAGCTTGACTGCCAAAGAGTACGTCCATCTTGTATGAGGCAGCGATAGACCCTCTGACATAAGTCCGCCAATGTTTGGAATCGCGACGCAATTTCTGTGTTGCATCGTCATTAGGGTAGTGGGAATGTCGCAATTAAACGTCAAATTTGCGTCGGATTTGAAAACTAGACTGACAAAGCGCCAACATCCGGTGACCGAGGCACCAATAGACCCTTGTAAATAGGTACGCTAGACATCGATGTATTGAATCGCGACGCTATTTGTGTGTTCCATGGTCGATACAAGGTTCTGACGGTAAGAATTAACTGTGAGTTTTGGGTCGGAGACAAGAAACTTGACAGCCAAATTGTACATCCATCTGGTATGAGGCAGCGATAGACCCTCGGAGATAAGTCGGCTAGTGACCAATGTATTGAATCGCGACGCAATTTCTGTGTTGCATCGTCTTTAGGTAGTGGGAATGTCGCAATTAAACGTCAAATTTGCGTCGGATTTGAAAACTAAACTGACAAAGAGCGAACATCCGGTGACCGAGGCACCAATAGACTGTTGTAGATAGTTACGCTAGACATCGATGTATTGAATCGCGACGCTATTTGTGTGTTCCTGCGTCGATACCAGGATCTGACTGTAAGAATTAGCTGTGAGTTTTGAGTCGGAGACAAGAAACTTGACAGCCAAATTGTATATCCGTCTGGTATGAGGCAGGGTTAGACCCTCGGAGATAAGTTGGCTAGTGACCAATGTATTGAATCGCGACGTAATTTCTGTGTTGCATCGTCATTAGGATGGTGGGAATGTCGCAATTAACTGTCAAATTTGCGTCGGATTCCCGTAACTTTACTCGCAGGAGAACGATCATGTGGTGACCCAGACATGCTTGGAGGTAAATCTGCTGGAAGACGACGTTCTGAAAACCATCGCAGTATGTGTGTTCCATTGTAATTGAGAGTATGGGAGGAATCAAATTAACTGCCAGTTTTGCGTCGGATTTGTAAACTAGACTGACAAAACGCGACCATCCGATGACCGAGGACCCAATAGACCCTTGTAGATAGTTACGCTGGACATCGATCTATTGAATCGCGACGCTATTTGTGTGTTCCATTGTCAATACCAGGATCTCACAGTAAGAATTAACTGTGAGTTATGAGAGGGAGAAAACAAACTTGACTGCCAAAGAGTACGTCCATCTGCTATGAGGCAGCGATAGACCCTCGGAGATAAGTCGGCTAGTGACCAATGTATTGAATCGCGACGCAATTTCTGTGTTGCATCGTCATTAGGATGGTGGGAATGTCGCAATTAACTGTCAAATTTGCGTCGGATTCCCGAAACTTTACTCGTAGGACCACGATCATGTGGTGACCCAGGCAGTAATAGATGCTTGGAGATAAATCTGATGGAAGACGATGTTCTGAAAACCATCGCAGTATGTGTGTTCCGTCGTCATTGAGAGGATGAGAGAACATAAATTATCTGTCAGTTTTGCGTCGGATTTGAAAACTAGATGACAAAACGCGACCATCCGGTGGCCGAGGCACAAATAGACCCTTGTAGATAGTTACGCTGGACATCGATATATTGAGTCGCGACGCTATTTGTGTGTTCCATCGTCAATACCAGGATCTGACGGTAAGAATTAACTGTGAGTTATGAGAGGGAGAAAACAAACTTGACTGCCAAAGAGTACGTCCATCTGGTATGAGGCAGCGATAGACCCTCGGAGATAAGTCGGCCAATGTATAGAATCGCGACGCAATTTCTGTGTTGCGTCGTCTTTAGGGAGTGGGAATGTCGCAATTAAACGTCAAAATTTGCGTCGGATTTGAAAACTAGACTGACAAATCGCGAACATCCGGTGACCGAGGCACCAATAGACCCTTGTAAATAGTTACGCTAGACATCGATGTATTGAATCGCGACGCTATATGTGTGTTCCATCGTCAATACCAGGATCTGACTGTAAGAATTAGCTGTGAGTTTTGAGTCGGAGACAAGAAACTTGACAGCCAAATAGTACATCCATCTGGTATGAGGCAGCGATAGACCCTCGGAGATAAGTCGGCTAGTGACCAATGTATTGAATCGCGACGTAATTTCTGTGTTGCATCGTCATTAGGATGGTGGGAATGTCGCAATTAACTGTCAAATTTGCGTCGGATTCCCGTAACTTTACTCGCAGGAGAACGATCATGTGGTGACCCAGACATGCTTGGAGATAAATCTGCTGGAAGACGATGTTCTGAAAACCATCGCAGTATGTGTGTTCCATTGTAATTGAGAGTATGGGAGGAATAAAATTAACTGCCAGTTTTGCGTCGGATTTGTAAACTAGACTGACAAAACGCGACTATCCGGTGACCGAGGACCCAGTAGACCCTTGTAGATAGTTACGCTGGACATCGATCTATTGAATCGCGACGCTATTTGTGTGTTCCATCGTCGATACCAGGATCTGACTGTAAGAATTAGCTGTGGGTTTTGAGTCGGAGACAAGAAACTTGACAGAAAGATTGTACATCCATCTGGTATGAGGCAGCGTTAGACCCTCGGAGATAAGTCGGCTAGTGACCAATGTATTGAATCGCGACGCATTTTCTGTGTTGCATCGTCGTTAGGATGGTGTGAATGTCGCAATTAACTGTCAAATTTGCGTCGGATTTGAAAACTAGACTGACAAAGAGCGAACATCCGGAGGCCGAGGCACCAATTGACCCTTGTAGATAGTTACGCTAGACATCGATGTATTGAATCGCGGCGCCATTTGTGTGTTCCATCGTCGATACCAGGATCTGACTGTAAGAATTAGCTGTGAGTTTTGAGTCGGAGACAAGAAACTTGACAGCCAAATTATACATCCATCTGGTATGAGGCAGCGATAGACCCTCGGAGATAAGTCGGCTAGTGACCAATGTATTGAATCGCGACGCATTTTCTGTGTTGCATCGTCGTTAGGATGGTGTGAATGTCGCAATTAACTGTCAAATTTGCGTCGGATTTGAAAACTAGACTGACAAAGAGCGAACATCCGGAGGCCGAGACACCAATTGACCCTTGTAGATAGTTACGCTAGACATCGATGTATTGAATCGCGGCGCCATTTGTGTGTTCCATCGTCGATACCAGGATCTGACTGTACGAATTAGCTGTGAGTTTTGAGTCGGAGACAAGAAACTTGACAGCCAAATTGTACATCCATCTGGTATGAGGCAGCGTTAGACCCTCGGAGATAAGTCGGCTAGTGACCAATGTATTGAATCGCGACGTAATTTCTGTGTTGCATCGTCAATAGGATGGTGGGAATGTCGAAATTAACTGTCAAATTTGCGTCGGATTCCCGTAACTTTACTCGCAGGACAACGATCATGTGGTGACCCGAGCATGCTTGGAGATAAATCTGCTGGAAGACGATGTTCTGAAAACAATCGCAGTATGTGTGTTCCATTGTAATTGAGAGTATGGGAGGAATAAAATTAACTGCCAGTTTTGCGTCGGATTTGTAATCTAGACTGACAAAACGCGACCATCCGGTGACCGAGACACCAATAGACCCTTGTAGATAGTTGCGCTGGACATCGATGTATAGATCGCGACGGTATTTGTGTGTTCCATCGTCAATACCAGGATCTGATGGTAAGAATTAACTGTGAGTTATGAGAGGGAGAAAACAAACTTGACTGCCAAAGAGTACGTCCATCTGGTATGAGGCAGCGATAGACCCTCGGAGATAAGTCGGCTAATGTATAGAATCGCGACGCAATTTTTGTGTTGCATCGTCATTAGGATGCTGGGAATGACGCAATTAACTGTCAAATGTGCGACGGATTTGAAAACTAGACTGACAAAGAGCGAACATCCGGTGACCGAGGACCCAATAGACCCTTGTAGATAGTTACGCTGGACATCGATCTATTGAATCGCGACGCTATTTGTGTGTTCCATTGTCAATACTAGGATCTCACGGTAAGAATTAACTGTGAGTTAGGAGAGGGAGAAAACAAACTTGACTGCCAAAGAGTACGTCCATCTGGTATGAGGCAGCGATAGACCCTCGGAGATAAGTCGGCTAGTGACCAATGTATCGAATCGCGACGTAATTTCTGTGTTGCATCGTCATTAGGATGGTGGGAATGTCGCAATTAACTGTCAAATTTGCGTAGGATTCCCGTAACTTTACTCGCAGGAGAACGATCATGTGGTGACCCAGACATGATTGGAGATAAATCTGCTGGAAGACGACGTTCTGAAAACCATCGCAGTATGTGTGTTCCATTGTAATTGAGAGTATGGGAGGAATAAAATTAACTGCCAGTTTTGCGTCGGATTTGTAAAGTAGACTGACAAAACGCGACCATCCGGTGACCGAGGACCCAATAGACGCTTGTAGATAGTTCGCTGGACATCGATCTATTGAATCGCGACGCTATTTGTGTGTTCCATCGTCAATACCAGGATCTCACGGTAAGAATTAACTGTGAGTTATGAGAGGGAGAAAACAAACTTGACTGCCAAAGAGTACGTCCATCTGGTATGAGGCAGCGATAGACCCTCGGAGATAAGTCGGCTAGTGACCTTTGTATTGAATCGCGACGCAATTCCTGTGTTGCAACGTCGTTAGGATGGTGTGAATGTCGCAATTAACTGTCAAATTTGCGTCGGATTTGAAAACTAGACTGACAAAGAGCAAACATCCGGTGGCCGAGGCACCAATAGACCCTTGTAGATAGTTACGCTAGACATCGATGTATTGAATCGCGACGCTAATTGTGTGTTCCTTCGTCGATACCAGGATCTGACTGTAAGAATTAGCTGTGAGTTTTGAGTCGGAGAAAAGAAACTTGACAGCCAAATTGTACATCCATCTGGTATGAGGCAGTTTTAGACCCTCGGAGATAAGTCGGCTAGTGACCAATGTATTGAATCGCGACGTAATTTCTGTGTTGCATCGTCATTAGGATGGTGGGAATGTCGCAATTAACTGTCAAATTTGCGTCGGATTCCCGTAACTGTACTCGCAGGAGAACGATCATGTGGTGACCCAGACATGCTTGGAGATAAATCTGCTGGAAGACGACGTTCTGAAAACCATCGCAGTATGTGTGTTCCATTGTAATTGAGAGTATGGGAGGAATAAAATTAACTGCCAGTTTTGCGTCGGATTTGTAAACTAGACTGACAAAACGCGACCATCCGATGACCGAGGACCCAATAGACCCTTGTAGATAGTTACGCTGGACATCGATCTATTGAATCGCGACGCTATTTGTGTGTTCCATTGTCAATACCAGGATCTCACAGTAAGAATTAACTGTGAGTTATGAGAGGGAGAAAACAAACTTGACTGCCAAAGAGTACGTCCATCTGCTATGAGGCAGCGATAGACCCTCGGAGATAAGTCGGCTAGTGACCAATGTATTGAATCGCGACGCAATTTCTGTGTTGCATCGTCATTAGGATGGTGGGAATGTCGCAATTAACTGTCAAATTTGCGTCGGATTCCCGAAACTTTACTCGTAGGACCACGATCATGTGGTGACCCAGGCAGTAATAGATGCTTGGAGATAAATCTGATGGAAGACGATGTTCTGAAAACCATCGCAGTATGTGTGTTCCGTCGTCATTGAGAGGATGAGAGAACATAAATTATCTGTCAGTTTTGCGTCGGATTTGAAAACTAGATGACAAAACGCGACCATCCGGTGGCCGAGGCACAAATAGACCCTTGTAGATAGTTACGCTGGACATCGATATATTGAGTCGC
The DNA here is from genome assembly GCF_023897955.1 of Schistocerca gregaria. Taxonomy (NCBI): domain Eukaryota; kingdom Metazoa; phylum Arthropoda; class Insecta; order Orthoptera; family Acrididae; genus Schistocerca; species Schistocerca gregaria. The sequence goes on along the minus strand of NW_026061833.1, from coordinate 1,942,869 downwards.
GACGCTATTTGTGTGTTCCATCGTCAATACCAGGATCTGACGGTAAGAATTAACTGTGAGTTATGAGAGGGAGAAAACAAACTTGACTGCCAAAGAGTACGTCCATCTGGTATGAGGCAGCGATAGACCCTCGGAGATAAGTCGGCCAATGTATAGAATCGCGACGCAATTTCTGTGTTGCGTCGTCTTTAGGTAGTGGGAATGTCGCAATTAAACGTAAAAATTTGCGTCGGATTTGAAAACTAGACTGACAAATCGCGAACATCCGGTGACCGAGGCACCAATAGACCCTTGTAAATAGTAACGCTAGACATCGATGTATTGAATCGCGACGCTATATGTGTGTTCCATCGTCAATACCAGGATCTGACTGTAAGAATTAGCTGTGAGTTTTGAGTCGGAGACAAGAAACTTGACAGCCAAATAGTACATCCATCTGGTATGAGGCAGCGATAGACCATCGGAGATAAGTCGGCTAGTGACCAATGTATTAAATCGCGACGTAATTTCTGTGTTGCATCGTCATTAGGATGGTGGGAATGTCGCAATTAACTGTCAAATTTGCGTCGGATTCCCGTAACTTTACTCGCAGGAGAACGATCATGTGGTGACCCAGGCATGCTTGGAGATAAATCTGCTGGAAGACGATGTTCTGAAAACCATCGTAGTATGTGTGTTCCATTGTAATTGAGAGTATGGGAGGAATAAAATTAACTGCCAGTTTTGCGTCGGATTTGTAAACTAGACTGACAAAACGCGACCATCCGGTGACCGAGGACCCAGTAGACCCTTGTAGATAGTTACGCTGGACATTGATCTATTGAATCGCGACGCTATTTGTGTGTTCCATCGTCGATACCAGGATCTGACTGTAAGAATTAGCTGTGAGTTTTGAGTCGGAGACAAGAAACTTGACAGAAAGATTGTACATCCATCTGGTATGAGGCAGCGTTAGACCCTCGGAGATAAGTCGGCTAGTGACCAATGTATTGAATCGCGACGCATTTTCTGTGTTGCATCGTCGTTAGGATGGTGTGAATGTCGCAAATAACTGTCAAATTTGCGTCGGATTTGAAAACTAGACTGACAAAGAGCGAACATCCGGAGGCCGAGGCACCAATTGACCCTTGTAGATAGTTACGCTAGACATCGATGTATTGAATCGCGGCGCCATTTGTGTGTTCCATCGTCGATACCAGGATCTGACTGTAAGAATTAGCTGTGAGTTTTGAGTCGGAGACAAGAAACTTGACAGCCAAATTATACAACCATCTGGTATGAGGCAGCGATAGACCCTCGGAGATAAGTCGGCTAGTGACCAATGTATTGAATCGCGACGTAATTTCTGTGTTGCATCGTCATTAGGATGGTGGGAATGACGCAATTAACTGTCAAATGTGCGACGGATTTGAAAACTAGACTGACAAAGAGCGAACATCCGGTGACCGAGGACCCAATAGACCCTTGTAGATAGTTACGCTGGACATCGATGTATAAAATGGCGACGCTATTTGTGTGTTCCATCGTCAATACCAGGATCTGACGGTAAGAATTAACTGTGAGTTATGAGAGGGAGAAAACAAACTTGACTGCCAAAGAGTACGTCCATCTGGTATGAGGCAGCGATAGACCCTCGGAGATAAGTCGGCTAGTGACCAATGTATTGAATCGCGACGCATTTTCTATGTTGCATCGTCGTTAGGATGGTGTGAATGTCGCAATTAACTGTCAAATTTGCGTCGGATTTGAAAACTAGACTGACTAAGAGCGAACATCCGGAGGCCGAGACACCAATTGACCCTTGTAGATAGTTACGCTAGACATCGATGTATTGAATCGCGGCGCCATTTGTGTGTTCCATCGTCGATACCAGGATCTGACTGTAAGAATTAGCTGTGAGTTTTGAGTCGGAGACAAGAAACTTGACAGCCAAATTGTACATCCATCTGGTATGAGGCAGCGTTAGACCCTCGGAGATAAGTCGGCTAGTGACCAATGTATTGAATCGCGACGTAATTTCTGTGTTGCATCGTCAATAGGATGGTGGGAATGTCGCAATTAACTGTCAAATTTGCGTCGGATTCCCGTAACTTTACTCGCAGGACAACGATCATGTGGTGACCCAGGCATGCTTGGAGATAAATCTGCTGGAAGACGATGTTCTTAAAACAATCGCAGTATGTGTGTTCCATTGTAATTGAGAGTATGGGAGGAATAAAATTAGCTGCCAGTTTTGCGTCGGATTTGTAAACAAGACTGACAAATCGCGACCATCCGGTGACCGAGAGACCAATAGACCCTTGTAGATAGTTATGCTGGACATCGATCTATTGAATCGCGACGCTATTTGTGTGTTCCATTGTCAATACCAGGTTCTCACGGTAAGAATTAACTGTGAGTTAGGAGAGGGAGAAAACAAACTTGACTGCCAAAGAGTACGTCCATCTGCTATGAGGCAGCGATAGACCCTCGGAGATAAGTCGGCTAGTGACCAATGTATTGAATCGCGACGCAATTTCTGTGTTGCATCGTCATTAGGATGGTGTGAATGTTGCAATTAACTGTCAAATTTGCGTCGGATTCCCGAAACTTTACTCGTAGGACCACGATCATGTGGTGACCCAGGCAGTAATAGATGCTTGGAGATAAATCTGATGGAAGACGATGTTCTGAAAACCATCGCAGTATGTATGTTCCGTCGTCATTGAGAGGATGAGAGAACACAAATTAACTGTCAGTTTTGCGTCGGATTTGAAAACTAGATGACAAAACGCGACCATCCGGTGACCGAGGCACAAATAGACCCTTGTAGATAGTTACGCTGGACATCGATATATTGAATCGCGACGCTATTTGTGTGTTCCATCGTCCATACCAGGATCTGACGGTAAGAATTAACTGTGAGTTATGAGAGGGAGAAACCAAACTTGACTGCCAAAGAGTACGTCCATCTGGTATGAGGCAGCGATAGACCCTCGGAGATAAGTCGGCCAATGTATAGAATCGCGACGCAGTTTCTGTGTTGCATCGTCATTAGGGTAGTGGGAATGTCGCAATTAAACGTCAAAATTGCGTCGGATTCCCGTAACTTTACTCGCAGGAGAACGATCATGTGGTGACCCAGGCATGCTTGGAGATAAATCTGCTGGAAGACGATGTTCTGAAAACCATCGCAGTATGTGTGTTCCATTGTAATTGAGATTATGGGAGGAATAAAATTAACTGCCAGTTTTGCGTCGGATTTGTAAATTAGACTGACAAAACGGGACCATCCGGTGACCGAGGACCCAATAGACCCTTGTAGATAGTTACGCTGGACATCGATCTATTGAATCGCGACGTTATTTGTGTGTTCAATCGTCGATACCAGGATATGACGGTAAGAATTAGCTGTGAGTTTTGAGTCGGAGACAAGAAACTTGACAGCCAAATTGTACATCCATCTGGTATGAGGCAGCGTTAGACCCTCGGAGATAAGTCGGCTAGTGACCAATGTATTGAATCGCGACGTAATTTCTGTGTTGCATCGTCGTTAGGATGGTGGGAATGTCGCAATTAACTGTCAAATTTGCGTCGGATTCCCGTAACTTTACTCGCAGGAGAACGATCATGTGGTGACCCAGGCATGCTTGGAGATAAATCTGATGGAAGACGATGTTCTGAAAACCATCGCAGTATGTGTGTTCCGTCGTCATTGAGAGGATGAGAGAACATAAATTAACTGTCAGTTTTGCGTCGGATTTGAAAACTAGATGACAAAACGCGACCATCCGGTGACTGAGGCACAAATAGACCCTTGTAGTTAGTTACGCTGGACATCGATATATTGAATCGCGACGCTATTTGTGTGTTCCATCGTCAATACCAGGATCTGACGGTAAGAATTAACTGTGAGTTATGAGAGGGAGAAAACAAACTTGACTGCCAAAGAGTACGTCCATCTGGTATGAGGCAGCGATAGACCCTCGGAGATAAGTCGGCTAGTGACCAATGTATTGAATCGCGACGCAATTCCTGTGTTGCAACGTCGTTAGGATGGTGTGAATGTCGCAATTAACTGTCAAATTTGCTTCGGATTCCCGAAACTTTACCCGTAGGACAACGATCATGTGTTGACTCAGGCAGTAATAGATGCTTGGAGATAAATCTGATGGAAGACGATGTTCTGAAAACTATCGCAGTATGTGTGTTCCGTCGTCATTGAGAGGATGAGAGAACATAAAGTAACTGTCAGTTTTGCGTCGGATTTGAAAACTAGACTGACAAAACGCGACCATCCTGTGACCGAGGACCCAATAGACCCTTGTAGATAATTACGCTGGACATCGATCTATTGAATCGCGACGCTATTTGTGTGTTCCATCGTCAATACCAGGATCTGACGGTAAGAATTAACTGTGAGTTATGAGAGGGAGAAAACAAACTTGACTGAAGGAGTACGTCCATCTGGTATGAGGCAGCGATAGACCCTTGGAGATAAGTCGGCTAGTGTATAGAGTCGCGACGCAATTTCTGTGTTGCATCGTCTTTAGGTAGTGGGAATGTCGCAATTAACTGTCAAATTTGCGTCGGATTTGAAAACTAGACTGACAAATCGCGAACATCCGGTGACCGAGGCACCAATAGACCCTTGTAAATAGTAACGCTAGACATCGATGTATTGAATCGCGACGCTATATGTGTGTTCCATCGTCAATACCAGGATCTGACTGTAAGAATTAGCTGTGAGTTTTGAGTCGGAGACAAGAAACTTGACAGCCAAATTGTACATCCATCTGGTATGAGGCAGCGATAGACCCTCGGAGATAAGTCGGCTAGTGACCAATGTATTGAATAGCGACGTAATTTCTGTGTTGCATCGTCATTAGGATGGTGGGAATGTCGCCATTAACTATCAAATTTGCGTCGGATTCCCGTAACATTACTCTCAGGAGAACGATCATGTGGTGACCCAGACATGCTTGGAGATAAATCTGCTGGAAGACGACGTTCTGAAAACCATCGCAGTATGTGTGTTCCATTGTAATTGAGAGTATGAGAGGAATAAAATTAACTGCCAGTTTTGCGTCGGATTTGTGAACTAGACTGACAAAACGCGACCATCCGATGACCGAGGACCCAATAGACCCTTGTAGATAGTTATGCTGGACATCGATCTATTGAATCGCGACGCTATTTGTGTGTTCCATTGTCAATACCAGGTTCTCACGGTAAGAATTAACTGTGAGTTAGGAGAGGGAGAAAACAAACTTGACTGCCAAAGAGTACGTCCATCTGCTATGAGGCAGCGATAGACCCTCGGAGATAAGTCGGCTAGTGACCAATGTATTGAATCGCGACGCAATTTCTGTGTTGCATCGTCATTAGGATGGTGTGAATGTTGCAATTAACTGTCAAATTTGCGTCGGATTCCCGAAACTTTACTCGTAGGACCACGATCATGTGGTGACCCAGGCAGTAATAGATGCTTGGAGATAAATCTGATGGAAGACGATGTTCTGAAAACCATCGCAGTATGTATGTTCCGTCGTCATTGAGAGGATGAGAGAACACAAATTAACTGTCAGTTTTGCGTCGGATTTGAAAACTAGATGACAAAACGCGACCATCCGGTGACCGAGGCACAAATAGACCCTTGTAGATAGTTACGCTGGACATCGATATATTGAATCGCGACGCTATTTGTGTGTTCCATCGTCCATACCAGGATCTGACGGTAAGAATAAACTGTGAGTTATGAGAGGGAGAATCCAAACTTGACTGCCAAAGAGTACGTCCATCTGGTATGAGGCAGCGATAGACCCTCGGAGATAAGTCGGCCAATGTATAGAATCGCGACGCAGTTTCTGTGTTGCATCGTCATTAGGGTAGTGGGAATGTCGCAATTAAACGTCAAATTTGCGTCGGATTCCCGTAACTTTACTCGCAGGAGAACGATCATGTGGTGACCCAGGCATGCTTGGAGATAAATCTGCTGGAAGACGATGTTCTGAAAACCATCGCAGTATGTGTGTTCCATTGTAATTGAGATTATGGGAGGAATAAAATTAACTGCCAGTTTTGCGTCGGATTTGTAAATTAGACTGACAAAACGGGACCATCCGGTGACCGAGGACCCAATAGACCCTTGTAGATAGTTACGCTGGACATCGATCTATTGAATCGCGACGTTATTTGTGTGTTCAATCGTCGATACCAGGATATGACGGTAAGAATTAGCTGTGAGTTTTGAGTCGGAGACAAGAAACTTGACAGCCAAATTGTACATCCATCTAATATGAGGCAGCGTTAGACCCTCGGAGATAAGTCGGCTAGTGACCAATGTATTGAATCGCGACGTAATTTCTGTGTTGCATCGTCGTTAGGATGGTGGGAATGTCGCAATTAACTGTCAAATTTGCGTCGGATTCCCGTAACTTTACTCGCAGGAGAACGATCATGTGGTGACCCAGGCATGCTTGGAGATAAATCTGATGGAAGACGATGTTCTGAAAACCATCGCAGTATGTGTGTTCCGTCGTCATTGAGAGGATGAGAGAACATAAATTAACTGTCAGTTTTGCGTCGGATTTGAAAACTAGATGACAAAACGCGACCATCCGGTGACTGAGGCACAAATAGACCCTTGTAGTTAGTTACGCTGGACATCGATATATTGAATCGCGACGCTATTTGTGTGTTCCATCGTCAATACCAGGATCTGACGGTAAGAATTAACTGTGAGTTATGAGAGGGAGAAAACAAACTTGACTGCCAAAGAGTACGTCCATCTGGTATGAGGCAGCGATAGACCCTCGGAGATAAGTCGGCTAGTGACCAATGTATTGAATCGCGACGCAATTCCTGTGTTGCAACGTCGTTAGGATGGTGTGAATGTCGCAATTAACTGTCAAATTTGCGTCGGATTTGAAAACTAGACTGACAAAGAGCGAACATCCGGAGGCCGAGGACCCAATAGACCCTTGTAGATAGTTACGCTGGACATCGATCTATTGAATCGCGACGCTATTTGTGTGTTACGTCGTCAATACCAGGATCTCATGGTAAGAATTAACAATGAGTTATGAGAGGGAGAAAACAAACTTGACTGCCAAAGAGTACGTCCATCTGGTATGAGGCAGCGATAGACCCTCGGAGATAAGTCGGCTAGTGACCAATGTATTGAATCGCGACGCAATTCCTGTGTTGCAACGTCGTTAGGATGGTGTGAATGTCGCAATTAACTGTCAAATTTGCTTCGGATTCCCGAAACTTTACCCGTAGGACAACGATCATGTGTTGACTCAGGCAGTAATAGATGCTTGGAGATAAATCTGATGGAACACGATGTTCTGAAAACTATCGCAGTATGTGTGTTCCGTCGTCATTGAGAGGATGAGAGAACATAAAGTAACTGTCAGTTTTGCGTCGGATTTGAAAACTAGACTGACAAAACGCGACCATCCTGTGACCGAGGACCCAATAGACCCTTGTAGATAACTACGCTGGACATCGATCTATTGAATCGCGACGCTATTTGTGTGTTCCATCGTCAATACCAGGATCTGACGGTAAGAATTAACTGTGAGTTATGAGAGGGAGAAAACAAACTTGACTGAAGGAGTACGTCCATCTGGTATGAGGCAGCGATAGACTCTTGGAGATAAGTCGGCTAGTGTATAGAGTCGCGACGCAATTTCTGTGTTGCATCGTCTTTAGGTAGTGGGAATGTCGCAATTAACTGTCAAATTTGCGTCGGATTTGAAAACTAGACTGACAAATCGCGAACTTCCGGTGACCGAGGCACCAATAGACCCTTGTAAATAGTAACGCTAGACATCGATGTATTGAATCGCGACGCTATATGTGTGTTCCATCGTCAATACCAGGATCTGACTGTAAGAATTAGCTGTGAGTTTTGAGTCGGAGACAAGAAACTTGACAGCCAAATTGTACATCCATCTGGTATGAGGCAGCGATAGACCCTCGGAGATAAGTCGGCTAGTGACCAATGTATTGAATAGCGACGTAATTTCTGTGTTGCATCGTCATTAGGATGGTGGGAATGTCGCCATTAACTATCAAATTTGCGTCGGATTCCCGTAACATTACTCGCAGGAGAACGATCATGTGGTGACCCAGACATGCTTGGAGATAAATCTGCTGGAAGACGACGTTCTGAAAACCATCGCAGTATGTGTGTTCCATTGTAATTGAGAGTATGGGAGGAATAAAATTAACTGCCAGTTTTGCGTCGGATTTGTGAACTAGACTGACAAAACGCGACCATCCGATGACCGAGGACCCAATAGACCCTTGTAGATAGTTATGCTGGACATCGATCTATTGAATCGCGACGCTATTTGTGTGTTCCATTGTCAATACCAGGTTCTCACGGTAAGAATTAACTGTGAGTTAGGAGAGGGAGAAAACAAACTTGACTGCCAAAGAGTACGTCCATCTGCTATGAGGCAGCGATAGACCCTCGGAGATAAGTCGGCTAGTGACCAATGTATTGAATCGCGACGCAATTTCTGTGTTGCATCGTCATTAGGATGGTGTGAATGTTGCAATTAACTGTCAAATTTGCGTCGGATTCCCGAAACTTTACTCGTAGGACCACGATCATGTGGTGACCCAGGCAGTAATAGATGCTTGGAGATAAATCTGATGGAAGACGATGTTCTGAAAACCATCGCAGTATGTATGTTCCGTCGTCATTGAGAGGATGAGAGAACACAAATTAACTGTCAGTTTTGCGTCGGATTTGAAAACTAGATGACAAAACGCGACCATCCGGTGACCGAGGCACAAATAGACCCTTGTAGATAGTTACGCTGGACATCGATATATTGAATCGCGACGCTATTTGTGTGTTCCATCGTCCATACCAGGATCTGACGGTGAGAATTAACTGTGAGTTATGAGAGGGAGAAACCAAACTTGACTGCCAAAGAGTACGTCCATCTGGTATGAGGCAGCGATAGACCCTCGGAGATAAGTCGGCCAATGTATAGAATCGCGACGCAGTTTCTGTGTTGCATCGTCATTAGGGTAGTGGGAATGTCGCAATTAAACGTCAAATTTGCGTCGGATTCCCGTAACTTTACTCGCAGGAGAACGATCATGTGGTGACCCAGGCATGCTTGGAGATAAATCTGCTGGAAGACGATGTTCTGAAAACCATCGCAGTATGTGTGTTCCATTGTAATTGAGATTATGGGAGGAATAAAATTAACTGCCAGTTTTGCGTCGGATTTGTAAATTAGACTGACAAAACGGGACCATCCGGTGACCGAGGACCCAATAGACCCTTGTAGATAGTTACGCTGGACATCGATCTATTGAATCGCGACGTTATTTGTGTGTTCAATCGTCGATACCAGGATATGACGGTAAGAATTAGCTGTGAGTTTTGAGTCGGAGACAAGAAACTTGACAGCCAAATTGTACATCCATCTGGTATGAGGCAGCGTTAGACCCTCGGAGATAAGTCGGCTAGTGACCAATGTATTGAATCGCGACGTAATTTCTGTGTTGCATCGTCGTTAGGATGGTGGGAATGTCGCAATTAACTGTCAAATTTGCGTCGGATTCCCGTAACTTTACTCGCAGGAGAACGATCATGTGGTGACCCAGGCATGCTTGGAGATAAATCTGATGGAAGACGATGTTCTGAAAACCATCGCAGTATGTGTGTTCCGTCGTCATTGAGAGGATGAGAGAACATAAATTAACTGTCAGTTTTGCGTCGGATTTGAAAACTAGATGACAAAACGCGACCATCCGGTGACTGAGGCACAAATAGACCCTTGTAGTTAGTTACGCTGGACATCGATATATTGAATCGCGACGCTATTTGTGTGTTCCATCGTCAATACCAGGATCTGACGGTAAGAATTAACTGTGAGTTATGAGAGGGAGAAAACAAACTTGACTGCCAAAGAGTACGTCCATCTGGTATGAGGCAGCGATAGACCCTCGGAGATAAGTCGGCTAGTGACCAATGTATTGAATCGCGACGCAATTCCTGTGTTGCAACGTCGTTAGGATGGTGTGAATGTCGCAATTAACTGTCAAATTTGCTTCGGATTCCCGAAACTTTACCCGTAGGACAACGATCATGTGTTGACTCAGGCAGTAATAGATGCTTGGAGATAAATCTGATGGAAGACGATGTTCTGAAAACTATCGCAGTATGTGTGTTCCGTCGTCATTGAGAGGATGAGAGAACATAAAGTAACTGTCAGTTTTGCGTCGGATTTGAAAACTAGACTGACAAAACGCGACCATCCTGTGACCGAGGACCCAATAGACCCTTGTAGATAATTACGCTGGACATCGATCTATTGAATCGCGACGCTATTTGTGTGTTCCATCGTCAATACCAGGATCTGACGGTAAGAATTAACTGTGAGTTATGAGAGGGAGAAAACAAACTTGACTGAAGGAGTACGTCCATCTGGTATGAGGCAGCGATAGACCCTTGGAGATAAGTCGGCTAGTGTATAGAGTCGCGACGCAATTTCTGTGTTGCATCGTCTTTAGGTAGTGGGAATGTCGCAATTAACTGTCAAATTTGCGTCGGATTTGAAAACTAGACTGACAAATCGCGAACATCCGGTGACCGAGGCACCAATAGACCCTTGTAACGCTAGACATCGATGTATTGAATCGCGACGCTATATGTGTGTTCCATCGTCAATACCAGGATCTGACGGTAAGAATTAACTGTGAGTTATGAGAGGGAGAAAACAAACTTGACTGCCAAAGAGTACGTCCATCTGGTATGAGGCAGCGATAGACCCTCGGAGATAAGTCGGCTAGTGACCAATGTATTGAATCGCGACGCAATTCCTGTGTTGCAACGTCGTTAGGATGGTGTGAATGTCGCAATTAACTGTCAAATTTGCGTCGGATTTGAAAACTAGACTGACAAAGAGCGAACATCCGGAGGCCGAGGACCCAATAGACCCTTGTAGATAGTTACGCTGGACATCGATCTATTGAATCGCGACGCTATTTGTGTGTTCCATCGTCAATACCAGGATCTGACGGTAAGAATTAACTGTGAGTTATGAGAGGGAGAAAACAAACTTGACTGCCAAAGGGTACGTCCATCTGGTATGAGGCAGCGATAGACCCTCGGAGATAAGTCGGCCAATGTATAGAATCGCGACGCAATTTCTGTGTTGCATCGTCATTAGGGTAGTGGGAATGTCGCAATTAAACGTCAAATTTGCGTCGGATTCCTGTAACTTTACTCGCAGGACAACGATCATGTGGTGACCCAGACATGCTTGGAGATAAATCTGCTGGAAGACGATGTTCTGAAAACCATCGCAGTATGTGTGTTCCATTGTAATTGAGAGTATGGGAGGAATAAAATTAACTGCCAGTTTTGCGTCGGATTTGTAAACTAGACTGGCAAAACGCGACCATCCGGTGACCGAGGACCCAATAGACCCTTGTAGATAGTTACGCTGGACATCGATCTATTGAATCGCGACGCTATTTGTGTGTTACGTCGTCAATACCAGGATCTCATGGTAAGAATTAACAATGAGTTATGAGAGGGAGAAAACAAACTTGACTGCCAAAGAGTACGTCCATCTGGTATGAGGCAGCGATAGACCCTCGGAGATAAGTCGGCTAGTGACCAATGTATTGAATCGCGACGCAATTCCTGTGTTGCAACGTCGTTAGGATGGTGTGAATGTCGCAATTAACTGTCAAATTTGCTTCGGATTCCCGAAACTTTACCCGTAGGACAACGATCATGTGTTGACTCAGGCAGTAATAGATGCTTGGAGATAAATCTGATGGAAGACGATGTTCTGAAAACTATCGCAGTATGTGTGTTCCGTCGTCATTGAGAGGATGAGAGAACATAAAGTAACTGTCAGTTTTGCGTCGGATTTGAAAACTAGACTGACAAAACGCGACCATCCTGTGACCGAGGACCCAATAGACCCTTGTAGATAATTACGCTGGACATCGATCTATTGAATCGCGACGCTATTTGTGTGTTCCATCGTCAATACCAGGATCTGACGGTAAGAATTAACTGTGAGTTATGAGAGGGAGAAAACAAACTTGACTGAAGGAGTACGTCCATCTGGTATGAGGCAGCGATAGACCCTTGGAGATAAGTCGGCTAGTGTATAGAGTCGCGACGCAATTTCTGTGTTGCATCGTCTTTAGGTAGTGGGAATGTCGCAATTAACTGTCAAATTTGCGTCGGATTTGAAAACTAGACTGACAAATCGCGAACATCCGGTGACCGAGGCACCAATAGACCCTTGTAAATAGTAACGCTAGACATCGATGTATTGAATCGCGACGCTATATGTGTGTTCCATCGTCAATACCAGGATCTGACTGTAAGAATTAGCTGTGAGTTTTGAGTCGGAGACAAGAAACTTGACAGCCAAATTGTACATCCATCTGGTATGAGGCAGCGATAGACCCTCGGAGATAAGTCGGCTAGTGACCAATGTATTGAATAGCGACGTAATTTCTGTGTTGCATCGTCATTAGGATGGTGGGAATGTCGCCATTAACTATCAAATTTGCGTCGGATTCCCGTAACATTACTCGCAGGAGAACGATCATGTGGTGACCCAGACATGCTTGGAGATAAATCTGCTGGAAGACGACGTTCTGAAAACCATCGCAGTATGTGTGTTCCATTGTAATTGAGAGTATGGGAGGAATAAAATTAACTGCCAGTTTTGCGTCGGATTTGTGAACTAGACTGACAAAACGCGACCATCCGATGACCGAGGACCCAATAGACCCTTGTAGATAGTTATGCTGGACATCGATCTATTGAATCGCGACGCTATTTGTGTGTTCCATTGTCAATACCAGGTTCTCACGGTAAGAATTAACTGTGAGTTAGGAGAGGGAGAAAACAAACTTGACTGCCAAAGAGTACGTCCATCTGCTATGAGGCAGCGATAGACCCTCGGAGATAAGTCGGCTAGTGACCAATGTATTGAATCGCGACGCAATTTCTGTGTTGCATCGTCATTAGGATGGTGTGAATGTTGCAATTAACTGTCAAATTTGCGTCGGATTCCCGAAACTTTACTCGTAGGACCACGATCATGTGGTGACCCAGGCAGTAATAGATGCTTGGAGATAAATCTGATGGAAGACGATGTTCTGAAAACCATCGCAGTATGTATGTTCCGTCGTCATTGAGAGGATGAGAGAACACAAATTAACTGTCAGTTTTGCGTCGGATTTGAAAACTAGATGACAAAACGCGACCATCCGGTGACCGAGGCACAAATAGACCCTTGTAGATAGTTACGCTGGACATCGATATATTGAATCGCGACGCTATTTGTGTGTTCCATCGTCCATACCAGGATCTGACGGTAAGAATTAACTGTGAGTTATGAGAGGGAGAAACCAAACTTGACTGCCAAAGAGTACGTCCAACTGGTATGAGGCAGCGATAGACCCTCGGAGATAAGTCGGCCAATGTATAGAATCGCGACGCAGTTTCTGTGTTGCATCGTCATTAGGGTAGTGGGAATGTCGCAATTAAACGTCAAATTTGCGTCGGATTCCCGTAACTTTACTCGCAGGAGAACGATCATGTGGTGACCCAGGCATGCTTGGAGATAAATCTGCTGGAAGACGATGTTCTGAAAACCATCGCAGTATGTGTGTTCCATTGTAATTGAGATTATGGGAGGAATAAAATTAACTGCCAGTTTTGCGTCGGATTTGTAAACTAGACTGACAAAACGGGACCATCCGGTGACCGAGGACCCAATAGACCCTTGTAGATAGTTACGCTGGACATCGATCTATTGAATCGCGACGTTATTTGTGTGTTCAATCGTCGACACCAGGATATGACGGTAAGAATTAGCTGTGAGTTTTGAGTCGGAGACAAGAAACTTGACAGCCAAATTGTACATCCATCTGGTATGAGGCAGCGTTAGACCCTCGGAGATAAGTCGGCTAGTGACCAATGTATTGAATCGCGACGTAATTTCTGTGTTGCATCGTCGTTAGGATGGTGGGAATGTCGCAATTAACTGTCAAATTTGCGTCGGATTCCCGTAACTTTACTCGCAGGAGAACGATCATGTGGTGACCCAGGCATGCTTGGAGATAAATCTGCTGGAAGACGATGTTCTGAAAACCATCGCAGTATGTGTGTTCCATTGTAATTGAGAGTATGGGAGGAATAAAATTAACTGCCAGTTTTGCGTCGGATTTGTAAACTGACTGACAAAACCCAACCATCCGGTGACCGAGGACCCAATAGACCCTTGTAGATAGTTACGCTGGACATCGATCTATTGAATCGCGACGTTATTTGTGTGTTCAATCGTCGATACCAGGATATGACGGTAAGAATTAGCTGTGAGTTTTGAGTCGGAGACAAGAAACTTGACAGCCAAATTGTACATCCATCTGGTATGAGGCAGCGTTAGACCCTCGGAGATAAGTCGGCTAGTGACCAATGTATTGAATCGCGACGTAATTTCTGTGTTGCATCGTCGTTAGGATGGTGGGAATGTCGCAATTAACTGTCAAATTTGCGTCGGATTCCCGTAACTTTACTCGCAGGAGAACGATCATGTGGTGACCCAGGCATGCTTGGAGATACATCTGATGGAAGACGATGTTCTGAAAACCATCGCAGTATGTGTGTTCCGTCGTCATTGAGAGGATGAGAGAACATAAATTAACTGTCAGTTTTGCGTCGGATTTGAAAACTAGATGACAAAACGCGACCATCCGGTGACTGAGGCACAAATAGACCCTTGTAGTTAGTTACGCTGGACATCGATATATTGAATCGCGACGCTATTTGTGTGTTCCATCGTCAATACCAGGATCTGACGGTAAGAATTAACTGTGAGTTATGAGAGGGAGAAAACAAACTTGACTGCCAAAGAGTACGTCCATCTGGTATGAGGCAGCGATAGACCCTCGGAGATAAGTCGGCTAGTGACCAATGTATTGAATCGCGACGCAATTCCTGTGTTGCAACGTCGTTAGGATGGTGTGAATGTCGCAATTAACTGTCAAATTTGCGTCGGATTTGAAAACTAGACTGACAAAGAGCGAACATCCGGAGGCCGAGAACCCAATAGACCCTTGTAGATAGTTACGCTGGACATCGATCTATTGAATCGCGACGCTATTTGTGTGTTCCATCGTCAATACCAGGATCTGACGGTAAGAATTAACTGTGAGTTATGAGAGGGAGAAAACAAACTTGACTGCCAAAGGGTACGTCCATCTGGTATGAGGAAGCGATAGACCCTCGGAGATAAGTCGGCCAATGTATAGAATCGCGACGCAATTTCTGTGTTGCATCGTCATTAGGGTAGTGGGAATGTCGCAATTAAACGTCAAATTTGCGTCGGATTCCTGTAACTTTACTCGCAGGACAACGATCATGTGGTGACCCAGACATGCTTGGAGATAAATCTGCTGGAAGACGATGTTCTGAAAACCATCGCAGTATGTGTGTTCCATTGTAATTGAGAGTATGGGAGGAATAAAATTAACTGCCAGTTTTGCGTCGGATTTGTAAACTAGACTGGCAAAACGCGACCATCCGGTGACCGAGGACCCAATAGACCCTTGTAGATAGTTACGCTGGACATCGATCTATTGAATCGCGACGCTATTTGTGTGTTACGTCGTCAATACCAGGATCTCATGGTAAGAATTAACAATGAGTTATGAGAGGGAGAAAACAAACTTGACTGCCAAAGAGTACGTCCATCTGGTATGAGGCAGCGATAGACCCTCGGAGATAAGTCGGCTAGTGACCAATGTATTGAATCGCATCGCAATTCCTGTGTTGCAACGTCGTTAGGATGGTGTGAATGTCGCAATTAACTGTCAAATTTGCTTCGGATTCCCGAAACTTTACCCGTAGGACAACGATCATGTGTTGACTCAGGCAGTAATAGATGCTTGGAGATAAATCTGATGGAAGACGATGTTCTGAAAACTATCGCAGTATGTGTGTTCCGTCGTCATTGAGAGGATGAGAGAACATAAAGTAACTGTCAGTTTTGCGTCGGATTTGAAAACTAGACTGACAAAACGCGACCATCCTGTGACCGAGGACCCAATAGACCCTTGTAGATAATTACGCTGGACATCGATCTATTGAATCGCGACGCTATTTGTGTGTTCCATCGTCAATACCAGGATCTGACGGTAAGAATTAACTGTGAGTTATGAGAGGGAGAAAACAAACTTGACTGAAGGAGTACGTCCATCTGGTATGAGGCAGCGATAGACCCTTGGAGATAAGTCGGCTAGTGTATAGAGTCGTGACGCAATTTCTGTGTTGCATCGTCTTTAGGTAGTGGGAATGTCGCAATTAACTGTCAAATTTGTGTCGGATTTGAAAACTAGACTGACAAATCGCGAACATCCGGTGACCGAGGCACCAATAGACCCTTGTAAATAGTAACGCTAGACATCGATGTATTGAATCGCGACGCTATATGTGTGTTCCATCGTCAATACCAGGATCTGACTGTAAGAATTAGCTGTGAGTTTTGAGTCGGAGACAAGAAACTTGACAGCCAAATTGTACATCCATCTGGTATGAGGCAGCGTTAGACCCTCGGAGATAAGTCGGCTAGTGACCAATGTATTGAATAGCGACGTAATTTCTGTGTTGCATCGTCATTAGGATGGTGGGAATGTCGCCATTAACTATCAAATTTGCGTCGGATTCCCGTAACATTACTCGCAGGAGAACGATCATGTGGTGACCCAGACATGCTTGGAGATAAATCTGCTGGAAGACGACGTTCTGAAAACCATCGCAGTATGTGTGTTCCATTGTAATTGAGAGTATGGGAGGAATAAAATTAACTGCCAGTTTTGCGTCGGATTTGTGAACTAGACTGACAAAACGCGACCATCCGATGACCGAGGACCCAATAGACCCTTGTAGATAGTTATGCTGGACATCGATCTATTGAATCGCGACGCTATTTGTGTGTTCCATTGTCAATACCAGGTTCTCACGGTAAGAATTAACTGTGAGTTAGGAGAGGGAGAAAACAAACTTGACTGCCAAAGAGTACGTCCATCTGCTATGAGGCAGCGATAGACCCTCGGAGATAAGTCGGCTAGTGACCAATGTATTGAATCGCGACGCAATTTCTGTGTTGCATCGTCATTAGGATGGTGTGAATGTTGCAATTAACTGTCAAATTTGCGTCGGATTCCCGAAACTTTACTCGTAGGACCACGATCATGTGGTGACCCAGGCAGTAATAGATGCTTGGAGATAAATCTGATGGAAGACGATGTTCTGAAAACCATCGCAGTATGTATGTTCCGTCGTCATTGAGAGGATGAGAGAACACAAATTAACTGTCAGTTTTGCGTCGGATTTGAAAACTAGATGACAAAACGCGACCATCCGGTGACCGAGGCACAAATAGACCCTTGTAGATAGTTACGCTGGACATCGATATATTGAATCGCGACGCTATTTGTGTGTTCCATCGTCCATACCAGGATCTGACGGTAAGAATTAACTGTGAGTTATGAGAGGGAGAAACCAAACTTGACTGCCAAAGAGTACGTCCAACTGGTATGAGGCAGCGATAGACCCTCGGAGATAAGTCGGCCAATGTATAGAATCGCGACGCAGTTTCTGTGTTGCATCGTCATTAGGGTAGTGGGAATGTCGCAATTAAACGTCAAATTTGCGTCGGATTCCCGTAACTTTACTCGCAGGAGAACGATCATGTGGTGACCCAGGCATGCTTGGAGATAAATCTGCTGGAAGACGATGTTCTGAAAACCATCGCAGTATGTGTGTTCCATTGTAATTGAGATTATGGGAGGAATAAAATTAACTGCCAGTTTTGCGTCGGATTTGTAAACTAGACTGACAAAACGGGACCATCCGGTGACCGAGGACCCAATAGACCCTTGTAGATAGTTACGCTGGACATCGATCTATTGAATCGCGACGTTATTTGTGTGTTCAATCGTCGACACCAGGATATGACGGTAAGAATTAGCTGTGAGTTTTGAGTCGGAGACAAGAAACTTGACAGCCAAATTGTACATCCATCTGGTATGAGGCAGCGTTAGACCCTCGGAGATAAGTCGGCTAGTGACCAATGTATTGAATCGCGACGTAATTTCTGTGTTGCATCGTCGTTAGGATGGTGGGAATGTCGCAATTAACTGTCAAATTTGCGTCGGATTCCCGTAACTTTACTCGCAGGAGAACGATCATGTGGTGACCCAGGCATGCTTGGAGATAAATCTGCTGGAAGACGATGTTCTGAAAACCATCGCAGTATGTGTGTTCCATTGTAATTGAGAGTATGGGAGGAATAAAATTAACTGCCAGTTTTGCGTCGGATTTGTAAACTGACTGACAAAACCCAACCATCCGGTGACCGAGGACCCAATAGACCCTTATAGATAGTTACGCTGGACATCGATCTATTGAATCGCGACGCTATTTGTGTGTTCCATCGTCAATACCATGATCTCACGGTAAGAATTAGCTGTGAGTTTTGAGTCGGACACAAGAAACTTGACAGCCAAATTGTACATCCATCTGGTATGAGGCAGCGTTAGACCCTCGGAGATAAGTCGGCTAGTGACCAATGTATTGAATCGCGACGCAATTCCTGTGTTGCAACGTCGTTAGGATGGTGTGAATGTCGCAATTAACTGTCAAATTTGCGTCGGACTTGAAAACTAGACTGACAAAGAACTAACATCCGGTGGCCGAGGCACCAATAGATCCTTGTAGAAAGATACGCTAGACATCGATGTATTGAATCGCGACGCTATTAGTGTGTTCCATCGTCGGTAAGAGGATCTGACGGTAAGAATTAGCTGTGAGTTTGGGTCGGAGACAAGAAACTTGACAGACAAATTGTACATCCATCTGGTATGAGGCAGCGTTAGACCCTCGGAGATAAGTCGGCTAGTGACCAATGTATTGAATCGCGACGCATTTTCTGTGTTGCATCGTCGTTAGGATGGTGTGAATGTCGCAATTAACTGTCAAATTTGCGTCGGATTTGAAAGCTAGACTGACAAAGAGCGAACATCCGGTGGCCGAGGCACCAATAAACCCTTGTAGATAGTTACGCTAGACATCGATGTATTGAATCGCGACGCTATTTGTGTGTTCAATCGTCGATACCAGGATATGACGGTAAGAATTAGCTGTGAGTTTTGAGTCGGAGACAAGAAAATTGACAGCCAAATTGTACATCCATCTGGTATGAGGCAGCGTTAGACCCTCGGAGATAAGTCGGCTAGTGACCAATGTATTGAATCGCAACGCAATTTCTGTCTTGCATCGTCATTAGGATGGTGGGAATGTCGCAATTAACTGTCAAATTTGCGTCGGATTCCCGAAATTTTACTCGTAGGACAACGATCATGTGGTGACCCAGGCAGTAATAGATGCTTGGATATAAATCTGCTGGTAGACGATGTTCTTAAAACCATCGCAGAATGTGAGTTACATCGTAATTGAGAGTATGGGAGGAATAAAGTTAACTGTCAGTTTTGAGTCGGATTTGAAAACTAGAGTGACAAAGCGCGACCATCCGGTGACCGAGGCACAAGTAGACCCTTCTAGATAGTTACGATGGACATCGATGTATAGAATCGCGACGCTATTTGTGTGTTCCATCGTCAATACCAGGATCTGACGGTAACTATTAGGTGTGAGTTATGAGAGGGAGAAGAGAAACTTGACTGCCAAATTGTACATCCATATGGTATGAGGCAGCGATAGACCCTCGGAGATAAGTCGGCTAGTGACCAATGTATTGAATCGCGACGCAATTCCTGTGTTGCAACGTCGTTAGGATGGTGTGAATGTCGCAATTAACTGTCAAATTTGCGTCGGACTTGAAAACTAGACTGACAAAGAACTAACATCCGTCGGCCGAGGCACCAATAGATCCTTGTAGATAGTTACGCTAGACATCGATGTATTAAATCGCGACGCTATTTGTGTGTTCCATCGTCGGTAAGAGGATCTGACGGTAAGAATTAGCTGTGAGTTTTGGGTCAGAGACAAGAAACTTGACAGCCAAATTATACATCCATCTGGTATGAGGCAGCGTTAGACCCTCGGAGATACGTCGGCTAGTGACCAATGTATTGAATCGCGACGCATTTTCTGTGTTGCATCGCCGTTAGGATGGTGTGAATGTCGCAATTAACTGTCAAATTTGCGTCGGATTTAAAAGCTAGACTGACAAAGAGCGAACATTCGGTGGCCGAGGCACCAATAGACCCTTGTAGATAGTTACGCTAGACATTGATGTATTGAATCGCGACGCTATTTGTGTGTTCAATCGTCGATACCAGGATATGACGGTAAGAATTAGCTGTGAGTTTTGAGTCGTAGACTAGAAACTTGACAGCCAAATTGTACATCCATCTGGTATGAGGCAGCGTTAGACCCTCGGAGATAAGTTGGCTAGTGACCAATGTATTGAATCGTGACACAATTTCTCCGTTGCAACGTCGTTAGGATGGTGGGAATGTCGCAATTAACTGTCAAATTTGCGTCGGATTCCAGTACCTTTACTCGCAGGAGAACGATCATGTGGTGACCCAGGCAAGCTTGGAGATAAATCTGCTGGAAGACGATGTTCTGAAAACCATCGCAGTATGTGTGTTCCTTTGTAATTGAGAGTATGGGAGGAATAAAATTAACTGCCAGTTTTGCGTCGGATTTGTAAATTAGACTGACAAAACGCGACCATCCGGTGACCGAGGACCCAATAGACCCTTGTAGATAGTTACGCTGGACATCGATCTATTGAATCGCGACGTTATTTGTGTGTTCCATGGTCGATACAAGGTTCTGACGGTAAATATTAACTGTGAGTTTTGAGTCGGAGAGAAGAAACTTGACAGCCAAATTGTACATCCATCTGGTATGAGACAGCGATAGACTCTCTGAGATAAGTCGGCTAGTGACCAATGTATTGAATCGCGACGCAATTCCTGTGTTGCAACGTCGTTAGGATGGTGTGAAAGTCGCAATTAACTGTCAAATTTGCGTCGGATTTGAAAACTAGACTGACAAAGAGCGAACATCCGGTGGCCGAGGCACCAATAGACCCTTGTAGATAGTTACGCTAGACATCGATGTATTGAATCGCGACGCTATTTGTGTGTTCAATCGTCGATACCAGGATATGACGGTAAGAATTAGCTGTGAGTTTTGAGTCGGAGACAAGAAACTTGACAGCCAAATTGTACATCCATCTGGTATGAGGCAGCGTTAGACCCTCGGAGATAAGTCGGCTAGTGACCAATGTATTGAAACGCGACGTAATTTCTGTGTTGCATCGTCGTTAGGATGGTGGGAATGTCGCAATTAACTGTCAAATTTGCGTCGGATTCATGTAACTTTACTCGCAGGAGAACGATCATGTGGTGACCCAGGCATGCTTGGAGATAAATCTGCTGGAAGTCGATGTTCTGAAAACCATCGCAGTATGTGTGTTCCATTGTAATTGAGAGTATGAGAGGAATAAAACTAACTGCCAGTTTCGCGTCGGATTTGTAAACTAGACTGACAAAACCCGACCATCCGGTGACCGAGGACCCAATAGACCCTTATAGATAGTTACGCTGGACACCGATCTATTGAATCGCGACGCTATTTGTGTGTTCCATCGTCAATACCAGGATCTCACGGTAAGAATTAGCTGTGAGTTTTGAGTCGGAGACAAGAAACTTGACAGCCAAATTGTACATCCATCTGGTATGAGGCAGCGTTAGACCCTCGGAGATAAGTCGGCTAGTGACCAATGTATTGAATCGCAACGCAATTTCTGTCTTGCATCGTCATTAGGATGGTGGGAATGTCGCAATTAACTGTCAAATTTGCGTCGGATTCCCGAAATTTTACTCGTAGGACAACGATCATGTGGTGATCCAGGCAGTAATAGATGCTTGGAGATAAATCTGCTGGTAGACGATGTTTTTAAAACCATCGCAGAATGTGTGTTACTTCGTAATTGAGAGTATGGGAGGAATAAAGTTACGTGTCAGTTTTGCGTCGGATTTGAAAACTAGACTGACAAAGAGCGAACATCCGGTGACCGAGGCAAAAGTAGACCCTTCTAGATAGTTACGCTGGACATCGATGTATAGAATCGCGACGCTATTTGTGTGTTCCATCGTCAATACCAGGATCTGACGGTAAGTATTAACTGTGAGTTATGAGAGGGAGAAGAGAAACTTGACTGCCAAATTGTACATCCATCTGGTATGAGGCAGCGTTAGAGCCTCGGAGATAAGTCGGCTAGTGACCAATGTATTGAATCGCGACGCAGTTCCTGTGTTGCAACGTCGTTAGGATGGTGTGAATGTCGCAATTAACTGTCAAATTTGCGTCGGACTTGAAAACTAGACTGACAAAGAACTAACATCCGTCGGCCGAGGCACCAATAGATCCTTGTATATAGTTACGCTAGACATCGATGTATTGAATCGCGACGCTATTTGTGTGTTCCATCGTCGGTAAGAGGATCTGACGGTAAGAATTAGCTGTGAGTTTTGAGTCGTAGACTAGAAACTTGACAGCCAAATTGTACATCCATCTGGTATGAGGCAGCGTTAGACCCTCGGAGATAAGTCGGCTAGTGACCAATGTATTGAATCGCAACGCAATTTCTGTCTTGCATCGTCATTAGGATGGTGGGAATGTCGCAATTAACTGTCAAATTTGCGTCGGATTCCCGAAATTTTACTCGTAGGACAACGATCATGTCTAGACCCAGGCAGTAATAGATGCTTGGAGATAAATCTGATGGAAGACGATGTTCTGAAAACCATCGAAGTATGTGTGTTCCGTCGTCATTGAGAGGATGAGAGAACATAAATTAACTGTCAGTTTTGCGTCGGATTTGAAAAATAGATGACAAAACGCGACCATCCGGTGACCGAGGCACAAGTAGACCCTTCTAGATAGTTACGCTGGACATCGATGTATAGAATCGCGACGCTATTTGTGTGTTCCATCGTCAATACCAAGATCTGACGGTAAGAATTAACTGTGAGTTATGTGAGGGAGAAAACAAACTTGACTGCCAAAAAGTAAGTCCATCTGGTATGAGGCAGCGATAGACCCTCGGAGATAAGTCGGCTAGTGACCAATGTATTGAATCGCGACACAATTTCTCCGTTGCAACGTCGTTAGGATGGTGGGAATGTCGCAATTAACTGTCAAATTTGCGTCGGATTCCCGTAACTTTACTCGCAGGAGAACGATCATGTGGTGACCCAGGCAAGCTTGGAGATAAATCTGCTGGAAGACGATGTTCTGAAAACCATTGCAGTATGTGTGTTCCATTGTAATTGAGAGTATGGGAGGAATAAAATTAACTGCCAGTTTTGCGTCGGATTTGTAAACTAGACTGACAAAACGCGACCATCCGGTGACCGAGGACCCAATAGACCGTTGTAGATAGTTACGCTGGACATCTATGTATTGAATCGCGACGCTATTTGTGTGTTCCATCGTCAATACCAGGATCTCACGGTAAGAATTAACTGTGAGTTATGAGAGGGAGAAAACAACCTTGACTGTCAAAGAGTACGTCCATCTGGTATGAGGCAGCGATAGACCCTCGGAGATAAGTCGGCTAGTGACCAATGTATTGAATCGCGACGCAATTCCTGTGTTACAACGTCGTTAGGATGGTGTGAATGTCGCAATTAAATGTCAAATTTGCGTAGACTGACAAAGAGCGAACATCCGGTAGCCGAGGCACCAATAGACCTTTGTAGATAGTTACGCTAGACATCGATGTATTGAATCGCGACGCTATTTGTGTGTTCCATCGTCGATACCAGGATCTGACGGTAAGAATTAGCTGTGAGTTTTGAGTCGGAATAAGAAACTTGACAGCCAAATTGTACATCCATCTGGTATGAGGCAGCGTTAGACCCTCGGAGATAAGTCGGCTAGTGACCAATGAATTGAATCGCGACGCATTTTCTGTGTAGCATCGTCGTTAGGATGGTGTGAATGTCGCAATTAACTATCAAATTTGCGTCGGATTTGAAAACTAGACTGACAAAGAGGGAACATCCGGTGGCCGAGGCACCAATAGACCCTTGTAGATAGTTACGCTAAACATCGATGTATTGAATCGCGACGCTATTTGTGTGTTCAATCGTCGATACCAGGATATGACGGTAAGAATTAGCTGTGAGTTTTGAGTCGGAGACAAGAAACTTGACAGCCAAATTGTACATCCATCTGGTATGAGGCAGCGTTAGACCCTCGGAGAGAAGTCGGATAGTGACCAATGTATTGAATCGCAACGCAATTTCTGTCTTGCATCGTCATTAGGATGGTGGGAATGTTGCAATTAACTGTCAAATTTGCGTCGGATTCCCGAAATTTTACTCGTAGGACAACGATCATGTTGTGACCCAGGCAGTAATAGATGCTGGTAGACGATGTTCTTAAAACCATCGCAGAATGTGTGTTACATCGTAATTGAGATTATGGGAGGAATAAAGTTAACTGTCAGTTTTGCGTCGTATTTGAAAACTAGACTGACAAAGAGCGAACATCCGGTGACCGAGGCACAAGTAGACCCTTCTAGTTAGTTACGCTGGACATCGATGTATAGAATCGCGACGCTATTTGTGTGTTCCATCGTCAATACCAGGATCTGACGGTAAGTATTAACTGTGAGTTATGAGAGGGAGAAGAGAAACTTGACTGCCAAATTGTACATCCATATGATATGAGGCAGCGTTAGACCCTCGGAGACAAGTCGGCTAGTGACCAATGTATTGAATCGCGACGCAATTTCTGAGTTGCATCGTCATTAGGATGGTGGTTATGTCGCAATTAACTGTCAAATTTGCGTCGGATTCCCGTAACTTTACTCGCAGGAGAACGATCATGTGGTGACCCAGGAATGCTTGGAGATAAATCTGCTGGAAGACGATGTTCTGAAAACCATTGCAGTATGTGTGTTCCATTGTAATTGAGAGTATGAGAGGAATAAAACTAACTGCCAGTTTCGCGTCGGATTTGTAAACTAGACTGACAAAACCCGACCATCCGGTGACCGAGGACCCAATAGACCCTTATAGATAGTTACGCTGGACACCGATCTATTGAATCGCGACGCTATTTGTGTGTTCCATCGTCAATACCAGGATCTCACGGTAAGAATTAGCTGTGAGTTTTGAGTCGGAGACAAGAAACTTGACAGCCAAATTGTACATCCATCTGGTATGAGGCAGCGTTAGACCCTCGGAGATAAGTCGGCTAGTGACCAATGTATTGAATCGCAACGCAATTTCTGTCTTGCATCGTCATTAGGATGGTGGGAATGTCGCAATTAACTGTCAAATTTGCGTCGGATTCCCGAAATTTTACTCGTAGGACAACGATCATGTGGTGATCCAGGCAGTAATAGATGCTTGGAGATAAATCTGCTGGTAGACGATGTTTTTAAAACCATCGCAGAATGTGTGTTACTTCGTAATTGAGAGTATGGGAGGAATAAAGTTACGTGTCAGTTTTGCGTCGGATTTGAAAACTAGACTGACAAAGAGCGAACATCCGGTGACCGAGGCAAAAGTAGACCCTTCTAGATAGTTACGCTGGACATCGATGTATAGAATCGCGACGCTATTTGTGTGTTCCATCGTCAATACCAGGATCTGACGGTAAGTATTAACTGTGAGTTATGAGAGGGAGAAGAGAAACTTGACTGCCAAATTGTACATCCATCTGGTATGAGGCAGCGTTAGAGCCTCGGAGATAAGTCGGCTAGTGACCAATGTATTGAATCGCGACGCAGTTCCTGTGTTGCAACGTCGTTAGGATGGTGTGAATGTCGCAATTAACTGTCAAATTTGCGTCGGACTTGAAAACTAGACTGACAAAGAACTAACATCCGTCGGCCGAGGCACCAATAGATCCTTGTATATAGTTACGCTAGACATCGATGTATTGAATCGCGACGCTATTTGTGTGTTCCATCGTCGGTAAGAGGATCTGACGGTAAGAATTAGCTGTGAGTTTTGAGTCGTAGACTAGAAACTTGACAGCCAAATTGTACATCCATCTGGTATGAGGCAGCGTTAGACCCTCGGAGATAAGTCGGCTAGTGACCAATGTATTGAATCGCAACGCAATTTCTGTCTTGCATCGTCATTAGGATGGTGGGAATGTCGCAATTAACTGTCAAATTTGCGTCGGATTCCCGAAATTTTACTCGTAGGACAACGATCATGTCTAGACCCAGGCAGTAATAGATGCTTGGAGATAAATCTGATGGAAGACGATGTTCTGAAAACCATCGAAGTATGTGTGTTCCGTCGTCATTGAGAGGATGAGAGAACATAAATTAACTGTCAGTTTTGCGTCGGATTTGAAAAATAGATGACAAAACGCGACCATCCGGTGACCGAGGCACAAGTAGACCCTTCTAGATAGTTACGCTGGACATCGATGTATAGAATCGCGACGCTATTTGTGTGTTCCATCGTCAATACCAAGATCTGACGGTAAGAATTAACTGTGAGTTATGTGAGGGAGAAAACAAACTTGACTGCCAAAAAGTAAGTCCATCTGGTATGAGGCAGCGATAGACCCTCGGAGATAAGTCGGCTAGTGACCAATGTATTGAATCGCGACACAATTTCTCCGTTGCAACGTCGTTAGGATGGTGGGAATGTCGCAATTAACTGTCAAATTTGCGTCGGATTCCCGTAACTTTACTCGCAGGAGAACGATCATGTGGTGACCCAGGCAAGCTTGGAGATAAATCTGCTGGAAGACGATGTTCTGAAAACCATTGCAGTATGTGTGTTCCATTGTAATTGAGAGTATGGGAGGAATAAAATTAACTGCCAGTTTTGCGTCGGATTTGTAAACTAGACTGACAAAACGCGACCATCCGGTGACCGAGGACCCAATAGACCGTTGTAGATAGTTACGCTGGACATCTATGTATTGAATCGCGACGCTATTTGTGTGTTCCATCGTCAATACCAGGATCTCACGGTAAGAATTAACTGTGAGTTATGAGAGGGAGAAAACAACCTTGACTGTCAAAGAGTACGTCCATCTGGTATGAGGCAGCGATAGACCCTCGGAGATAAGTCGGCTAGTGACCAATGTATTGAATCGCGACGCAATTCCTGTGTTACAACGTCGTTAGGATGGTGTGAATGTCGCAATTAAATGTCAAATTTGCGTAGACTGACAAAGAGCGAACATCCGGTAGCCGAGGCACCAATAGACCTTTGTAGATAGTTACGCTAGACATCGATGTATTGAATCGCGACGCTATTTGTGTGTTCCATCGTCGATACCAGGATCTGACGGTAAGAATTAGCTGTGAGTTTTGAGTCGGAATAAGAAACTTGACAGCCAAATTGTACATCCATCTGGTATGAGGCAGCGTTAGACCCTCGGAGATAAGTCGGCTAGTGACCAATGAATTGAATCGCGACGCATTTTCTGTGTAGCATCGTCGTTAGGATGGTGTGAATGTCGCAATTAACTATCAAATTTGCGTCGGATTTGAAAACTAGACTGACAAAGAGGGAACATCCGGTGGCCGAGGCACCAATAGACCCTTGTAGATAGTTACGCTAAACATCGATGTATTGAATCGCGACGCTATTTGTGTGTTCAATCGTCGATACCAGGATATGACGGTAAGAATTAGCTGTGAGTTTTGAGTCGGAGACAAGAAACTTGACAGCCAAATTGTACATCCATCTGGTATGAGGCAGCGTTAGACCCTCGGAGAGAAGTCGGATAGTGACCAATGTATTGAATCGCAACGCAATTTCTGTCTTGCATCGTCATTAGGATGGTGGGAATGTCGCAATTAACTGTCAAATTTGCGTCGGATTCCCGAAATTTTACTCGTAGGACAACGATCATGTTGTGACCCAGGCAGTAATAGATGCTGGTAGACGATGTTCTTAAAACCATCGCAGAATGTGTGTTACATCGTAATTGAGATTATGGGAGGAATAAAGTTAACTGTCAGTTTTGCGTCGTATTTGAAAACTAGACTGACAAAGAGCGAACATCCGGTGACCGAGGCACAAGTAGACCCTTCTAGTTAGTTACGCTGGACATCGATGTATAGAATCGCGACGCTATTTGTGTGTTCCATCGTCAATACCAGGATCTGACGGTAAGTATTAACTGTGAGTTATGAGAGGGAGAAGAGAAACTTGACTGCCAAATTGTACATCCATATGATATGAGGCAGCGTTAGACCCTCGGAGATAAGTCGGCTAGTGACCAATGTATTGAATCGCGACGCAATTTCTGAGTTGCATCGTCATTAGGATGGTGGTTATGTCGCAATTAACTGTCAAATTTGCGTCGGATTCCCGTAACTTTACTCGCAGGAGAACGATCATGTGGTGACCCAGGAATGCTTGGAGATAAATCTGCTGGAAGACGATGTTCTGAAAACCATCGCAGTATGTGTGTTCCATTGTAATTGAGAGTATGGGAGGAATAAAATTAACTGCCAGTTTTGCGTCGGAATTGTAAACTAGACTGAAAAACGCGACCATCCGGTGACCGAGGACCCAATAGACCCTTGTAGATAGTTACGCTGGACATCGATATATTGAATCGCGACGCTATTTGTGTGTTCCATCGTCAATACCAGGATATAACGGTAAGAATTAACTGTGAATTATGAGAGGGAGAAAACGAACTTGACTGCCAAATAGTACGTCCATCTGGTATAAGGCAGCGATAGACCCTCGAAGATAAGTCGGCTAGTGACCAATGTATTGAATCGCGACGCAATTCCTGTGTTGCAACGTCGTTAGGATGGTGTGAATGTTGCAATTAACTGTCAAATTTGCGTCGGACTTGAAAACTAGACTGACAAAGAACGAACATCCGGTGGCCGAGGTACCAATAGACCCTTGTAGATAGTTACGCTAGACATCGATGTATTGAATCGCGACGCTATTTGTGTGTTCAATCGTCAATACCAGGATATGACGGTAAGAATTAGCTGTGAGTTTTGAGTCGGAGACAAGGATCTTGACAGCCAAATTGTACATCCATCTGGTATGAGGCAGCGTTAGACCCTCGGAGATAAGTCGGCTAGTGACCAATGTATTGAATCGCAACGCAATTTCTGTCTTGCATCGTCATTAGGATGGTGGGAATGTCGCAATTAACTGTCAAATTTGCGTCGGATTCCCGAAATTTTACTTGCAGGAGAACGATCTTGTGATGACCCAGGCATGCTTGGAGATAAATCTGGTGGAAGACCATGTTCTGAAAACCATCGCAGTATGTGTGTTCCATCGTAATTGAGAGTATGGGACGAATAAAATTAACTGCCAATTTTGCGTCGGATTTGTAAACTAGACTGACAAAACGCGACCATCCGGTGACCGAGGCACCAATAGACCCTTGTAGGTAGTTACGCTGGACATCGATGTTTTGAATCGCGACATTATTTGTGTGTTCCATCGTCAATACCAGGATCTGACTGTAAGAATTTACTGTGAGTTATGAGAGGGAGAAAACAAACTTGACTGCCAAATAGTACGTCCATCTGGTATAAGGCAGCGATAGACCCTCGGAGATAAGTCGGCTAGTGACCAATGTATTGAATCGCTACGCAATTTCTGTCTTGCATCGTCATTAGGATGGTGGGAATGTCGCAATTAACTGTCAAATTTGCGTCGGATTACCGAAACTTTACTCGCAAGAGAACGATCATGTGGTGACCCAGGCATGCTTGGAGATAAATCTGTTTCTAAGACTATGTTCTGAAAACCATCGCAGAATGTGTGTTCCATCGTAATGGAGAGTATGGGAGGAATAAAATTAACTGTCAGTTTTGCGTCGGATTTGAAAACTAGATGACAAAACGCGACCATCCGGTGACCGAGGCACCAATAGACCCTTGTAGATAGTTACGCTGGAACTCGATCTATTGATTCGCGACGCTATTTGTGTGTTCCATCGTCAATACCAGAATTTGACGGTAAGTATTAACTGTGAGTTATGAGAGGGAGAAAACAATCTTGACTGCCAAATAGTACGTCCATCTGGTATGTGGCAGCGATAGACCCTCGAAGATAAGTCGGCTAGTGACCAATGTATTGAATCGCGACACAATTTCTGTGTAGCAACGTCGTTAGGGTGGTGGGAATGTCGCAATTAACTGTCAAATTTGCGTCGGATTCCCGAAACTTTACTCGTAGGACAACGATCATGTGGTGACCCAGGCAGTAATAGATGTTTGGAGATAAATCTGCTGGAAGTCGATGTTCTGAAATCCATCGCAGTATGTGTGTTCTATCGTCATTGAGAGGATGAGAGAAAATAAAATTAACTGTCAGTATTGCGTCGGAGTTGAAAACTAGATGACAAAACGCGAACATCCGGCGACCGAGGAACCACTAGACGCTTGTAGATAGTTACGCTGGACATCGATCTATTGAATCGCGAAGCTATTTGTGTGTTCCATCGTCGATACCAGGATCTGACGGTAAGAATTAGCTGTGAGTTTTGGGTCGGAGACAAGAAACTTGACAGCCAAATTGTACATCCATCTGCTATGAGGCAGCGTTAGACCCTTGGAGATAAGTCGGCTAGTGACCAATGTATTGAATCGCGACACAATTCAAGTGTTGCAACGTCGCTAGGATGGTGGGAATGTCGCAATGAACTGTCAAATGTGCGTCGGATTTGAAAACTAGATGACAAAACGCGACCATCCGGTGACCGAGGCACCAATAGACCCTTGTAGATAGTTACGCTGGACATCGATCTATTGGATCTTCACGCTATTTGTGTGTTCCATCGTCAATACGAGGATCTGACGGTAAGATTTAGCTGTGAGTTTTGAGTCGGAGACAAGAAACTTGACAGCTAAATTGTACATCCATCTGGTATGAGGCAGCGATAGACCCTCGGAGATAAGTCGGCTAGTGACCAATGTATTGAATCGCGACGCGATTTCTGTGTTGCATCGGCATTAGGATGGTGGGAATGTCGCAATTAACTGTCAAATTTGCGTCGGATTCCCGAAACTTTACTCGTAGGACGACGATCATATGTTGACCCAGGCAGTAATAGATGCTTGGAGATAAATCTGCTGGAAGACAATGTTCTGAAAACCATCGCAGTATGTGTGTTCCTTGTAGATAGTTACGCTAGACATCGTAAATGAGAGTGTGGGAGGAATAAAATTAACTGCCAGTTTTGCGTCGGATTTGTAAACTAGACTGACAAAACGCGACAATCTGGTGCCCGAGGCACCAATAGACCCTTCTAGTTACTAACGCTGGACATCGATGTATAGAATCGCGACGGTATTTGTGAGTTCCATCGTCAATAACACGATCTGACGGTAAGTATTAACTGTGAGTTATGAGAGGGAGAAAACAAACTTGACTGCCAAAGAGTACGTCCATCTGGTATAAGGCAGCGATAGACCTTCGGAGATAAGTCGGCTAGTGTACAATGTTTTTAATCTGGACGCAATTTCTGTGTTGCATCGTCATTAGGGTGGTGGGAATGTCTCAATTAACTGTCAAATTTGCGTCGGATGCCCGAAACTTTACTCGTAGGACAACGATCATGTGGTGACCGAGGCAGTAATAGATGTTTGGAGATAAATGTGCTGGAAGTCGATGTTCTGAAATCCATCGCAGTATGTGTGTTCTATCGTCATTGAGAGGATGAGAGAAAATAAAATTAACTTCACTAGCCGGCTTATCTCCGAGGGTCTATCGCTGCCTCATACCAGATGGACGTACTGTTTGGCAGTCAAGTTTGTTTTCTCCCTCTCATAACTCACAGTTAATTCTTACCGTCAGATCCTTGTATTGACGATGGAAAACACAAATAGCGTCGCGATTCAATAGATCGATGTCCAGCGTAACTATCTACAAGGGTCTATTGGTGCCTCGGTCACCGGATGGTCGCGTTTTGTCATCTAGTTTTCAAATCCGACGCAAAACTGACAGGTAATTGATGATCTCTCATCCTCTCAATGACGATGGAACACACATACTGCGATGGTTTTCAGAACATCGTCTTCCAGCAGATTTACCTCCAAGCATCTATTACTGCCTGGGTCACCACATGATCTTTGTCCTTCGAGTAAAGTTTCGGGAATCCGCCGCAAATTTGACAGTTAATTGCGACATTCCCACCATCCTAATGACAATGCACACACAAATTGCGTCGCGATTCAATACAATGGTCACTAGCCGACTTATCTCCCAGGGGCTAACACTGCCTCATAACAGATGTATGTACAATTTGGCTGTCAAGTTTCTTGTCTCCGACTCAAAACTCGCAGTTAATTCTTACCGTCAGATCCTGGTATCGACCATGGAACACACAAATAGCGTCGCGATTCAATACATCGATGTCCAGCGTAACCATCTACAAGGGTCTATTGGTGCCTCGGTCATCGAATGTTCGCGCTTAGTCAGCCTAGTTTTCAAATCCGACGCAAATTTGACAGTTTATTGCGACATTCCCACCATCCTAACGACGTTGCACCACAGAAATTGCGTCGCGATTCAATACATTGGTCACTAACCGACTTATCTCCGAGGGTCTATCGCAGCCTCATACCAGATGGACGTACTCTTTGGCAGTCAAGATTGTTTTCTCCCTCTCATAACTCACAGTTAATTCTTACCGTCAGATCCTGGTATTGACGATGGAACACACAAATAGCGTCGCGATTCAATAGATCGATGTCCAGCGTAACTATCTACAAGGGTCTATTGGTGCCTCGGTCACCGGATGATCACGCTTTGTCATCTAGTTTTCAAATCCGACGCAAAACTGACAGTTAATTTTATTTTCTCTCATCCTCTCAATGACGATAGTACGCACATACTGCGATGGTTTTCAGAACATCGTCTTCCAGCAGATTTATCTCCAAGCATCTATTTCTGCCTGGGTCACCACATGTTGTTCTCCTGCGAGTAAAGTTTCGGGAATCCGACGCAAATTTGACAGTTAATTGCGACATTTCCACCACCCTAACGACGTTGTAACACAGAAATTGAGTCGCGATTCAATACATTGGTCATTAGCCGACTTATCTCCGAGGGTCTAACGCTGCCTCATACATGATGGATGTACAATTTGGCAGTCAAGTTTCATGTCTCCGTCTCACAACTCACAGTTAATACTTACCGTCAGATCCTGGTATTGACGATGGAACATACTAAGAGCGTCGCGATTCTCTACATCGATGTCCAGCGTAACTATCTACAAGGGCCTATTGGTGCCTCGGTCACCGGATGGTGGCGTTCTGTCATCTAGTGTTCAAATCCGACGCAAAACTGACAGTTAATTATATTCCTCCCATACTCTCAGTTACGATGGAACACACATACTGCGATGGTTTTCAGAACATCGTCTTCCAGCAGATTTATCTCCAAGCATGCCTGGGTCACCACATGATCGTTCTCCTGCGAGTAAAGTTTCGGGAACCCGACGCTAATTTGACAGTTAATTGCGACATTCCCACCATCCTAATAACGATGCAACACACAAATAGCGTCGCGATTCAATATATCAATGTCTAGCGTAATTATCTACAAGGGTCTATTGGTGCCTCGGTCACCGGATATTCGCGCTTTGTCAGTCTAGTTTTCAAATCCGACAGTTAATTGCGACATTCCCACCACCCTAATGACGATGCAACACAGAAAGAGCGTCGCGATTTAATACATTGGTCACTAGCCGACTTATCTTCGAGGGTCTAACGCTGCCTCATACCAGATGGATGTACAATTTGGCCGTCAAGTTTCTTGTCTCCGACTCAAAACTCACATCTAATTCTTACCTTCAGATCCTGGTATCGACGATGGAACACACAATAAGCGTCACGATTCATTTCATCAATGTCTAGCGTAACTATCTACAAGGGTCTATTTGGCGCCTGGGTCACGGGATGGTCGCGTTTTGTCATCGAGTTTTCCAATCCGACGCAAAACTGACAGTTAATTTTACTTTCTCTCATCCTCTCAACGACGATGGAGCACACATACTGCTATGGTTTTCAGAACATCGTCATCCAGCAAATTTATCTCCAAGCATCTATTACTTCCTGGGTCACCACATGATCGTTGTGATACTAGTAAAGTTTCGGGAATCCGACCCAAATTTGACAGTTAATTGCGACATTCCCACCATCCTAATGACGACGCAACACAGAAATAGCGTCGCGATTCAATACATTTATCACTAGCCGACTTATCTCCGGGGGTCTATCGCTGCCTCATACCAGATGGACGTACCGTTTGGCAGTCAAGTTTGTTTTCTCCCTCTCATAACGCACAGTTAATTCTTACCGTCAGATCCTGGCATTGACGATGGAACACACAAATACCGTTGCGATTCTATACATCGATGTCCGCGTAACTATCTACAACGGTCTATTGGTGCCTCTGTCACCGGATAGTCGCGTTTTGTCACTCTAGTTTACAAATCCGACGCAAAACTTGCAGTTAATTTTTTTCCTTCAATACTCTCAATTTCGATGAAACACACATACTGCGATGGTTTTCAGAACATGGAACTTGACTGCCAAAGAGTCCGTCCATCTGGGATGAGTCAGCGTTAGACCCTCGGAGATAAGTCGGCTAATGACCAATGTATTGAATCGCGACTCAATTTCTGTGTTGCAACGTCATTAGGATGGTGGGAATGTCGCAATTAACTGTCAAATTTGCGTCGGATTCCCCCTAACTTTACT
Source organism: Schistocerca gregaria (assembly GCF_023897955.1). Lineage (NCBI taxonomy): Eukaryota > Metazoa > Arthropoda > Insecta > Orthoptera > Acrididae > Schistocerca > Schistocerca gregaria. Next base: position 1,908,088 of record NW_026061833.1, on the reverse strand, counting down.
CGCAGGAGAACAACATGTCGTGACCCAGGCAGTAATAGATGCTTGGAGATAAATCTGCTGGAAGACTATGTTCTGAAAACCATCGCAATATGTGTGTTCTATCGTAAAAGAGAGTACGCGAGGAATAAAATTAACTGTCAGTTTTACGATCGATTTGAAAACTAGACTGACAAAACGCGACTATCCGGTGACCGAGGCACCAATAAAACCTTGTAGATAGTTACGCTGGACATCGATGTGTAGAATCGCGACGCTATTTGTGTGTTCTATCGTCAATACCCGGATCTGACGGTAAGAATTAACTGTGAGTTATGAGAGGGAGAAAACAAACTTGACTGCCAAAGAGTACATCCATCTGGTATGAGGCAGCGTCAGACCGTCGGAGATAAGTCGGCTAGTGACCAATGTATTGAATCGCGACGCAATTCCTGTGTTGCATCGTCATTAGGATGGTGGGAATGTCGCAATTAACTGTGAAATTTGCGTCGGATTCCCGAAACTTTACTCGCAGGAGAACGATCATGTGGTCACCCAGGCATGCTCGGAGATAAATCTGCTGGAAGACGATGTTCTGAAAACCATCGCAGTATGTGTGTTCCATCGTAATTGAGAGTATGGGAGGAATAATATTAACTGCCAGTTTTGCGTCGGATTTGTAAAGTAGACTGACAAAACGAAACCATCCTTTGACCGAGGCACCAATAGACCCTTGTAGATAGTTACGCTAGACATCGATGTATTGAATCGCAACGGTATTTGTGTGTTCCATCGTCAATACCAGGATCTGTTTCTTGTCTCCGACTCATAAGTCACAGTTAATTCTTACCGTCAGATCCTGGTATTGACGATGGAACACACAAATACCGTCGCGATTCTATACATCGATGTCCAGCGTAACTATATACAAGTGTCAAATTTGACAGTTACTTGCGACATTCCCACCACCCTAATGACGATGCAATACAGAAATTCCGTCGTGATTCAATACATTGGTCACTAGCCGACTTATCTCCGAGTTTCTAACGCTGCCTCACACCAGATGGATGTACAATTTGGCTGTCAAGTTTCTTGTCTCCGATTCAAAACTCACAGTTAATTCTTACCGTCAGATCCTGGTATTGACGATGGAACACACTATTGGCGTCGCGATTCAATATATCGATGTCCAGCGTAGTTATCTACAATGGTCTCTTTGGTGCCTCGATCACCGGATGGTCGCGTTTTGTCATCTAGTTTTCAAATCCGACGCAAAACTGACAGTTAATTTTATTTTCTTTCATCCTCTCAATGACGATGGAACACACATACTGCGATAGTTATCAGAACATTGTCTTCCAGCAGATTTATCTCCAAGTATCCATTACTGCCTGGGTCACCACATGATCGTTGTCCTACGAGTAAAGTTTCGGGAATCCGACGCAAATTTGACAGTTAATTGCGACATTCCCACCACCCTAATGACGATGCAACACAGAAATTGCATCGCGATTCAATACATTGGTCACTAGCCGACTTATCTCCGTGGGTCTAACGTTGCCTCATACCAGATGGATGTACAATTTGGCTTTCAAGTTTCTTGTCTCCGTCTCAAAACTCTCAGTTAATTCTTACCGTCAGATCCTTGTATCGTCCATGGAACACACAAATAGCGTCGCGCTTCAGTATATCAATGTCTAGCGTAATTATCTACAAGGGTCTATTTGTGCCTCGGTCACCGGATGTTCGAGCTTTGTCAGTATAGTTTTCAAATCCGACGCAAAACTGACAATTAATTTTATTCCTCCCATACTCTCAATTACGATGGAACACACATACTCCGATGGTTTTCAGAACATCGTCTTCCAGCAGATTTATTTACAAGCATCTATTACTGCCTGGGTCACCACATGATCGTTGTCCTACGAGTAAAGTTTCGGGAATCCGATGCAAATTTGATAGTTAATTGCGACATTCCCACCATCCTAATCCCGATGCAACACAGATATCGCGTCGCGATTCAATACATTGGTCACTAACCGACTTATCGCCGAGGGCCTAACGCTGCCTCATACCAGATGGATGTACAATTTCGCAGTCAAGTTTCTCTTCTCCCTTTCATAACTCACAGTTAATACTTACCCTCAGATCCTGGTATTGACTATGGAACACACAATTAGCGTCGCGATTCTATACATCGATGTAAAGCGTAACTATCTAGAAGGGTCTATTTGTACCTCGGTCACCGGATGGTCGCGCTTTGACAGTCTAGTTATCAAATCCGACGCAAAACTGGCAGTTAATTTTATTCCTCCCATACTATCAATTACGATGGAACACACATTCTGCGATGGTATTCAGAACATCGTCTTCCAGCAGATTTATCTCCAAGCATCTATTACTGCCGGGTCTACCAAATGATCGTTGTCCGGCGAGTAAAGTTTCGGGAATCCGACGGAAATTTGACGGTGCGACATTCCCACCATCCTAATGCCGATGCAACACAGAAATCGCGTCGCGATTCTATACATTGGTCTCTAACCGACTTATCTCCGAGGGTCTAACGCTGCCTCATACCAGATGGACGTACTGTTTGGCAGTCAAGTTTGTTTACTTCCTCTCACAACTCACAGTTAATTCTTACCGTCAGATCCTGGTATTGACAATGGAACACACAAATACCGTCGCGATTCAATACATCGATGTCTAGCGTAACTATCTACAAGGGTCTATTGGTGCCTCGGTCACCGGATGTACGCGCTTTGTCAGTCTAGTTTTCAAATCCGAATCAAATTTGACAGGTAATTGCGACATTCCCACCACCCTAGTGACGATGCAACACAGAAAATGCGTCGCGACTCAATACATTGGTCACTAGCCGACTTATCTCCGAGGGTCTATCGCTGGCTCGTACCAGATGGCCGTACTCTTTGGCAGTCAAGTTTGTTTTCTCCCTCTCATAACTCACAGTTAATTCTTACCGTCAGATCCTGGTATTGACGATGGAACACACAAATGGCGTCGCGATTCAATATATCGATGTCCAGCGTAACTATCTACAAGGGTCTCTTTGGTGCCTCGGTCTTCTAGTTTTCAAATACGACGCAAAACTGACAGTTAATTTTATTTTCTTTCATCCTCTCAATGACGATGGAACACACATACTGCGATAGTTATCAGAACATCGTCTTCCAGCAGATTTGTCTGCAAGTATCTATTACTGCCTGGGTCACCACATGATCGTTGTCCTACGAGTAAAGTTTCGGGAATCCGACGCAAATTTGGCAGTTAATTGCGACATTCCCACCACCCTAATGACGATGCAACACAGAAATTGCGTCGCGATTCAATACATTGGTCACTAGCCGACTTATCTCCTTGGGTCTAACGTTGCCTCATACCAGATGGATGTACAATTTGGCTGTCAAGTTTCTTGTCTCCGTCTCAAAACTCACAGTTAATTCTTACCGTCAGATCCTTGTATCGTCGATGGAACACACAAATAGCGTCGCGATTCAGTATATCAATGTCTAGCGTAATTATCTACAAGGGTCTATTTGTGCCTCGGTCACCGGATGTACGAGCTTTGTCAGTATAGTTTTCAAATCCGACGCAAAACTGACAATTAATTTTATTCCTCCCATACTCTCAATTACGATGGAACGCACATACTGCGATGGTATTCAGAACATCGTCTTCCAGCAGATTTATATCCAAGCATCTATTACTGCCGGGTCTACCAAATGATCGTTGTCCGGCGAGTAAAGTTTCGGGAATCCGACGCAAATTTGACGGTGCGACATTCCCACCATCCTAATGCCGATGCAACACAGAAATCGCGTCGCGATTCTATACATTGGTCTCTAACCGACTTATCTCCGAGGGTCTAACGCTGCCTCATACCAGATGGACGTACTGTTTGGCAGTCAAGTTTGTTTACTTCCTCTCACAACTCACAGTTAATTCTTACCGTCAGATCCTGGTATTGACAATGGAACACACAAATACCGTCGCGATTCTATACATCGATGTCCAGCGTAACTATATACAAGGGTCAAATTTGACAGTTACTTGCGACATTCCCACCACCCTAATGACGATGCAACACAGAAATTCCGTCGTGATTCAATACATTGGTCACTAGCCGACTTATCTCCGAGTTTCTAACGCTGCCTCACACCAGATGGATGTGCAATTTGGCTGTCAAGTTTCTTGTCTCCGATTCAAAACTCACAGTTAATTCTTACCGTCAGATCCAGGCATCGACGATGGAACACACAAATAGCGTCGCGATTCAATACATCGATGTCTAGCGTAACTATCTACAAGGGTCTATTGGTGCCTCGGTCACCGGATGTACGCGCTTTGTCAGTCTAGTTTTCAAATCCGACGCAAATTTGACAGTTATTTGCGACATTCCCACCACCCTAATGACGATGCAACACAGAAAATGCGTCGCGACTCAATACTTTGGTCACTAGCCGACTTATCTCCGAGGGTCTATAGCTGCCTCATACCAGATGGATGTACAATTTGTCTGTCAAGTTTCTTATCTCTGACTCAAAACTCACAGTTAATTCTTACCGTCAGATCCAGGTATCGACGATGGAACACACAAATAGCGTCGCGATTCAGTATATCAATGTCTAGCGTAATTATCTACAAAGGTCTATTTGTGCCTCGGTCACCGGATGTTCGAACTTTGTCAGTATAGTTATCAAATCCGACGCAAAACTGACAGTTAAATTTATTTTCTTTCATCCTCTCAATGACGATGGAACACACATACTGCGATAGTTATCAGAACATCGTCTTCCAGCAGATTTATCTCCAAGTATCTATTACTGCCTGGGTCACCACATGATCGTTGTCCTACGAGTAAAGTTTCGGGAATCCGACGCAAATTTGACAGTTAATTGCGACATTCCCACCACCCTAATGACGATGCAACACAGAAATAGCGTCGCGATTCAATACATTGGTCACTAGCCGACTTATCTCCGTGGGTCTAACGTTGCCTCATACCAGATGGATGTACAATTTGGCTGTCAAGTTTCTTGTCTCCGTCTCAAAACTCACAGTTAATACTTACCGTCAGATCCTGGTATTGACTATGGAACACACAATTAGCGTCAGACCCTGGTATTGACGATGGAACACACAAATAGCGTCGCGATTCAATACATCGATGTCTAGCGTAACTATCTACAAGGGTCTATTGGTGCCTCGATCACCGGATGTACGCGCTTTGTCAGTCTAGTTTTCAAATCCGAATCAAATTTGACAGGTAATTGTGACATTCCCACCACCCTAGTGACGATGCAACACAGAAAATGCGTCGCGACTCAATACATTGGTCACTAGCCGACTTATCTCCGAGGGTCTATCGCTGGCTCGTACCAGATGGCCGTACTCTTTGGCAGTCAAGTTTGTTTTCTCCCTCTCATAACTCACAGTTAATTCTTACCGTCAGATCCTGGTATTGACGATGGAACACACAAATGGCGTCGCGATTCAATATATCGATATCCAGCGTAACTATCTACAAGGGTCTCTTTGGTGCCTCGGTCATCTAGTTTTCAAATCCGACGCAAAACTGACAGTTAATTTTATTTTCTTTCATCCTCTCAATGACGATGGAACACACATACTGCGATAGTTATCAGAACATCGTCTTCCAGCAGATTTGTCTGCAAGTATCTATTACTGCCTGGGTCACCACATGATCGTTGTCCTACGAGTAAAGTTTCGGGAATCCGACGCAAATTTGGCAGTTAATTGCGACATTCCCACCACCCTAATGACGATGCAACACAGAAATTGCGTCGCGATTCAATACATTGGTCACTAGCCGACTTATCTCCGAGGGTCTATCGCTGCCTCATACCAGATGGCTGTACTCTTTGGCAGTCAAGTTTGTTTTCTCCCTCTCATAACTCACTGTTAATTCTTACAGTCAGATCCTGGTATAGACTATGGAACACACAATTAGCGTCAGACCCTGGTATTGACGATGGAACACACAAATAGCGTCGCGATTCAATACATCGATGTCTAGCGTAACTTTCTACGAGGATCTATTTGTGCCTCGGTCACCGGATGTACGCGCTTTGTTAGTCTAGTTTTCAAATCCGACGCATATTTGACAGTTAATTGCATTCCCACCACCCTAATGATGATGCAACACAGAAATTGCGTCCCGATTCAACACATTGGTCAGTAGCCGACTTATCTCCGAGGGTATAACGCTGCCTCATACCAGGCGGATGTACAATTTGTCAGTCAAGTTTCTTGTCTCCATCTCAAAAATCACAGTTAATTTTTACCGTCAGATCCTGGTATCGACGATGGAACATTTTAATATTGTCGTGATTCAGTACATCGATGTCTAGCGTAACTATCTACATTGGTCACTAGCCGACTTATCTCCGAGGGTCTAACGCTGCCTCATACCAGATGGATGTGCAATTTGTCTGACTAGTTTCTTGTCTCCGTCTCAAAACTCACAATTAATTCTGACCGTCAGATCCTGGTATCGACGATGGAACACACAAGTAGCGTCGCGATTCAATACATCGATGTCTAGCTTAACTATCTACAAGTGTTAATTTGTGACTCGGTCACGGGATGTTCGCGCTTTGTCAGTCTAGTTTTCAAATCCGACGCAAATTTGACTGTTAATTGCGACATTCCCACCACCCTAATGACAATGCAACACAGAAATTGCGTCGCGATTCAATACATTGGTCACTAGCCGACTTATCTCCGAGCGTCTAACGCTGCCTCATACCAGATGGATGTACAATTGGCGGTCAAGTTTCTTGACTCCGACTCAAAACTCACATTTAATTCTCACCGTCAGATCCTGGTATCGACGATGGAACACACAAATAGCGTCGTGATTCAATACATCAATGTCTAGCGTAACTATCTACACGGGTGTATTGGTGCCTCGGTCACCTGATGTTCGCTCTTTGTCAGTCTAGTTTTCAAATCCGACGCAAATTTGACGGTTAATTGCGACGTTCCCACCATCCTAATGACGGTGCAACACAGAAATTGCGTCGCGATTAAATACATTGGTCACTAGCCTACTTATCTCCGAAGGTCTAACGCTGCCTCATACCAGATGGATGTACTATTTGGCTGTAAAGTTTCTTGTCTCTGACTCAAAACTCACAGTTAACTCTTACCGTCAGATCCTGGTATCGAAGCTGGAACACACAAATAGCGCCGCGATTCAATACATCGATGTCTAGCGTAACTAACTACAAGGGTCTATTGGTGCCTCGGTCACCGGATGTTCGCGCTTTGTCAGTCTAGTTTCCAAATCCGACGCAAAACTGACAGTTAATTATGCGATGGTTTTAAGAACATCGTCTTCCAGCAGATTTATCTCCAAGTATCTAATACTGCCTGGGTCACCACATGATCGTTCTCCTGCGAGTAAAGTTTCGGGAATTCGACGCATATTTGAGAGTTAATTACGACATTCCCACCATCCTAATGACGATGTAACACAGAAATTGCGTCGCGATTCAGTACATTGGTCACTAGCCGACTTATCCCCGAGGGTCTAACGCTGCCTCATACCAGACGGATGTACAATTTGGCAAAACACACAGTTAATTCTTACCGTCAGATCCTGGTATTGACGATGGAACACACAAATAGCGTCGCGATTCTATACATCGATGTCCAGCGTAACTTTCTACAAGGGTCTATTGGTGCCTCGGTCACCGGATGGTCGCGTTTTGTCAGTCTAGTTTACAAATAAGACGCAAAACTGGCAGTTTCTTTTATTCCTCCCATACTCTCAATTACAATGGAACACACATACTGCGATGGTTTTCAGAACATCGTCTTCCAGCAGATTTATCTCCAAGCATGCCTTGGTCACTAGCCAACTTAACTCCGAGGGTCTAACGCTGCCTCATACCAGATGGATGTGCAATTTGTCAGACTAGTTTCTTGTCTCCGACTCAAAACTCACATTTAATTCTTACCGTCAGATCCTGGTATTGACGATGGAACATACAAATACCGTTGCGATTCTATACATCGATGTCCAGCGTAACTATCTACAAGGGTCTATCGGTGCCTCGGTCACCGGATGGTCGCGTTTTGTAAGTCTAGTTTACAAATACGACGCAAAACTGGCAGTTTCTTTTATTAATCCCATACTCTCAATTACGATGGAACAAACATACTGCGATGGTTTTCAGAACATCGTCTTCCAGCAGATTTATCTCCAAGCATGCCTGGGTCACCACATGATCGTTGTCCTACGAGTAAAGTTTCGGGAATCCGATGCAAATTTGTCAGTTAATTGCGACATTCCCACCATCCTAATGACGATGCAACACAGAAATGGCGTCGCGATTCAATACATTGGTCACTATACGAGCTATCTCCGAGGGTCTAACGCTGCCTCATACCAGATGGATGTACAATTTGGCTGTCAAGTTTCTTGTCTCCGTCTCTAAAGTCACAGTTAATTCTTACCGTCAGATCCTGGTATCGACGGTGGAACACACAAATAGCGTCGCGATTCAATACATCGATGTCTAGCGTAACTATCTACAAGGGTCTTTTGGTGCCTCGGTCACCGGGTGTTCGCGCTTTGTCATTCTAGTTTTCAAATCCGACGCAAATTAGACAGTTAATTGCTACATACCCGCCACCCTAATGACGATGCAACACAGAAATTGGGTGGCGATTCAATACATTGGTCACTAGCCGACATATTTCCGAGGGTCTATCGCTGCCTCTTACCAGATGGACGTACTCTTTGGCAGTCAAGTTTGTTTTTTACTTCTCATAACGCACAGTTAATTCTTACCGTCAGATACTGGTATCGACGATGGAACACACAAGTAGCGTCGCGATTCATTAGATCGATGTCCAGCGTAACTATCTACAAGGGTTTATTGGTGCCTCGGGAACCGGATAGTCGCGTTATGTCAGTCTAGTTTCAAATCCGACGCAAAACTGACAGTTAATATTATTCCTCCCATACTCTCAATTACGATGGAACAAACATTCTTCGATGGTTTTCAGAACATCGTCTGCCAGCAGATTTATCTCCAAGTATCTATTACTGCCAGGGTCACCACATGAACGTTCTCCTGCGAGTAAAGTTTCTGGAATCCGACGCATATTTGACAGTTAATTGCGACATTCCCACCATCCTAATGACGATGCAACACAGAAATTGCGTCGCGATTCAATAAATGGGTCACTAGCCGACTTATCTCCGAGGGTCTAACGATGCCTCATACCAGATGAATGTACAATTTGGCAGTCAAGTTTCTTGTCTCCGACTCAAAACTCTCAGTTAATTCTTACCGTCAGATCCTGGTATCGACGATAAAACACACAAATAGCGTCGCGATTCAATACATCGATGTCTAGCGTAACTATCTAAAAAGGTCTATTGGTGCCTCGGTCACCGGATGTTCGCGCTTTGTCAGTCTAGTTTTCAAATCCGACGCAAATTTGACAGTTAATTGCGACATCCCCACCACCCTAATGACGATGCAACACAGAGACTGCGTCGCGATTCAATACATTGGTCACTAGCCAACTTATCTCCAAATGTCTAACGCTGCCTCATACCAGATGGACGTACTCTTTGGCAGTCAAGTTTGTTTTTTACTTCTCACAACGCACAGTTAATTCTTACCGTCAGATACTGGTATCGACGATGGAACACACAAATAGCGTCGCGATTCAATACATCGATGTCTAGCGTAACTATCTACAAGGGTCTATTGGTGCCTCGGTCACCGAATGTTCGCGCTTTGTCAGTCTAGTTTTCAAATCCGACGCAAATTAGACAGTTAATTGCGACATTCCCAACACCCTAATGACGATGAGACACAGAAATTGCGTGGCGATTCAATACATTGGTCACTAGCCGACTTATCTCCGAGGGTCTAACGCTGCCTCATACCAGATGGACGTACTGTTTGGCTGTGAAGTTTGTTTTCTCCCTCTCATAGCTCACAGTTAATTCTTACCGTCAGATCCTGGTATTGACGATGAAACACACAAATAGCTTCGCGATTCACTATATCGATGTCCAGCGTAACTATCTACAAGGGTCTATTTGTGCCTCGTTCACCGGATGTTCGCGCTTTGTCATTCTAGTTTTCAAATCCGACGCAAAACTGACAGTTAATTTTATTCCTCCCATACTCTCAATTACGATGGAACACATATACTGCGATGGTTTTCGGAACATCGTCTTCCAGCAGATTTATCTCCAAGTATCTATTACTGCCTGTGTCACCACATGATCGTTCACCTGCGAGTAAAGTTTCGGGAATCTGACGCAAATTTGACACTTAATTGCGACATTCCCACCATCCTAATGACGACGCAACACAGTAATTGCGTCGCGATTAAATACATTGGTCACTAGCCGACTTATCTCCGAGGGTCTAACGCTGCCTCATACCAGATGGACGTACTGTTTGGCAGTCAAGTTTGTTTTCTCCCTCTCATAACTCACAGTTAATTCTTACCGTCAGGTCCTGGTATTGACGATGGAACACACAAATAGCTTCGCGATTCAATAGATCGATGTACAGCGTAACTATCTACAAGGGTCTATTGGTGCTTCGGTCACCGGATGGTCGCGTTTTGTAATCTACTTTTCAAATCCGACGCAAAACTGAGAGTTAATTTTATTTTCTCTCATCCTCTCAATGACGATAGAACACACATACTGCGATGGTTTTCAAAACATCGTCTTCCACCAGATTTATCTCCAAGCATCTATTACTGCCTGGGTTACCACATATTCGTTGTCCTACGAGTAAAGTTTCGGGAATCCGACGCAAATTTGACAAATAATTGCGACATTCCCACCATCCTAATGACGATGCAACACAGAAATCGCGTCGCGATTCAATACATTGGTCACTAGCCGACTTATCTCCGAGGGTCTAACGCTGCCTCATACCAGATGGATGTACAATTTGTCAGTCAAGTTTCTCTTCTCACCTCTTATAACTCACAGTTAATTCTTACCGTCTGATCCTGGTATCGACGATGGAACACACAAATAGCGTCGCGATTCAATACATCGATGTCTAGCGTAACTATCTACAAGGGTCTTTTGGTGCCTCGGTCACCGGGTGTTCGCGCTTTGTCATTCTAGTTTTCAAATCCGACGCAAATTAGACAGTTAATTGCGACATTCCCAACACCCTAATGACGATGCAACACAGAAATTGGGTGGCGATTCAATACATTGGTCACTAGCCGACTTATCTCCTTGGGTCTAACGTTGCCTCATACCAGATGGATGTACAATTTGGCTGTCAAGTTTCTTGTCTCCGTCTCAAAACTCACAGTTAATTCTTACCGTCAGATCCTTGTATCGTCGATGGAACACACAAATAGCGTCGCGATTCAGTATATCAATGTCTAGCGTAATTATCTACAAGGGTCTATTTGTGCCTCGGTCACCGGATGTACGAGCTTTGTCAGTATAGTTTTCAAATCCGACGCAAAACTGACAATTAATTTTATTCCTCCCATACTCTCAATTACGATGGAACGCACATACTGCGATGGTATTCAGAACATCGTCTTCCAGCAGATTTATATCCAAGCATCTATTACTGCCGGGTCTACCAAATGATCGTTGTCCGGCGAGTAAAGTTTCGGGAATCCGACGCAAATTTGACGGTGCGACATTCCCACCATCCTAATGCCGATGCAACACAGAAATCGCGTCGCGATTCTATACATTGGTCTCTAACCGACTTATCTCCGAGGGTCTAACGCTGCCTCATACCAGATGGACGTACTGTTTGGCAGTCAAGTTTGTTTACTTCCTCTCACAACTCACAGTTAATTCTTACCGTCAGATCCTGGTATTGACAATGGAACACACAAATACCGTCGCGATTCTATACATCGATGTCCAGCGTAACTATATACAAGGGTCAAATTTGACAGTTACTTGCGACATTCCCACCACCCTAATGACGATGCAACACAGAAATTCCGTCGTGATTCAATACATTGGTCACTAGCCGACTTATCTCCGAGTTTCTAACGCTGCCTCACACCAGATGGATGTGCAATTTGGCTGTCAAGTTTCTTGTCTCCGATTCAAAACTCACAGTTAATTCTTACCGTCAGATCCAGGCATCGACGATGGAACACACAAATAGCGTCGCGATTCAATACATCGATGTCTAGCGTAACTATCTACAAGGGTCTATTGGTGCCTCGGTCACCGGATGTACGCGCTTTGTCAGTCTAGTTTTCAAATCCGACGCAAATTTGACAGTTATTTGCGACATTCCCACCACCCTAATGACGATGCAACACAGAAAATGCGTCGCGACTCAATACTTTGGTCACTAGCCGACTTATCTCCGAGGGTCTATAGCTGCCTCATACCAGATGGATGTACAATTTGTCTGTCAAGTTTCTTATCTCTGACTCAAAACTCACAGTTAATTCTTACCGTCAGATCCAGGTATCGACGATGGAACACACAAATAGCGTCGCGATTCAGTATATCAATGTCTAGCGTAATTATCTACAAAGGTCTATTTGTGCCTCGGTCACCGGATGTTCGAACTTTGTCAGTATAGTTATCAAATCCGACGCAAAACTGACAGTTAAATTTATTTTCTTTCATCCTCTCAATGACGATGGAACACACATACTGCGATAGTTATCAGAACATCGTCTTCCAGCAGATTTATCTCCAAGTATCTATTACTGCCTGGGTCACCACATGATCGTTGTCCTACGAGTAAAGTTTCGGGAATCCGACGCAAATTTGACAGTTAATTGCGACATTCCCACCACCCTAATGACGATGCAACACAGAAATAGCGTCGCGATTCAATACATTGGTCACTAGCCGACTTATCTCCGTGGGTCTAACGTTGCCTCATACCAGATGGATGTACAATTTGGCTGTCAAGTTTCTTGTCTCCGTCTCAAAACTCACAGTTAATACTTACCGTCAGATCCTGGTATTGACTATGGAACACACAATTAGCGTCAGACCCTGGTATTGACGATGGAACACACAAATAGCGTCGCGATTCAATACATCGATGTCTAGCGTAACTATCTACAAGGGTCTATTGGTGCCTCGATCACCGGATGTACGCGCTTTGTCAGTCTAGTTTTCAAATCCGAATCAAATTTGACAGGTAATTGTGACATTCCCACCACCCTAGTGACGATGCAACACAGAAAATGCGTCGCGACTCAATACATTGGTCACTAGCCGACTTATCTCCGAGGGTCTATCGCTGGCTCGTACCAGATGGCCGTACTCTTTGGCAGTCAAGTTTGTTTTCTCCCTCTCATAACTCACAGTTAATTCTTACCGTCAGATCCTGGTATTGACGATGGAACACACAAATGGCGTCGCGATTCAATATATCGATATCCAGCGTAACTATCTACAAGGGTCTCTTTGGTGCCTCGGTCATCTAGTTTTCAAATCCGACGCAAAACTGACAGTTAATTTTATTTTCTTTCATCCTCTCAATGACGATGGAACACACATACTGCGATAGTTATCAGAACATCGTCTTCCAGCAGATTTGTCTGCAAGTATCTATTACTGCCTGGGTCACCACATGATCGTTGTCCTACGAGTAAAGTTTCGGGAATCCGACGCAAATTTGGCAGTTAATTGCGACATTCCCACCACCCTAATGACGATGCAACACAGAAATTGCGTCGCGATTCAATACATTGGTCACTAGCCGACTTATCTCCGAGGGTCTATCGCTGCCTCATACCAGATGGCTGTACTCTTTGGCAGTCAAGTTTGTTTTCTCCCTCTCATAACTCACTGTTAATTCTTACAGTCAGATCCTGGTATAGACTATGGAACACACAATTAGCGTCAGACCCTGGTATTGACGATGGAACACACAAATAGCGTCGCGATTCAATACATCGATGTCTAGCGTAACTTTCTACGAGGATCTATTTGTGCCTCGGTCACCGGATGTACGCGCTTTGTTAGTCTAGTTTTCAAATCCGACGCATATTTGACAGTTAATTGCATTCCCACCACCCTAATGATGATGCAACACAGAAATTGCGTCCCGATTCAACACATTGGTCAGTAGCCGACTTATCTCCGAGGGTATAACGCTGCCTCATACCAGGCGGATGTACAATTTGTCAGTCAAGTTTCTTGTCTCCATCTCAAAAATCACAGTTAATTTTTACCGTCAGATCCTGGTATCGACGATGGAACATTTTAATATTGTCGTGATTCAGTACATCGATGTCTAGCGTAACTATCTACATTGGTCACTAGCCGACTTATCTCCGAGGGTCTAACGCTGCCTCATACCAGATGGATGTGCAATTTGTCTGACTAGTTTCTTGTCTCCGTCTCAAAACTCACAATTAATTCTGACCGTCAGATCCTGGTATCGACGATGGAACACACAAGTAGCGTCGCGATTCAATACATCGATGTCTAGCTTAACTATCTACAAGTGTTAATTTGTGACTCGGTCACGGGATGTTCGCGCTTTGTCAGTCTAGTTTTCAAATCCGACGCAAATTTGACTGTTAATTGCGACATTCCCACCACCCTAATGACAATGCAACACAGAAATTGCGTCGCGATTCAATACATTGGTCACTAGCCGACTTATCTCCGAGCGTCTAACGCTGCCTCATACCAGATGGATGTACAATTGGCGGTCAAGTTTCTTGACTCCGACTCAAAACTCACATTTAATTCTCACCGTCAGATCCTGGTATCGACGATGGAACACACAAATAGCGTCGTGATTCAATACATCAATGTCTAGCGTAACTATCTACACGGGTGTATTGGTGCCTCGGTCACCTGATGTTCGCTCTTTGTCAGTCTAGTTTTCAAATCCGACGCAAATTTGACGGTTAATTGCGACGTTCCCACCATCCTAATGACGGTGCAACACAGAAATTGCGTCGCGATTAAATACATTGGTCACTAGCCTACTTATCTCCGAAGGTCTAACGCTGCCTCATACCAGATGGATGTACTATTTGGCTGTAAAGTTTCTTGTCTCTGACTCAAAACTCACAGTTAACTCTTACCGTCAGATCCTGGTATCGAAGCTGGAACACACAAATAGCGCCGCGATTCAATACATCGATGTCTAGCGTAACTAACTACAAGGGTCTATTGGTGCCTCGGTCACCGGATGTTCGCGCTTTGTCAGTCTAGTTTCCAAATCCGACGCAAAACTGACAGTTAATTATGCGATGGTTTTAAGAACATCGTCTTCCAGCAGATTTATCTCCAAGTATCTAATACTGCCTGGGTCACCACATGATCGTTCTCCTGCGAGTAAAGTTTCGGGAATTCGACGCATATTTGAGAGTTAATTACGACATTCCCACCATCCTAATGACGATGTAACACAGAAATTGCGTCGCGATTCAGTACATTGGTCACTAGCCGACTTATCCCCGAGGGTCTAACGCTGCCTCATACCAGACGGATGTACAATTTGGCAAAACACACAGTTAATTCTTACCGTCAGATCCTGGTATTGACGATGGAACACACAAATAGCGTCGCGATTCTATACATCGATGTCCAGCGTAACTTTCTACAAGGGTCTATTGGTGCCTCGGTCACCGGATGGTCGCGTTTTGTCAGTCTAGTTTACAAATAAGACGCAAAACTGGCAGTTTCTTTTATTCCTCCCATACTCTCAATTACAATGGAACACACATACTGCGATGGTTTTCAGAACATCGTCTTCCAGCAGATTTATCTCCAAGCATGCCTTGGTCACTAGCCAACTTAACTCCGAGGGTCTAACGCTGCCTCATACCAGATGGATGTGCAATTTGTCAGACTAGTTTCTTGTCTCCGACTCAAAACTCACATTTAATTCTTACCGTCAGATCCTGGTATTGACGATGGAACATACAAATACCGTTGCGATTCTATACATCGATGTCCAGCGTAACTATCTACAAGGGTCTATCGGTGCCTCGGTCACCGGATGGTCGCGTTTTGTAAGTCTAGTTTACAAATACGACGCAAAACTGGCAGTTTCTTTTATTAATCCCATACTCTCAATTACGATGGAACAAACATACTGCGATGGTTTTCAGAACATCGTCTTCCAGCAGATTTATCTCCAAGCATGCCTGGGTCACCACATGATCGTTGTCCTACGAGTAAAGTTTCGGGAATCCGATGCAAATTTGTCAGTTAATTGCGACATTCCCACCATCCTAATGACGATGCAACACAGAAATGGCGTCGCGATTCAATACATTGGTCACTATACGAGCTATCTCCGAGGGTCTAACGCTGCCTCATACCAGATGGATGTACAATTTGGCTGTCAAGTTTCTTGTCTCCGTCTCTAAAGTCACAGTTAATTCTTACCGTCAGATCCTGGTATCGACGGTGGAACACACAAATAGCGTCGCGATTCAATACATCGATGTCTAGCGTAACTATCTACAAGGGTCTTTTGGTGCCTCGGTCACCGGGTGTTCGCGCTTTGTCATTCTAGTTTTCAAATCCGACGCAAATTAGACAGTTAATTGCTACATACCCACCACCCTAATGACGATGCAACACAGAAATTGGGTGGCGATTCAATACATTGGTCACTAGCCGACATATTTCCGAGGGTCTATCGCTGCCTCTTACCAGATGGACGTACTCTTTGGCAGTCAAGTTTGTTTTTTACTTCTCATAACGCACAGTTAATTCTTACCGTCAGATACTGGTATCGACGATGGAACACACAAGTAGCGTCGCGATTCATTAGATCGATGTCCAGCGTAACTATCTACAAGGGTTTATTGGTGCCTCGGGAACCGGATAGTCGCGTTATGTCAGTCTAGTTTCAAATCCGACGCAAAACTGACAGTTAATATTATTCCTCCCATACTCTCAATTACGATGGAACAAACATTCTTCGATGGTTTTCAGAACATCGTCTGCCAGCAGATTTATCTCCAAGTATCTATTACTGCCAGGGTCACCACATGAACGTTCTCCTGCGAGTAAAGTTTCTGGAATCCGACGCATATTTGACAGTTAATTGCGACATTCCCACCATCCTAATGACGATGCAACACAGAAATTGCGTCGCGATTCAATAAATGGGTCACTAGCCGACTTATCTCCGAGGGTCTAACGATGCCTCATACCAGATGAATGTACAATTTGGCAGTCAAGTTTCTTGTCTCCGACTCAAAACTCTCAGTTAATTCTTACCGTCAGATCCTGGTATCGACGATAAAACACACAAATAGCGTCGCGATTCAATACATCGATGTCTAGCGTAACTATCTAAAAAGGTCTATTGGTGCCTCGGTCACCGGATGTTCGCGCTTTGTCAGTCTAGTTTTCAAATCCGACGCAAATTTGACAGTTAATTGCGACATCCCCACCACCCTAATGACGATGCAACACAGAGACTGCGTCGCGATTCAATACATTGGTCACTAGCCAACTTATCTCCAAATGTCTAACGCTGCCTCATACCAGATGGACGTACTCTTTGGCAGTCAAGTTTGTTTTTTACTTCTCACAACGCACAGTTAATTCTTACCGTCAGATACTGGTATCGACGATGGAACACACAAATAGCGTCGCGATTCAATACATCGATGTCTAGCGTAACTATCTACAAGGGTCTATTGGTGCCTCGGTCACCGAATGTTCGCGCTTTGTCAGTCTAGTTTTCAAATCCGACGCAAATTAGACAGTTAATTGCGACATTCCCAACACCCTAATGACGATGAGACACAGAAATTGCGTGGCGATTCAATACATTGGTCACTAGCCGACTTATCTCCGAGGGTCTAACGCTGCCTCATACCAGATGGACGTACTGTTTGGCTGTGAAGTTTGTTTTCTCCCTCTCATAGCTCACAGTTAATTCTTACCGTCAGATCCTGGTATTGACGATGAAACACACAAATAGCTTCGCGATTCACTATATCGATGTCCAGCGTAACTATCTACAAGGGTCTATTTGTGCCTCGTTCACCGGATGTTCGCGCTTTGTCATTCTAGTTTTCAAATCCGACGCAAAACTGACAGTTAATTTTATTCCTCCCATACTCTCAATTACGATGGAACACATATACTGCGATGGTTTTCGGAACATCGTCTTCCAGCAGATTTATCTCCAAGTATCTATTACTGCCTGTGTCACCACATGATCGTTCACCTGCGAGTAAAGTTTCGGGAATCTGACGCAAATTTGACACTTAATTGCGACATTCCCACCATCCTAATGACGACGCAACACAGTAATTGCGTCGCGATTAAATACATTGGTCACTAGCCGACTTATCTCCGAGGGTCTAACGCTGCCTCATACCAGATGGACGTACTGTTTGGCAGTCAAGTTTGTTTTCTCCCTCTCATAACTCACAGTTAATTCTTACCGTCAGGTCCTGGTATTGACGATGGAACACACAAATAGCTTCGCGATTCAATAGATCGATGTACAGCGTAACTATCTACAAGGGTCTATTGGTGCTTCGGTCACCGGATGGTCGCGTTTTGTAATCTACTTTTCAAATCCGACGCAAAACTGAGAGTTAATTTTATTTTCTCTCATCCTCTCAATGACGATAGAACACACATACTGCGATGGTTTTCAAAACATCGTCTTCCACCAGATTTATCTCCAAGCATCTATTACTGCCTGGGTTACCACATATTCGTTGTCCTACGAGTAAAGTTTCGGGAATCCGACGCAAATTTGACAAATAATTGCGACATTCCCACCATCCTAATGACGATGCAACACAGAAATCGCGTCGCGATTCAATACATTGGTCACTAGCCGACTTATCTCCGAGGGTCTAACGCTGCCTCATACCAGATGGATGTACAATTTGTCAGTCAAGTTTCTCTTCTCACCTCTTATAACTCACAGTTAATTCTTACCGTCTGATCCTGGTATCGACGATGGAACACACAAATAGCGTCGCGATTCAATACATCGATGTCTAGCGTAACTATCTACAAGGGTCTTTTGGTGCCTCGGTCACCGGGTGTTCGCGCTTTGTCATTCTAGTTTTCAAATCCGACGCAAATTAGACAGTTAATTGCGACATTCCCAACACCCTAATGACGATGCAACACAGAAATTGGGTGGCGATTCAATACATTGGTCACTAGCCGACTTATCTCCGAGGGTCTATCGCTGCCTCATACCAGATGGACGTACTCTTTGGCAGTCAAGTTTGTTTTTTACTTCTCATAACGCACAGTTAATTCTTACCGTCAGATACTGGTATCGACGATGGAACACACAAATAGCGTCGCGATTCAATAGATCGATGTCCAGCGTAACTATCTACAAGGGTCTATTGGTGCCTCGGTCACCGGATGGTCGCGTTTTGTCATCTAGTTTTCAAATTCGACGCAAAACTGTCAGTTAATTTATGTTCTCTCATCCTCTCAATGACGATAGAACACACATACTGCGATGGTTTTCAGAACATCGTCTTCCAGCAGATTTATCTCCAAGCATGCCCGGGTCACCACATGATCGTTGTCCTACGAATAAAGTTCCGGGAATCCGACGCAAATCTGACAGTTAATTGCGACATTCCCACCATCCTAATGACGAAGCAACACAGAAATCGCGTCGCGATTCAATACATTGGTCACTAGCCGACTTATCTCTGAGGGTCTAACGCTGCCGCATACCATATGGATGTACAACTTGGCAGTCAAGTTTCTCTTCTCCCTCTCATAACTCACAGTTAATACTTACCGGTTAATACTTACTGGTATTGACGATGGAACACACAAATAGCATCGCGATTCCATACATCAATGTCCAGCGAAACTATCTACAAGGGTCTATTGGTGCCTCGGTCACCGGATGTTCGCGCTTTGTCAGGCTAGTTTTCAAATCCGACGCAAATTTGACAGTTAATTTGAAATTCCCACCACCCTAATGACGATGCAGCACAGAAATTGCGTCGCGATTCAATACATTGGTCACTAGCCGACTTATCTAAGAGGGTCTATCGCTGCCTCATACCAGATGGACGTACTCTTTGGCAGTCAAGTTTTTTTTCTCCCTCTCAACTCAGTTAATTCATACCGTCAGATCCTGGTATTGACGATGGAACACACAAATAGCGTCGCGATTCAATAGATCGATGACCAGCGTAACTATCTACAAGGGTTTATTGGTGCCTCGGTAACCGGATAGTCGCGTTATGTCAGTCTAGTTTCAAATCCGACGCAAAACTGACAGTTAATATTATTCCTCGCATACTCTCAATTACGATGGAACAAACATTCTTCGATGGTTTTCAGAACATCGTCTGCCAGCAGATTTATCTCCAAGTATCTATTACTGCCAGGGTCACCACATGAACGTTCTCCTGCGAGTAAAGTTTCGGGAATCCGACGCAAATTTGAAAGTTAATTGGGACATTCCCACAATCTTAATGACGATGCAACACAGAAATTGCGTGGCGATTCAATACATTTGTCATTAGCCGAGCTATCTCCGAGGGTCTAACGCTGCCTCATACCACATGGATGTACAATTTGGCTGTCAAGTTTCTTGTCTCCGACTCAAAACTCACAGTTAAATCTTACCTTCAGATGCAGGTATCGACTATGGAACTCACTAATAGCGTCGCGATTCAATACATCGTTGTCTAGCGTAACTATCTACAAGGGTCTACTTGTGCCTCGGTCACCGGATGGTCGCGTTTTGTCAGTCTAGTTTACAAATCCGACGCAAAACTGGCAGTTAATTCTACTCCTCCCATACTCTCAATTACGATGGAACACACATACTGCGATGGTTTTCAGAACATCGTTTTCCAGCAGATTTATCTCCAAGCATGCCTGGGTCACCACATGATCGTTCTCCTGCGAGTAAAGTTTCGGGAACCCGACGCAAATGACCAAATGACAAAACGCGACCATCTTGTGACCGAGGCACCAATAGACCCTTGTAGATAGTTACGCTGGACATCGATCTATTGAATCGCGACGCCATTTGTGTGTTCCTTCGTCAATACCAGGATCTGACGGTAAGAACTAACTGTGAGTTATGAGATGGAGAAAACAAACTTGACTGTCAAAGAGTACGTCCATCTGGTATGAGGCAGCGATAGACCCTCGGAGATAAGTCGGCTAGTGACCAATGTATTGAATCGCGTCGCAATTTCTGTGATGCAACGTCGATAGGATGGTGGGAATGTCGCAAATAACTGTCAAATTTGCGTCGGATTTGAAAACTAGACTGACAAAGAGTGAACATCCGGTGACCGAGGCACAAATAGGCCCTTGTAGATAATTACTCTAGACATCGATGTACTGCATCGCGACACTATTTGTGTGTTCCATGGTCGATACAAGGATCTGACGGTAAGAATTAGCTGCGAGTTTTGAGTCGGAGACAAGAAACTTGACAGCCAAATTGTACATCCATCTGGTATGAGGCAGCGTCAGACCCTCGGAGGTAAGTCGGCTAGTGACCAATGTATTGAACCGCGACGCAATTTCTGTGTTGCATCGTCATTAGGATGGTGGGAATGTCTCAATTAACTGTCAAATTAGCGTCGGATTCCCGAAACTTTACTCGCAGGAGAACGATCATGTGGTGACCAAGGCATGCTTGCAGATTAACCTGCTGGAAGAAGATGTTCTGAAAACCATCGCAGTATGTGTGTTCCATCGTAATTGAGAGTATGGGAGGAATAAAATTAACTGCTAGTTTTGCGTTGGATTTGTAAACTAGACTGACAAAACGCGACCATCCGGCGACCGAGGCACAAATAGACCGCTCTAGAGAGTTACGCTGGACATCGATTTATAGAATCGCGACGCTATTTGTGTGTTCCATCGTCAATACCAGGATCTGACGGTAAGAATTATCTGTGAGTTATGGGAGGGAGAAAACAAACTTGACTGCCAAACAGTACGTCCATCTGGTATGAGGCAGCGATAGACCCTCGGAGAAAAGTCAGCTAGTGACCAATGTATTTAATCGCGACGCAATTTCTGTGTTGCAACGTCATTAGGATGGTGGGAATGTCGCAATTAACTGTCAAATTTGCGTCGGATTCCCGAAACTTTACTCGCAGGAGAACGTTCATGTGGTGACCCAGGCAGTAAAAGATACTTGGAGATGAATCTGATGGAAGACGATGTTCTGAAAACCATCGCAGAATGTGAGTTGAACCGTAATTGAGACTATGGGAGGAATAAAATTAACTGTCAGTTTTGCGTCGGATTTGAAAACAAGACTGACAAAGAGCGAACATCCGGTGACCGAGGCTCCTATAGACCCTTATAGATAGCTTCGCTAGACATCGATGTACTGAATCGCGACGCTATTTGTGTGTTCCATCGTCCATACCAGGATCTGACGGTGAGAATTAGCTGAAAGTTTTGAGTCGGAGACAAGAAACTTGACAGCCAAATTGTACATCCATCTGGTAGGAGGCAGCGTTAGACCCTCGGAGATAAGTCGGCTAGTGACCAATGTATTGAATCGCGACGCGATTTCTGTGTTGCATCGGCATTAGGATGGTAGGAATGTCGCAATTAACTAACAAATTTGCGTCGGATTCCCGAAACTTTACTCGCAGGAGAACGATCATGTGGTGACCCAGGCATGCTTGGAGATAAATCTGCTGGAAGACGATGTTCTGAAAACCATCGCAGTAAGTGTGTTCCATCGTAATTGAGAGTACTTGAGGAATAAAATTAACTATCAGTTTTGCGTCTGATTTGCTAACTCGACTGACAAAGCGCGACCATCCGGTGACCGAGGCACCAATAGACCCTTGTAGATAGTTACGCTAGACATTGATGTATTGAATCCCGACGCTATTTGGGTGTTCCATCGTAGATACCAGGATCTGACGGTAAGAATTAACTATGAGTTTTGAAACGGAGACAAGAAACTTAACAGCCAAAGAGTACGTCCATCTGGTATGAGGCAGCGATAGACCCTCGGAGAAAAGTCGGCTAGTGACCAATGTATTGAATCGCGACGCAATTTCTGTGTTGCATCGTCATTAGTCTGGTGGGAATGTCGCAATTAACTGTCAAATTTGCGTCGGATTTGAAAACTAGAGTGACAAAGCGCCAACATCGTGTGACCGAGGCACCAATAGACCGTTGTAAATAGTTACGCTAGACATTGATGTATTGAATCGCGACGCTATTTGCGTGTTCCGTGGTCGATACCAGGATATGCCGGTAAGAATGAACTGTGAGTTTTGAGTCGGAGACAAGAAACTTGACAGCCAAATTGTACATCCATCTGGTATGAGGCAGTGTTAGACCCTCGGAGATAAGTCGTCTAGTGACCAATGTATTGAATCGCGACGCGATTTCTGTGTTGCATCGGCATTAGGATGGTGGGATAGTCGCAATTAACTGTCAAATTTGCGTCGGATTCCCGAAACTTTACTCGTAGGACAACGATCATGAGGTGACCCAGGCAGTAATAGATGCTTGGAGATAAATCTGCTGGAAGACGATGTTTTGAAAACCATCGCAGTATATGTGTTCCATCGTAAATTAACTGTCGGTTTTGCGTCGGATTTGTAAACTAGATGACAAGACGCGACCATCCGGTGACCGAGGCACAAACAGACCCTTCTAGATAGTTACGCTGGACATCGATGTATAGAATCGCAACGCTATTTGTGTGTTCCAGCGTTAATACCAGGATCTGACGTAGGTATTAACTGTGAGTTATAAGAGGGAGAAGAGAAACTTGACTGCAAAATTGTACATCCATCTGGTATGAGGCAGCGTTAGACCTTCGGAGATAAGTCGGCTAGTGACCAATGTATTGAATCGCGACGCGATAACTGTGTTGCATCGGCATTAGGATGGTGGGAATATCGCAATTTACTGTCAAATTTGCGTCGGATTCCCGAAACTTTACTCGTACGACAACGATCATGTGGTGACCCAGGCATGCTTGGAGATAAATCTGCTGGAAGACGATGTTCTGAAAACCATCGCAGTATGTGTGTTCTATCGTCATTGAGAGGATGAGAGAACATAAATTAACTGTCAGTTTTGCGTCGGATTTGAAAACTAGATGACGAAACGTGACCATCCGGTGACCGAGGCTCCAATCGACCCTTGTAGATAGTTACGCTGGACATCGATCTATTGAATCGCGACGCTATTTGTGTGTTCCATCGTCAATACCAGGATCTGACGGTAAGAATTAACTGTGAGTTATGAGAGGGAGAAAACATACTTGACTGCCAAAGAGTGCGTCCATCTGGTATGAGACAGCGATAGACCCTCGGAGATAAGTCGGCTAGTGACCAATGTATTGAATGGCGAAGCAATTTCTGTGTTGCAACGTCGTTAGGATGGTGGGAATCTCGCAATTAACTGTCAAATTTGCGTCGGATTTGAAAACAAGACTGACAAAGAGCGAACATCCGGTGACCGAGGCACCAATAGACCCTTATAGATAGTTACGCTAGACATCTATGTACTGAATAGCGACGCTATTTATGTGTTAAATCGTCCATACCAGGATCTGACGGTGAGAATTAGCTGAGAGTTTTGGGTCGGAGACAAGAAACTTGACAGCCAAATTGTACATCCATCTGGTATGAGGCAGCGTTAGACCCTCGGAGATAAGTCGGCTAGTGACCAATGTATTGAATCGCGACGCAATTTCTGTGTTGCATCGTCATTAGGATGGTGGGAATGTCTCAATTAACTGTCAAATTTGCGTCGGATTCCCGAAACTTTCCTCTCAGGAGAACGATCATGTGGTGACCCAGGCATGCTTGGAGATAAATCTGCTAGAAGACGAAGTTCTGAAAACCATCGCAGTATGTGTGTTCCATCGTAATTGAGAGTACTTGAGGAATAAAATTAACTATCAGTTTTGCGTCGGATTTGAAAACTAGACTGACAAAGCGCGACCATCAGGTGACCGAGGCACCAATAGACCCTTGTAGATAGTTACGCTAGACATTGATGTATTGAATCGCGACGCTTTTTGTTTGTTCCATCGTCAATACCAGGATCTGACGGTAAGAATTAACTGTGAGTTATGAGAGGGAGAAAACAAACTTGACTGCCAAACAGTACGTCCATCTGGTATGAGGCACCGATAGCCCCTCGGAGATAAGTCGGCTAGTGACCAACGTATTGAATCGCGACGCAATTTCTGTGATGCATCGTCATTAGGATGGTGGGACTATCCCAATTAACTGTCAAATTTGCGTCGGATTCCCGAAACTTTACTCGCAGGAGATCGATCATGTGGTGACCCAGGCATGCTTGGAGATAAATCTGCTGGAAGACGATGTTCTGAAAACCATCGCAGTATGTGTGTTCCATCGTAATTGAGAGTATGGGAAGAATAAAACTAACTGCCAGTTTTGCGACGGATTTGTAAACTAGACTGACAAAACGCGACCATCCGGTGACAGAGGCACCTATAGACCCTTGTAGATAGTTACGCTGGACATCGATGTATAGAAACGCGACGCTATTTGTGTGTTCCATCGTCAATACCAGGATCTGACGGTAAGAATTAACTGTGAGTTATGAGAGGGAGAAAACATACTTGACTGTCAAAGAGTACGTCCATCTGGTATGAGGCAGCGTCAGACCCTCGGAGGTAAGTCGGCTAGTGACCAATGTATTGAACCGCGACGCAATTTCTGTGTTGCATCGTCATTAGGATGGTGGGAATGTCTCAATTAACTGTCAAATTAGCGTCGGATTCCCGAAACTTTACTCGCAGGAGAACGATCATGTGGTGACCAAGGCATGCTTGCAGATTAACCTGCTGGAAGAAGATGTTCTGAAAACCATCGCAGTATGTGTGTTCCATCGTAATTGAGAGTATGGGAGGAATAAAATTAACTGCTAGTTTTGCGTTGGATTTGTAAACTAGACTGACAAAACGCGACCATCCGGCGACCGAGGCACAAATAGACCGCTCTAGAGAGTTACGCTGGACATCGATTTATAGAATCGCGACGCTATTTGTGTGTTCCATCGTCACTACCAGGATCTGACGGTAAGAATTATCTGTGAGTTATGGGAGGGAGAAAACAAACTTGACTGCCAAACAGTACGTCCATCTGGTATGAGGCAGCGATAGACCCTCGGAGAAAAGTCAGCTAGTGACCAATGTATTTAATCGCGACGCAATTTCTGTGTTGCATCGTCATTAGGATGGTGGGAATGTCGCAATTAACTGTCAAATTTGCGTCGGATTCTCGAAACTTTACTCGCAGGAGAACGTTCATGTGGTGACCCAGGCAGTAATAGATACTTGGAGATGAATCTGATGGAAGACGATGTTCTGGAAACCATCGCAGAATGTGAGTTGAACCGTAATTGAGACTATGGGAGGAATAAAATTAACTGTCAGTTTTGCGTCGGATTTGAAAACAAGACTGACAAAGAGCGAACATCCGGTGACCGAGGCTCCTATAGACCCTTATAGATAGCTTCGCTAGACATCGATGTACTGAATCGCGACGCTATTTGTGTGTTCCATCGTCCATACCAGGATCTGACGGTGAGAATTAGCTGAAAGTTTTGAGTCGGAGACAAGAAACTTGACTGCCAAATTGTACATCCATCTGGTAGGAGGCAGCGTTAGACCCTCGGAGATAAGTCGGCTAGTGACCAATGTATTGAATCGCGACGCGATTTCTGTGTTGCATCGGCATTAGGATGGTAGGAATGTCGCAATTAACTGACAAATTTGCGTCGGATTCCCGAAACTTTACTCGCAGGAGAACGATCATGTGGTGACCCAGGCATGCTTGGAGATAAATCTGCTGGAAGACGATGTTCTGAAAACCATCGCAGTAAGTGTGTTCCATCGTAATTGAGAGTACTTGAGGAATAAAATTAACTATCAGTTTTGCGTCTGATTTGCAAACTCGACTGACAAAGCGCGACCATCCGGTGACCGAGGCACCAATAGACCCTTGTAGATAGTTACGCTAGACATTGATGTATTGAATCCCGACGCTATTTGGGTGTTCCATCGTAGATACCAGGATCTGACGGTAAGAATTAACTGTGAGTTTTGAAACGGAGACAAGAAACTTGACAGCCAAAGAGTACGTCCATCTGGTATGAGGCAGCGATAGACCCTCGGAGAAAAGTCGGCTAGTGACCAATGTATTGAATCGCGACGCAATTTCTGTGTTGCATCGTCATTAGTCTGGTGGGAATGTCGCAATTAACTGTCAAATTTGCGTCGGATTTGAAAACTAGAGTGACAAAGCGCCAACATCGGGTGACCGAGGCACCAATAGACCGTTGTAAATAGTTACGCTAGACATTGATGTATTGAATCGCGACGCTATTTGCGTGTTCCGTGGTCGATACCAGGATATGCCGGTAAGAATGAACTGTGAGTTTTGAGTCGGAGACAAGAAACTTGACAGCCAAATTGTACATCCATCTGGTATGAGGCAGTGTTAGACCCTCGGAGATAAGTCGTCTAGTGACCAATGTATTGAATCGCGACGCGATTTGTGTGTTGCATCGGCATTAGGATGGTGGGATAGTCGCAATTAACTGTCAAATTTGCGTCGGATTCCCGAAACTTTACTCGTAGGACAACGATCATGAGGTGACCCAGGCAGTAATAGATGCTTGGAGATAAATCTGCTGGAAGACGATGTTTTGAAAACCATCGCAGTATATGTGTTCCATCGTAAATTAACTGTCGGTTTTGCGTCGGATTTGTAAACTAGATGACAAAACGCGACCATCCGGTGACCGAGGCACAAACAGACCCTTCTAGATAGTTACGCTGGACATCGATGTATAGAATCGCAACGCTATTTGTGTGTTCCAGCGTTAATACCAGGATCTGACGTAGGTATTAACTGTGAGTTAAAAGAGGGAGAAGAGAAACTTGACTGCAAAATTGTACATCCATCTGGTATGAGGCAGCGTTAGACCTTCGGAGATAAGTCGGCTAGTGACCAATGTATTGAATCGCGACGCGATAACTGTGTTGCATCGGCATTAGGATGGTGGGAATATCGCAATTTACTGTCAAATTTGCGTCGGATTCCCGAAACTTTACTCGTACGACAACGATCATGTGGTGACCCAGGAAGTAATAAATGCTTGGAGATAAATCTGCTGGTAGACGATGTTCTGAAAACCATCGCAGTATGTGTGTTCTATCGTCATTGAGAGGATGAGAGAACATAAATTAACTGCAGTTTTGCGTCGGATTTGAAAACTAGATGACGAAACGTGACCATCCGGTGACCGTGGCTCCAATCGACCCTTGTGGATAGTTACGCTGGACATCGATCCATTGAATCGCGACGCTATTTGTGTGTTCCATCGTCAATACCAGGATCTGACGGTAAGAATTAACTGTGAGTTATGAGAGGGAGAAAACATACTTGACTGCCAAAGAGTGCGTCCATCTGGTATGAGACAGCGATAGACCCTCGGAGATAAGTCGGCTAGTGACCAATGTATTGAATCGCGAAGCAATTTCTGTGTTGCAACGTCGTTAGGATGGTGGGAATCTCGCAATTAACTGTCAAATTTGCGTCGGATTTGAAAACAAGACTGACAAAGAGCGAACATCCGGTGACCGAGGCACCAATAGACCCTAGTAGATAGTTACGCTAGACATTGATGTATTGAATCCCGACGCTATTTGGGTGTTCCATCGTAGATACCAGGATCTGACGGTAAGAATTAACTGTGAGTTTTGAAACGGAGACAAGAAACTTGACAGCCAAAGAGTACGTCCATCTGGTATGAGGCAGCGATAGACCCTCGGAGAAAAGTCGGCTAGTGACCAATGTATTGAATCGCGACGCAATTTCTGTGTTGCATCGTCATTAGTCTGGTGGGAATGTCGCAATTAACTGTCAAATTTGCGTCGGATTTGAAAACTAGAATGACAAAGCGCCAACATCCGGTGACCGAGGCACCAATAGACCCTTGTAAATAGTTACGCTAGACATTGATGTATTGAATCGCGACGCTATTTGCGTGTTCCATGGTCGATACCAGGATATGCCGGTAAGAATTAACTGTGAGTTTTGAGTCGGAGACAAGAAACTTGACAGCCAAATTGTACATCCATCTGGTATGAGGCAGTGTTAGACCCTCGGAGATAAGTCGTCTAGTGACCAATGTATTGAATCGCGACGCGATTTCTGTGTTGCATCGGCATTAGGATGGTGGGATAGTCGCAATTAACTGTCAAATTTGCGTCGGATTTTAAAACTAGACTGACAAAGAGCGAACATCGGGAGACCGAGGCACCAATAGACCCTTGTAGATAGTTACGCTAGACATCGATGTATTGAATCGCGACGCTATTTGTGTGTTCCATCTGTGATACTAGGATCTGACGGTAAGAATTAGCTGTGAGTTTTGAGTCGGAGACAAGAAACTTGACAGCCAAATTGTACATCCATCTGGAATGAGGCACCGTTAGACCCTCGGAGATAAGTCGGCTAGTGTCGAATGTATTGATTCCCGACGCAATTTCTGTATTGCATCGTCATTAGGATGGTTGGAATGTCTAATTAACTGTCAAATTTGCGTCGGATTCTCGAAACTTTACTCGCAGGAGAACGATCATATGGTGACTCAGGCATGCTTGGAGACAAATCTGCTGGAAGACGATGTTCTGAAAACCATCGCAGTATGTGTGTTCCATCGTA
The DNA here is from genome assembly GCF_023897955.1 of Schistocerca gregaria. NCBI lineage: Eukaryota > Metazoa > Arthropoda > Insecta > Orthoptera > Acrididae > Schistocerca > Schistocerca gregaria. The sequence continues at coordinate 1,878,400 of NW_026061833.1, read as the reverse complement.
ATTGAGAGTACTTGAGGAATAAAATTAACTATCAGTTTTGCGTCGGATTTCAAAACTAGATTGACAAAGCGCGACCATCAGCTGACCGAGGCACCAATAGACCCTTGTAGATAGTTACGCTAGACATTGATGTATTGAATCGCGACGCTATTTGTGTGTTCCATCGTCGATACCAGGATCTGACGTAAGAATTAACTGTGTGTTTTGGGTCGGAGACAAGAAACTTGACTCTCAAATTGTACATCCATCTGGTATGAGGCAGCGTTAGACCCTCGGAGATAAGTCGGCTAGTGACCAATGTAATGAATCGCGACGCAATTTCTGTATTGCAACGTCGATAGGATGATGGGAATGTCGCAATTAACTGACAAATTTGCGTCGGATTTCAAGACTAGACTGACAAAGAGCCAACATACAGTGACCGAGGCACCAATAGACCCTTGTAGATAGTTACGCTAGACATCGATGTATTGAATCGCGACGCTATTTGTGTGTTCTATCGTCGATACCAGGATCCGACGGTAAGAATTAGCTGTGAGTTTTGAGTCGGAGACAAGAAACTTGACAGCCAAATTGTACATCCATATGGTATGAGGCAGCGTTAGACCCTCGGAGATAAGTCGGCTAATGACCAATGTATTGAATCGCGACGCAATTTCTGTGTTGCATCGTCATTAGGATGGTGGGAATGTCGCAATTAACTGTCAAATTTGCGTCGGATTTGGAAACTAGACTGACAAAGAGCGAAGACCCGGTGACCGAGGCACCAATAGACCCTTGTAGATAGTTACTCTAGACATCGATGTACTGCATCGCGACACTATTTGTGTGTTCCATGGTCGATACAAGGATCTGACGGTAAGAATTAGCTGTGAGTTTTGAGTCGGAGACAAGAAACTTGACAGCCAAATTGTACATCCATCTGGTATGAGGCAGCGTCAGACCCTCGGAGGTAAGTCGGCTAGTGACCAATGTATTGAACCGCGACGCAATTTCAGTGTTGCATCGACATTAGGATGGTGGGAATGTCTCAATTAACTGTCAAATTAGCGTCGGATTCCCGAAACTTTACTCGCAGGAGAACGATCATGTGGTGACCAAGGCATGCTTGCAGATTAACCTGCTGGAAGAAGATGTTCTGAAAACCATCGCAGTATGTGTGTTCCATCGTAATTGAGGGTATGGGAGGAATAAAATTAACTGCCAGTTTTGCGTTGGATTTGTAAACTAGACAGACAAAACGCGACCATCCGGCGACCGAGGCACAAATAGACCGCTCTAGAGAGTTACGCTGGACATCGATTTATAGAATCGCGACGCTATTTGTGTGTTCCATCGTCAATACCAGGATCTGACGGTAAGAATTAACTGTGACTTATGGGAGGGAGAAAACAAACTTGACTGCCAAACAGTACGTCCATCTGGTATGAGGCAGCGATAGACCCTCGGAGAAAAGTCAGCTAGTGACCAATGTATTGAATCGCGACGCAATTTCTGTGTTGCATCGTCATTAGGATGGTGGGAATGTCGCAATTAACTGTCAAATTTGCGTCGGATTCCCGAAACTTTACTCTCAGGAGAACGTTCATGTGGTGACCCAGGCAGTAATAGATACTTGGAGATGAATCTGATGGAAGACGATGTTCTGAAAACCATCGCAGAATGTGAGTTGAATCGTAATTGAGACTATGGGAGGAATAAAATTAACTGTCAGTTTTGCGTCGGATTTGAAAACAAGACTGACAAAGAGCGAACATCCGGTGACCGAGGCTCCTATAGACCCTTATAGATAGTTTCGCTAGACATCGATGTACTGAATCGCGACGCTATTTGTGTGTTCCATCGTCCATACCAAGATCTGACGGTGAGAATTAGCTGAGAGTTTTGAGTCGGAGACAAGAAACTTGACAGCCAAATTATACATCCATCTGGTAGGAGGCAGCGTTAGACCCTCGGAGATAAGTCGGCTAGTGACCAATGTATTGAATCGCGACGCGATTTCTGTGTTGCATCGGCATTAGGATGGTAGGAATGTCGTAATTAACTGTCAAATTTGCGTCGGATTCCCGAAACTTTACTCGCAGGAGAACGATCATGTGGTGACCCAGGCATGCTTGGAGATAAATCTGCTGGAAGACGATGTTCTGAAAACCATCGCAGTAAGTGTGTTCCATCGTAATTGAGAGTACTTGAGGAATAAAATTAACTATCAGTTTTGCGTCTGATTTGCAAACTCGATTGACAAAGCGCGACCATCCGGTGACCGAGGCACCAATAGACCCTTGTAGATAGTTACGCTAGACATTGATGTATTGAATCCCGACGCTATTTGGGTGTTCCATTGTAGATACCAGGATCTGACGGTAAGAATTAACTGTGAGTTTTGAAACGGAGACAAGAAACTTGACAGCCAAAGAGTACGTCCATCTGGTATGAGGCAGCGATAGACCCTCGGAGAAAAGTCGGCTAGTGACCAATGTATTGAATCGCGACGCAATTTTTGTGTTGCATCGTCATTAGTCTGGTGGGAATGTCGCAATTAACTGTCAAATTTGCGTCGGATTTGAAAACTAGAATGACAAAGCGCCAACATCCGGTGACCGAGGCACCAATAGACCCTTGTAAATAGTTACGCTAGACATTGATGTATTGAATCGCGACGCTATTTGCGTGTTCCATGGTCGATACCAGGATATGCCGGTAAGAATTAACTGTGAGTTTTGAGTCGGAGACAAGAAACTTGACAGCCAAATTGTACATCCATCTGGTATGAGGCAGTGTTAGACCCTCGGAGATAAGTCGTCTAGTGACCAATGTATTGAATCGCGACGCGATTTCTGTGTTGCATCTCCATTAGGATGGTGGGATAGTCGCAATTAACTGTCAAATTTGCGTCGGATTCCCGAAACTTTACTCGTAGGACAACAATCATTAGGTGACCCAGGCAGTAATAGATGCTTGGAGATAAATCTGCTGGAAGACGATGTTTTGAAAACCATCGCAGTATGTGTGTTCCATCGTAAATTAACTGTCAGTTTTGCGTCGGATTTGTAAACTAGATGACAAGACGCGACCATCCTGTGACCGAGGCACAAACAGACCCTTCTAGATAGTTACGCTGGACATCGATGTATAGAATCGCAACGCTATTTGTGTGTTCCAGCGTTAATACCAGGATCTGACGTAGGTATTAACTGTGAGTTATAAGAGGGAGAAGAGAAACTTGACTGCAAAATTGTACATCCATCTGGTATGAGGCAGCGTTAGACCTTCGGAGATAAGTCGGCTAGTGACCAATGTATTGAATCGCGACGCGATTTCTGTGTTGCATCGGCATTAGGATGGTGGGAATATCGCAATTTACTGTCAAATTTGCGTCGGATTCCCGAAACTTTCCTCTCAGGAGAACGATCATGTGGTGACCCAGGCATGCTTGGAGATAAATTTGCTGGAAGACGAAGTTCTGAAAACCATCGCAGTATGTGTGTTCCATCGTAATTGAGAGAATGGGAAGAATAAAACTAACTGCCAGTTTTGCGACGGATTTGTAAACTAGACTGACAAAACGCGACCATCCGGTGACAGAGGCACCTATAGACCCTTGTAGATAGTTACGCTGGACATCGATGTATAGAAACGCGACGGTATTTGTGTGTTCCATCGTCAATACCAGGATCTGACGGTAAGAATTAACTGTGAGTTATGAGAGGGAGACAACAAACCTGACTGCCAAACAGTACGATTATCTGGTATGAGGCACCGACGGCCCCTCGGAGATATGTCGGCTAGTGACCAATGTGTTGAATCGCGACGCAATTTCTGTGTTGCAACGTCGTTAGGATGGTGGGAATGTCGTAATTAACTGTGAAATTTGCGTCGGATTCCCGAAACTTTACTCGTAGGACAATGATCATGTGGTGACCCAGGGAGTAATAGATGCTTGGAGATAAATCTGCTGGAAGACAATGTTCTGAAAACCATCGCATTATGTGTGTTCCATCGTAATTGGGAGGATGAGAGAACATAAATTAACTGTCAGTTTTGCGTCGGATTTGAAAACTAGATGACAAAACGCGACCATCCAGTGACCGAGGCACAAAAGTGACCCTTGTAGATAGTTACGCTGGACATTGATATATTGAATCGCGACGCCATTTGTGTGTTCCATCGTCAATACCAGGATCTGACGGTAATAATTAACTATGAGGTATGAGAGGGAGAAAACAAACTTGACAGCCAAATTGTACATCCATCTGGTATGAGGCAGCGTTAGACCCTCGGAGATAAGTCGGCTAGTGACCAATGTATTGAATCGCGACGCGATATCTGTGTTGCATCGTCATTAGGATGGTGGGAATGTCATAATTAACTGTCAAATTTGCGTCGGATTCCCGAAACTTTACTCGCAGGAGATCGATCATGTGGTGACCCAGGCATGCTAGGAGATAAATCTGCTGGAAGACGATGTTTTGAAAACCATCGCAGTATGTGTGGTGTTCCATCGTAATTGAGAGTATGGGAAGAATAAAACTAACTGCCAGTTTTGCGACGGATTTGTAAAGGAGACTGACAAAACGCGACCATCCGGTGACCGAGGCACCTATAGACCCTTGTAGATAGTTACGCTGGACATCGATGTATAGAATCGCGACGGTATTTGTGTGTTCCATCGTCAATACCAGGATCTGACGGTAATAATTAACTGTGAGGTATGAGAGGAAGAAAACAAACTTGACTGCCAAACAGTACGTCCATCTGGTATGAGGCTCCGATAGCCCCTCGGAGATATGTCGGCTAGTGACCAATGTATTGAATCGCGACGCAATTTCTGTGTTGCCTCGTCGTTAGGATGGTGGGAATGTCGCAATTAACTGTCAAATTTGCGTCGGATTTTAAAACTAGACTGACAAAGAGCGAACTTCCGGAGACCGAGGCACCAATAGACCCTTGTAGATAGTTACGCTGGACATCGATGTATAGAATCGCGACGGTATTTGTGTGTTCCATCGTCAATACCAGGATCTGACGGTAAGAATTAACTGTGAGGTATGAGAGGGAGAAAACAAACTTGACTGCCAAACAGTACGTCCATCTGGTATGAGGCTCCGATAGCCCCTCGGAGATAAGTCGTCTAGTGACCAATGTATTGAATACCGACGCGATATCTGTGTTGCATCGGCATTAGGATGGTGGGAATGTCGCAATTAAATGTCAAATTTGCGTCGGATTCCCGAAACTTTACTCGCAGGAGAACGATCATGTGGTGACCCAGGCATGCTAGGAGATAAATCTGCTGGAAGACGATGTTCTGAAAACCATCGCAGTATGTGTGTTCCATCGTAATTGAGAGTATGGGAGGAATAAAACTAATTGCCAGTTTTGCGTCGGATTTGTAAATTAGACTGACAAAACGCGACCATCCGGTGACCGAGGCACCAATAGACCCTTGTAGATAGTTACGCTGGACAACGATGTATAGAATCGCATCGGTATTTGTGTGTTCCATCGTCAATACCAGGATCTGACGATAAGAATTAACTGTGAGTTATGAGAGGGAGAAAACAAACTTGACTGCCGAACAGTACGTCCATCTGGTATGAGGCAGCGATACACCCTCGAAGACAAGTCGGCTAGTGACCAATGTATTGAATCGCGACGCAATTTCTGTGTTGCATCGTCATTAGGATGGTGGGAATGTCGCAATTAACTGTCAAATTTGAGTCGGATTCCCGAAACTTTACTCGCAGGAGAACGTTCATGTGGTGACCCAGGCAGTAATAGATGCTTGGAGATAAATCTGCTGGAAGACGATGTTCTGAAATCCATCGCAGTATATGTGTTCCATCGTAATTGAAAGGATGAGAGAACATAAATTAACTGTCAGTTTTGCGTCGGATTTGAAAACTAGATGACAAAACGTGACCATCCGGTGACCGAGGCACCAATAGACCCTTGTAGATAGTTACGCTGGACATCGATCTATTGAATCGCGACGCTATTTGTGTGTTCCTTCGTCAATACCAGGATCTGACGGTAAGAATTAACTGTGTGTTATGAGAGGGAGAAAACAAACATGACTGCCAAACAGTACGTCCATCTGGTATGAGGCAGCGATAGACCTTCGGAGATAAGTCGGCTAGTGACCAATGTAATGAATCGCGACCCAATTTCTGTGTTGCAACGTCGTTAGGATGGTGGGAATGTCGCAATTAACTGTCAAATTTGCGTCGTATTTGAAAACTAGACTGACAAAGAGCGAAGACCCGGTGACCGAGGCACCAATAGACCCTTGTAGATAGTTACGCTAGACATCGATGTATTGAATCGCGACGCTATTTGTGTGTTCCATCGTCGATACCAGGATCTGACGGTAAGAATTAGCTGTGAGTATTGAGTCGGAGACAAGAAACTTGACAGCCAAATTGTACATCCATCTGGTATGAGGCAGCGTTAGACCCTCGGAGATAAGTCGGCTAGTGACCAATGTATTGAATCGCGACGCAATTTCTGTGTTGCATCGTCATTAGGATGGTGGGAATGTCGCAATTAACTGTCAAATTTCCACCGGATTCCCGAAACTTTACTAGCAGGAGAACGATCATATGGTGATCCAGGCATGCTTGGAGATAAATCTGCTGGAAGACGATGTTCTGAAAACCATCGCATTATGTGTGTTCCATCGTAATTGAGAGGATCAGAGAACATAAATTAACTGTCAGTTTTGCGTCGGATTTGAAAACTAGATGACAAAACGCGACCATCCGGTGACCTAGGCACCAATAGACCCTTGTAGATAGTTACGCTGGACATCGATCTATTGAATCGCGACGCTATTTGTGTGTTCCATCGTCAATACCAGGATCTGACTGTCAGAATTAACTGTGAGTTATGAGAGGGAGAAAACAAATATGACTGCCAAAGGGTACGTCCATCTGGGATGAGGCAGCGATAGATCCTCGGAGATAAGTCGGCTAGTGACCAATGTATTGAATCGCGACGCAATTTCTGTGTTGCATTGTCATTAGGGTAGTGGGAATGTCGGATTTAACTGTTAAATTTGCGTCGGATTTGAAAACTAGACTGAGAAAACGCGAACATCCGGTGACCGAGGCACCAATAGACCCTTGTAGATAGTTACGCCATACATCGATGTATTGAATCGCGACGCTATTTGTGCGTTCCATCGTCAATATCAGGATCTGACGGTAAGAATTAACTGTGAGTTATGAGAGGGAGAAAACAAACATGACTGCCAAAGAGTACGTCCATCTGGTATGAGGCAGCGATAGACCCTCGGAGATAAGTCGGCTAGTGACCAATGTATTGAACCGCGACGCAATTTCTGTGTTGCAACGTCGATAGGATGGTGCGAATGTCGCAATTAACTGTCAAATTTGCGTCGGATTTTAAAACTAGACTGACAAAGAGCGAACATCCGGTGACCGAGGCACCAATAGACCCTTGTAGATAGTTACGCTTGACATCGATGTATTGAATCGCGACGCCATTTGTGTGTTCCATGGTCGATACCAGGATTGACGGTAAGAATTAGCTGTGAGTTTTGAGTCGGAGACAAGAAACTTGACAGCCAAATTGTACATCCATCTGGTATGAGGCAGCGTTAAACACACGGAGATAAGTCGGCTAGTGTCGAATGTATTGATTCCCGACGCAATTTCTGTATTGCATCGTCATTAGGATGGTTGGAATGTCTCAATTAACTGTCAAATTTGCGTCGGATTCTCGAAACTTTACTCGCAGGAGAACGATCATATGGTGACTCAGGCATGCTTGGAGACAAATCTGCTGGAAGACGATGTTCTGAAAACCATCGCAGTATGTGTGTTCCATCGTAATTGAGAGTACTTGAGGAATAAAATTAACTATCAGTTTTGCGTCGGATTTCAAAACTAGATTGACAAAGCGCGACCATCAGCTGACCGAGGCACCAATAGACCCTTGTAGATGGTTACGCTAGACATTGATGTATTGAATCGCGACGCTATTTGTGTGTTCCATCGTCGATACCAGGATCTGACGTAAGAATTAACTGTCTGTTTTGAGTCGGAGACAAGAAACTTGACTCTCAAATTGTACATCCATCTGGTATGAGGCAGCGTTAGACCCTCGGAGATAAGTCGGCTAGTGACCAATGTATTGAATCGCGACGCAATTTCTGTGTTGCATCGTCATTAGGATGGTGGGAATGTCGCAATTAACTGTCAAATTTGCGTCAGATTCCCGAAACTTTACTCGCAGGAGAACGATCATGTGGTGACCCAGGCATGCTTGGAGATAAATCTGCTGGAAGACGATGTTCTGAAAACCATCGCAGTATTTGTGTTCCATCGTAATTGAAAGGATGAGAGAACATAAATTAACTGTCAGTTTTGCGTCGGATTTGAAAACTAGATGACAAAACGTGACCATCCGGTGACCGAGGCACTAATAGACCCTTGTAGATAGTTACGCTGGACAACGATGTATAGAATCGCATCGGTATTTGTGTGTTCCATCGTCAATACCAGGATCTGACGGTAAGAATTAACTGTGAGTTATGAGAGGGAGAAAACAAACATGACTGCCAAACAGTACGTCCATCTGGTATGAGGCAGCGATAGACCCTCGGAGATAAGTCGGCTAGTGACCAATGTAATGAATCGCGACGCAATTTCTGTATTGCAACGTCGATAGGATGATGGGAATGTCGCAATTAACTGACAAATTTGCGTCGGATTTCAAGACTAGACTGACAAAGAGCCAACATACAGTGACCGAGGCACCAATAGACCCCTTGTAGATAGTTACGCTAGACATCGATGTATTGAATCGCGACGCTATTTGTGTGTTCTATCGTCGATACCAGGATCTGACGGTAAGAATTAGCTGTGAGTTTTGAGTCGGAGACAAGAAACTTGACAGCCAAATTGTACATCCATATGGTATGAGGCAGCGTTAGACCCTCGGAGATAAGTCGGCTAATGACCAATGTATTTAATCGCGACGCAATTTCTGTGTTGCATCGTCATTAGGATGGTGGGAATGTCGCAATTAACTGTCAAATTTGCGTCGGATTTGGAAACTAGACTGACAAAGAGCGAAGACCCGGTGACCGAGGCACGAATAGACCCTTGTAGATAATTACGCTATACATCGATGTATTGAATCGCAACGCTATTTGTGTGTTCCATGGTCGATACCAGGATCTGACGGTAAGAATTAACTGTGAGGTTTGAGTCGGAGACAAGAAACTTGAAAGCCAAATTGTACATCCATCTGGTATAAGGCAGCTTTAAACCCTCGGAGATTAGTCGGCTAGTGACCAATGTATTAAATCGCGACGCGATAACTGTGTTGCATCGGCATTAGGCTGGTGGGAATACCGCAATAACTGTCAAATTTGCGACGGATTCCCGAAACTTTACTCGTAGGACAATGATCATGTGGTGACCCAGGCAGTAATAGATGCTTGGAAATAAATCTGCTGGAAGACGATGTTTCGAAAACCATCGCAGTATGTGTGTTCCATCGTAATTGAGAGGATGAGAGAACATAAATTAACTATCAGTTTTGCGTCGGATTTGAAAACCATATGACAATACGCGACCATCCGGTGACCGAGGCACCAATAGACCCTTGCAGATAGTTACGCTGGACATCGATCTATTGAATCGCGACTCTATTTGAGTGTTCCATCGTCAATACCGGGATCTGACGGTAAGAATTAACTGTGAGAGGGAGAAAACAAACATGACTGCCAAAGAGTACGTCCATCTGGTATGAGGCAGCGATGGACCCTCGGAGATAAGTCGGCTAGTTTCCAATGTATTGAATCGCGACGCAATTTCTGTGTTGCAACGTCGATAGGATGATGGGAATGTCGCAATTAACTGTCAAATTTTCGTCGGATTTGAAAACTAGACTGACAAAGAGCGAACATCCGGTGACCGATTCACCAACAGACCCTTGTAGATAGTTACACTAGACATCGTATTGAATCGCGAAGCTATTTGGGTGTTCCATCGTCGATGCCAGGATCTGACGGTAAGAATTAGCTGAGAGTTTTGAGTCGGAGACAAGAAACTTTACAGCCAAATTGTACATCCATCTGGTATGAGGCAGCGTTAGACCCTCGGAGATAAGTCGGCTAGTGACCAATGTATTGAATCGCGACACATTTTCTGTGTTGCATCGGCATTAGGATGGTGTAAATGTCGCAATTAACTATCAAATTTGAGTCGGATTCCCGTAACTTTACTCGCAGGAGAACGATCATATGGCGAACCAGACATGCTTGGAGATAAATTTCCTGGGAGACGATGTTCTGAAAACCATCGCATTATGTGTGTTCCATCGTAATTGAGAGGATGAGAGAACATAAATTAACTGTCAGTTTTGCGTCGGATTTGAAAACTAGATGACAAAACGCGACCATCCGGTGACCGAGGCACCAATAGACCCTTGTAGATAGTTACGCTGGACATCGATCTATTGAATCGCGACGCTATTTGTGTGTTCCATCGACAATACCAGGATCTGACGGTCAGAATTAACTGTGAGTTATGAGAGGGAGAAAACAAACATGACTGCCTAAGGGTACGTCCATCTGGTATGAGGCAGCGATAGATCCTCGGAGATAAGTCGGCTAGTGACCAATGTATTGAATCGCGACGCAATTTCTGTGTTGCATCGTCATTAGGGTAGTTGGAATGTCACAATTAACTGTCAAATTTGCGTCGGATTCCCGAAACTTTACTCGTAGGACAACGATCATGTGGTGACCCAGGAAGAAATAGATACTTGGAGATAAATCTGCTGGTAGACGATGTTCTGAAAACATCGCAGCATGTGTGTTCTATCGTCATTGAGAGGATGAGAGAAAATAAAATTAACTGTCAGATTTAAGTCGGATTTGTAAACTAGATGACAAAACGCGACCATCCGGTGACCGAGGCACCAATAGACCCTTGTAGATAGTTACGCTAGACATCGATGTATTGAATCGCGACGCTATTTAAGTGTTCCAACGTCGATACCAGGATCTGACGGTAAAAATTAGCTGTGAGTTTTGAGTCGGAGACAAGAAACTTGACAGAAAAATTGTACATCCATCTCGTATGAGGCAGCGTTAGACCCTCGGAGATAAGTCGGCTAGTGAATAATTTATTGAATCGCGACACAATTTCTGTGTTGCATCGTCATTAGGATGGTGGGAATGTCACAGTTAACAGTCAAATTTGCGTCGGATTCCCGAAACTTTACTCGTAGGACAATGATCATGTGGTGACCCAGGCAGTAATAGATGCTTGGAGATAAATCTGCTGGAAGACGATGTTTCGAAATCCATCGCAGTATGTGTGTTCAATCGTAATTGAGAGGATGAGAGAACATAAATTAACTATCAGTTTTGCGTCGGATTTGAAAACTAGATGACATCGATCTATTGAATCGCGACTCTATTTGTGTCAATACCAGGATCTGACGGTAAGAATTAAGTGTGAGTTATGAGAGGGAGAAAACAAACTTGACTGCCAAAGAGTACGTCCATCTGGTATGAGGCAGCGATAGACCCAAGGAGATAAGTAGGCTAGTGACCAATGTATTGAATCGCGACGCGATTTCTGTGTTGCATCGGCATTAGGATGGTGGGAATGTCGCAATTAACTGTCAAATGTGCGTCGGATTTGAAAACTAGACTGACAAAGAGCGAACATCCGGTGACCGAGGCACCAATAGACCCTTGTAGATAGTTACGCTAGACACCGATGTATTGAATCGCGACGCTATTTGTGTGTTCCATCGTCGATACCAGGATCTAACTGTAAGAATTAGCTGTGAGTTTTGAGTCGGAGGCAAGAAACTTGACAGCCAAATTGTACATCCATCTGGTATGAGGCAGCGTTAGACCCTCGGAGATAAGTAGGCTAGTGACCAATGTATTCAATCGCGACACAATTTCTGTGTTGCATCGGCATTAGGATGGTGGGAATGTCGCAATTAACAGTCAAATGTGCGTCGGATTTGAAAACTAGACTGACAAGGAGGGAACATCCGGTGACCGAGGCACCAATAGACCCTTGTAGATAGTTACGCTAGACATCGATGTATTGAATCGCGACGCTATTTGTGTGTTCCATCGTCAATACCAGGTTCTGACGGTAAGAAATAACTGTGAGTTATGACAGGGAGAAAACAAACTTGACTGCCAAAGAGTACGTCCATCTGGTATGAGGCAGCGATAGACCCTCGGAGATAAGTCGGCTAGTGACCAAAGTATTGAATCGCGACGCAATTTCTGTGTTGCATTGTCATTAGGATGGTGGGAATGTCGCAATTAACTGTCAAATTTGCGTCGGATTCCCGAAATTTTAATCGGAGGAGAACGATCATGTGGTGACCCAGGCATGCTTGGAGATAAATCTGCTGGAAGACGATGTTCTGAAAACCATCGTAGAATGTGTCTTCCATCGAAATTGAGAGTATGGGAGGAATAAAATTGTCAGTTTTGCGTCGGATTTGAAAACTATACTAACTAAGCGCGACCATCCGGTGACCGAGGCACAAATAGACCCTTCTAGATAGTTACGCTGGACATCGATGTATAGAATCGTGACGCTATTTGTGTGTTCCATCGTCAATACCAGGATTGGACGGTAAGTATTAACTGTGAGTTATGAGAGGGAGAAGGGAAATTTGACTGCTATATTGTACATCCATCTGGTATATGGCAGCGTTAGACGCTCGGAGATACGTCGGCTAGTGACCAATGTATTGAATCGCGACGCGATTTCTGTGTTGCATCGGCATTAGGATGGTGGGAATGTCGCAATTAACTTTCAAATTTGCGTCGGATTTGAAAACTAGACTGACCAAGCGCGAACATCCGGTGTCCGAGGCACCAATAGACCCTTGTAGATAGTTACGCTGGACATCGATGTATAGATCGCGACGGGATTTGTGTGTTCCATCGTCAATACCAGGTTCTGACGGTAAGAATTAACTGTGAGTTATGAGAGGGAGAAAACAAACTTGACTGCCAAAAAGGACGTCCATCTGGTATGAGGCAGCGATAGACCCTCGGAGATAAGTCGGCTAGTGACCAATGTATTGAATCGCGACGCTATTTCTGTGTTGCATTGTCTTTAGGATGGTGCGAATGTCGCAATTAACTGTCAAATGTGCGACGGATTTGAAAACTAGACTGACAAAGAGCGAACATCCGGTGACCGAGGCACCAATAGACCCTTGTAGATAGTTACGCTAGACATCGATGTATTGAATCGCGACGCTATTTGTGTGTTCCATCGTCGATACCAGGATCTGACTGTAACAATTAGCTGTGAGTTTTGAGTCGGAGACAAGAAACTTGACAGACAAATTGTACATCCATCTGGTATGAGGCAGAGTTAGACCCTCGGAGATAAGTAGGCTAGTGACCAATGTATTGAATCGCGACAAAATTTCTGTGTTGCAACGTCGTTAGGATGGTGGGAATGTCGCAATTAACTGTCAAATGTGCGTCGGATTTGAAAAGTAGACTGACAAAGAGCGAACATCCGGTGACCGAGGAACCAATAGACCTTTGTAGATAGTTACGCTAGACGTCGATGTATTGAATCGCGACTCTATTTGTGTGTTCCATCGTCGATACCAGGATCTGACTGTAAGAATTAGCTGTGAGTTTTGAGTCGGAGACAAGAAACTTGACAGTCAAATTGTACTTCCATCTGGTATGAGGCAGCGTTAGACCCTCGGAGATAAGTAGGCTAGTGACCAATGTTATGAATCGCGACGCAAATTCTGTGTTGCATCGTCATTAGGATGGTGGAAATGTCTCAATTAACTGTCAAATTTGCGTCGGATTCCCGAAACTTTACTCGCAGGAGAACGATCATGTGGTGACCCAGGCATGCTTGGAGATAAATCTGCTGGAAGACGATGTTCTGAAAAACATCGCAGTATGTGTGTTCCATCGTATGGGAGGAATAAAATTAACTGCCAATCTTGCGTCGGATTTGTAAAATAGACTGACAAAACGCGACCATCCGGTGACCGAGGCACCAATAGACCCTTGTAGATAGTTACGCTGGACATCGATGTATAGAATCGTGACGCTATTTGAGTGTTCCATAGTCAATACCAGGTTCTGACGGTAAGAATTAACTGTGAGTTATGACAGGGAGAAAACAAACTTGACTGCCAAACAGTACGTCCATCTGGTATGAGGCAGCGATAGACCCTCGGAGATAAGTCGGCTAGTGACCAAAGTATTGAATCGCGACGCAATTTCTGTGTTGCATTGTCATTAGGATGGTGGGAATGTCGCAATTAACTGTCAAATTTGCGTCGGATTCCCGAAATTTTACTCGGAGGAGAACGATCATGTGGTGACCCAGGCATGCTTGGAGATAAATCTGCTGGAAGACGATGTTCTGAAAACCATCGCAGAATGTGTGTTCCATCGAAATTGAGAGTATGGGAGGAATAAAATTGTCAGTTTTGCGTCGGATTTGAAAACTATACTAACTAAGCGCGACCATCCGGTGACCGAGGCACAAATAGACCCTTCTAGATAGTTACGCTGGACATCGATGTATAGAACCGTGACGCTATTTGTGTGTTCCATCGTCAATACCAGGATTTGACGTTAAGTATTAACTGTGAGTTATGAGAGGGATAAGGGAAATTTGACTGCCATATTGTACATCCATCTGGTATATGGCAGCGTTAGACGCTCGGAGATAAGTCGGCTAGTGACCAATGTATTGAATCGCGACGCGATTTCTGTGTTGCATCGGCATTAGCATGGTGGGAATGTCGCAATTAACTGTCAAATTTGCGTCGGATTCCCGAAACTTTACTCGTAGGACAACGATCATGTGGTGACCCAGGCAGTAATAGATGCTTGGAGATAAATCTGCTGGAAGACGATGTTCTGAAAACCATCGCAGTATGTGTGTTCCATCGTCTTTGAGAGGATAAGAGAACATAAATTAACTGTCAGTTTTGCGTCGGATTTGAAAACTAGATGACAAAACGCGACCATCCGATGACCGAGGCACCAATAGACCCTTGTAGATAGTTACGCTGGACATCGATGTATAGATCGCGACGGTATTTGTGTGTTCCATCGTCAATACCAGGATCTGACGGTAAGAATTAACTGTGAGTTATGAGTGGGAGAAAACAAAGTTGACTGCCAAATAGTACGTCCATCTGGTATAAGGCAGCGATAGACCCTCGGAGATAAGTCGGCTAGTGACCAATGTATTGAATCGCGACAATATTTCTGTGTTGCAACGTCGTTAGGGTGGTGGGAATGTCGCAATTAACTGTGAAATGTGCGTCGGTTTTGAAAACTAGACTGACAAAGAGCGAACATCCGGTGACCGAGGCACCAATAGACCCTTGTAGATAGCCACGCTAGACATCGATGTATTGAATCGCGACGTAATTTCTGTGTTGCATCGTCAATAGGATGGTGGGAATGTCGCAATTAACTGTCAAATTTGCGTCGGATTCCCGAAACTTTACTCGTAGGACCACGATCATGTGGTGACCCAGGCAGTAATAGATGCTTGGAGATAAATCTGATGGAAGATGATGTTCTGAAAACCATCGCAGTATGTGTGTTCCGTCGTCATTGAGAGGATGAGAGAACATAAATTAACTGTCAGTTTTGCGTCGGATTTGAAAACTAGATGACAAAACGCGACCATCCGTTGAATGAGGCACTAATAGACCCTTGTAGATAGTTACGCTTTACATCGATATATTGAATCGCGACGCTATTTGTGTGTTCCATCGTCAATACCAGGATCTGACGGTAAGAATTAACTGTGAGTTATGAGAGGGAGAAAACAAACTTGACTGCCAAACAGTACGTCCATCTGGTATGAGACAGTGATAGACCCTCGGAGATAAGTTGGCTAGTGACCAATGTATTGAATTGCGACGCAATTTCTGTGTTGTATCGTCATTAGGATGGTGGGAATGTTGCAATTAACTGTCAAATTTGCGTCGGATTCCCGAAACTTTACTCGTAGGATAACGATCATGTGGTGACACAGGCAGTAATAGATGCTTGGAGATAAATCTGATGGAAGACGATGTTCTGAAAACCATCACAGTATGTGTGTTCCGTCGTCATTGAGAGGATGAGAGTACATAGATTAACTGTCAGTTTTTCGTCGGATTTGAAAACTAGATGACAAAACGCCACCATCCGGTGACCGAGGCACCAATAGACACTTGTAGATAGTTACGCTGGACATCGATCTATTGAATCGCGACGCTATTTGTGTGTTCCATCGTCAATACCAGGATCTCACGGTAAGAATTAACTGTCAGTTATGAGAGGGAGAAAGCAAACTTGACAGTCAAATTGTGCATCCATCTGGTTGGTGGCAGCGTTAGACCCTCGGAGATAAGTAGGCTAGTGACCAATGTATAGAATCGCGACGCGATGTCTGTGTTGCATCGACATTAGGATGGTGGGAATGTCGCAATTAACTGTCAAATATGCGTCGGAACCCCGAAACTTTACTCGTAGGACAACGATCATGTGGTGACTCAGGCAGTAATAGTTGCTTGGAGATAAATCTGCTGGAAGACGATGTTCTGAAAACCATCGCAGTATATGTGTTCCATCGTCATTGAGAGGATGAGAGAAAATAAATTAACTGTCAGTTTTGCGTCGGATTTGAAAACTAGATGACAAAACGCGACCATCCGGTAACCGAGGCACCAATATACCCTTGTAGATAGTTACGCTGGACATCGATGTATAGAATCGCGACGCTATTTGTGTGTTCCATCGTCGATACCAGGATCTGACTGTAAGAATTAGCTGTGAGTTTTGAGTCGGAGACAAGAAACTTGACAGCCAAATTGTACATCCATCTGGTATGAGGCAGCGTTAGACCCTCGGAGATAAGTCGGCTAGTGACCAATGTATTGAATCGCGACACAATTTCTGTGTTGCAACGTCGTTAGGATGGTGGGAATGTCGCAATTCACTGTCAAATGTGCGTCGGATTTGAAAACTAGACTGACAAAGAGCGAACATCCGGTGACCGAGGCACCAATAGACTCTTGTAGATAGTTACGCTGGACATCGATGTATAGAATCGCGACGGTATTTGAGTGTTCCATCGTCAATACCAGGTTCTGACGGTTAGAATTAACTGTGAGTTATGACAGGGAGAAAACAAACATGACTGCCAAACATTACGTCCATCTGGTATGAGGCAGCGATAGAAACGCGGAGATAATTCGGCTAGTGACCAATGTATTGAATCGCGACGCAATTTCTGTGTTGCATCGTCATTAGCATGGTGGGAATGTCGCAATTAACTGTCAAATTTGCGTCGGATTCCCGAAACTTTACTCGTAGGACAACGATCTTGTGGTGACCCAGGCAGTAATAGATGCTTGGAGATAAAGCTGCTGGAAGACGATGTGCTGAAAACCATCGCAGAATGTGTGTTCCATCGAAATTGAGAGTATGGGAGGAATAAAATTGTCAGTTTTGCGTCGGATTTGAAAACTATACTAACTAAGCGTGACCATCCGCTGACCGAGGCACCAATAGACCCTTGCAGATAGTTACGCTAGAGATCGATGTATTGAATCGCGACGCCATTTGTGTGTTCCATCGTCAATACCAGAATTTGACGGTAAGTATTAACTGTGAGTTATGAGAGGGAGAAGGGAAATTTGACTGCCATATTGTACATCCATCTGGTATGAGGCAGCGTTAGACGCTCGGAGACGCTCGGCTAGTGACCAATGTATTGAATCGCGACGCGATTTCTGTGTTGCATCGGCATTAGGATGGTGGGAATGTCGCAATTAACTGTCAAATTTGCGTCGGATTCCCGAAACTTTACTCTTAGGACAACGATCAAGTGGTGACCCAGGCAGTAATAGATGCTTGGAGATAAATCTGCTGGAAGACAATGTTCTGAAAACCATCGCAGTATGAGTGTTCCGTCGTCATTGAGAGGATGAGAGAACATAAATTAACTGTCTGTTTTGCGTCGGATTTGAAAACTAGATGACAAAACGCGACCATCCGGTGACCGAGGCACAAATAGACCCTTGTAGATAGTTACGCTGGACATCGATGTATTGAATCGCGACGCTATTTGTGTGTTCCATCGTCAATACCAGGATTTGACGGTAAGTATTAACTGTGAGTTATGAGAGGGAGACGGGAAATTTGACTGCCACATTGTACATCCATCTGGTATGAGGCAGCGTTAGACGCTCGGAGATAAATCGGCTAGTGACTAATGTATTGAATCGCGACGCAATTTCTGTGTTGCATCGTCATTAGGATGGTGGGAATGTTGCAATTAACTGTCAAATTAGCCTCGGATTCCCGAAACTTTACTCGTAGGTAACGATCATGTGGTGACACAGGCAGTAATAGATGCTTGGAGATAAATCTGATGGAAGACGATGTTCTGAAAACCATCACAGTATGTGTGTTCCGTCGTCATTGAGAGGATGAGAGTACATAGATTAACTGTCAGTTTTTCGTCGGATTTGAAAACTAGATGACAAAACGCCACCATCCGGTGACCGAGGCACCAATAGACACTTGTAGATAGTTACGCTGGACATCGATCTATTGAATCGCGACGCTATTTGTGTGTTCCATCGTCAATACCAGGATCTCACGGTAAGAATTAACTGTGAGTTATGAGAGGGAGAAAACAAACTTGACTGCCAAATAGTACGTCCATCTGGTATGAGGCAGCGTTAGACGCTCGGAGATAAATCGGCTAGTGACCAATGTATTGAATCGCGACGCGATTTCTGTGTTGCATCGGCATTAGCATGGTGGGAATGTCGCAATTAACTGTCAAATTTGCGTCGGATTCCCGAAACTTTACTCGTAGGACAACGATCATGTTGATAATAGATGCAGTAATAGATGCTTGGAGATAAATCTGCTGGAAGACGATGTTCTGAAAACCATCGCAGTATGTGTGTTCCATCGTCTTTGAGAGGATAAGAGAACATAAATTAACTGTCAGTTTTGCGTCGGATTTGAAAACTAGATGACAAAACGCGACCATCCGATGACCGAGGCACCAATAGACCCTTGTAGATAGTTACGCTGGACATCGATGTATAGATCGCGACGGTATTTGTGTGTTCCATCGTCAATACCAGGATCTGACGGTAAGAATTAACTGTGAGTTATGAGTGGGAGAAAACAAAGTTGACTGCCAAATAGTACGTCCATCTGGTATAAGGCAGCGATAGACCCTCGGAGATAAGTCGGCTAGTGACCAATGTATTGAATCGCGACAATATTTCTGTGTTGCAACGTCGTTAGGGTGGTGGGAATGTCGCAATTAACTGTGAAATGTGCGTCGGTTTTGAAAACTAGACTGACAAAGAGCGAACATCCGGTGACCGAGGCACCAATAGACCCTTGTAGATAGCCACGCTAGACATCGATGTATTGAATCGCGACGTAATTTCTGTGTTGCATCGTCAATAGGATGGTGGGAATGTCGCAATTAACTGTCAAAGTTGCGTCGGATTCCCGTAACTTTACTCGCAGGAGAACGATCATGTGGTGACCCAGGCATGCTTGGAGGTAAATCTGCTGGAAGACGATGATCTGAAAACCATCGCAGTATGTGTGTTCCATCGTAATTGAGATTATGGGAGGAATAAAATTAACTGCCAGGTTTACGTCGGATTTGTAAACTAGACTGACAAAACGCGACCATCCGGTGACCGAGACACCAATAGACCCTTGTAGATAGTTACGCCGGACATCGATGTATAGATCGCGACGGTATTTGTGTGTTCCATCGTCAATACCAAGATCTGACGGTAAGAATTAACTGTGAGTTATGAGAGGGAGAAAACAAACTTGACTGCCAAACAGTACGTCCATCTGGTATGAGACAGTGATAGACCCTCGGAGATAAGTTGGCTAGTGACCAATGTATTGAATCGCGACGCAATTTCTGTGTTGTATCGTCATTAGGATGGTGGGAATGTTGCAATTAACTGTCAAATTTGCGTCGGATTCCCGAAACTTTACTCGTAGGATAACGATCATGTGGTGACACAGGCAGTAATAGATGCTTGGAGATAAATCTGATGGAAGACGATGTTCTGAAAACCATCACAGTATGTGTGTTCCGTCGTCATTGAGAGGATGAGAGTACATAGATTAACTGCCAGTTTTTCGTCGGATTTGAAAACTAGATGACAAAACGCCACCATCCGGTGACCGAGGCACCAATAGACACTTGTAGATAGTTACGCTGGACATCGATCTATTGAATCGCGACGCTATTTGTGTGTTCCATCGTCAATACCAGGATCTCACGGTAAGAATTAACTGTCAGTTATGAGAGGGAGAAAGCAAACTTGACAGTCAAATTGTGCATCCATCTGGTTGGTGGCAGCGTTAGACCCTCGGAGATAAGTAGGCTAGTGACCAATGTATAGAATCGCGACGCGATGTCTGTGTTGCATCGACATTAGGATGGTGGGAATGTCGCAATTAACTGTCAAATATGCGTCGGAACCCCCAACTTTACTCGTAGGACAACGATCATGTGGTGACTCAGGCAGTAATAGTTGCTTGGAGATAAATCTGCTGGAAGACGATGTTCTGAAAACCATCGCAGTATATGTGTTCCATCGTCATTGAGAGGATGAGAGAAGATAAATTAACTGTCAGTTTTGCGTCGGATTTGAAAACTAGATGACAAAACGCGACCATCCGGTAACCGAGGCACCAATATACCCTTGTAGATAGTTACGCTGGACATCGATGTATAGAATCGCGACGCTATTTGTGTGTTCCATCGTCGATACCAGGATCTGACTGTAAGAATTAGCTGTGAGTTTTGAGTCGGAGACAAGAAACTTGACAGCCAAATTGTACATCCATCTGGTATGAGGCAGCGTTAGACCCTCGGAGATAAGTCGGCTAGTGACCAATGTATTGAATCGCGACACAATTTCTGTGTTGCAACGTCGTTAGGATGGTGGGAATGTCGCAATTCACTGTCAAATGTGCGTCGGATTTGAAAACTAGACTGACAAAGAGCGAACATCCGGTGACCGAGGCACCAATAGACTCTTGTAGATAGTTACGCTGGACATCGATGTATAGAATCGCGACGGTATTTGAGTGTTCCATCGTCAATACCAGGTTCTGACGGTTAGAATTAACTGTGAGTTATGACAGGGAGAAAACAAACATGACTGCCAAACATTACGTCCATCTGGTATGAGGCAGCGATAGAAACGCGGAGATAATTCGGCTAGTGACCAATGTATTGAATCGCGACGCAATTTCTGTGTTGCATCGTCATTAGCATGGTGGGAATGTCGCAATTAACTGTCAAATTTGCGTCGGATTCCCGAAACTTTACTCGTAGGACAACGATCTTGTGGTGACCCAGGCAGTAATAGATGCTTGGAGATAAAGCTGCTGGAAGACGATGTGCTGAAAACCATCGCAGAATGTGTGTTCCATCGAAATTGAGAGTATGGGAGGAATAAAATTGTCAGTTTTGCGTCGGATTTGAAAACTATACTAACTAAGCGTGACCATCCGCTGACCGAGGCACCAATAGACCCTTGCAGATAGTTACGCTAGAGATCGATGTATTGAATCGCGACGCCATTTGTGTGTTCCATCGTCAATACCAGAATTTGACGGTAAGTATTAACTGTGAGTTATGAGAGGGAGAAGGGAAATTTGACTGCCATATTGTACATCCATCTGGTATGAGGCAGCGTTAGACGCTCGGAGACGCTCGGCTAGTGACCAATGTATTGAATCGCGACGCGATTTCTGTGTTGCATCGGCATTAGGATGGTGGGAATGTCGCAATTAACTGTCAAATTTGCGTCGGATTCCCGAAACTTTACTCTTAGGACAACGATCAAGTGGTGACCCAGGCAGTAATAGATGCTTGGAGATAAATCTGCTGGAAGACAATGTTCTGAAAACCATCGCAGTATGAGTGTTCCGTCGTCATTGAGAGGCTGAGAGAACATAAATTAACTGTCTGTTTTGCGTCGGATTTGAAAACTAGATGACAAAACGCGACCATCCGGTGACCGAGGCACAAATAGACCCTTGTAGATAGTTACGCTGGACATCGATGTATTGAATCGCGACGCTATTTGTGTGTTCCATCGTCAATACCAGGATTTGACGGTAAGTATTAACTGTGAGTTATGAGAGGGAGACGGGAAATTTGACTGCCACATTGTACATCCATCTGGTATGAGGCAGCGTTAGACGCTCGGAGATAAATCGGCTAGTGACTAATGTATTGAATCGCGACGCAATTTCTGTGTTGCATCGTCATTAGGATGGTGGGAATGTTGCAATTAACTGTCAAATTAGCCTCGGATTCCCGAAACTTTACTCGTAGGTAACGATCATGTGGTGACACAGGCAGTAATAGATGCTTGGAGATAAATCTGATGGAAGACGATGTTCTGAAAACCATCACAGTATGTGTGTTCCGTCGTCATTGAGAGGATGAGAGTACATAGATTAACTGTCAGTTTTTCGTCGGATTTGAAAACTAGATGACAAAACGCCACCATCCGGTGACCGAGGCACCAATAGACACTTGTAGATAGTTACGCTGGACATCGATCTATTGAATCGCGACGCTATTTGTGTGTTCCATCGTCAATACCAGGATCTCACGGTAAGAATTAACTGTGAGTTATGAGAGGGAGAAAACAAACTTGACTGCCAAATAGTACGTCCATCTGGTATGAGGCAGCGATAGACCCTCGGAGATAAGTCGGCTAGTGACCAATGTATTGAATCGCGACACAATTTCTGTGTTGCAACGTCGTTAGGATGGTGGGAATGTCGCAATTAACTGTCAAATGTACGTCGGATTTGAAAACTAGACTGACAAAGAGCGACCATCCGGTGACCGAGGCACCAATAGACCCTTGTAGATAGTTACGCTAGACATCGATGTATTGAATCGCGACGCTATTTGTGTGTTCCATCGTCGATACCAGGATCTGACGGTAAGAATTAGCTGTGAGTTTTGTGTCGGAGACAAGAAACTTGACAGCCAAATTGTACATCCATCTGGTATGGGGCAGTGTTAGACCCTCGGAGATAAGTCGGCTAGTGACCAATGTATTGTATCGGGACGTAATTTTTGTGTTGCATCGTCAATAGGATGGTGGGAATGTCGCAATTAACTGTCAAAGTTGCGTCGGATTCCCGTAACTTTACTCGCAGGAGAACGATCATTTGGTGACCCAGGCATGCTTGGAGATAAATCTGCTGGAAGACGATGATCTGAAAACCATCGCAGTATGTGTGTTCCATCGTAATTGAGATTATGGGAGGAATAAAATTAACTGCCTGTTTTACGTCGGATTTGTAAACTAGACTGACAAAACGCGACCATCCGGTGACCGAGGCACCAATAGACTCTTGCAGATAGTTACGCTGGACATCGATGTATAGAATCGCGACGGTATTTGAGTGTTCCATCGTCAATACCAGGTTCTGACGGTAAGAATTAACTGTGAGTTATGACAGGGAGAAAACAAACTTGACTGCCAAACATTACGTCCTTCTGGTATGAGGCTGCGAAAGACCCGCGGAGATAAGTCGGCTAGTGACCAATGTATTGAATCGCGTCGCAATTTCTGTGTTGCATCGTCATTAGCATGGTGGGAATGTCGCAATTAACTGTCAAATTTGCGTCTGATTCCCGAAACTTTACTCGTAGGACTACGATCATGTGGTGACCCAGACAGTAATAGATGCTTGGAGATAAATCTGCTGGAAGACAATGTTCTGAAAACCATCGCAGTATGTGTGTTCCGTCGTCATTGAGAGGATGAGAGAACATAAATTAACTGTCTGTTTTGCGTCGGATTTGAAAACTAGATGACAAAACGCGACCATCCGGTGACCGAGGCACAAATAGACCCTTGTAGATAGTTACGCTGGACATCGATGTATTGAATCGCGACGCTATTTGTGTGTTCCATCGTCAATACCAGGATCTGACGGTAAGAATTAACTGTGAGTTATGAGAGGGAGAAAACAAACTTGACTGCCAAATAGTGCGTCCATCTGGTATGAGGCAGCGATAGACCCTCGTAGATTAGTCGGCTAGTGACCAAAGTATTGAATCGCGACGCAATTTCTGTGTTGCATTGTCATTAGGATGGTGGGAATGTCGCAGTTAAATGTCAAATTTGCGTCGGATTCCCGAAATTTTACTCGGAGGAGAACGATCATGTGGTGACCCAGGCATGCTTGGAGATAAATCTGCTAGAAGACGATGTGCTGAAAACCATCGCAGAATGTGTGTTCCATCGAAATTGAATGGGAGGAATAAAATTGTCAGTTTTGCGTCGGATTTTAAAACTATACTAACTAAGCGCGACCATCCGGTGACCGAGGCACAAATAGACCCGTCTAGATAGTTACGCAGGACATCGATGTATAGAATCGCGACGCTATTTGTGTGTTCCATCGTCAATACCAGGATTTGACGGTAAGTATTAACTGTGAGTTATGAGAGGGAGAAGGGATATTTGACTGCCATATTGTACATCCATGTGGTATGAGGCAGCGTTAGACGATCGGAGATAAGTCGGCTAGTGACCAATGTATTGAATCGCGACGCAATTTCTGTGTTGCATCGTCATTAGGATGGTGGGAATGTTGCAATTAACTGTCAAATTTGCCTCGGATTCCCGAAACTTTACTCGTAGGATAACGATCATGTGGTGACACAGGCAGTAATAGATGCTTGGAGATAAATCTGATGGAAGACGATGTTCTGAAAACCATCACAGTATGTGTGTTCCGTCGTCATTGAGAGGATGAGAGTACATAGATTAACTGTCAGTTTTTCGTCGGATTTGAAAACTAGATGACAAAACGCCACCATCCGGTGACCGAGGCACCAATAGACACTTGTAGATAGTTACGCTGGACATCGATCTATTGAATCGCGACGCTATTTGTGTGTTCCATCGTCAATACCAGGATCTCACGGTAAGAATTAACTGTGAGTTATGAGAGGGAGAAAACAAACTTGACTGCCAAATAGTACGTCCATCTGGTATGAGGCAGCGATAGACCCTCGGAGATAAGTCGGCTAGTGACCAATGTATTGAATCGCGACACAATTTCTGTGTTGCAACGTCGTTAGGATGGTGGGAATGTCGCAATTAACTGTCAAATGTACGTCGGATTTGAAAACTAGACTGACAAAGAGCGAACATCCGGTGACCGAGGCACCAATATACCCTTGTAGATAGTTACGCTGGACATCGATGTATTGAATCGCGACGCTATTTGTGTGTTCCATCGTCGATACCAGGATCTGACTGTAAGAATTAGCTGTGAGTTTTGAGTCGGAGACAAGAAACCTTACAGCCAAATTGTACATCCATCTGGTATGAGGCAGCGTTAGACCCTCGGAGATATGTCGGCTAGTGACCAATGTATTGAATCGCGACACAATTTCTGTGTTGCAACGTCGTTAGGATGGTGGGAATGTCGCAATTAACTGTAAATGTGCGACGGATTTGAAAACTAGACTGACAAAGAGCGAACATCCGGTGACCGAGGCACCAATAGAACCTTGTAGATAGTTACGCTAGACATCGATGTATTGAATCGCGACGCTATTTGTGTGTTCCATCGTCGATACCAGGACCCGACGGTAAGAATTAGCTGTGAGTTTTGAGTCGGAGACAAGAAACTTGACAGCCAAATTGTACATCCATCTGGTATGAGGCAGCGTTAGACCCTCGGAGATAACTCGGCTAGTGACCAATGTATTGAATCGCGACACAATTTCTGTGTTGCAAAGTCGTTAGGATGGTGGGAATGTCGCAATTAACTGTCAAATGTGCGTCGGATTTGAAAACTAGACTGACAAAGAGTGTACATCCGGTGACCGAGGCACCAATACAACCTTGTAGTTAGTTACGCTAGACATCGATGTATTGAATCGCGACGCTATTTGTGTGTTCCATCGTCGATACCAGGACCTGACGGTAAGAATTAGCTGTGAGTTTTGAGTCGGAGACAAGAAACTTGACAGCCAAATTGTACATCCATCTGGTATGAGGCAGCGTTAGACCCTCGGAGATAAGTAGGCTAGTGACCAATGTATTGAATCGCGACGCAAATTCTGAGTTGCATCGTCATTAGGATGGTGGGAATGTCTCAATTAACTGTCAAATTTGCGTCGGATTCCCAAAACTTTACTCGCAAGAGAACGATCATTTGGTGACCCAGGCATGCTTGGAGATAAATCTGCTGGAAGACGATGTTCTGAAAAACATCGCAGTATGTGTGTTCCATCGTAATTGAGAGTATGGGAGGAATAAAATTGACTGCCAATCTTGCGTCGGATTTGTAAACTAGACTGACAAAACGCGACTATCCGGTGACCGAGGCACCAATAGACCCTTGTAGATAGTTACGCTGGACATCGATGTATAGAATCGCGACGGTATTTGAGTGTTCCATCGTCAATACCAGGTTCTGACGGTAAGAATTAACTGTGAGTTATGAAAGGGAGAAAACAAACTTGACTGCCAAACATTACGTCCATCTGGTATGAGGCAGCGATAGACCCGCGGAGATAAGTCGGCTAGTGACCAATGTATTGAATCGCGACGCAATTTCTGTGTTGCATCGTCATTAGCATGGTGGGAATGTTGCAATTAACTGTCAAATTTGCGTCGGATTCCCGAAATTTTACTCGGAGGACAACGATCATGTGGTGACCCAGGCATGCTTGGGGATAAATCTGCTTTAAGACGATGTGCTGAAAACCATCGCAGAATGTGTGTTCCATCGAAATTGAGAGTATGGGAGGAATAAAATTGTCAGTTTTGCGTCGGATTTGAAAACTATACTAACTAAGCGCGACCATCCGGTGACCGAGGCACAAATAGGCCCTTCTAGATAGTTACG
This sequence comes from Schistocerca gregaria, assembly GCF_023897955.1. Taxonomy (NCBI): domain Eukaryota; kingdom Metazoa; phylum Arthropoda; class Insecta; order Orthoptera; family Acrididae; genus Schistocerca; species Schistocerca gregaria. Next base: position 1,851,402 of record NW_026061833.1, on the reverse strand, counting down.
CAGGACATCGATGTATAGAATCGCGACGCTATTTGTGTGTTCCATCGTCAATACCAGGATTTGACGGTAAGTATTAACTGTGAGTTATGAGAGGGAGAAGGGAAATTTGACTGCCATATTGTACATCCATGTGGTATGAGGCAGCGTTAGACGATCGGAGATAAGTCGGCTAGTGACCAATGTATTGAATCGCGACGCGATTTCTGTGTTGCATCGGCATTAGCATGGTGGGAATGTCGCAATTAACTGTCAAATTTGCGTCGGATTCCCGAAACTTTACTCGTAGGACAACGATCATGTGGTGTCCCAGGCAGTAATAGATGCTTGGAGATAAATCTGCTGGAAGACGATGTTCTGAAAACCATCGCAGTATGTGTGTTCCATCGTCATTGAGAGGATAAGAGAACATAAATTAACTGTCAGTTTTGCGTCGGATTTTAAAACTAGATGACAAAACGCGACCATCCGGTGACCGAGGCACCAATAGACCCTTGTAGATAGTTACGCTGGACATCGATGTATTGAATCGCGACGCTATTTGTGTGTTCCATCGTCAATACCAGGATCTGACGGTAAGAATTAACTGTGAGCTATTAGTGGGAGAAAACAAACTTGACTGCCAAATAGTACGTCCATCTGGTATGAGGCAGCGATAGACCCTCGGAGATAAGTGGGCTAGTGACCAATGTATTGAATCGCGACAATATTTCTGTGTTGCAACGTCGTTAGGGTGGTGGGAATGTCGCAATTAACTGTGAAATGTGCGTCGGATTTGAAAACTAGACTGACAAAGAGCGAACATCCGGTGGCCGAGGCACCAATAGACCCTTGTAGATAGTTACGCTAGACATCGATGTATTGAATCGCGACGCTATTTGTGTGTTCCATCGTCGATACCAGGATCTGACGGTAAGAATTAGCTGTGAGTTTTGTGTCGGAGACAAGAAACTTGACAGCCAAATTGTACATCCATCTGGTATGGGGCAGTGTTAGACCCTCGGAGATAAGTCGGCTAGTGACCAATGTATTGTATCGGGACGTAATTTTTGTGTTGCATCGTCAATAGGATGGTGGGAATGTCGCAATTAACTGTCAAAGTTGCGTCGGATTCCCGTAACTTTACTCGCAGGAGAACGATCATTTGGTGACCCAGGCATGCTTGGAGATAAATCTGCTGGAAGACGATGATCTGAAAACCATCGCAGTATGTGTGTTCCATCGTAATTGAGATTATGGGAGGAATAAAATTAACTGCCTGTTTTACGTCGGATTTGTAAACTAGACTGACAAAACGCGACCATCCGGTGACCGAGGCACCAATAGACTCTTGCAGATAGTTACGCTGGACATCGATGTATAGAATCGCGACGGTATTTGAGTGTTCCATCGTCAATACCAGGTTCTGACGGTAAGAATTAACTGTGAGTTATGAAAGGGAGAAAACAAACTTGACTGCCAAACATTACGTCCTTCTGGTATGAGGCTGCGAAAGACCCGCGGAGATAAGTCGGCTAGTGACCAATGTATTGAATCGCGTCGCAATTTCTGTGTTGCATCGTCATTAGCATGGTGGGAATGTCGCAATTAACTGTCAAATTTGCGTCTGATTCCCGAAACTTTACTCGTAGGACTACGATCATGTGGTGACCCAGGCAGTAATAGATGCTTGGAGATAAATCTGCTGAAAGACAATGTTCTGAAAACCATCGCACTATGTGTGTTCCGTCGTCATTGAGAGGATGAGAGAACATAAATTAACTGTCTGTTTTGCGTCGGATTTGAAAACTAGATGACAAAACGCGACCATCCGGTGACCGAGGCACAAATAGACCCTTGTAGATAGTTACGCTGGACATCGATGTATTGAATCGCGACGCTATTTGTGTGTTCCATCGTCAAAACCAGGATCTGACGGTAAGAATTAACTGTGAGTTATGAGAGGGAGAAAACAAACTTGACTGCCAAATAGTGCGTCCATCTGGTATGAGGCAGCGATAGACCCTCGGAGATAAGTCGGCTAGTGACCAATGTATTGAATCGCGACACAATTTCTGTGTTGCAACGTCGTTAGGATGGTGGGAATGTCGCAATTAACTGTCAAATGTACGTCGGATTTGAAAACTAGACTGACAAAGAGCGAACATCCGGTGACCGAGGCACCAATAGACCCTTGTAGATAGTTACGCTGGACATCGATGTATTGAATCGCGACGCTATTTGTGTGTTCCATCGTCGATACCAGGATCTGACTGTAAGAATTAGCTGTGAGTTTTGAGTCGGAGACAAGAAACCAGACAGCCAAATTGTACATCCATCTGGTATGAGGCAGCGTTAGACCCTCGGAGATATGTCGGCTAGTGACCAATGTATTGAATCGCGACACAATTTCTGTGTTGCAACGTCGTTAGGATGGTGGGAATGTCGCAATTAACTGTAAATGTGCGTCGGATTTGAAAACTAGACTGACAAAGAGCGAACATCCGGTGACCGAAGCACCAATAGAACCTTGTAGATAGTTACGCTAGACATCGATGTATTGAATCGCGACGCTATTTGTGTGTTCCATCGTCGATACCAGGACCTGACGGTAAGAATTAGCTGTGAGTTTTGAGTCGGAGACAAGAAACTTGACAGCCAAATTGTACATCCATCTGGTATGAGGCAGCGTTAGACCCTCGGAGATAACTCGGCTAGTGACCAATGTATTGAATCGCGACACAATTTCTGTGTTGCAAAGTCGTTAGGATGGTGGGAATGTCGCAATTAACTGTCAAATGTGCGTCGGATTTGAAAACTAGACTGACAAAGAGTGAACATCCGGTGACCGAGGCACCAATACAACCTTGTAGTTAGTTACGCTGGACATCGATGTATTGAATCGCGACGCTATTTGTGTGTTCCATCGTCGATACCAGGATCTGACTGTAAGAATTAGCTGTGAGTTTTGAGTCGGAGACAAGAAACTTGACAGTCAAATTGTACATCCATGTGGTATGAGGCAGCGTTAGACCCTCGGAGATAAGTAGGCTAGTGACCAATGTATTGAATCGCGACGCAAATTCTGAGTTGCATCGTCATTAGGATGGTGGGAATGTCTCAATTAACTGTCAAATTTGCGTCGGATTCCCAAAACTTTACTCGCAGGAGAACAATCATTTGGTGACCCAGGCATGCTTGGAGATAAATCTGCTGGAAGACGATGTTCTGAAAAACATCGCAGTATGTGTGTTCCATCGTAATTGAGAGTATGGGAGGAATAAAATTAACTGCCAATCTTGCGTCGGATTTGTAAACTAGACTGACAAAACGCGACTATCCGGTGACCGAGGCACCAATTGACCCTTGTAGATAGTTACGCTGGACATCGATGTATAGAATCGCGACGGTATTTGAGTGTTCCATCGTCAATACCAGGTTCTGACGGTAAGAATTAACTGTGAGTTATGAAAGGGAGAAAACAAAATTGACTGCCAAACATTACGTCCATCTGGTATGAGGCAGCGATAGACCCGCGGAGATAAGTCGGCTAGTGACCAATGTATTGAATCGCGACGCAATTTCTGTGTTGCATCGTCATTAGCATGGTGGGAATGTTGCAATTAACTGTCAAATTTGCGTCGGATTCCCGAAATTTTACTCGGAGGACAACGATCATGTGGTGACCCAGGCATGCTTGGAGATAAATCTGCTGGAAGACGATGTGCTGAAAACCATCGCAGAATGTGTGTTCCATCGAAATTGAGAGTATGGGAGGAATAAAATTGTCAGTTTTGCGTCGGATTTGAAAACTATACTAACTAAGCGCGACCATCCGGTGACCGAGGCACAAATAGGCCCTTCTAGATAGTTACGCAGGACATCGATGTATAGAATCGCGACGCTATTTGTGTGTTCCATCGTCAATACCAGGATTTGACGGTAAGTATTAACTGTGAGTTATGAGAGGGAGAAGGGAAATTTGACTGCCAGATTGTACATCCATGTGGTATGAGGCAGCGTTAGACGATCGGAGATAAGTCGGCTAGTGACCAATGTATTGAATCGCGACGCGATTTCTGTGTTGCATCGGCATTAGCATGGTGGGAATGTCGCAATTAACTGTCAAATTTGCGTCGGATTCCCGAAACTTTACTCGTAGGACAACGATCATGTGGTGACCCAGGCAGTAATAGATGCTTGGAGATAAATCTGCTGGAAGACGATGTTCTGAAAACCATCGCAGTATGTGTGTTCCATCGTCATTGAGAGGATAAGAGAACATAAATTAACTGTCAGTTTTGCGTCGGATTTTAAAACTAGATGACAAAACGCGACCATCCGGTGACCGAGGCACCAATAGACCCTTGTAGATAGTTACGCTGGACATCGATGTATTGAATCGCGACGCTATTTGTGTGTTCCATCGTCAATACCAGGATCTGACGGTAAGAATTAACTGTGAGCTATTAGTGGGAGAAAACAAACTTGACTGCCAAATAGTACGTCCATCTGGTATGAGGCAGCGAAATACCCTCGGAGATAAGTCGGCTAGTGACCAATGTATTGAATCGCGACAATATTTCTGTGTTGCAACGTCGTTAGGGTGGTGGGAATGTCGCAATTAACTGTGAAATGTGCGTCGGATTTGAAAACTAGACTGACAAAGAGCGAACATCCGGTGGCCGAGGCACCAATAGACCCTTGTAGATAGTTACGCTAGACATCGATGTATTGAATCGCGACGCTATTTGTGTGTTCCATCGTCGATACCAGGATCTGACGGTAAGAATTAGCTGTGAGTTTTGTGTCGGAGACAAGAAACTTGACAGCCAAATTGTACATCCATCTGGTATGGGGCAGTGTTAGACCCTCGGAGATAAGTCGGCTAGTGACCAATGTATTGTATCGGGACGTAATTTTTGTGTTGCATCGTCAATAGGATGGTGGGAATGTCGCAATTAACTGTCAAAGTTGCGTCGGATTCCCGTAACTTTACTCGCAGGAGAACGATCATTTGGTGACCCAGGCATGCTTGGAGATAAATCTGCTGGAAGACGATGATCTGAAAACCATCGCAGTATGTGTGTTCCATCGTAATTGAGATTATGGGAGGAATAAAATTAACTGCCTGTTTTACGTCGGATTTGTAAACTAGACTGACAAAACGCGACCATCCGGTGACCGAGGCACCAATAGACTCTTGCAGATAGTTACGCTGGACATCGATGTATAGAATCGCGACGGTATTTGAGTGTTCCATCGTCAATACCAGGTTCTGACGGTAAGAATTAACTGTGAGTTATGACAGGGAGAAAACAAACTTGACTGCCAAACATTACGTCCTTCTGGTATGAGGCTGCGAAAGACCCGCGGAGATAAGTCGGCTAGTGACCAATGTATTGAATCGCGTCGCAATTTCTGTGTTGCATCGTCATTAGCAAGGTGGGAATGTCGCAATTAACTGTCAAATTTGCGTCTGATTCCCGAAACTTTACTCGTAGGACTACGATCATGTGGTGACCCAGGCAGTAATAGATGCTTGGAGATAAATCTGCTGAAAGACAATGTTCTGAAAACCATCGCAGTATGTGTGTTCCGTCGTCATTGAGAGGATGAGAGAACATAAATTAACTGTCTGTTTTGCGTCGGATTTGAAAACTAGATGACAAAACGCGACCATCCGGTGACCGAGGCACAAATAGACCCTTGTAGATAGTTACGCTGGACATCGATGTATTGAATCGCGACGCTATTTGTGTGTTCCATCGTCAAAACCAGGATCTGACGGTAAGAATTAACTGTGAGTTATGAGAGGGAGAAAACAAACTTGACTGCCAAATAGTGCGTCCATCTGGTATGAGGCAGCGATAGACCCTCGTAGATAAGTCGGCTAGTGACCAAAGTATTGAATCGCGACGCAATTTCTGTGTTGCATTGTCATTAGGATGGTGGGAATGTCGCAGTTAAATGTCAAATTTGCGTCGGATTCCCGAAATTTTACTCGGAGGAGAACGATCATGTGGTGACCCAGGCATGCTTGGAGATAAATCTGCTGGAAGACGATGTGCTGAAAACCATCGCAGAATGTGTGTTCCATCGAAATTGAATGGGAGGAATAAAATTGTCAGTTTTGCGTCGGATTTGAAAACTATACTAACTAAGCGCGACCATCCGGTGACCGAGGCACAAATAGACCCTTCTAGATAGTTACGCAGGACATCGATGTATAGAATCGCGACGCTATTTGTGTGTTCCATCGTCAATACCAGGATTTTACGGTAAGTATTAACTGTGAGTTATGAGAGGGAGAAGGGATATTTGACTGCCATATTGTACATCCATGTGGTATGAGGCAGCGTTAGACGATCGGAGATAAGTCGGCTAGTGACCAATGTATTGAATCGCGACGCGATTTCTGTGTTGCATCGGCATTAGGAAGGTGGGAATGTCGCAATTAACTGTCAAATTTGCGGCGGATTCCCGAAACTTTACTCGTAGGACAACGATCATGTGGTGACCCAGGCAGTAATAGATGCTTGGAGATAAATCTGCTGGAAGACGATGTTCTGAAAACCATCGCAGTATGTGTGTTCCATCGTCATTGAGAGGATAAGAGAACATAAATTAACTGTCAGTTTTGCGTCGGATTTTAAAACTAGATGACAAAACGCGACCATCCGGTGACCGAGGCACCAATAGACCCTTGTAGATAGTTACGCTAGACATCGATGTATTGAATCGCGACGCTATTTGTGTGTTCCATCGTCGATACCAGGATCTGACGTTAAGAATTAGCTGTGAGTTTTGAGTCGGAGACAAGAAACTTGACAGCCAAATTGTACATCCATCTGGTATGAGGCAGTGTTAGTTAGACCCTCGGAAATAAGTCGGCTAGTGACCAATGTATTGAATCGGGACGTAATTTCTGTGTTGCGTCGTCAATTGGATGGTGGGAATGTCGCAATTAACTGTCAAAGTTGCGTCGGATTCCCGTAACTTTACTCGCAGGAGAACGATCATGTGGTGACCCAGGCATGCTTGGAGATAAATCTGCTGGAAGACGATGTTCTGAAAACCATCGCAGTATATGTGTTCCATCGTCATTGAGAGGATGAGAGAACATAAATTAACTGTAAGTTTTGCGTCGGATTTGAAAACTAGATGACAAAACGCGACCATCCGGTGACCGAGGCACCAATAGACCCTTGTAGATAGTTACGCTGGACATCGATCTATTGAATCGCGACGCTATTTGTGTGTTCCATCGTCAATACCAGGATCTGACGGTAAGATTTAACTGTGAGTTATGAGAGGGAGAAAACAAACTTGACTGCCAAATAGTACGTCCATCTGGTGTGAGGCAGCGATAGACCCTCGGAGATAGGTCGGCTAGTGACCAATGTATTGAATCGCGACACAATTCCTGTGTTGCAACGTCGTTAGGGTGTTGGGAATGTCGCAATTAACTGTCAAATGTGCGTCGGATTTGAAAACTAGACTGACAAAGAGAGAATATCCGGTGACCGAGGCACCAACAGACCCTTGTAGGTAGTTACGCTGGACATCGATGTATTGAATCGCGACGCTATTTGTGTGTTCCATCGTCGATACCAGGATCTTACGGTAAGAATTAGCTGTGAGTTTTGAGTCGGAGACAAGAAACTTAACAGCCAAATTGTACATCCATCTGGTATGAGGCAGCGTTAGACCCTCGGAGATAAGTCGGCTAGTGACCAATGTATTGAATCGCGACACAATTTCTGTGTTGCAACGTCGTTAGGATGGTGGGAATGTCGCAATTAACTGTCAAATGTGCGTCGGATTTGAAAACTAGACTGACAAAGAGCGAACATCCAGTGACCGAGGCACCAATAGACCTTTGTAGATAGTTGCGCTAGACATCGATGTATTGAATCGCGACGCTATTTGTGTGTTCCATCGTCGATACCAGGATCTGACTGTAAGAATTAGCTGCGCGTTTTGAGTCGGAGACAAGAACCTTGACAGTCAAATTGTACATCCATCTGGTATGAGACAGCGTTAGACCCTCGGAGATAAGTTGGCTAGTGACCAATGTATTGAATCGCGACGCAAATTCTGTGTTGCATCGTCATTAGGATGGTGGGAATGTCTCAATTAACTGTCAAATTTGCGTCGGATTCCCGAAACTTTCCCCGCAGGAGAACGATCATGTGGTGACCCAGGCATGCTTGGAGATAAATCTGCTGGAAGACGATGTTCTGAAAACCATCGCAGAATGTGTGTTCCATCGAAATTGAGAGTATGGGAGGAATAAAATTGTCAGTTTTGCGTCGGATTTGAAAACTATACTAACTAAGCGCGACCATCCGGTGACCGAGGCACAAATAGACCCTTCTAGATAGATACGCTGGACATCGATGTATAGAATCGCGACGCTATTTGTGTGTTCCATCGTCAATACCAGGATTTGACGGTAAGAATTAACTGTGAGTTATGGCAGGGAGAAAACAAACTTGACTGCCAAACATTACGTCCATCTGGAATGAGGCAGCGATAGACCCGCGGAGATAAGTCGGCTAGTGACCAATGTATTGAATCGCGACGCAATTTCTGTGTTGCATCGTCATTAGGATGGTGGGAATGTCGCAATTAACTGTCAAATTTGCGTCGGATTCCCGAAACTTTACTCGTAGGACTACGATCATGTGGTGACCCAGGCAGTAATAGTTGCTTGGAGATAAATCTGCTGGAAGACGATGTTCTGAAAACCATCGCAGTATGTGTGTTCCGTCGTCATTGAGAGGATAAGAGAACATAAATTAACTGTCAGTTTTGCGTCGGATTTGAAAACTAGATGACAAAACTCGACCATCCGGTGACCAAGGCACCAATAGACCCTTCTAGATAGTTACGCTGGACATCGATCTATTGAATCGCGACGCTATTTGTGTGTTCCATCGTCAAACCAGGATCTGACGGTAAGAATTAACTGTGAGTTATGAGTGGGAGAAAACAAACTTGACTGCCAAATAGTACGTCCATCTGGTATGAGGCAGCGATAGAACCTCGGAGATAAGTCGGCTAGTGACCAATGTATTGAATCGCGACGCAATTTCTGTGTTGCAACGTCGTTAGGATGGTGTGAATGTCCCAATTAACAGTCAAATTTGCGTCGCATTTGAAAACTAGACTGACAAAGAGCGAACATCCGGTGACCGAGGCACAAATTGACCCTTCTAGATAGATACGCTGGACATCGATGTATAGAATCGCGACGCTATTTGTGGGTTTCATAGTCAATACCTGGATTTGACGGTAAGTATTAACTGTGAGTTATGAGAGGGAGAAGGGAAACTTGACTGCCAAATTGTACATCCATCTGGTATGAGGCAGCGTTAGACCCCCGGAGATAAGTCGGATAGTGAAAAAATGTTTTGAATCGCGACGCAATTCCTGTGTTGCATCGTCATTAGCATGGTGGGAATGTCGCAATTAACTGTCAAATTTGCGTCGGATTCCCGAAACTTTACTCGTAGGTCTACGATCATGTGGTGACCCAGGCAGTAATAGATGCTTGGAGATAAATCTGCTGGAAGACAATGTTCTGAAAACCATCGCAGTATGTGTGTTCCGTCGTCATTGAGAGGATGAGAGAACATAAATTAACTGTCTGTTTTGCGTCGGATTTGAAAACTAGATGACAAAAGGCTACCATCCGGTGACCGAGGCACAAATAGACCCTTGTAGATAGTTACGTTGGACATCGATGTATTGAATCGCGACGCTATTTGTGTGTTCCATCGTCAAAACCAGGATCTGACGGTAAGAATTAACTGTGAGTTATGAGAGGGAGAAAACAAACTTGACTGCCAAATAGTGCGTCCAACTGGTATGAGGCAGCGATAGACCCTCGTAGATAAGTCGGCTAGTGACCAAAGTATTGAATCGCGACGCAATTTCTGTGTTGCATTGTCATTAGGATGGTGGGAATGTCGCAGTTAAATGTCAAATTTGCGTCGGATTCCCGAAATTTTACTCGGAGGAGAACGATCATGTGGTGACCCAGGCATGCTTGGAGATAAATCTGCTGGAAGACGATGTGCTGAAAACCATCGCAGAATGTGTGTTCCATCGAAATTGAATGGGAGGAATAAAATTGTCAGTTTTGCGTCGGATTTGAAAACTATACTAACTAAGCGCGACCATCCGGTGACCGAGGCACAAATAGACCCTTCTAGATAGTTACGCAGGACATCGATGTATAGAATCGCGACGCTATTTGTGTGTTCCAGCGTCAATACCAGGATTTTACGGTAAGTATTAACTGTGAGTTATGAGAGGGAGAAGGGATATTTGACTGCCATATTGTACATCCATGTGGTATGAGGCAGCGTTAGACGATCGGAGATAAGTCGGCTAGTGACCAATGTATTGAATCGCGACGCGATTTCTGTGTTGCATCGGCATTAGGAAGGTGGGAATGTCGCAATTAACTGTCAAATTTGTGGCGGATTCCCGAAACTTTACTCGTAGGACAACGATCATGTGGTGACCCAGGCAGTAATAGATGCTTGGAGATAAATCTGCTGGAAGACGATGTTCTGAAAACCATCGCAGTATGTGTGTTCCATCGTCATTGAGAGGATAAGAGAACATAAATTAACTGTCAGTTTTGCGTCGGATTTTAAAACTAGATGACAAAACGCGACCATCCGGTGACCGAGGCACCAATAGAGCCTTGTAGATAGTTACGCTAGACATCGATGTATTGAATCGCGACGCTATTTGTGTGTTCCATCGTCGATACCAGGATCTGACGTTAAGAATTAGCTGTGAGTTTTGAGTCGGACACAAGACACTTGACAGCCAAATTGTACATCCATCTGGTATGAGGCAGTGTTAGTTAGACCCTCGGAAATAAGTCGGCTAGTGACCAATGTATTGAATCGGGACGTAATTTCTGTGTTGCGTCGTCAATTGGATGGTGGGAATGTCGCAATTAACTGTCAAAGTTGCGTCGGATTCCCGTAACTTTACTCGCAGGAGAACGATCATGTGGTGACCCAGGCATGCTTGGAGATAAATCTGCTGGAAGACGAAGTTCTGAAAAACATCGCAGTATGTGTGTTCCATCGCAATTGAGAGTATGGGAGGAATAAAATTAACTGCCTATCTTGCGTCGGATTTGTAAACTAGACACATAACGCGACCATCCGGTGACCGAGGCACCAATAGCCCCTTGTAGATAGTTACGCTGGACATCGATGTATAGAATCGCGACGGTATTTGAGTGTTCCATCGTCAATACCAGGTTCTGACGGTAAGAATTAACTGTGAGTTATGACAGGGAGAAAACAAACTTGACTGCCAACATTACGTCCATCTGGTATGAGGCAGCGATATACCCGCGGAGATAAGTCGGCTAGTGACCAATGTATTGAATCGCGACGATATTTCTGTGTTGCATCGTCATTAGCATGGTGGGAATGTCGCAATTAACTGTCAAATTTGCGTCGGATTCCCGAAACTTTACTCGTAGGACAAGGATCATGTGGTGCCCCAGGCAGTAATAGTTGCTTGGAGATAAATCTGCTGGAAGACGATGTTCTGAAAACCATCGCAGTATATGTGTTCCATCGTCATTGAGAGGATGAGAGAACATAAATTAACTGTAAGTTTTGCGTCGGATTTGAAAACTAGATGACTAAACGCGACCATCCGGTGACCGAGGCACCAATAGACCCTTGTAGATAGTTACGCTGGACGTCGATCTATTGAATCGCGACGCTATTTGTGTGTTCCATCGTCAATACCAGGATCTGACGGTAAGATTTAACTGTGAGTTATGAGAGGGAGAAAACAAACTTGACTGCCAAATAGTACGTCCATCTGGTGTGAGGCAGCGATAGACCCTCGGAGATAGGTCGGCTAGTGACCAATGTATTGAATCGCGACACAATTTCTGTGTTGCAACGTCGTTAGGGTGTTGGGAATGTCGCAATTAACTGTCAAATGTGCGTCGGATTTGAAAACTAGACTGACAAAGAGAGAATATCCGGTGACCGAGGCACCAACAGACCCTTGTAGGTAGTTACGCTGGACATCGATGTATTGAATCGCGACGCTATTTGTGTGTTCCATCGTCGATACCAGGATCTTACGGTAAGAATTAGCTGTGAGTTTTGAGTCGGAGACAAGAAACTTAACAGCCAAATTGTACATCCATCTGGTATGAGGCAGCGTTAGACCCTCGGAGATAAGTCGGCTAGTGACCAATGTATTGAATCGCGACACAATTTCTGTGTTGCAACGTCGTTAGGATGGTGGGAATGTCGCAATTAACTGTCAAATGTGCGTCGGATTTGAAAACTAGACTGACAAAGAGCGAACATCCAGTGACCGAGGCACCAATAGACCTTTGTAGATAGTTACGCTAGACATCGATGTATTGAATCGCGACGCTATTTGTGTGTTCCATCGTCGATACCAGGATCTGACTGTAAGAATTAGCTGCGCGTTTTGAGTCGGAGACAAGAACCTTGACAGTCAAATTGTACATCCATCTGGTATGAGACAGCGTTAGACCCTCGGAGATAAGTTGGCTAGTGACCAATGTATTGAATCGCGACGCAAATTCTGTGTTGCATCGTCATTAGGATGGTGGGAATGTCTCAATTAACTGTCAAATTTGCGTCGGATTCCCGAAACTTTCCCCGCAGGAGAACGATCATGTGGTGACCCAGGCATGCTTGGAGATAAATCTGCTGGAAGACGATGTTCTGAAAACCATCGCAGAATGTGTGTTCCATCGAAATTGAGAGTATGGGAGGAATAAAATTGTCAGTTTTGCGTCGGATTTGAAAACTATACTAACTAAGCGCGACCATCCGGTGACCGAGGCACAAATAGACCCTTCTAGATAGATACGCTGGACATCGATGTATAGAATCGCGACGCTATTTGTGTGTTCCATCGTCAATACCAGGATTTGACGGTAAGAATTAACTGTGAGTTATGGCAGGGAGAAAACAAACTTGACTGCCAAACATTACGTCCATCTGGAATGAGGCAGCGATAGACCCGCGGAGATAAGTCGGCTAGTGACCAATGTATTGAATCGCGACGCAATTTCTGTGTTGCATCGTCATTAGGATGGTGGGAATGTCGCAATTAACTGTCAAATTTGCGTCGGATTCCCGAAACTTTACTCGTAGGACTACGATCATGTGGTGACCCAGGCAGTAATAGTTGCTTGGAGATAAATCTGCTGGAAGACGATGTTCTGAAAACCATCGCAGTATGTGTGTTCCATCGTCATTGAGAGGATAAGAGAACATAAATTAACTGTCAGTTTTGCGTCGGATTTGAAAACTAGATGACAAAACTCGACCATCCGGTGACCAAGGCACCAATAGACCCTTCTAGATAGTTACGCTGGACATCGATCTATTGAATCGCGACGCTATTTGTGTGTTCCATCGTCAAACCAGGATCTGACGGTAAGAATTAACTGTGAGTTATGAGTGGGAGAAAACAAACTTGACTGCCAAATAGTACGTCCATCTGGTATGAGGCAGCGATAGACCCTCGTAGATAAGTCGGCTAGTGACCAAAGTATTGAATCGCGACGCAATTTCTGTGTTGCATTGTCATTAGGATGGTGGGAATGTCGCAGTTAAATGTCAAATTTGCGTCGGATTCCCGAAATTTTACTCGGAGGAGAACGATCATGTGGTGACCCAGGCATGCTTGGAGATAAATCTGCTGGAAGACGATGTGCTGAAAACCATCGCAGAATGTGTGTTCCATCGAAATTGAATGGGAGGAATAAAATTGTCAGTTTTGCGTCGGATTTGAAAACTATACTAACTAAGCGCGACCATCCGGTGACCGAGGCACAAATAGACCCTTCTAGATAGTTACGCAGGACATCGATGTATAGAATCGCGACGCTATTTGTGTGTTCCATCGTCAATACCAGGATTTTACGGTAAGTATTAACTGTGAGTTATGAGAGGGAGAAGGGATATTTGACTGCCATATTGTACATCCATGTGGTATGAGGCAGCGTTAGACGATCGGAGATAAGTCGGCTAGTGACCAATGTATTGAATCGCGACGCGATTTCTGTGTTGCATCGGCATTAGGAAGGTGGGAATGTCGCAATTAACTGTCAAATTTGCGGCGGATTCCCGAAACTTTACTCGTAGGACAACGATCATGTGGTGACCCAGGCAGTAATAGATGCTTGGAGATAAATCTGCTGGAAGACGATGTTCTGAAAACCATCGCAGTATGTGTGTTCCATCGTAATTGAGAGGATAAGAGAACATAAATTAACTGTCAGTTTTGCGTCGGATTTTAAAACTAGATGACAAAACGCGACCATCCGGTGACCGAGGCACCAATAGACCCTTGTAGATAGTTACGCTAGACATCGATGTATTGAATCGCGACGCTATTTGTGTGTTCCATCGTCGATACCAGGGTCTGACGTTAAGAATTAGCTGTGAGTTTTGAGTCGGAGACAAGAAACTTGACAGCCAAATTGTACATCCATCTGGTATGAGGCAGTGTTAGTTAGACCCTCGGAAATAAGTCGGCTAGTGACCAATGTATTGAATCGGGACGTAATTTCTGTGTTGCGTCGTCAATTGGATGGTGGGAATGTCGCAATTAACTGTCAAAGTTGCGTCGGATTCCCGTAACTTTACTCGCAGGAGAACGATCATGTGGTGACCCAGGCATGCTTGGAGATAAATCTGCTGGAAGACGAAGTTCTGAAAAACATCGCAGTATGTGTGTTCCATCGCAATTGAGAGTATGGGAGGAATAAAATTAACTGCCTATCTTGCGTCGGATTTGTAAACTAGACTGACATAACGCGACCATCCGGTGACCGAGGCACCAATAGCCCCTTTTAGATAGTTACGCTGGACATCGATGTATAGAATCGCGACGGTATTTGAGTGTTCCATCGTCAATACCAGGTTCTGACGGTAAGAATTAACTGTGAGTTATGACAGGGAGAAAACAAACTTGACTGCCAACATTACGTCCATCTGGTATGAGGCAGCGATATACCCGCGGAGATAAGTCGGCTAGTGACCAATGTATTGAATCGCGACGCAATTTCTGTGTTGCATCGTCATTAGCATGGTGGGAATGTCGCAATTAACTGTCAAATTTGCGTCGGATTCCCGAAACTTTACTCGTAGGACAAGGATCATGTGGTGCCCCAGGCAGTAATAGTTGCTTGGAGATAAATCTGCTGGAAGACGATGTTCTGAAAACCATCGCAGTATATGTGTTCCATCGTCATTGAGAGGATGAGAGAACATAAATTAACTGTAAGTTTTGCGTCGGATTTGAAAACTAGATGACAAAACGCGACCATCCGGTGACCGAGGCACCAATAGACCCTTGTAGATAGTTACGCTGGACATCGATCTATTGAATCGCGACGCTATTTGTGTGTTCCATCGTCAATACCAGGATCTGACGGTAAGATTTAACTGTGAGTTATGAGAGGGAGAAAACAAACTTGACTGCCAAATAGTACGTCCATCTGGTGTGAGGCAGCGATAGACCCTCGGAGATAGGTCGGCTAGTGACCAATGTATTGAATCGCGACACAATTTCTGTGTTGCAACGTCGTTAGGGTGTTGGGAATGTCGCAATTAACTGTCAAATGTGCGTCGGATTTGAAAACTAGACTGACAAAGAGAGAATATCCGGTGACCGAGGCACCAACAGACCCTTGTAGGTAGTTACGCTGGACATCGATGTATTGAATCGCGACGCTATTTGTGTGTTCCATCGTCGATACCAGGATCTTACGGTAAGAATTAGCTGTGAGTTTTGAGTCGGAGACAAGAAACTTGACAGTCAAATTGTACATCCATCTGGTATGAGACAGCGTTAGACCCTCGGAGATAAGTTGGCTAGTGACCAATGTATTGAATCGCGACGCAAATTCTGTGTTGCATCGTCATTAGGATGGTGGGAATGTCTCAATTAACTGTCAAATTTGCGTCGGATTCCCGAAACTTTCCCCGCAGGAGAACGATCATGTGGTGACCCAGGCATGCTTGGAGATAAATCTGCTGGAAGACGATGTTCTGAAAACCATCGCAGAATGTGTGTTCCATCGAAATTGAGAGTATGGGAGGAATAAAATTGTCAGTTTTGCGTCGGATTTGAAAACTATACTAACTAAGCGCGACCATCCGGTGACCGAGGCACAAATAGACCCTTCTAGATAGATACGCTGGACATCGATGTATAGAATCGCGACGCTATTTGTGTGTTCCATCGTCAATACCAGGATTTGACGGTAAGAATTAACTGTGAGTTATGGCAGGGAGAAAACAAACTTGACTGCCAAACATTACGTCCATCTGGAATGAGGCAGCGATAGACCCGCGGAGATAAGTCGGCTAGTGACCAATGTATTGAATCGCGACGCAATTTCTGTGTTGCATCGTCATTAGGATGGTGGGAATGTCGCAATTAACTGTCAAATTTGCGTCGGATTCCCGAAACTTTACTCGTAGGACTACGATCATGTGGTGACCCAGGCAGTAATAGTTGCTTGGAGATAAATCTGCTGGAAGACGATGTTCTGAAAACCATCGCAGTATGTGTGTTCCATCGTCATTGAGAGGATAAGAGAACATAAATTAACTGTCAGTTTTGCGTCGGATTTGAAAACTAGATGACAAAACTCGACCATCCGGTGACCAAGGCACCAATAGACCCTTCTAGATAGTTACGCTGGACATCGATCTATTGAATCGCGACGCTATTTGTGTGTTTCATCGTCAAACCAGGATCTGACGGTAAGAATTAACTGTGAGTTATGAGTGGGAGAAAACAAACTTGACTGCCAAATAGTACGTCCATCTGGTATGAGGCAGCGATAGACCCTCGTAGATAAGTCGTCTAGTGACCAAAGTATTGAATCGCGACGCAATTTCTGTGTTGCATTGTCATTAGGATGGTGGGAATGTCGCAGTTAAATGTCAAATTTGCGTCGGATTCCCGAAATTTTACTCGGAGGAGAACGATCATGTGGTGACCCAGGCATGCTTGGAGATAAATCTGCTGGAAGACGATGTGCTGAAAACCATCGCAGAATGTGTGTTCCATCGAAATTGAATGGGAGGAATAAAATTGTCAGTTTTCCGTCGGATTTGAAAACTATACTAACTAAGCGCGACCATCCGGTGACCGAGGCACAAATAGACCCTTCTAGATAGTTACGCAGGACATCGATGTATAGAATCGCGACGCTATTTGTGTGTTCCATCGTCAATACCAGGATTTTACGGTAAGTATTAACTGTGAGTTATGAGAGGGAGAAGGGATATTTGACTGCCATATTGTACATCCATGTGGTATGAGGCAGCGTTAGACGATCGGAGATAAGTCGGCTAGTGACCAATGTATTGAATCGCGACGCGATTTCTGTGTTGCATCGGCATTAGGAAGGTGGGAATGTCGCAATTAACTGTCAAATTTGCGGCGGATTCCCGAAACTTTACTCGTAGGACAACGATCATGTGGTGACCCAGGCAGTAATAGATGCTTGGAGATAAATCTGCTGGAAGACGATGTTCTGAAAACCATCGCAGTATGTGTGTTCCATCGTCATTGAGAGGATGAGAGAACATAAATTAACTGTAAGTTTTGCGTCGGATTTGAAAACTAGATGACAAAACGCGACCATCCGGTGACCGAGGCACCAATAGACCCTTGTAGATAGTTACGCTGGACATCGATCTATTGAATCGCGACGCTATTTGTGTGTTCCATCGTCAATACCAGGATCTGACGGTAAGATTTAACTGTGAGTTATGAGAGGGAGAAAACAAACTTGACTGCCAAATAGTACGTCCATCTGGTGTGAGGCAGCGATAGACCCTCGGAGATAGGTCGGCTAGTGACCAATGTATTGAATCGCGACACAATTTCTGTGTTGCAACGTCGTTAGGGTGTTGGGAATGTCGCAATTAACTGTCAAATGTGCGTCGGATTTGAAAACTAGACTGACAAAGAGAGAATATCCGGTGACCGAGGCACCAACAGACCCTTGTAGGTAGTTACGCTGGACATCGATGTATTGAATCGCGACGCTATTTGTGTGTTCCATCGTCGATACCAGGATCTTACGGTAAGAATTAGCTGTGAGTTTTGAGTCGGAGACAAGAAACTTAACAGCCAAATTGTACATCCATCTGGTATGAGGCAGCGTTAGACCCTCGGAGATAAGTCGGCTAGTGACCAATGTATTGAATCGCGACACAATTTCTGTGTTGCAACGTTGTTAGGATGGTGGGAATGTCGCAATTAACTGTCAAATGTGCGTCGGATTTGAAAACTAGACTGACAAAGAGCGAACATCCAGTGACCGAGGCACCAATAGACCTTTGTAGATAGTTACGCTAGACATCGATGTATTGAATCGCGACGCTATTTGTGTGTTCCATCGTCGATACCAGGATCTGACGTTAAGAATTAGCTGTGAGTTTTGAGTCGGACACAAGACACTTGACAGCCAAATTGTACATCCATCTGGTATGAGGCAGTGTTAGTTAGACCCTCGGAAATAAGTCGGCTAGTGACCAATGTATTGAATCGGGACGTAATTTCTGTGTTGCGTCGTCAATTGGATGGTGGGAATGTCGCAATTAACTGTCAAAGTTGCGTCGGATTCCCGTAACTTTACTCGCAGGAGAACGATCATGTGGTGACCCAGGCATGCTTGGAGATAAATCTGCTGGAAGACGAAGTTCTGAAAAACATCGCAGTATGTGTGTTCCATCGCAATTGAGAGTATGGGAGGAATAAAATTAACTGCCTATCTTGCGTCGGATTTGTAAACTAGACACATAACGCGACCATCCGGTGACCGAGGCACCAATAGCCCCTTGTAGATAGTTACGCTGGACATCGATGTATAGAATCGCGACGGTATTTGAGTGTTCCATCGTCAATACCAGGTTCTGACGGTAAGAATTAACTGTGAGTTATGACAGGGAGAAAACAAACTTGACTGCCAACATTACGTCCATCTGGTATGAGGCAGCGATATACCCGCGGAGATAAGTCGGCTAGTGACCAATGTATTGAATCGCGACGCAATTTCTGTGTTGCATCGTCATTAGCATGGTGGGAATGTCGCAATTAACTGTCAAATTTGCGTCGGATTCCCGAAACTTTACTCGTAGGACAAGGATCATGTGGTGCCCCAGGCAGTAATAGTTGCTTGGAGATAAATCTGCTGGAAGACGATGTTCTGAAAACCATCGCAGTATATGTGTTCCATCGTCATTGAGAGGATGAGAGAACATAAATTAACTGTAAGTTTTGCGTCGGATTTGAAAACTAGATGACAAAACGCGACCATCCGGTGACCGAGGCACCAATAGACCCTTGTAGATAGTTACGCTGGACATCGATCTATTGAATCGCGACGCTATTTGTGTGTTCCATCGTCAATACCAGGATCTGACGGTAAGATTTAACTGTGAGTTATGAGAGGGAGAAAACAAACTTGACTGCCAAATAGTACGTCCATCTGGTGTGAGGCAGCGATAGACCCTCGGAGATAGGTCGGCTAGTGACCAATGTATTGAATCGCGACACAATTTCTGTGTTGCAACGTCGTTAGGGTGTTGGGAATGTCGCAATTAACTGTCAAATGTGCGTCGGATTTGAAAACTAGACTGACAAAGAGAGAATATCCGGTGACCGAGGCACCAACAGACCCTTGTAGGTAGTTACGCTGGACATCGATGTATTGAATCGCGACGCTATTTGTGTGTTCCATCGTCGATACCAGGATCTTACGGTAAGAATTAGCTGTGAGTTTTGAGTCGGAGACAAGAAACTTAACAGCCAAATTGTACATCCATCTGGTATGAGGCAGCGTTAGACCCTCGGAGATAAGTCGGCTAGTGACCAATGTATTGAATCGCGACACAATTTCTGTGTTGCAACGTCGTTAGGATGGTGGGAATGTCGCAATTAACTGTCAAATGTGCGTCGGATTTGAAAACTAGACTGACAAAGAGCGAACATCCAGTGACCGAGGCACCAATAGACCTTTGTAGATAGTTACGCTAGACATCGATGTATTGAATCGCGACGCTATTTGTGTGTTCCATCGTCGATACCAGGATCTGACTGTAAGAATTAGCTGCGCGTTTTGAGTCGGAGACAAGAACCTTGACAGTCAAATTGTACATCCATCTGGTATGAGACAGCGTTAGACCCTCGGAGATAAGTTGGCTAGTGACCAATGTATTGAATCGCGACGCAAATTCTGTGTTGCATCGTCATTAGGATGGTGGGAATGTCTCAATTAACTGTCAAATTTGCGTCGGATTCCCGAAACTTTCCCCGCAGGAGAACGATCATGTGGTGACCCAGGCATGCTTGGAGATAAATCTGCTGGAAGACGATGTTCTGAAAACCATCGCAGAATGTGTGTTCCATCGAAATTGAGAGTATGGGAGGAATAAAATTGTCAGTTTTGCGTCGGATTTGAAAACTATACTAACTAAGCGCGACCATCCGGTGACCGAGGCACAAATAGACCCTTCTAGATAGATACGCTGGACATCGATGTATAGAATCGCGACGCTATTTGTGTGTTCCATCGTCAATACCAGGATTTGACGGTAAGAATTAACTGTGAGTTATGGCAGGGAGAAAACAAACTTGACTGCCAAACATTACGTCCATCTGGAATGAGGCAGCGATAGACCCGCGGAGATAAGTCGGCTAGTGACCAATGTATTGAATCGCGACGCAATTTCTGTGTTGCATCGTCATTAGGATGGTGGGAATGTCGCAATTAACTGTCAAATTTGCGTCGGATTCCCGAAACTTTACTCGTAGGACTACGATCATGTGGTGACCCAGGCAGTAATAGTTGCTTGGAGATAAATCTGCTGGAAGACGATGTTCTGAAAACCATCGCAGTATGTGTGTTCCATCGTCATTGAGAGGATAAGAGAACATAAATTAACTGTCAGTTTTGCGTCGGATTTGAAAACTAGATGACAAAACTCGACCATCCGGTGACCAAGGCACCAATAGACCCTTCTAGATAGTTACGCTGGACATCGATCTATTGAATCGCGACGCTATTTGTGTGTTCCATCGTCAAACCAGGATCTGACGGTAAGAATTAACTGTGAGTTATGAGTGGGAGAAAACAAACTTGACTGCCAAATAGTACGTCCATCTGGTATGAGGCAGCGATAGACCCTCGTAGATAAGTCGGCTAGTGACCAAAGTATTGAATCGCGACGCAATTTCTGTGTTGCATTGTCATTAGGATGGTGGGAATGTCGCAGTTAAATGTCAAATTTGCGTCGGATTCCCGAAATTTTACTCGGAGGAGAACGATCATGTGGTGACCCAGGCATGCTTGGAGATAAATCTGCTGGAAGACGATGTGCTGAAAACCATCGCAGAATGTGTGTTCCATCGAAATTGAATGGGAGGAATAAAATTGTCAGTTTTGCGTCGGATTTGAAAACTATACTAACTAAGCGCGACCATCCGGTGACCGAGGCACAAATAGACCCTTCTAGATAGTTACGCAGGACATCGATGTATAGAATCGCGACGCTATTTGTGTGTTCCATCGTCAATACCAGGATTTTACGGTAAGTATTAACTGTGAGTTATGAGAGGGAGAAGGGATATTTGACTGCCATATTGTACATCCATGTGGTATGAGGCAGCGTTAGACGATCGGAGATAAGTCGGCTAGTGACCAATGTATTGAATCGCGACGCGATTTCTGTGTTGCATCGGCATTAGGAAGGTGGGAATGTCGCAATTAACTGTCAAATTTGCGGCGGATTCCCGAAACTTTACTCGTAGGACAACGATCATGTGGTGACCCAGGCAGTAATAGATGCTTGGAGATAAATCTGCTGGAAGACGATGTTCTGAAAACCATCGCAGTATGTGTGTTCCATCGTAATTGAGAGGATAAGAGAACATAAATTAACTGTCAGTTTTGCGTCGGATTTTAAAACTAGATGACAAAACGCGACCATCCGGTGACCGAGGCACCAATAGACCCTTGTAGATAGTTACGCTAGACATCGATGTATTGAATCGCGACGCTATTTGTGTGTTCCATCGTCGATACCAGGATCTGACGTTAAGAATTAGCTGTGAGTTTTGAGTCGGAGACAAGAAACTTGACAGCCAAATTGTACATCCATCTGGTATGAGGCAGTGTTAGTTAGACCCTCGGAAATAAGTCGGCTAGTGACCAATGTATTGAATCGGGACGTAATTTCTGTGTTGCGTCGTCAATTGGATGGTGGGAATGTCGCAATTAACTGTCAAAGTTGCGTCGGATTCCCGTAACTTTACTCGCAGGAGAACGATCATGTGGTGACCCAGGCATGCTTGGAGATAAATCTGCTGGAAGACGAAGTTCTGAAAAACATCGCAGTATGTGTGTTCCATCGCAATTGAGAGTATGGGAGGAATAAAATTAACTGCCTATCTTGCGTCGGATTTGTAAACTAGACTGACATAACGCGACCATCCGGTGACCGAGGCACCAATAGCCCCTTTTAGATAGTTACGCTGGACATCGATGTATAGAATCGCGACGGTATTTGAGTGTTCCATCGTCAATACCAGGTTCTGACGGTAAGAATTAACTGTGAGTTATGACAGGGAGAAAACAAACTTGACTGCCAACATTACGTCCATCTGGTATGAGGCAGCGATATACCCGCGGAGATAAGTCGGCTAGTGACCAATGTATTGAATCGCGACGCAATTTCTGTGTTGCATCGTCATTAGCATGGTGGGAATGTCGCAATTAACTGTCAAATTTGCGTCGGATTCCCGAAACTTTACTCGTAGGACAAGGATCATGTGGTGCCCCAGGCAGTAATAGTTGCTTGGAGATAAATCTGCTGGAAGACGATGTTCTGAAAACCATCGCAGTATATGTGTTCCATCGTCATTGAGAGGATGAGAGAACATAAATTAACTGTAAGTTTTGCGTCGGATTTGAAAACTAGATGACAAAACGCGACCATCCGGTGACCGAGGCACCAATAGACCCTTGTAGATAGTTACGCTGGACATCGATCTATTGAATCGCGACGCTATTTGTGTGTTCCATCGTCAATACCAGGATCTGACGGTAAGATTTAACTGTGAGTTATGAGAGGGAGAAAACAAACTTGACTGCCAAATAGTACGTCCATCTGGTGTGAGGCAGCGATAGACCCTCGGAGATAGGTCGGCTAGTGACCAATGTATTGAATCGCGACACAATTTCTGTGTTGCAACGTCGTTAGGGTGTTGGGAATGTCGCAATTAACTGTCACATGTGCGTCGGATTTGAAAACTAGACTGACAAAGAGAGAATATCCGGTGACCGAGGCACCAACAGACCCTTGTAGGTAGTTACGCTGGACATCGATGTATTGAATCGCGACGCTATTTGTGTGTTCCATCGTCGATACCAGGATCTTACGGTAAGAATTAGCTGTGAGTTTCGAGTCGGAGACAAGAAACTTGACAGTCAAATTGTACATCCATCTGGTATGAGACAGCGTTAGACCCTCGGAGATAAGTTGGCTAGTGACCAATGTATTGAATCGCGACGCAAATTCTGTGTTGCATCGTCATTAGGATGGTGGGAATGTCTCAATTAACTGTCAAATTTGCGTCGGATTCCCGAAACTTTCCCCGCAGGAGAACGATCATGTGGTGACCCAGGCATGCTTGGAGATAAATCTGCTGGAAGACGATGTTCTGAAAACCATCGCAGAATGTGTGTTCCATCGAAATTGAGAGTATGGGAGGAATAAAATTGTCAGTTTTGCGTCGGATTTGAAAACTATACTAACTAAGCGCGACCATCCGGTGACCGAGGCACAAATAGACCCTTCTAGATAGATACGCTGGACATCGATGTATAGAATCGCGACGCTATTTGTGTGTTCCATCGTCAATACCAGGATTTGACGGTAAGAATTAACTGTGAGTTATGGCAGGGAGAAAACAAACTTGACTGCCAAACATTACGTCCATCTGGAATGAGGCAGCGATAGACCCGCGGAGATAAGTCGGCTAGTGACCAATGTATTGAATCGCGACGCAATTTCTGTGTTGCATCGTCATTAGGATGGTGGGAATGTCGCAATTAACTGTCAAATTTGCGTCGGATTCCCGAAACTTTACTCGTAGGACTACGATCATGTGGTGACCCAGGCAGTAATAGTTGCTTGGAGATAAATCTGCTGGAAGACGATGTTCTGAAAACCATCGCAGTATGTGTGTTCCATCGTCATTGAGAGGATAAGAGAACATAAATTAACTGTCAGTTTTGCGTCGGATTTGAAAACTAGATGACAAAACTCGACCATCCGGTGACCAAGGCACCAATAGACCCTTCTAGATAGTTACGCTGGACATCGATCTATTGAATCGCGACGCTATTTGTGTGTTCCATCGTCAAACCAGGATCTGACGGTAAGAATTAACTGTGAGTTATGAGTGGGAGAAAACAAACTTGACTGCCAAATAGTACGTCCATCTGGTATGAGGCAGCGATAGACCCTCGTAGATAAGTCGGCTAGTGACCAAAGTATTGAATCGCGACGCAATTTCTGTGTTGCATTGTCATTAGGATGGTGGGAATGTCGCAGTTAAATGTCAAATTTGCGTCGGATTCCCGAAATTTTACTCGGAGGAGAACGATCATGTGGTGACCCAGGCATGCTTGGAGATAAATCTGCTGGAAGACGATGTGCTGAAAACCATCGCAGAATGTGTGTTCCATCGAAATTGAATGGGAGGAATAAAATTGTCAGTTTTCCGTCGGATTTGAAAACTATACTAACTAAGCGCGACCATCCGGTGACCGAGGCACAAATAGACCCTTCTAGATAGTTACGCAGGACATCGATGTATAGAATCGCGACGCTATTTGTGTGTTCCATCGTCAATACCAGGATTTTACGGTAAGTATTAACTGTGAGTTATGAGAGGGAGAAGGGATATTTGACTGCCATATTGTACATCCATGTGGTATGAGGCAGCGTTAGACGATCGGAGATAAGTCGGCTAGTGACCAATGTATTGAATCGCGACGCGATTTCTGTGTTGCATCGGCATTAGGAAGGTGGGAATGTCGCAATTAACTGTCAAATTTGCGGCGGATTCCCGAAACTTTACTCGTAGGACAACGATCATGTGGTGACCCAGGCAGTAATAGATGCTTGGAGATAAATCTGCTGGAAGACGATGTTCTGAAAACCATCGCAGTATGTGTGTTCCATCGTCATTGAGAGGATAAGAGAACATAAATTAACTGTCAGTTTTGCGTCGGATTTTAAAACTAGATGACAAAACGCGACCATCCGGTGACCGAGGCACCAATAGACCCTTGTAGATAGTTACGCTAGACATCGATGTATTGAATCGCGACGCTATTTGTGTGTCCCATCGTCGATACCAGGATCTGACGTTAAGAATTAGCTGTGAGTTTTGAGTCGGAGACAAGAAACTTGACAGCCAAATTGTACATCCATCTGGTATGAGGCAGTGTTAGTTAGACCCTCGGAAATAAGTCGGCTAGTGACCAATGTATTGAATCGGGACGTAATTTCTGTGTTGCGTCGTCAATTGGATGGTGGGAATGTCGCAATTAACTGTCAAAGTTGCGTCGGATTCCCGTAACTTTACTCGCAGGAGAACGATCATGTGGTGACCCAGGCATGCTTGGAGATAAATCTGCTGGAAGACGAAGTTCTGAAAAACATCGCAGTATGTGTGTTCCATCGCAATTGAGAGTATGGGAGGAATAAAATTAACTGCCTATCTTGCGTCGGATTTGTAAACTAGACTGACATAACGCGACCATCCGGTGACCGAGGCACCAATAGCCCCTTGTAGATAGTTACGCTGGACATCGATGTATAGAATCGCGACGGTATTTGAGTGTTCCATCGTCAATACCAGGTTCTGACGGTAAGAATTAACTGTGAGTTATGACAGGGAGAAAACAAACTTGACTGCCAACATTACGTCCATCTGGTATGAGGCAGCGATATACCCGCGGAGATAAGTCGGCTAGTGACCAATGTATTGAATCGCGACGCAATTTCTGTGTTGCATCGTCATTAGCATGGTGGGAATGTCGCAATTAACTGTCAAATTTGCGTCGGATTCCCGAAACTTTACTCGTAGGACAAGGATCATGTGGTGCCCCAGGCAGTAATAGTTGCTTGGAGATAAATCTGCTGGAAGACGATGTTCTGAAAACCATCGCAGTATATGTGTTCCATCGTCATTGAGAGGATGAGAGAACATAAATTAACTGTAAGTTTTGCGTCGGATTTGAAAACTAGATGACAAAACGCGACCATCCGGTGACCGAGGCACCAATAGACCCTTGTAGATAGTTACGCTGGACATCGATCTATTGAATCGCGACGCTATTTGTGTGTTCCATCGTCAATACCAGGATCTGACGGTAAGATTTAACTGTGAGTTATGAGAGGGAGAAAACAAACTTGACTGCCAAATAGTACGTCCATCTGGTGTGAGGCAGCGATAGACCCTCGGAGATAGGTCGGCTAGTGACCAATGTATTGAATCGCGACACAATTTCTGTGTTGCAACGTCGTTAGGGTGTTGGGAATGTCGCAATTAACTGTCAAATGTGCGTCGGATTTGAAAACTAGACTGACAAAGAGAGAATATCCGGTGACCGAGGCACCAACAGACCCTTGTAGGTAGTTACGCTGGACATCGATGTATTGAATCGCGACGCTATTTGTGTGTTCCATCGTCGATACCAGGATCTTACGGTAAGAATTAGCTGTGAGTTTTGAGTCGGAGACAAGAAACTTAACAGCTAAATTGTACATCCATCTGGTATGAGGCAGCGTTAGACCCTCGGAGATAAGTCGGCTAGTGACCAATGTATTGAATCGCGACACAATTTCTGTGTTGCAACGTCGTTAGGATGGTGGGAATGTCGCAATTAACTGTCAAATGTGCGTCGGATTTGAAAACTAGACTGACAAAGAGCGAACATCCAGTGACCGAGGCACCAATAGACCTTTGTAGATAGTTACGCTAGACATCGATGTATTGAATCGCGACGCTATTTGTGTGTTCCATCGTCGATACCAGGATCTGACTGTAAGAATTAGCTGCGCGTTTTGAGTCGGAGACAAGAACCTTGACAGTCAAATTGTACATCCATCTGGTATGAGACAGCGTTAGACCCTCGGAGATAAGTTGGCTAGTGACCAATGTATTGAATCGCGACGCAAATTCTGTGTTGCATCGTCATTAGGATGGTGGGAATGTCTCAATTAACTGTCAAATTTGCGTCGGATTCCCGAAACTTTCCCCGCAGGAGAACGATCATGTGGTGACCCAGGCATGCTTGGAGATAAATCTGCTGGAAGACGATGTTCTGAAAACCATCGCAGAATGTGTGTTCCATCGAAATTGAGAGTATGGGAGGAATAAAATTGTCAGTTTTGCGTCGGATTTGAAAACTATACTAACTAAGCGCGACCATCCGGTGACCGAGGCACAAATAGACCCTTCTAGATAGATACGCTGGACATCGATGTATAGAATCGCGACGCTATTTGTGTGTTCCATCGTCAATACCAGGATTTGACGGTAAGAATTAACTGTGAGTTATGGCAGGGAGAAAACAAACTTGACTGCCAAACATTACGTCCATCTGGAATGAGGCAGCGATAGACCCGCGGAGATAAGTCGGCTAGTGAGCAATGTATTGAATCGCGACGCAATTTCTGTGTTGCATCGTCATTAGGATGGTGGGAATGTCGCAATTAACTGTCAAATTTGCGTCGGATTCCCGAAACTTTACTCGTAGGACTACGATCATGTGGTGTCCCAGGCAGTAATAGTTGCTTGGAGATAAATCTGCTGGAAGACGATGTTCTGAAATCCATCGCAGTATGTGTGTTCCATCGTCATTGAAAGGATAAGAGAACATAAATTAACTGTCAGTTTTGCGTCGGATTTGAAAACTAGATGACAAAACTCGACCATCCGGTGACCAAGGCACCAATAGACCCTTCTAGATAGTTACGCTGGACATCGATCTATTGAATCGCGACGCTATTTGTGTGTTCCATCGTCAAACCAGGATCTGACGGTAAGAATTAACTGTGAGTTATGAGTGGGAGAAAACAAACTTGACTGCCAAATAGTACGTCCATCTGGTATGAGGCAGCGATAGACCCTCGGAGATAAGTCGGCTAGTGACCAATGTATTGAATCGCGACGCAATTTCTGTGTTGCAACGTCGTTAGGATGGTGTGAATGTCCCAATTAACTGTCAAATTTGCGTCGCATTTGAAAACTAGACTGACAAAGAGCGAACATCCGGTGACCGAGGCACAAATTGACCCTTCTAGATAGATACGCTGGACATCGATGTATAGAATCGCGACGCTATTTGTGGGTTCCATAGTCAATACCTGGATTTGACGGTAAGTATTAACTGTGAGTTATGAGAGGGAGAAGGGAAACTTGACTGCCAAATTGTACATCCATCTGGTATGAGGCAGCGTTAGACCCCCGGAGATAAGTCGGATAGTGAAAAAATGTTTTGAATCGCGACGCAATTCCTGTGTTGCATCGTCATTAGCATGGTGGGAATGTCGCAATTAACTGTCAAATTTGCGTCGGATTCCCGAAACTTTACTCGTAGGTCAACGATCATGTGGCGACCCAGGCAGTAATAGATGCTTGGAGATAAATCTGCTGGAAGACAATGCTCTGAAAACCATCGCAGTATGTGTGTTCCGTAGTCATTGAGAGGATGAGAGAACATAAATTAACTGTCTGTTTTGCGTCGGATTTGAAAACTAGATGACAAAAGGCGACCATCCGGTGACCGAGGCACAAATAGACCCTTGTAGATAGTTACGTTGGACATCGATGTATTGAATCGCGACGCTATTTGTGTGTTCCATCGTCAATACCAGGATCTGACGGTAAGAATTAACTGTGAGTTATGAGAGGGAGAAAAGAAACTTGACTGCCAAAGAGTACGTCCATCTGGTATGAGGCAGCGATAGACCCTCGGAGATAAGTCGGCTAGTGAAAAATGTATTGAATCGCGACGCAATATCTGTGTTGCATTGTCATTAGGATGGTGGGAATGTCGCAATTAACTGTCAAATTTGCGTCGGATTCCCGAAATTTTACTCGGAGGAGAACGATCGTGTGGTGACCCAGGCATGCTTGGAGATAAAACTGCTGGAAGACGATGTTCTGAAAACCAACGCAGAATGTGTGTTCCATCGAAATTGTGAGTATGGGAGGAATAAAATTGTCAGTTTTGCGTCGGATTTGAAAACTATACTAACTAAGCAAGACCATCCGGTGACCGATTCACAAATAGACCCTTCTAGATAGATACGCTGGACATCGATGTATAGAATCGCGACGCTATTTGTGTGTTCCATCGTCAATACCAGGATTTGACGGTAAGTATTAACTGTGAGTTATGAGAGGGAGAAGGGAATTTTGACTGCCATATTGTACATCCATCTGGTATGAGGCAGCGTTAGAAGCTCGGAGATAAGGAGGCTAGTGACCAATGTATTGAATCGCGACGCGATTTCTGTGTTGCATCGGCATTAGGATGGTGGGAATGTCGCAATTAACTGTCAAATTTGCGTCGGATTCCCGATACTTTACTCGTAGGACAACGATCATGTGGTGACCCAGGCAGTAATAGATGCTTGGAGATAAATCTGCTGGAAGACGATGTTCTGAAAACCATCGCAGTATGTGTGTTCCACCGTCATTGAGAGGATAAGAGAACATAAATTAACTGTCAGTTTTGCGTCGGATTTGAAAACTAGATGACAAAACGCCACCATCCGGTGACCGAGGCACCAATAGACACTTGTAGATAGTTACGCTGGACATCGATCTATTTAATCGCGACGCTATTTGTGTGTTCCATCGTCGATACCAGGATCTGACTGTAAGAATTAGCTGTGAGTTTTGAGTCGGAGACAAGAAACTAGACAGCCAAATTGTACATCCATCTGGTATGAGGCAGCGTTAGACCCTCGGAGATAAGACGGCTAGTGACAAATGTATTGAATCGCGACACAATTTCTGTGTTGCAACGTCGTTAGGATGGTGGGAATGTCTCAATTAACTGTCAACTTTGCGTCGGATTCCCGAAACTTTACTCGCAGGAGAACGATCATGTGGTGACCCAGGCTGCTTGGAGATAAATCTGTTGGAAGACGATGTTCTGAAAAAC
Organism: Schistocerca gregaria; assembly: GCF_023897955.1. Lineage (NCBI taxonomy): Eukaryota > Metazoa > Arthropoda > Insecta > Orthoptera > Acrididae > Schistocerca > Schistocerca gregaria. The sequence goes on along the minus strand of NW_026061833.1, from coordinate 1,821,095 downwards.
GTCGCAGTATGTGTGTTCCATCGTAATTGAGAGTATGGGAGGAATAAAATTAACTGCCAATATTGCGTCGGATTTGTAAACTAGACTGACAAAACGCGACCATCCGGTGACCGAGGCACCAATAGACCCTTGTAGATAGTTACTCTGGACATCGATGTATAGAATCGCGACGGTATTTGAGTGTTCCATCGTCAATACCAGGTTCTGACGGTAAGAATTAACTGTGAGTTATGACAGGGAGAAAACAAACTTGACTGCCAAACATTACTTACGTCCATCTGGTATGAGGCAGCGATAGACCCGCGGAGATAAGTCGGCTAGTGACCAATGTATTGAATCGCGACGCAATTTCTGTGTTGCATCGTCATTAGCATGGTGGGAATGTCGCAATTAACTGTCAAATTTGCGTCGGATACCCGAAACTTTACTCGTAGGACTACGATCATGTGATGACCCAGGCAGTAATAGATGCTTGGAGATAAATCTGCTGGAAGACAATGTTCTGAAAACCATCGCAGTATGTGTGTTCCGTCGTCATTGAGAGGATGAGAGAACATAAATTTAACTGTCTGTTTTGGGCGGATTTGAAAACTAGATGACAAAACGCGACCATCCGGTGACCGAGGCACAAATAGACCCTTGTAGATAGTTACGCTGGACATCGATCTATTGAATCGCGACGCTATTTGTGTGTTCCATCGTCAATACCAGGATCTGACGGTAAGAATTAACTGTGAGTTATGAGAGGGAGAAAACAAACTTGACTGTCAAATAGTACGTCCATCTGGTATGAGGCAGCGATAGACCCTCGGAGATAAGTCGGCTAGTGACCAATGTATTTAATCGCGACGCAATTTCTGTGTTGCAACGTCGTTAGGATGGTGGGAATGTCGCAATTAACTGTCAAATGTGCGTCGGATTTGAAAACTAGACTGACAAAGAGCGAACATCCGGTGACCGAGGCACCAATAGACCCTTGTAGATAGTTACGCTAGACATCGATGTATTGAATCGCGACGCTATTTGTGTGTTCCATCGTCGATACCAGGATCTGACTGTAAGAATTAGCTGTGAGTTTTGAGTCGGAGACAAGAAACTTGACAGCCAAATTGTACATCCATCTGGTATGAGGCAGCGTTAGACCCTCGGAGATAAGACGGCTAGTGAACAATGTATTGAATCGCGACACAATTTCTGTGTTGCAACGTCGTTAGGATGGTGGGAATGTCGCAATTAACTGTCAAATGTGCGTCGGATTTGAAAACTAGACTGACAAAGAGCGAACATCCGGTGACCGAGGCACCAATAGACCCTTGTAGATAGTTACGCTAGACATCGATGAATTGAATCGCGACGCTATTTGTGTGTTCCATCGTCGATACCAGGATCTGACTGTAAGAATTAGCTGCGAGTTTTCAGTCGGAGACAAGAAACTTGACAGTCAAATTGTACTTCCAACTGGTATGAGGCAGCGTTAGACCCTCGGAGATAAGTAGGCTAGTGACCAATGTATTGAATCGCGACGCAAATTCTGTGTTGCATCGTCATTAGGATGGTGGGAATGTCTCAATTAACTGTCAAATTTGCGTCGGATTCCCGAAACTTTTCTCGCAGGAGAACGATCATGTGGTGACCGAGGCATGCATGGAGATAAATCTGCTGGAAGACGATGTTCTGAAAACCATCGCAGAATGTGTGTTCCATCGAAATTGAGAGTATGGGAGGAATAAAATTGTCAGTTTTGCGTCTGATTTGAAAACTATACTAATTAAGCGCGACCATCCGGTGACCGAGGCTTAAATAGACCCTTCTAGATAGATACGCTGGACATCGATGTATAGAATCGCGACGCTATTTGTGTGTTCCATCGTCAATACCAGGATCTGACGGTAAGATTTAACTGTGAGTTATGAGAGGGAGAAAACAAACTTGACTGCCAAATAGTACGTCCATCTGGTGTGAGGCAGCGATAGACCCTCGGAGATAAGTCGGCTAGTGACCAATGTATTGAATCGCGACGCAATTTCTGTGTTGCAACGTCGTTAGGATGGTGTGAATGTCCCAATTAACTGTCAAATTTGCGTCGCATTTGAAAACTAGACTGACAAAGAGCGAACATCCGGTGACCGAGGCACAAATTGACCCTTCTAGATAGATACGCTGGACATCGATGTATAGAATCGCGACCCTATTTGTGGGTTCCATAGTCAATACCTGGATTTGACGGTAAGTATTAACTGTGAGTTATGAGAGGGAGAAGGGAAACTTAACTGCCAAATTGTACATCCATCTGGTATGAGGCAGCGTTAGACCCTCGGAGATAAGTCGGCTAGTGAAAAAATGTTTTGAATCGCGACGCAATTCCTGTGTTCATCGTCATTAGCATGGTGGGAATGTCGCAATTAACTGTCAAATTTGCGTCGGATTCCCGAAACTTTACTCGTAGGTCTACGATCATGTGGTGACCCAGGCAGTAATAGATGCTTGGAGATAAATCTGCTGGAAGACAATGTTCTGAAAACCATCGCAGTATGTGTGTTCCGTCATCATTGAGAGGATGAGAGAACATAAATTAACTGTCTGTTTTTCGTCGGATTTGAAAACTAGATGACAAAAGGCGACCATCCGGTGACCGAGGCACAAATAGACCCTTGTAGATAGTTACGTTGGACATCGATGTATTGAATCGCGACGCTATTTGTGTGTTCCATCGTCAATACCAGGATCTGACGGTAAGAATTAACTGTGAGTTATGAGAGGGAGAAAAGAAACTTGACTGCCAAAGAGTACGTCCATCTGGTATGAGGCAGCGATAGACCCTCGGAGATAAGTCGGCTAGTGAAAAATGTATTGAATCGCGACGCGATTTCTGTGTTGCATCGGCATTAGGATGGTGGGAATGTCGCAATTAACTGTCAAATTTGCGTCGGATTCCCGATACTTTACTCGTAGGACAACGAACATGTGGTGACCCAGGCAGTAATAGATGCTTGGAGATAAATCTGCTGGAAGACGATGTTCTGAAAACCATCGCAGTATGTGTGTTCCATCGTCATTGAGAGGATAAGAGAACATAAATTAACTGTCAGTTTTGCGTCGGATTTGAAAACTAGATGACAAAACTCGACCATCCGGTGACCGAGGCACCAATAGACCCTTCTAGATAGTTACGCTGGACATCGATCTATTGAATCGCGACGCTATTTGTGTGTTCCATCGTCAATACCAGGATCTGACGGTAAGAATTAACTGTGAGTTATGAGTGGGAGAAAACAAACTTGACTGCCAAATAGTACGTCCATCTGGTATGAGGCAGCGATAGACCCTCGGAGATAAGTCGGCTAGTGACCAATGTATTGAATCGCGACGCAATTTCTGTGTTGCAGCGTCGTTAGGATGGTGTGAATGTCCCAATTAACTGTCAAATTTGCGTCGCATTTGAAAACTAGACTGACAAAGAGCGAACATCCGGAGACCGAGGCACAAATTGACCATTCTAGGTAGATACGCTGGACATCGATGTATAGAATCGCGACGCTATTTGTGGGTTCCATAGTCACTACCTGGATTTGACGGTAAGTATTAACTGTGAGTTATGAGAGGGAGAAGGGAAACATGACTGCCAAATTGTACATCCATCTGGTATGAGGCAGCGTTAGACCCTCGGAGATAAGTCGGCTAGTGAAAAAATGTTTTGAATCGCGACGCAATTCCTGTGTTGCATCGTCATTAGCATGGTGGGAATGTCGCAATTAACTGTCAAATTTGCGTCGGATTCCCGAAACTTTACTCGTAGGACAACGATCATGTGGTGACCCAGGCAGTAATAGATGCTTGGAGATAAATCTGCTGGAAGACGATGTTCTGAAAACCATCGCAGTATGTGTGTTCCATCGTCATTGAGAGGATGAGAGAACATAAATTAACTCTAAGTTTTGCGTCGGATTTGAAAACTAGATGACAAAACGCGACCATCCGGTGACCGAGGCACCAATAGACCCTTGTAGATAGTTACGCTGGACATCGATCTATTGAATCGCGACGCTATTTGTGTGTTCCATCGTCAATACCAGGATCTGACGGTAAGAATTAACTGTGAGGTATGAGTGGGAGAAAACAAACTTGACTGCCAAATAGTACGTCCATCTGGTATGAGGCAGCGATAGACCCTCGGAGATAAGTCGGCTAGTGACCAATGTATTGAATCGCGACGCAATTTCTGTGTTGCAACGTCGTTAGGATGGTGTGAATGTCCCAATTAACTGTCAAATTTGCGTCGCATTTGAAAACTAGACTGACAAAGAGCGAACATCCGGTGACCGAGGCACAAATTGACCCTTCTAGATAGTTACGCTGGACATCGATGTATGGAATCGCGACGCTATTTGTGGGTTCCATAGTCAATATCTGGATTTGACGGTAAGTATTAACTGTGAGTTATGAGAGGGAGAAGGGAAATTGACTGCCAAATTGTACATCCATCTGGTATGAGGCAGCGTTAGACCCTCGGAGATAAGTCGGCTAGTGAAAAAATGTTTTGAATCGCGACGCAATTCCTGTGTTGCATCGTCATTAGGATGGTGGGAATGTCGCAATTAACTGTCAAATATGCGTCTGAACCCCGAAACTTTACTCGTAGGACAAGGATCATGTGGTGACCCAAGCACTAATAGTTGCTTGGAGATAAATCTGCTGGAAGACGATGATCTGAAAACCATCGCAGTATGTGTGTTCCATCGTAATTGAGATTTTGGGAGGAATAAAATTAACTGCCAGTTTTACGTCGGATTTGTAAACTAGACTGACAAAATGCGACCATCCAGTGACCGAGACACCAATAGACCCTTGTAGATAGTTACGCTGGACATCGATCTATTGAATCGCGACGCTATTTGTGTGTTCCATCGTCAATACCAGGATCTCACGGTAAGAATTAACTGTGAGTTATGAGTGGGAGAAAACAAACTTGACTGCCAAATACTGCGTCCATCTGGTATGAGGCAGCGATAGACCCTCGGAGATAAGTCGGCTAGTGACCAATGTATTGAATCGCGACAATATTTCTGTGTTGCATCGACATTAGCATGGTGGGAATGTCGCAATTAACTGTCAAATTTGCGTCGGATTCCCGAAACTTTACTCGTAGGACTACGATCATGTGGTGACCCAGGCAGTAATAGATGCTTGGAGATAAATCTGCTGGAAGACAATGTTCTGAAAACCATCGCAGTATGTGTGTTCCGTCGTCATTTGAGGATGAGAGAACATAAATTAACTTTCTGTTTTGCATCGGATTTGAAAACTAGATGAAAAAACGCTACCATCCGGTGACCGAGGCACAAATAGACCCTTGTAGATAGTTACGCTGGACATCGATGTATTGAATCGCGACGCTATTTGTGTGTTCCATCGTCAATACCAGGATCTGACGGTAAGAATTAACTGTGAGTTATGAGTGGGAGAAAACAAACTTGACTGCCAAAAACTGCGTCCATCTGGTATGAGGCAGCCATAGACCCTCGGAGATAAGTCGGCTAGTGACCAATGTATTGAATCGCGACAATATTTCTGTGTTGCAACGTCGTTACGGTGGTGGCAATGTCGCAATTTACTGTGAAATGTGCGTCGGATTTGAAAACTAGACTGACAAAGAGCGAACATCCGGTGACCGAGGCACCAATAGACCCTTGTAGATAGACATCAATGTATTGAATCGCGACGCAATTTCTGTGTACTATTGTCATTAGGATGGTGGGAATGTCGCAATTAACTGTCAAATTTGCGTCGGATTCTTGAAACTTTACTCGTAGGACACCGATCATGTGGTGACACAGGCAGTAATAGATGCTTGGAGATAAATCTGATGGAAGACGATGTTCTGAAAAACATCGCAGTATGTGTGTTCCGTCGTCATTGGGAGGATGAGAGTACATAGATTAACTGTCAGTTTTGAGAAGGATTTAAAAACTAGATGACAAAACGCCACCATCCGGTGACCGAGGCACCAATAGACCCTTGTAGATAGTTACGCTGGACATCGATGTATAGAATCGCGACGGTATTTGAGTGTTCCATCGTCAATACCAGGGTCTGACGGTAAGAATTAACTGTGAGTTATGACAGGGAGAAAACAAACTTGACTGCCAAACATTACTTACGTCCATCTGGTATGAGGCAGCGATAGACCCGCGGAGATAAGTCGGCTAGTGACCAATGTATTGAATCGCGACGCAATTTCTGTGTTGCATCGTCATTAGCATGGTGGGAATGTCGCAATTAACTGTCAAATTTGCGTCGGATACCCGAAACTTTACTCGTAGGACTACGATCATGTGATGACCCAGGCAGTAATAGATGCTTGGAGATAAATCTGCTGGAAGACAATGTTCTGAAAACCATCGCAGTATGTGTGTTCCGTCGTCATTGAGAGGATAAGAGAACATAAATTAACTGTGTGTTTTGCGCGGATTTGAAAACTAGATGACAAAACGCGACCATCCGGTGACCGAGGCACAAATAGACCCTTGTAGATAGTTACGCTGGACATCGATCTATTGAATCGCGACGCTATTTGTGTGTTCCATCGTCAATACCAGGATCTGACGGTAAGAATTAACTGTGAGTTATGAGAGGGAGAAAACAAACTTGACTGTCAAATAGTACGTCCATCTGGTATGAGGCAGCGATAGACCCTCGGAGATAAGTCGGCTAGTGACCAATGTATTTAATCGCGACGCAATTTCTGTGTTGCAACGTCGTTAGGATGGTGGGAATGTCGCAATTAACTGTCAAATGTGCGTCGGATTTGAAAACTAGACTGACAAAGAGCGAACATCCGGTGACCGAGGCACCAATAGACCCTTGTAGATAGTTACGCTAGACATCGATGTATTGAATCTCGACGCTATTTGTGTGTTCCATCGTCGATACCAGGATCTGACTGTAAGAATTAGCTGTGAGTTTTGAGTCGGAGACAAGAAACTTGACAGCCAAATTGTACATCCATCTGGTATGAGGCAGCGTTAGACCCTCGGAGATAAGACGGCTAGTGACCAATGTATTGAATCGCGACACAATTTCTGTGTTGCAACGTCGTTAGGATGGTGGGAATGTCGCAATTAACTGTCAAATTTGCGTCGGATTCCCGAAACTTTCCTCGCAGGAGAACGATCATGTGGTGACCCAGGCATGCTTGGAGATAAATCTGCTGGAAGACGATGATCTGAAAAACATCGCAGTATGTGTGTTCCATCGTAATTGAGAGTATGGGAGGAATAAAATTAACTGCCAATATTGCGTCGGATTTGTAAACTAGACTGACAAAACGCGACCAACCGGTGACCGAGGCACCAATAGACCCTTGTAGATAGACACCAATGTATTGAATCGCGACGCAATTTCTGTGTACTATTGTCATTAGGATGGTGGGAATGTCGCAATTAACTGTCAAATTTGCGTCGGATTCCCGAAACTTTACTCGTAGGACAACGATCATGTGGTGACACAGGCAGTAATAGATGCTTGGAGATAAATCTGATGGAAGACGATGTTCTGAAAAACGTCGCAGTATGTGTGTTCCAACGTAATTGAGAGTATGGGAGGAATAAAATTAACTGCCAATATTGCGTCGGATTTGTAAACTAGACTGACAAAACGCGACCATCCGGTGACCGAGGCACCAATAGACCCTTGTAGATAGTTACGCTGGACATCGATGTATAGAATCGCGACGGTATTTGAGTGTTCCATCGTCAATACCAGGTTCTGACGGTAAGAATTAACTGTGAGTTATGACAGGGAGAAAACAAACTTGACTGCCAAACATTACTTACGTCCATCTGGTATGAGGCAGCGATAGACCCGCCGAGATAAGTCGGCTAGTGACCAATGTATTGAATCGCGACGCAATTTCTTTGTTGCATCGTCATTAGCATGGTGGGAATGTCGCAATTAACTGTCAAATTTGCGTCGGAACCCCGAAACTTTACTCGTGGGACAAGGATCATATGATGACCGAGGCACCAATAGACACTTGTAGATAGTTACGCTGGACATCGATCTATTGAATCGCGACGCTATTTGTGTGTTTCATCGTCAATACCAGGATCTCACGGTAAGAATTAACTGTAAGTTATGACAGGGAGAAAACCAACTTGACAGTCAAATTGTTCATCCATCTGGTTGGTGGCAGCGTAAGACCCTCGGAGATAAGTAGGCTAGTGACCAATGTATTGAATCGCGAGGCGATGTCTGTGTTGCATCGACATTAGGATGGTGGGAATGTCGCAATTAACTGTCAAATATGCGTCGGAACCCCGAAACTTTACTCGTAGGACAAGGATCATGTGGTGACCCAGGCAGTAATAGTTGCTTGGAGATAAATCTGCTCGAAGACGATGTTCTGAAAACCATCGCAGTATATGTGTTCCATCGTCATTGAGAGGATGAGAGAACATAAATTAACTGTAAGTTTTAAGTCGGATTTGAAAACTGGATGACAAAACGCGACCATCCGGTGACCGAGGCACCAATAGACCCTTGTAGATAGCTACTCTGGACATCGATCTATTGAATCGCGACGCTATTTGTGTGTTCCATCGTCAATACCAGGATCTGACGGTAAGAATTAACTGTGAGTTATGAGAGGGAGAAAACAAACTTGACTGCCAAATAGTACGTCCATCTGGTATGAGGCAGCGATAGACCCTCGGAGATAAGTCGGCTAGTGACCAATGTATTGAATCGCGACACAATTTCTGTGTTGCAACGTCGTTAGGGTGTTGGGAATGTCGCAATTAACTGTCAAATGTGCGTCGGATTTGAAAACTAGACTGACAAAGAGAGAACATCCGGTGACCGAGGCACCAATAGACCCTTGTAGGTAGTTACGCTGGACATCGATGTATTGAATCGCGACGCTATTTGTGTGTTCCATCGTCGATACCAGGATCTGACGGTAAGAATTAGCTGAGAGCTTTGAGTCGGAGACAAGAAACTTGACAGCTAAATTGTACATCCATCTGGTATGAGGCAGCGTTAGACCCTCTGAGATAAGTCGGCTAGTGACCAATGTATTGAATAGCGACGTAATTTCTGTGTTGCATCGTCATTAGGATGGTGGGAATGTCGCAATTAACTGTCAAATGTGCGTCGGATTTGAAAACTAGACTGACAAGGAGGGAACATCCGGTGACCGAGCACCAATAGACCCTTGTAGATAGTTACGCTAGACATCGATGTATTGAATCGCGACGCTATTTGTGTGTTCCATCGTCGATACCAGGATCTGACTGTAAGAATTAGCTGTGAGTTTTGAGTCGGAGACAAGAAACTTGACAGCCAAATTGTACATCCTTCTGGTATGAGGCAGCGTTAGACCCGCGGAGATAAGTCGGCTAGTGACCAATGTATTGAATCGCGACACAATTTGTGTGTTGCAACGTCGTTAGGATGGTGGGAATGTGTCAATTAACTGTCAAATTTGCGTGGGATTCCCGATACTTTACTCGCAGGAGTACGATCATGTGGTGACCCAGGCATGCTTGGAGCTAAATCTGTTGGAAGACGATGTTCTGAAAAACGTCGCAGTATGTGTGTTCCATCGTAATTGAGAGTATGGGGGGAATAAAATTAACTGCCAATATTTCGTCGGATTTGTAAACTAGACTGACAAAACGCGACCATCCGGTGACCGAGGCACCAATAGACCCTTGTAGATAGTTACGCTGGACATCGATGTATAGAATCGCGACGGTATTTGAGTGTTCCATCGTCAATACCAGGTTCTGAAGGTAAGAATTAACTGTGAATTATGGCAGGGAGAAAACAAACTTGACTGCCAAACATTACGTACATCTGGTATGAGGCAGCGATAGACCCGCGGAGATAAGTCGGCTAGTGACCAATGTATTGAATCGCGACGCAATTTCTGTGTTGCATCGTCATTGGGATGGTGGGAATGTCGCAATTAACTGTCAAATTTGCGTCGGATTCCCGAAACTTTACTCGTAGGACTACGATCATGTGGTGACCCAGGCAGTAATAGATGCTTGGAGATTAATCTGCATGAAGCCAATGTTCTGAAAACCATCGCAGTATGTGTGTTCCGTCGTCATTGAGAGGATGAGAGAACATAAATTAACTGTCTGTTTTGCATCGGATTTGAAAACTAGATGACAAAAGGCGACCATCCGGTGACCGAGGCACAAATAGACCCTTGTAGATAGTTACGCTGGACATCGATGTATTGAATCGCGACGCTATTTGTGTGTTCCATCGTCGATACCACGATCTGACGGTAAGAATTAGCTGTGAGTTTTGAGTCGGAGACAAGAAACTTGACAGCCAAATTGTACATCCATCTGGTATGAGGCAGCGTTAGACCCTCTGAGATAAGTCGGCTAGTGACCAATGTATTGAATCGCGACGTAATTTCTGTGTTGCATCGTCATTAGGATGGTGGGAATGTAGCAATTAACTGTCAAATGTGCGTCGGATTTGTAAACTAGACTGACAAAGAGAGAACATCCGGTGACCGAGGCACCCATAGACCCTTGTAGGTAGTTACGCTGGACATCGATGTATTGAATCGCGACGCTATTTGTGTGTTCCATCGTCGATACCAGGATCTGACTGTAAGAATTAGCTGTGAGTTTTGAGTCGGACACAAGAAACTTGACAGCCAAATTGTACATCCATCTGGTATGAAGCAGCGTTAGACCCTCGGAGATAAGTCGGCTAGTGACCAATGTATTGAATCGCGACACAATTTCTGTGTTGCAACGTCGTTAGGATGGTGGGAATGTCTCAATTAACTGTCAAATTTGCGTCGGATTCCCGAAACTTTACTCGCAGGAGAACGATCATGTGGTGACCCAGGCATGCTTGGAGATAAATCTGTTGGAAGACGATGTTCTGAAAACCATCGCAGTATATGTGTTCCATCGTCATTGAGAGGATGAGAGAACATAAATTAACTGTAAGTTTTGCGTCGGATTTGAAAACTGGATGACAAAACGCGACCATCCGGTGACCGAGGCACCAATAGACCCTTGTAGATAGCTACGCTGGACATCGATCTATTGAATCGCGACGCTATTTGTGTGTTCCATCGTCAATACCAGGATCTGACGGTAAGAATTAACTGTGAGTTATGAGAGGGAGAAAACAAACTTGACTGCCAAATAGTACGTCCATCTGGTATGAGGCAGCGATAGACCCTCGGAGATAAGTCGGCTAGTGACCAATGTATTGAATCGCGACACAATTTCTGTGTTGCAACGTCGTTAGGGTGTTGGGAATGTCGCAATTAACTGTCAAATGTGCGTCGAATTTGAAAACTAGACTGACAAAGAGAGAACATCCGGTGACCGAGGCACCAATAGACCCTTGTAGGTAGTTACGCTGGACATCGATGTATTGAATCGCGACGCTATTTGTGTGTTCCATCGTCGATACCAGGATCTGACTGTAAGAATTAGCTGTGAGTTTTGAGTCGGACACAAGAAACTTGACAGCCAAATTGTACATCCATCTGGTATGAAGCAGCGTTAGACCCTCGGAGATAAGTCGGCTAGTGACCAATGTATTGAATCGCGACACAATTTCTGTGTTGCAACGTCGTTAGGATGGTGGGAATGTCTCAATTAACTGTCAAATTTGCGTCGGATTCCCGAAACTTTACTCGCAGGAGAACGATCATGTGGTGACCCAGGCATGCTTGGAGATAAATCTGTTGGAAGACGATGTTCTGAAAACCATCGCAGTATATGTGTTCCATCGTCATTGAGAGGATGAGAGAACATAAATTAACTGTAAGTTTTGCGTCGGATTTGAAAACTGGATGACAAAACGCGACCATCCGGTGACCGAGGCACCAATAGACCCTTGTAGATAGCTACGCTGGACATCGATCTATTGAATCGCGACGCTATTTGTGTGTTCCATCGTCAATACCAGGATCTGACGGTAAGAATTAACTGTGAGTTATGAGAGGGAGAAAACAAACTTGACTGCCAAATAGTACGTCCATCTGGTATGAGGCAGCGATAGACCCTCGGAGATAAGTCGGCTAGTGACCAATGTATTGAATCGCGACACAATTTCTGTGTTGCAACGTCGTTAGGGTGTTGGGAATGTCGCAATTAACTGTCAAATGTGCGTCGAATTTGAAAACTAGACTGACAAAGAGAGAACATCCGGTGACCGAGGCACCAATAGACCCTTGTAGGTAGTTACGCTGGACATCGATGTATTTAATCGCGACGCTATTTGTGTGTTCCATCGTCGATACCAGGATCTGACGGTAAGAATTAGCTGAGAGTTTTGAGTCGGAGACAAGAAACTTGACAGCTAAATTGTACATCCATCTGGTATGAGGCAGCGTTAGACCCTCTGAGATAAGTCGGCTAGTGACCAATGTCTTGAATAGCGACGTAATTTCTGTGTTGCATCGTCATTAGGATGGTAGGAATGTCGCAATTAACTGTCAAATGTGCGTCGGATTTGAAAACTAGACTGACAAGGAGGGAACATCCGGTGACCGAGCACCAATAGACCCTTGTAGATAGTTACGCTAGACATCGATGTATAGAATCGCGACGCTATTTGTGTGTTCCATCGTCAATACCAGGATCTGACGGTAAGAATTAACTGCGAGTTATGAGAGGGAGAAAACAAACTTGACTGCCAAAGAGTACGTCCATCTGGTATGAGGCAGCGATAGACCCTCGGAGAATAGTCGGCTAGTGACCAAAGTATTGAATCGCGACGCAATATCTGTGTTGCATTGTCATTAGGATGGTGGGAATGTCGCAATTAACTGTCAAATTTGCGTCGGATTCCCGAAATTTTACTCGGAGGAGAACGATCATGTGCGATAGACCCGCGGAGATAAGTCGGCTAGTGACCAATGTATTGAATCGCGACGCAATTTCTGTGTTGCATCGTCATTAGCATGGTGGGAATGTCGCAATTAACTGTCAAATTTGCGTCGGATTACCGAAACTTGCTTGGAGATAAAACTGCTGGAAGACGATGTTCTGAAAACCATCGCAGAATGTGTGTTCCATCGAAATTGAGAGTATGGGAGGAATAAAATTGTCAGTTTTGCGTTGGATTTGTAAACTATACTAACTAAGCGCGACCATCCGGTGACCGAGGCACAAATAGACCCTTCTAGATAGATACGCTGGACATGGATGTATGGAATCGCGACGCTATTTGTGTGTTCCATCGTCAATACCAGGATTTGACGGTAAGTATTAACTGTGAGTTATGAGAGGGAGAAGGGAAATTTGACTGCCATATTGTACATCCATCTGGTATGAGGCAGCGTTAGACGCTCGGAGATAAGTCGGCTAGTGACCAATGTATTGAATCGCGACGCAATTTCTGTGTTGCATCGTCATTAGGATGGTGGGAATGTTGCAATTAACTGTCAAATTTGCGTCGGATTTCCGAAACTTTACTCGTAGGACAACGATCATGTGGTGACCCAGGCAGTAATAGTTGCTTGGAGATAAATCTGCTGGAAGACGATGTTCTGAAAACCATCGCAGTATATGTGTTCCATCGTCATTGAGAGGATGAGAGAACATAAATTAACTGTAAGTTTTGCGTCGGATTTGAAAACTAGATGACAAAACGCGACCCTTTCCGGTGACCGAGGCACCAATAGACCCTTGTAGATAGTGACGCTGGACATCGATCTATTGAATCGCGACGCTATTTGTGTGTTCCATCGTCAATACCAGGATCTGACGGTAAGAATTAACTGTGAGTTATGAGAGGGAGAAAACAAACTTGACTGCCAAAGAGTACGTCCATCTGGTATGAGGCAGCGACAGACCCTCGGAGATAAGTCGGCTATTGACCAAAGTATTGAATCGCGACGCAATATCTGTGTTGCATTGTCATTAGGATGGTGGGAATGTCGCAATTAAATGTCAAATTTGCGTCGGATTCCCGAAATTTTACTCGGAGGAGAACGATCATGTGCGATAGACCCGCAGAGATAAGTCGGCTAGTGACCAATGTATTGAATCGCGACGCAATTTCTGTGTTGCATCGTCATTAGCATGGTGGGAATGTCGCAATTAACTGTCAAATTTGCGTCGGATTCCCGAAACTCGCTTGGAGATAAAACTGCTGGAAGACGATGTTCTGAAAACCATCGCAGAATGTGTGTTCCAACGAAATTGAGAGTATGGGAGGAATAAAATTGTCAGTTTTGCGTCGGATTTGATAACTATACTAACTAAGCGCGACCATCCGGTGACCGAGGCACAAATAGACCCTTCTAGATAGATACGCTGGACATCGACGTATGGAATCGCGACGCTATTTGTGTGTTCCATCGTCAATACCAGGATTTGACGGTAAGTATTAACTGTGAGTTATGAGAGGGAGAAGGGAAATTTGACTGCCATATTGTACATCCATCTGGTATGAGGCAGCGTTAGACGCTCGGAGATAAGTCGGCTAGTGACCAATGTATTGAATCGCGACGCAATTTCGTTGTTGCATCGTCATTAGGATGGTGGGAATGTTGCAATTAACTGTCAAATGTGCGTCGAATTTGAAAACTAGACTGACAAAGAGAGAACATCCGGTGACCGAGGCACCAATAGACCCTTGTAGGTAGTTACGCTGGACATCGATGTATTGAATCGCAACGCTATTTGTGTGTTCCATCGTCGATACCAGGATCTGACGGTAAGAATTAGCTGAGAGTTTTGAGTCGGAGACAAGAAACTTGACAGCTAAATTGTACATCCATCTGGTATGAGGCAGCGTTAGACCCTCTGAGATAAGTCGGCTAGTGACCAATGTCTTGAATAGCGACGTAATTTCTGTGTTGCATCGTCATTAGGATGGTGGGAATGTCGCAATTAACTGTCAAATGTGCGTCGGATTTGAAAACTAGACTGACAAGGAGGGAACATCCGGTGACCGAGCACCAATAGACCCTTGTAGATAGTTACGCTAGACATCGATGTATTGAATCGCGACGGTATTTGAGTGTTCCATCGTCAATACCAGGTTCTGACGGTAAGAATTAACTGCGAGTTATGACAGGGAGAAAACAAACTTGACTGCCAAACATTACTTACGTCCATCTGGTATGAGGCAGCGATAGACCTGCGAAGATAATTCGGCTAGTGACCAATGTATTGAATCGCGACGCAATTTCTGTGTTGCATCGTCATTAGGATGGTGGGAATGTCGCAATTAACTGTCAAATTTGCGTCGGATTCCCGAAACTTTACTCGTAGGACTACGATCATGTGGTGACCCAGGCAGTAATAGATGCTTGGAGATAAATCTGCTGGAAGACAATGTTCTGAAAACCATCGCAGTATGTGTGTTCCGTCGTCATTGAGAGGATGAGAGAACATAAATTAACTGTCTGTTTTGCGTCGGATTTGAAAACTAGATGACAAAAGGCGACCATCCGGTGACCGAGGCACAAATAGACCCTTGTAGATAGTTACGCTGGACATCGATGTATTGAATCGCGACGCTATTTGAGTGTTCCATCGTCAATACCAGGATCTGACGGTAAGAATTAACTGCGAGTTATGAGAGGGAGAAAACAAACTTGACTGCCAAAGAGTACGTCCATCTGGTATGAGGCAGCGATAGACCCTCGCAGATAAGTCGGCTAGTGACCAATGTATTGAATCGCGACGTAATTTCTGTGTTGCATCGTCATTAGGATGGTGGGAATGTCGCAATTAACTGTCAAATGTGCGTCGGATTTGTAAACTAGACTGACAAAGAGAGAACATCCGGTGACCGAGGCACCCATAGACCCTTGTAGGTAGTTACGCTGGACATCGATGTATTGAATCGCGACGCTATTTGTGTGTTCCATCGTCGATACCAGGATCTGACTGTAAGAATTAGCTGTGAGTTTTGAGTCGGACACAAGAAACTTGACAGCCAAATTGTACATCCATCTGGTATGAAGCAGCGTTAGACCCTCGGAGATAAGTCGGCTAGTGACCAATGTATTGAATCGCGACGTAATTTCTGTGTTGCATCGTCATTAGGATGGTGGGAATGTCGCAATTAACTGTCAAATGTGCGTCGGATTTGTAAACTAGACTGACAAAGAGAGAACATCCGGTGACCGAGGCACCCATAGACCCTTGTAGGTAGTTACGCTGGACATCGATGTATTGAATCGCGACGCTATTTGTGTGTTCCATCGTCGATACCAGGATCTGACTGTAAGAATTAGCTGTGAGTTTTGAGTCGGACACAAGAAACTTGACAGCCAAATTGTACATCCATCTGGTATGAAGCAGTGTTAGACCCTCGGAGATAAGTCGGCTAGTGACCAATGTATTGAATCGCGACACAATTTCTGTGTTGCAACGTCGTTAGGATGGTGGGAATGTCTCAATTAACTGTCAAATTTGCGTCGGATTCCCGAAACTTTACTCGCAGGAGAACGATCATGTGGTGACCCAGGCATGCTTGGAGATAAATCTGTTGGAAGACGATGTTCTGAAAACCATCGCAGTATATGTGTTCCATCGTCATTGAGAGGATGAGAGAACATAAATTAACTGTAAGTTTTGCGTCGGATTTGAAAACTGGATGACAAAACGCGACCATCCGGTGACCGAGGCACCAATAGACCCTTGTAGATAGCTACGCTGGACATCGATCTATTGAATCGCGACGCTATTTGTGTGTTCCATCGTCAATACCAGGATCTGACGGTAAGAATTAACTGTGAGTTATGAGAGGGAGAAAACAAACTTGACTGCCAAATAGTACGTCCATCTGGTATGAGGCAGCGATAGACCCTCGGAGATAAGTCGGCTAGTGACCAATGTATTGAATCGCGACACAATTTCTGTGTTGCAACGTCGTTAGGGTGTTGGGAATGTCGCAATTAACTGTCAAATGTGCGTCGAATTTGAAAACTAGACTGACAAAGAGAGAACATCCGGTGACCGAGGCACCAATAGACCCTTGTAGGTAGTTACGCTGGACATCGATGTATTTAATCGCGACGCTATTTGTGTGTTCCATCGCCGATACCAGGATCTGACGGTAAGAATTAGCTGAGAGTTTTGAGTCGGAGACAAGAAACTTGACAGCTAAATTGTACATCCATCTGGTATGAGGCAGCGTTAGACCCTCTGAGATAAGTCGGCTAGTGACCAATGTCTTGAATAGCGACGTAATTTCTGTGTTGCATCGTCATTAGGATGGTGGGAATGTCGCAATTAACTGTCAAATGTGCGTCGGATTTGAAAACTAGACTGACAAGGAGGGAACATCCGGTGACCGAGCACCAATAGACCCTTGTAGATAGTTACGCTAGACATCGATGTATAGAATCGCGACGCTATTTGTGTGTTCCATCGTCAATACCAGGATCTGACGGTAAGAATTAACTGCGAGTTATGAGAGGGAGAAAACAAACTTGACTGCCAAAGAGTACGTCCATCTGGTATGAGGCAGCGATAGACCCTCGGAGAATAGTCGGCTAGTGACCAAAGTATTGAATCGCGACGCAATATCTGTGTTGCATTGTCATTAGGATGGTGGGAATGTCGCAATTAACTGTCAAATTTGCGTCGGATTCCCGAAATTTTACTCGGAGGAGAAAGATCATGTGCGATAGACCCGCGGAGATAAGTCGGCTAGTGACCAATGTATTGAATCGCGACGCAATTTCTGTGTTGCATCGTCATTAGCATGGTGGGAATGTCGCAATTAACTGTCAAATTTGCGTCGGATTACCGAAACTTGCTTGGAGATAAAACTGCTGGAAGACGATGTTCTGAAAACCATCGCAGAATGTGTGTTCCATCGAAATTGAGAGTATGGGAGGAATAAAATTGTCAGTTTTGCGTTGGATTTGAAAACTATACTAACTAAGCACGACCATCCGGTGACCGAGGCACAAATAGACCCTTCTAGATAGATACGCTGGACATGGATGTATGGAATCGCGACGCTATTTGTGTGTTCCATCGTCAATACCAGGATTTGACGGTAAGTATTAACTGTGAGTTATGAGAGGGAGAAGGGAAATTTGACTGCCATATTGTACATCCATCTGGTATGAGGCAGCGTTAGACGCTCGGAGATAAGTCGGCTAGTGACCAATGTATTGAATCGCGACGCAATTTCTGTGTTGCATCGTCATTAGGATGGTGGGAATGTTGCAATTAACTGTCAAATTTGCGTCGGATTTCCGAAACTTTACTCGTAGGACAACGATCATGTGGTGACCCAGGCAGTAATAGTTGCTTGGAGATAAATCTGCTCGAAGACGATGTTCTGAAAACCATCGCAGTATATTTGTTCCATCGTCATTGAGAGGATGAGAGAACATAAATTAACTGTAAGTTTTGCGTCGGATTTGAAAACTAGATGACAAAACGCGACCCTTTCCGGTGACCGAGGCACCAATAGACCCTTGTAGATAGTTACGCTGGACATCGATCTATTGAATCGCGACGCTATTTGTGTGTTCCATCGTCAATACCAGGATCTGACGGTAAGAATTAACTGTGAGTTATGAGAGGGAGAAAACAAACTTGACTGCCAAAGAGTACGTCCATCTGGTATGAGGCAGCGACAGACCCTCGGAGATAAGTCGGCTATTGACCAAAGTATTGAATCGCGACGCAATATCTGTGTTGCATTGTCATTAGGATGGTGGGAATGTCGCAATTAACTGTCAAATTTGCGTCGGATTCCCGAAATTTTACTCGGAGGAGAACGATCATGTGCGATAGACCCGCAGAGATAAGTCGGCTAGTGACCAATGTATTGAATCGCGACGCAATTTCTGTGTTGCATCGTCATTAGCATGGTGGGAATGTCGCAATTAACTGTCAAATTTGCGTCGGATTCCCGAAACTCGCTTGGAGATAAAACTGCTGGAAGACGATGTTCTGAAAACCATCGCAGAATGTGTGTTCCATCGAAATTGAGAGTATGGGAGGAATAAAATTGTCAGTTTTGCGTCGGATTTGAAAACTATACTAACTAAGCGCGACCATCCGGTGACCGAGGCACAAATAGACCCTTCTAGATAAATACGCTGGACATCGACGTATGGAATCGCGACGCTATTTGTGTGTTCCATCGTCAATACCAGGATTTGACGGTAAGTATTAACTGTGAGTTATGAGAGGGAGAAGGGAAATTTGACTGCCATATTGTACATCCATCTGGTATGAGGCAGCGTTAGACGCTCGGAGATAAGTCGGCTAGTGACCAATGTATTGAATCGCGACGCAATTTCGTTGTTGCATCGTCATTAGGATGGTGGGAATGTTGCAATTAACTGTCAAATGTGCGTCGAATTTGAAAACTAGACTGACAAAGAGAGAACATCCGGTGACCGAGGCACCAATAGACCCTAGTAGGTAGTTACGCTGGACATCGATGTATTGAATCGCGACGCTATTTGTGTGTTCCATCGTCGATACCAGGATCTGACGGTAAGAATTAGCTGAGAGTTTTGAGTCGGAGACAAGAAACTTGACAGCTAAATTGTACATCCATCTGGTATGAGGCAGCGTTAGACCCTCTGAGATAAGTCGGCTAGTGACCAATGTCTTGAATAGCGACGTAATTTCTGTGTTGCATCGTCATTAGGATGGTGGGAATGTCGCAATTAACTGTCAAATGTGCGTCGGATTTGAAAACTAGACTGACAAGGAGGGAACATCCGGTGACCGAGCACCAATAGACCCTTGTAGATAGTTACGCTAGACATCGATGTATTGAATCGCGACGGTATTTGAGTGTTCCATCGTCAATACCAGGTTCTGACGGTAAGAATTAACTGCGAGTTATGACAGGGAGAAAACAAACTTGACTGCCAAACATTACTTACGTCCATCTGGTATGAGGCAGCGATAGACCCGCGAAGATAAGTCGGCTAGTGACCAATGTATTGAATCGCGACGCAATTTCTGTGTTGCATCGTCATTAGGATGGTGGGAATGTCGCAATTAACTGTCAAATTTGCGTCGGATTCCCGAAACTTTACTCGTAGGACTACGATCATGTGGTGACCCAGGCAGTAATAGATGCTTGGAGATAAATCTGCTGGAAGACAATGTTCTGAAAACCATCGCAGTATGTGTGTTCCGTCGTCATTGAGAGGATGAGAGAACATAAATTAACTGTCTGTTTTGCGTCGGATTTGAAAACTAGATGACAAAAGGCGACCATCCGGTGACCGAGGCACAAATAGACCCTTGTAGATAGTTACGCTGGACATCGATGTATTGAATCGCGACGCTATTTGAGTGTTCCATCGTCAATACCAGGATCTGACGGTAAGAACTAACTGCGAGTTATGAGAGGGAGAAAACAAACTTGACTGCCAAAGAGTACGTCCATCTGGTATGAGGCAGCGATAGACCCTCGGAGATAAGTCGGTTAGTGACCAAAGTATTGAATCGCGACGCAATATCTGTGTTGCATTGTCATTAGGATGGTGGGAATGTCGCAATTAACTGTCAAATTTGCGTCGGATTCCCGAAATTTTACTCGTAGGACAACGATCATGTGGTGACACAGGCAGTAATAGATGCATGGAGATAAATCTAATGGAAGACGATGTTCTGAAAACCATCGCAGTATGTGTGTTCCGTCGTCATTGAGAGGATGAGAGTACATAGATTAACTGTCAGTTTTGCGTCGGATTTGAAAACTAGATGACTAAACGCCACCATCCGGTGACCGAGGCACCAATAGACACTTGTAGATAGTTACGCTGGACATCGATCTATTGAATCGCGACGCTATTTGTGTGTTCCATCGTCGATACCACGATCTGACGGTAAGAATTAGCTGTGAGTTTTGAGTCGGAGACAAGAAACTTGACAGCCAAATTGTACATCCATCTGGTATGAGGCAGCGTTAGACCCTCTGAGATAAGTCGGCTAGTGACCACTGTATTGAATCGCGACGTAATTTCTGTGTTGCATCGTCATTAGGATGGTGGGAATGTTGCAATTAACTGTCAAATTTGCGTCGGATTCCCGAAACTTTACTCGTAGGACAACGATCATGTGGTGACACAGGCAGTAATAGATGCTTGGAGATAAATCTGATGGAAGACGATGTTCTGAAAACCATCGCAGTATGTGTGTTCCGTCGTCATAGAGAGGATGAGAGTACATAGATTAACTGTCAGTTTTGCGTCGGATTTGAAAACTAGATGACAAAACGCCACCATCCTGTGACCGAGGCACCAATAGACACTTGTAGATAGTTACGCTGGACATCGATCTATTGAATCGCGACGCTATTTGTGTGTTTCATCGTCAATACCAGGATCTCACGGTAAGAATTAACTGTAAGTTATGAG
The DNA here is from genome assembly GCF_023897955.1 of Schistocerca gregaria. NCBI lineage: Eukaryota > Metazoa > Arthropoda > Insecta > Orthoptera > Acrididae > Schistocerca > Schistocerca gregaria. The sequence goes on along the minus strand of NW_026061833.1, from coordinate 1,799,731 downwards.
AGGGAGAAAACAAACTTGACAGTCAAATTGTTCATCCATCTGGTTGGTGGCAGCGTTAGACCCTCGGAGATAAGTAGGCTAGTGACCAATGTATTGAATCGCGAGGCGATGTCTGTGTTGCATCGACATTAGGATGGTGGGAATGTCGCAATTAACTGTCAAATATGCGTCGGAACCCCGAAACTTTACTCGTAGGACAAGGATCATGTGGTGACCCAGGCAGTAATAGTTGCTTGGAGATAAATCTGCTCGAAGACGATGTTCTGAAAACCATCGCAGTATATGTGCTCCATCGTCATTGAGAGGATGAGAGAACATAAATTAACTGTAAGTTTTGCGTCGGATTTGAAAACTGGATGACAAAACGCGACCATCCGGTGACCGAGGGACCAATAGACCCTTGTAGATAGCTACGCTGGACATCGATCTATTGAATCGCGACGCTATTTGTGTGTTCCATCGTCAATACCAGGATCTGACGGTAAGAATTAACTGTGAGTTATGAGAGGGAGAAAACAAACTTGACTGCCAAATAGTACGTCCATCTGGTATGAGGCAGCGATAGACCCTCGGAGATAAGTCGGCTAGTGACCAATGTATTGAATCGCGACACAATTTCTGTGTTGCAACGTCGTTAGGGTGTTGGGAATGTCGCAATTAACTGTCAAATGTGCGTCGGATTTCAAAACTAGACTGACAAAGAGAGAACATCCGGTGACCGAAGCACCAATAGACCCTTGTAGGTAGTTACGCTGGACATCGATGTATTGAATCGCGACGCTATTTGTGTGTTCCATCGTCGATACCAGGATCTGACGGTAAGAATTAGCTGAGAGTTTTGAGTCGGAGACAAGAAACTTGACAGCTAAATTGTACATCCATCTGGTATGAGGCAGCGTTAGACCCTCTGAGATAAGTCGGCTAGTGACCAATGTCTTGAATAGCGACGTAATTTCTGTGTTGCATCGTCATTAGGATGGTGGGAATGTCGCAATTAACTGTCAAATGTGCGTCGGATTTGAAAACTAGACTGACAAGGAGGGAACATCCGGTGACCGAGCACCAATAGACCCTTGTAGATAGTTACGCTAGACATCGATGTATTGAATCGCGACGGTATTTGAGTATTCCATCGTCAATACCAGGTTCTGACGGTAAGAATTAACTGCGAGTTATGACAGGGAGAAAACAAACTTGACTGCCAAACATTACTTACGTCCATCTGGTATGAGGCAGCGATAGACCCGCGAAGATAAGTCGGCTAGTGACCAATGTATTGAATCGCGACGCAATTTCTGTGTTGCATCGTCATTAGGATGGTGGGTATGTCACAATTAACTGTCAAATTTGCGTCGGATTCCCGAAACTTTACTCGTAGGACAACGATCATGTGGTGACCCAGGCAGTAATAGTTGATGGAGATAAATCTGCTGGAAGACGATGTTCTGAAAACCATCGCAGTATATGTGTTCCATCGTCATTGAGAGGATGAGAGAACATAAATTAACTGTAAGTTTTGCGTCGGATTTGAAAACTAGATGACAAAACGCGACCCTTTCCGGTGACCGAGGCACCAATAGACCCCTGTAGATAGTTACGCTGGACATCGATCTATTGAATCGCGACGCTATTTGTGTGTACCATCGTCAATACCAGGATCTGACGGTAAGAATTAACTGTGAGTTATGAGACGGAGAAAACAAACTTGACTGCCAAAGAGTACGTCCATCTGGTATGAGGCAGCGATAGACCCTCGGAGATAAGTCGGCTAGTGACCAAAGTATTGAATCGCGACGCAATATCTGTGTTGCATTGTCATTAGGATGGTGGGAATGTCGCAATTAACTGTCAAATTTGCGTCGGATTCCCGAAATTTTACTCGTAGGACAACGATCATGTGGTGACACAGGCAGTAATAGATGCATGGAGATAAATCTAATGGAAGACGATGTTCTGAAAACCATCGCAGTATGTGTGTTCCGTCGTCATTGAGAGGATGAGAGTACATAGATTAACTGTCAGTTTTGCGTCGGATTTGAAAACTAGATGACTAAACGCCACCATCCGGTGACCGAGGCACCAATAGACACTTGTAGATAGTTACGCTGGACATCGATCTATTGAATCGCGACGCTATTTGTGTGTTCCATCGTCGATACCAGGATCTGACGGTAAGAATTAGTTGAGAGTTTTGAGTCGGAGACAAGAAACTTGACAGCCAAATTGTACATCCATCTGGTATGAGGCAGCGTTAGACCCTCTGAGATAAGTCGGCTAGTGACCAATGTCTTGAATAGCGACGTAATTTCTGTGTTGCATCGTCATTAGGATGGTGGGAATGTCGCAATTAACTGTCAAATGTGCGTCGGATTTGAAAACTAGACTGACAAGGAGGGAACATCCGGTGACCGAGCACCAATAGACCCTTGTAGATAGTTACGCTAGACATCGATGTATTGAATCGCGACGGTATTTGAGTATTCCATCGTCAATACCAGGTTCTGACGGTAAGAATTAACTGCGAGTTATGACAGGGAGAAAACAAACTTGACTGCCAAACATTACTTACGTCCATCTGGTATGAGGCAGCGATAGACCCGCGAAGATAAGTCGGCTAGTGACCAATGTATTGAATCGCGACGCAATTTCTGTGTTGCATCGTCATTAGGATGGTGGGTATGTCACAATTAACTGTCAAATTTGCGTCGGATTCCCGAAACTTTACTCGTAGGACAACGATCATGTGGTGACCCAGGCAGTAATAGTTGATGGAGATAAATCTGCTGGAAGACGATGTTCTGAAAACCATCGCAGTATATGTGTTCCATCGTCATTGAGAGGATGAGAGAACATAAATTAACTGTAAGTTTTGCGTCGGATTTGAAAACTAGATGACAAAACGCGACCCTTTCCGGTGACCGAGGCACCAATAGACCCCTGTAGATAGTTACGCTGGACATCGATCTATTGAATCGCGACGCTATTTGTGTGTACCATCGTCAATACCAGGATCTGACGGTAAGAATTAACTGTGAGTTATGAGACGGAGAAAACAAACTTGACTGCCAAAGAGTACGTCCATCTGGTATGAGGCAGCGATAGACCCTCGGAGATAAGTCGGCTAGTGACCAAAGTATTGAATCGCGACGCAATATCTGTGTTGCATTGTCATTAGGATGGTGGGAATGTCGCAATTAACTGTCAAATTTGCGTCGGATTCCCGAAATTTTACTCGTAGGACAACGATCATGTGGTGACACAGGCAGTAATAGATGCATGGAGATAAATCTAATGGAAGACGATGTTCTGAAAACCATCGCAGTATGTGTGTTCCGTCGTCATTGAGAGGATGAGAGTACATAGATTAACTGTCAGTTTTGCGTCGGATTTGAAAACTAGATGACTAAACGCCACCATCCGGTGACCGAGGCACCAATAGACACTTGTAGATAGTTACGCTGGACATCGATCTATTGAATCGCGACGCTATTTGTGTGTTCCATCGTCGATACCAGGATCTGACGGTAAGAATTAGTTGAGAGTTTTGAGTCGGAGACAAGAAACTTGACAGCCAAATTGTACATCCATCTGGTATGAGGCAGCGTTAGACCCTCTGAGATAAGTCGGCTAGTGACCAATGTCTTGAATAGCGACGTAATTTCTGTGTTGCATCGTCATTAGGATGGTGGGAATGTCGCAATTAACTGTCAAATGTGCGTCGGATTTGAAAACTAGACTGACAAGGAGGGAACATCCGGAGACCGATGCACCAATAGACCCTTGTAGGTAGTTACGCTGGACATCGATGTATTGAATCGCGACGCTATTTGTGTGTTCCATCGTCGATACCAGGATCTGACTGTAAGAATTAGCTGCGAGTTTTCAGTCGGAGACAAGAAACTTGACAGTCAAATTGTACTTCCAACTGGTATGAGGCAGCGTTAGACCCTCGGAGATAAGTAGGCTAGTGACCAATGTATTGAATCGCGACGCAAATTCTGTGTTGCATCGTCATTAGGATGGTGGGAATGTCTCAATTAACTGTCAAATTTGCGTCGGATTCCTGAAACTTTACTCGCAGGAGAACGATCATGTGGTGACCCAGGCATGCTTGGAGATAAATCTGCTGGAAGACGATGTTCTGAAAACCATCGCTGAATGTGTGTTCCATCGAAATTGAGAGTATGGGAGGAATAAAATTGTCAGTTTTGCGTCGGATTTGAAAACTATACTAACTAAGCGCGACCATCCGGTGACCGAGGCACAAATAGACCCTTCTAGATAGATACGCTGGACATCGATCTATAGAATCGCGACGCTATTTGTGTTTTCCATCGTCAATACCAGGATTTGACGGTAAGTATTAAGTGTGAGTTATGAGAGAAAGAAGGGAAATTTGACTGCCATATTGTACATCCATCTGGAATGAGGCAGCGTTAGACGCTCAGAGATAAGTCGGCTAGTGACCAATGTATTGAATCGCGACGCGATTTCTGTGTTGCATCGGCATTAGGATGGTGGGAATGTCGCAATTAACTGTCAAATTTGCGTCGGATTCCCGAAACTTTACTCGTAGGACAACGATCATGTGGTGACACAGGCAGTAATAGATGCTTGGAGATAAATCTGCTGGAAGACGATGTTCTGAAAACCATCGCAGTATGTGTGTTAAATCGTCATTGAGAGGATAAGAGAACATAAATTAACTGTCAGTTTTGCGTCGGATTTGAAAACTAGTTGACAAAAGGCGACCATCCGGTGACCGAGGCACAAATAGACCCTTGTAGATAGTTACGCTGGACATCGATGTATTGAATCGCGACACTATTTGTGTGTTCCAACGTCAATACCAGGTTCAGACGGTAAGAATTAACTGTGAGTTATGAGAGGGAGAAAACAAACTTGACTGCCAAATAGTACGTCCATCTGGTATGAGGCAGCGATAGACCCTCGGAGATAAGTCGGCTAGTGACCAATGTATTGAACCGCGACACAATTTCTGTGTTGCAACGTCGTTAGGGTGGTGGGAATGTCGCAATTAACTGTCAAATGTGCGTCGGATTTGAAAACTAGACTGACAAAGAGAGAACATCCGGTGACCGAGGCACCAATAGACCCTTGTAGGTAGTTACGCTGGACATCGATGTATTGAATCGCGACGCTATTTGTGTGTTCCATTGTCGATACCACGATCTGACGGTAAGAATTAGCTGTGAGTTTTGAGTCGGAGACAAGAAACTTGACAGCCAAATTGTACATCCATCTGGTATGAGGCAGCGATAGACCCTCGGAGATAAGTCGGCTAGTGACCAATGTATTGAACCGCGACGTAATTTCTGTGTTGCATCGTCATTAGGATGGTGGGAATGTAGCAATTAACTGTCAAAAGTGCGTCGGATTTGAAAACTAGACTGACAAAGAGAGAACATCCGGTGACCGAGGCACCAATAGACCCTTGTAGGTAGTTACGCTGGACATCGATGTATTGAATCGCGACGCTATTTGTGTGTTCCATCGTCGATACCACGATCTGACGGTAAGAATTAGCTGTGAGTTTTGAGTCGGAGACAAGAAACTTGACAGCCAAATTGTACATCCATCTGGTATGAGGCAGCGTTAGACCCTCTGAGATAAGTCGGCTAGTGACCAATGTATTGAATCGCGACGTAATTTCTGTGTTGCATCGTCATTAGGATGGTGGGAATGTTGCAATTAACTGTCAAATTTGCGTCGGATTCCCGAAACTTTACTCGTAGGACAACGATCATGTGGTGACACAGGCAGTAATAGATGCTTGGAGATAAATCTGATGGAAGACGATGTTCTGAAAACCATCGCAGTATGTGTGTTCCGTCGTCATAGAGAGGATGAGAGTACATAGATTAACTGTCAGTTTTGCGTCGGATTTGAAAAGTAGATGACAAAACGCCACCATCCTGTGACCGAGGCACCAATAGACACTTGTAGATAGTTACGCTGGACATCGATCTATTGAATCGCGACGCTATTTGTGTGTTTCATCGTCAATACCAGGATCTCACGGTAAGAATTAACTGTAAGTTATGAGAGGGAGAAAACAAACTTGACAGTCAAATTGTTCATCCATCTGGTTGGTGGCAGCGTTAGACCCTCGGAGATAAGTAGGCTAGTGACCAATGTATTGAATCGCGAGGCGATGTCTGTGTTGCATCGACATTAGGATGGTGGGAATGTCGCAATTAACTGTCAAATATGCGTCGGAACCCCGAAACTTTACTCGTAGGACAAGGATCATGTGGTGACCCAGGCAGTAATAGTTGCTTGGAGATAAATCTGCTCGAAGACGATGTTCTGAAAACCATCGCAGTATATGTGTTCCATCGTCATTGAGAGGATGAGAGAACATAAATTAACTGTAAGTTTTGCGTCGGATTTGAAAACTGGATGACAAAACGCGACCATCCGGTGACCGAGGGACCAATAGACCCTTGTAGATAGCTACGCTGGACATCGATCTATTGAATCGCGACGCTATTTGTGTGTTCCATCGTCAATACCAGGATCTGACGGTAAGAATTAACTGTGAGTTATGAGAGGGAGAAAACAAACTTGACTGCCAAATAGTACGTCCATCTGGTATGAGGCAGCGATAGACCCTCGGAGATAAGTCGGCTAGTGACCAATGTATTGAATCGCGACACAATTTCTGTGTTGCAACGTCGTTAGGGTGTTGGGAATGTCGCAATTAACTGTCAAATGTGCGTCGGATTTCAAAACTAGACTGACAAAGAGAGAACATCCGGTGACCGAGGCACCAATAGACCCTTGTAGGTAGTTACGCTGGACATCGATGTATTGAATCGCGACGCTATTTGTGTGTTCCATCGTCGATACCAGGATCTGACGGTAAGAATTAGCTGAGAGTTTTGAGTCGGAGACAAGAAACTTGACAGCTAAATTGTACATCCATCTGGTATGAGGCAGCGTTAGACCCTCTGAGATAAGTCGGCTAGTGACCAATGTCTTGAATAGCGACGTAATTTCTGTGTTGCATCGTCATTAGGATGGTGGGAATGTCGCAATTAACTGTCAAATGTGCGTCGGATTTGAAAACTAGACTGACAAGGAGGGAACATCCGGTGACCGAGCACCAATAGACCCTTGTAGATAGTTACGCTAGACATCGATGTATTGAATCGCGACGGTATTTGAGTATTCCATCGTCAATACCAGGTTCTGACGGTAAGAATTAACTGCGAGTTATGACAGGGAGAAAACAAACTTGACTGCCAAACATTACTTACGTCCATCTGGTATGAGGCAGCGATAGACCCGCGAAGATAAGTCGGCTAGTGACCAATGTATTGAATCGCGACGCAATTTCTGTGTTGCATCGTCATTAGGATGGTGGGAATGTCGCAATTAACTGTCAAATTTGCGTCGGATTCCCGAAACTTTACTCGTAGGACTACGATCATGTGGTGACCCAGGCAGTAATAGATGCTTGGAGATAAATCTGCTGGAAGACAATGTTCTGAAAACCATCGCAGTATGTGTGTTCCGTCGTCATTGAGAGGATGAGAGAACATAAATTAACTGTCTGTTTTGCGTCGGATTTGAAAACTAGATGACAAAAGGCGACCATCCGGTGACCGAGGCACAAATAGACCCTTGTAGATAGTTACGCTGGACATCGATGTATTGAATCGCGACGCTATTTGAGTGTTCCATCGTCAATACCAGGATCTGACGGTAAGAATTAACTGCGAGTTATGAGAGGGAGAAAACAAACTTGACTGCCAAAGAGTACGTCCATCTGGTATGAGGCAGCGATAGACCCTCTGAGATAAGTCGGCTAGTGACCAATGTATTGAATCGCGACGTAATTTCTGTGTTGCATCGTCATTAGGATGGTGGGAATGTCGCAATTAACTGTCAAATGTGCGTCGGATTTGTAAACTAGACTGACAAAGAGAGAACATCCGGTGACCGAGGCACCCATAGACCCTTGTAGGTAGTTACGCTGGACATCGATGTATTGAATCGCGACGCTATTTGTGTGTTCCATCGTCGATACCAGGATCTGACTGTAAGAATTAGCTGTGAGTTTTGAGTCGGACACAAGAAACTTGACAGCCAAATTGTACATCCATCTGGTATGAAGCAGCGTTAGACCCTCGGAGATAAGTCGGCTAGTGACCAATGTATTGAATCGCGACGTAATTTCTGTGTTGCATCGTCATTAGGATGGTGGGAATGTCGCAATTAACTGTCAAATGTGCGTCGGATTTGTAAACTAGACTGACAAAGAGAGAACATCCGGTGACCGAGGCACCCATAGACCCTTGTAGGTAGTTACGCTGGACATCGATGTATTGAATCGCGACGCTATTTGTGTGTTCCATCGTCGATACCAGGATCTGACTGTAAGAATTAGCTGTGAGTTTTGAGTCGGACACAAGAAACTTGACAGCCAAATTGTACATCCATCTGGTATGAAGCAGCGTTAGACCCTCGGAGATAAGTCGGCTAGTGACCAATGTATTGAATCGCGACACAATTTCTGTGTTGCAACGTCGTTAGGATGGTGGGAATGTCTCAATTAACTGTCAAATTTGCGTCGGATTCCCGAAACTTTACTCGCAGGAGAACGATCATGTGGTGACCCAGGCATGCTTGGAGATAAATCTGTTGGAAGACGATGTTCTGAAAACCATCGCAGTATATGTGTTCCATCGTCATTGAGAGGATGAGAGAACATAAATTAACTGTAAGTTTTACGTCGGATTTGAAAACTGGATGACAAAACGCGACCATCCGGTGACCGAGGCACCAATAGACCCTTGTAGATAGCTACGCTGGACATCGATCTATTGAATCGCGACGCTATTTGTGTGTTCCATCGTCAATACCAGGATCTGACGGTAAGAATTAACTGTGAGTTATGAGAGGGAGAAAACAAACTTGACTGCCAAATAGTACGTCCATCTGGTATGAGGCAGCGATAGACCCTCGGAGATAAGTCGGCTAGTGACCAATGTATTGAATCGCGACACAATTTCTGTGTTGCAACGTCGTTAGGGTGTTGGGAATGTCGCAATTAACTGTCAAATGTGCGTCGAATTTGAAAACTAGACTGACAAAGAGAGAACATCCGGTGACCGAGGCACCAATAGACCCTTGTAGGTAGTTACGCTGGACATCGATGTATTTAATCGCGACGCTATTTGTGTGTTCCATCGTCGATACCAGGATCTGACGGTAAGAATTAGCTGAGAGTTTTGAGTCGGAGACAAGAAACTTGACAGCTAAATTGTACATCCATCTGGTATGAGGCAGCGTTAGACCCTCTGAGATAAGTCGGCTAGTGACCAATGTCTTGAATAGCGACGTAATTTCTGTGTTGCATCGTCATTAGGATGGTGGGAATGTCGCAATTAACTGTCAAATGTGCGTCGGATTTGAAAACTAGACTGACAAGGAGGGAACATCCGGTGACCGAGCACCAATAGACCCTTGTAGATAGTTACGCTAGACATCGATGTATAGAATCGCGACGCTATTTGTGTGTTCCATCGTCAATACCAGGATCTGACGGTAAGAATTAACTGCGAGTTATGAGAGGGAGAAAACAAACTTGACTGCCAAAGAGTACGTCCATCTGGTATGAGGCAGCGATAGACCCTCGGAGAATAGTCGGCTAGTGACCAAAGTATTGAATCGCGACGCAATATCTGTGTTGCATTGTCATTAGGATGGTGGGAATGTCGCAATTAACTGTCAAATTTGCGTCGGATTCCCGAAATTTTACTCGGAGGAGAAAGATCATGTGCGATAGACCCGCGGAGATAAGTCGGCTAGTGACCAATGTATTGAATCGCGACGCAATTTCTGTGTTGCATCGTCATTAGCATGGTGGGAATGTCGCAATTAACTGTCAAATTTGCGTCGGATTAGCGAAACTTGCTTGGAGATAAAACTGCTGGAAGACGATGTTCTGAAAACCATCGCAGAATGTGTGTTCCATCGAAATTGAGAGTATGGGAGGAATAAAATTGTCAGTTTTGCGTTGGATTTGAAAACTATACTAACTAAGCGCGACCATCCGGTGACCGAGGCACAAATAGACCCTTCTAGATAGATACGCTGGACATGGATGTATGGAATCGCGACGCTATTTGTGTGTTCCATCGTCAATACCAGGATTTGACGGTAAGTATTAACTGTGAGTTATGAGAGGGAGAAGGGTAATTTGACTGCCATATTGTACATCCATCTGGTATGAGGCAGCGTTAGACGCTCGGAGATAAGTCGGCTAGTGACCAATGTATTGAATCGCGACGCAATTTCTGTGTTGCATCGTCATTAGGATGGTGGGAATGTTGCAATTAACTGTCAAATTTGCGTCGGATTTCCGAAACTTTACTCGTAGGACAACGATCATGTGGTGACCCAGGCAGTAATAGTTGCTTGGAGATAAATCTGCTGGAAGACGATGTTCTGAAAACCATCGCAGTATATGTGTTCCGTCGTCATTGAGAGGATGAGAGAACATAAATTAACTGTAAGTTTTGCGTCGGATTTGAAAACTAGATGACAAAACGCGACCCTTTCCGGTGACCGAGGCACCAATAGACCCTTGTAGATAGTTACGCTGGACATCGATCTATTGAATCGCGACGCTATTTGTGTGTTCCATCGTCAATACCAGGATCTGACGGTAAGAATTAACTGTGAGTTATGAGAGGGAGAAAACAAACTTGACTGCCAAAGAGTACGTCCATCTGGTATGAGGCAGCGACAGACCCTTGGAGATAAGTCGGCTATTGACCAAAGTATTGAATCGCGACGCAATATCTGTGTTGCATTGTCATTAGGATGGTGGGAATGTCTCAATTAACTGTCAAATTTGCGTCGGATTCCCGAAATTTTACTCGGAGGAGAACGATCATGTGCGATAGACACGCAGAGATAAGTCGGCTAGTGACCAATGTATTGAATCGCGACGCAATTTCTGTGTTGCATCGTCATTAGCATGGTGGGAATGTCGCAATTAACTGTCAAATTTGCGTCGGATTCCCGAAACTCGCTTGGAGATAAAACTGCTGGAAGACGATGTTCTGAAAACCATCGCAGAATGTGTGTTCCATCGAAATTGAGAGTATGGGAGGAATAAAATTGTCAGTTTTGCGTCGGATTTGAAAACTATACTAACTAAGCGCGACCATCCGGTGACCGAGGCACAAATAGACCCTTCTAGATAGATACGCTGGACATCGACGTATGGAATCGCGACGCTATTTGTGTGTTCCATCGTCAATACCAGGATTTGACGGTAAGTATTAACTGTGAGTTATGAGAGGGAGAAGGGAAATTTGACTGCCATATTGTACATCCATCTGGTATGAGGCAGCGTTAGACGCTCGGAGATAAGTCGGCTAGTGACCAATGTATTGAATCGCGACGCAATTTCGTTGTTGCATCGTCATTAGGATGGTGGGAATGTTGCAATTAACTGTCAAATGTGCGTCGAATTTGAAAACTAGACTGACAAAGAGAGAACATCCGGTGACCGAGGCACCAATAGACCCTTGTAGGTAGTTACGCTGGACATCGATGTATTGAATCGCGACGCTATTTGTGTGTTCCATCGTCGATACCAGGATCTGACGGTAAGAATTAGCTGAGAGTTTTGAGTCGGAGACAAGAAACTTGACAGCTAAATTGTACATCCATCTGGTATGAGGCAGCGTTAGACCCTCTGAGATAAGTCGGCTAGTGACCAATGTCTTGAATAGCGACGTAATTTCTGTGTTGCATCGTCATTAGGATGGTGGGAATGTCGCAATTAACTGTCAAATGTGCGTCGGATTTGAAAATTAGACTGACAAGGATGGAACATCCGGTGACCGAGCACCAATAGACCCTTGTAGATAGTTACGCTAGACATCGATGTATTGAATCGCGACGGTATTTGAGTGTTCCATCGTCAATACCAGGTTCTGACGGTAAGAATTAACTGCGAGTTATGACAGGGAGAAAACAAACTTGACTGCCAAACATTACTTACGTCCATCTGGTATGAGGCAGCGATAGACCCGCGAAGATAAGTCGGCTAGTGACCAATGTATTGAATCGCGACGCAATTTCTGTGTTGCATCGTCATTAGGATGGTGGGAATGTCGCAATTAACTGTCAAATTTGCGTCGGATTCCCGAAACTTTACTCGTAGGACTACGATCATGTGGTGACCCTGGCAGTAATAGATGCTTGGAGATAAATCTGCTGGAAAACAATGTTCTGAAAACCATCGCAGTATGTGTGTTCCGTCGTCATTGAGAGGATGAGAGAACATAAATTAACTGTCTGTTTTGCGTCGGATTTGAAAACTAGATGACAAAAGGCGACCATCCGGTGACCGAGGCACAAATAGACCCTTGTAGATAGTTACGCTGGACATCGATGTATTGAATCGCGACGCTATTTGAGTGTTCCATCGTCAATACCAGGATCTGACGGTAAGAATTAACTGCGAGTTATGAGAGGGAGAAAACAAACTTGACTGCCAAAGAGTACGTCCATCTGGTATGAGGCAGCGATAGACCCTCGGAGATAAGTCGGTTAGTGACCAAAGTATTGAATCGCGACGCAATTTCTGTGTTGCATTGTCATTAGGATGGTGGGAATGTCGCAATTAACTGTCAAATTTGCGTCGGATTCCCGAAATTTTACTCGGAGGAGAACGATCATGTGCGATAGACCCGCGGAGATAAGTCGGCTAGTGACCAATGTATTGAATCGCGACGCAATTTCTGTGTTGCATCGTCATTAGCATGGTGGGAATGTCGCAATTAACTGTCAAATTTGCGTCGGATTCCCGAAACTTGCTTGGAGATAAAACTGCTGGAAGACGATGTTCTGAAAACCATCGCAGAATGTGTGTTCCATCGAAATTGAGAGTATGGGAGGAATAAAATTGTCAGTTTTGCGTTGGATTTGAAAACTATACTAACTAAGCGCGACCATCCGGTGACCGAGGCACAAATAGACCCTTCTAGATAGATACGCTGGACATCGATGTATGGAATCGCGACGCTATTTGTGTGTTCCATCGTCAATACCAGGATTTGACGGTAAGTATTAACTGTGAGTTATGAGAGGGAGAAGGGAAATTTGACTGCCATATTGTACATCCATCTGGTATGAGGCAGCGTTAGACGCTCGGAGATAAGTCGGCTAGTGACCAATGTATTGAATCGCGACGCAATTTCTGTGTTGCATCGTCATTAGGATGGTGGGAATGTTGCAATTAACTGTCAAATTTGCGTCGGATTTCCGAAACTTTACTCGTAGGACAACGATCATGTGGTGACCCAGGCAGTAATAGTTGCTTGGAGATAAATCTGCTGGAAGACGATGTTCTGAAAACCATCGCAGTATATGTGTTCCATCGTCATTGAGAGGATGAGAGAACATAAATTAACTGTAAGTTTTGCGTCGGATTTGAAAACTAGATGACAAAACGCGACCCTTTCCGGTGACCGAGGCACCAATAGACCCCTGTAGATAGTTACGCTGGACATCGATCTATTGAATCACGACGCTATTTGTGTGTACCATCGTCAATACCAGGATCTGACGGTAAGAATTAACTGTGAGTTATGAGAGGGAGAAAACAAACTTGACTGCCAAAGAGTACGTCCATCTGGTATGAGGCAGCGATAGACCCTCGGAGATAAGTCGGCTAGTGACCAAAGTATTGAATCGCGACGCAATATCTGTGTTGCATTGTCATTAGGATGGTGGGAATGTCGCAATTAACTGTCAAATTTGCGTCGGATTCCCGAAATTTTACTCGTAGGACAACGATCATGTGGTGACACAGGCAGTAATAGATGCATGGAGATAAATCTAATGGAAGACGATGTTCTGAAAACCATCGCAGTATGTGTGTTCCGTCGTCATTGAGAGGATGAGAGTACATAGATTAACTGTCAGTTTTGCGTCGGATTTGAAAACTAGATGACTAAACGCCACCATCCGGTGACCGAGGCACCAATAGACACTTGTAGATAGTTACGCTGGACATCGATCTATTGAATCGCGACGCTATTTGTGTGTTCCATCGTCGATACCAGGATCTGACGGTAAGAATTAGTTGAGAGTTTTGAGTCGGAGACAAGAAACTTGACAGCCAAATTGTACATCCATCTGGTATGAGGCAGCGTTAGACCCTCTGAGATAAGTCGGCTAGTGACCAATGTCTTGAATAGCGACGTAATTTCTGTTTTGCATCGTCATTAGGATGGTGGGAATGTCGCAATTAACTGTCAAATGTGCGTCGGATTTGAAAACTAGACTGACAAGGAGGGAACATCCGGAGACCGATGCACCAATAGACCCTTGTAGGTAGTTACGCTGGACATCGATGTATTGAATCGCGACGCTATTTGTGTGTTCCATCGTCGATACCAGGATCTGACTGTAAGAATTAGCTGCGAGTTTTCAGTCGGAGACAAGAAACTTGACAGTCAAATTGTACATCCAACAGGTATGAGGCAGCGTTAGACCCTCGGAGATAAGTAGGCTAGTGACCAATGTATTGAATCGCGACGCAAATTCTGTGTTGCATCGTCATTAGGATGGTGGGAATGTCTCAATTAACTGTCAAATTTGCGTCGGATTCCTGAAACTTTACTCGCAGGAGAACGATCATGTGGTGACCCAGGCATGCTTGGAGATAAATCTGCTGGAAGACGATGTTCTGAAAACCATCGCTGAATGTGTGTTCCATCGAAATTGAGAGTATGGGAGGAATAAAATTGTCAGTTTTGCGTCGGATTTGAAAACTATACTAACTAAGCGCGACCATCCGGTGACCGAGGCACAAATAGACCCTTCTAGATAGATACGCTGGACATCGATCTATAGAATCGCGACGCTATTTGTGTTTTCCATCGTCAATACCAGGATTTGACGGTAAGTATTAAGTGTGAGTTATGAGAGAAAGAAGGGAAATTTGACAGCCATATTGTACATCCATCTGGAATGAGGCAGCGTTAGACGCTCAGAGATAAGTCGGCTAGTGACCAATGTATTGAATCGCGACGCGATTTCTGTGTTGCATCGGCATTAGGATGGTGGGAATGTCGCAATTAACTGTCAAATTTGCGTCGGATTCCCGAAACTTTACTCGTAGGACAACGATCATGTGGTGACACAGGCAGTAATAGATGCTTGGAGATAAATCTGCTGGAAGACGATGTTCTGAAAACCATCGCAGTATGTGTGTTAAATCGTCATTGAGAGGATAAGAGAACATAAATTAACTGTCAGTTTTGCGTCGGATTTGAAAACTAGTTGACAAAAGGCGACCATCCGGTGACCGAGGCACAAATAGACCCTTGTAGATAGTTACGCTGGACATCGATGTATTGAATCGCGACACTATTTGTGTGTTCCAACGTCAATACCAGGTTCAGACGGTAAGAATTAACTGTGAGTTATGAGAGGGAGAAAACAAACTTGACTGCCAAATAGTACGTCCATCTGGTATGGGGCAGCGATAGACCCTCGGAGATAAGTCGGCTAGTGACCAATGTATTGAACCGCGACGTAATTTCTGTGTTGCATCGTCATTAGGATGGTGGGAATGTAGCAATTAACTGTCAAATGTGCGTCGGATTTGAAAACTAGACTGACAAAGAGAGAACATCCGGTGACCGAGGCACCAATAGACCCTTGTAGGTAGTTACGCTGGACATCGATGTATTGAATCGCGACGCTATTTGTGTGTTCCATCGTCGATACCACGATCTGACGGTAAGAATTAGCTGTGAGTTTTGAGTCGGAGACAAGAAACTTGACAGCCAAATTGTACATCCATCTGGTATGAGGCAGCGTTAGACCCTCTGAGATAAGTCGGCTAGTGACCAATGTATTGAATCGCGACGTAATTTCTGTGTTGCATCGTCATTAGGATGGTGGGAATGTTGCAATTAACTGTCAAATTTGCGTCGGATTCCCGAAACTTTACTCGTAGGACAACGATCATGTGGTGACACAGGCAGTAATAGATGCTTGGAGATAAATCTGATGGAAGACGATGTTCTGAAAACCATCGCAGTATGTGTGTTCCGTCGTCATAGAGAGGATGAGAGTACATAGATTAACTGTCAGTTTTGCGTCGGATTTGAAAACTAGATGACAAAACGCCACCATCCTGTGACCGAGGCACCAATAGACACTTGTAGATAGTTACGCTGGACATCGATCTATTGAATCGCGACGCTATTTGTGTGTTTCATCGTCAATACCAGGATCTCACGGTAAGAATTAACTGTAAGTTATGAGAGGGAGAAAACAAACTTGACAGTCAAATTGTTCATCCATCTGGTTGGTGGCAGCGTTAGACCCTCGGAGATAAGTAGGCTAGTGACCAATGTATTGAATCGCGAGGCGATGTCTGTGTTGCATCGACATTAGGATGGTGGGAATGTCGCAATTAACTGTCAAATATGCGTCGGAACCCCGAAACTTTACTCGTAGGACAAGGATCATGTGGTGACCCAGGCAGTAATAGTTGCTTGGAGATAAATCTGCTCGAAGACGATGTTCTGAAAACCATCGCAGTATATGTGTTCCATCGTCATTGAGAGTATGGGAGGAATAAAATTGTCAGTTTTGCGTTGGATTTGAAAACTATACTAACTAAGCGCGACCATCCGGTGACCGAGGCACAAATAGACCCTTCTAGATAGATACGCTGGACATGGATGTATGGAATCGCGACGCTATTTGTGTGTTCCATCGTCAATACCAGGATTTGACGGTAAGTATTAACTGTGAGTTATGAGAGGGAGAAGGGTAATTTGACTGCCATATTGTACATCCATCTGGTATGAGGCAGCGTTAGACGCTCGGAGATAAGTCGGCTAGTGACCAATGTATTGAATCGCGACGCAATTTCTGTGTTGCATCGTCATTAGGATGGTGGGAATGTTGCAATTAACTGTCAAATTTGCGTCGGATTTCCGAAACTTTACTCGTAGGACAACGATCATGTGGTGACCCAGGCAGTAATAGTTGCTTGGAGATAAATCTGCTGGAAGACGATGTTCTGAAAACCATCGCAGTATATGTGTTCCGTCGTCATTGAGAGGATGAGAGAACATAAATTAACTGTAAGTTTTGCGTCGGATTTGAAAACTAGATGACAAAACGCGACCCTTTCCGGTGACCGAGGCACCAATAGACCCTTGTAGATAGTTACGCTGGACATCGATCTATTGAATCGCGACGCTATTTGTGTGTTCCATCGTCAATACCAGGATCTGACGGTAAGAATTAACTGTGAGTTATGAGAGGGAGAAAACAAACTTGACTGCCAAAGAGTACGTCCATCTGGTATGAGGCAGCGACAGACCCTTGGAGATAAGTCGGCTATTGACCAAAGTATTGAATCGCGACGCAATATCTGTGTTGCATTGTCATTAGGATGGTGGGAATGTCTCAATTAACTGTCAAATTTGCGTCGGATTCCCGAAATTTTACTCGGAGGAGAACGATCATGTGCGATAGACACGCAGAGATAAGTCGGCTAGTGACCAATGTATTGAATCGCGACGCAATTTCTGTGTTGCATCGTCATTAGCATGGTGGGAATGTCGCAATTAACTGTCAAATTTGCGTCGGATTCCCGAAACTCGCTTGGAGATAAAACTGCTGGAAGACGATGTTCTGAAAACCATCGCAGAATGTGTGTTCCATCGAAATTGAGAGTATGGGAGGAATAAAATTGTCAGTTTTGCGTCGGATTTGAAAACTATACTAACTAAGCGCGACCATCCGGTGACCGAGGCACAAATAGACCCTTCTAGATAGATACGCTGGACATCGACGTATGGAATCGCGACGCTATTTGTGTGTTCCATCGTCAATACCAGGATTTGACGGTAAGTATTAACTGTGAGTTATGAGAGGGAGAAGGGAAATTTGACTGCCATATTGTACATCCATCTGGTATGAGGCAGCGTTAGACGCTCGGAGATAAGTCGGCTAGTGACCAATGTATTGAATCGCGACGCAATTTCGTTGTTGCATCGTCATTAGGATGGTGGGAATGTTGCAATTAACTGTCAAATGTGCGTCGAATTTGAAAACTAGACTGACAAAGAGAGAACATCCGGTGACCGAGGCACCAATAGACCCTTGTAGGTAGTTACGCTGGACATCGATGTATTGAATCGCGACGCTATTTGTGTGTTCCATCGTCGATACCAGGATCTGACGGTAAGAATTAGCTGAGAGTTTTGAGTCGGAGACAAGAAACTTGACAGCTAAATTGTACATCCATCTGGTATGAGGCAGCGTTAGACCCTCTGAGATAAGTCGGCTAGTGACCAATGTCTTGAATAGCGACGTAATTTCTGTGTTGCATCGTCATTAGGATGGTGGGAATGTCGCAATTAACTGTCAAATGTGCGTCGGATTTGAAAATTAGACTGACAAGGATGGAACATCCGGTGACCGAGCACCAATAGACCCTTGTAGATAGTTACGCTAGACATCGATGTATTGAATCGCGACGGTATTTGAGTGTTCCATCGTCAATACCAGGTTCTGACGGTAAGAATTAACTGCGAGTTATGACAGGGAGAAAACAAACTTGACTGCCAAACATTACTTACGTCCATCTGGTATGAGGCAGCGATAGACCCGCGAAGATAAGTCGGCTAGTGACCAATGTATTGAATCGCGACGCAATTTCTGTGTTGCATCGTCATTAGGATGGTGGGAATGTCGCAATTAACTGTCAAATTTGCGTCGGATTCCCGAAACTTTACTCGTAGGACTACGATCATGTGGTGACCCAGGCAGTAATAGATGCTTGGAGATAAATCTGCTGGAAAACAATGTTCTGAAAACCATCGCAGTATGTGTGTTCCGTCGTCATTGAGAGGATGAGAGAACATAAATTAACTGTCTGTTTTGCGTCGGATTTGAAAACTAGATGACAAAAGGCGACCATCCGGTGACCGAGGCACAAATAGACCCTTGTAGATAGTTACGCTGGACATCGATGTATTGAATCGCGACGCTATTTGAGTGTTCCATCGTCAATACCAGGATCTGACGGTAAGAATTAACTGCGAGTTATGAGAGGGAGAAAACAAACTTGACTGCCAAAGAGTACGTCCATCTGGTATGAGGCAGCGATAGACCCTCGGAGATAAGTCGGTTAGTGACCAAAGTATTGAATCGCGACGCAATTTCTGTGTTGCATTGTCATTAGGATGGTGGGAATGTCGCAATTAACTGTCAAATTTGCGTCGGATTCCCGAAATTTTACTCGGAGGAGAACGATCATGTGCGATAGACCCGCGGAGATAAGTCGGCTAGTGACCAATGTATTGAATCGCGACGCAATTTCTGTGTTGCATCGTCATTAGCATGGTGGGAATGTCGCAATTAACTGTCAAATTTGCGTCGGATTCCCGAAACTTGCTTGGAGATAAAACTGCTGGAAGACGATGTTCTGAAAACCATCGCAGAATGTGTGTTCCATCGAAATTGAGAGTATGGGAGGAATAAAATTGTCAGTTTTGCGTTGGATTTGAAAACTATACTAACTAAGCGCGACCATCCGGTGACCGAGGCACAAATAGACCCTTCTAGATAGATACGCTGGACATCGATGTATGGAATCGCGACGCTATTTGTGTGTTCCATCGTCAATACCAGGATTTGACGGTAAGTATTAACTGTGAGTTATGAGAGGGAGAAGGGAAATTTGACTGCCATATTGTACATCCATCTGGTATGAGGCAGCGTTAGACGCTCGGAGATAAGTCGGCTAGTGACCAATGTATTGAATCGCGACGCAATTTCTGTGTTGCATCGTCATTAGGATGGTGGGAATGTTGCAATTAACTGTCAAATTTGCGTCGGATTTCCGAAACTTTACTCGTAGGACAACGATCATGTGGTGACCCAGGCAGTAATAGTTGCTTGGAGATAAATCTGCTGGAAGACGATGTTCTGAAAACCATCGCAGTATATGTGTTCCATCGTCATTGAGAGGATGAGAGAACATAAATTAACTGTAAGTTTTGCGTCGGATTTGAAAACTAGATGACAAAACGCGACCCTTTCCGGTGACCGAGGCACCAATAGACCCCTGTAGATAGTTACGCTGGACATCGATCTATTGAATCACGACGCTATTTGTGTGTACCATCGTCAATACCAGGATCTGACGGTAAGAATTAACTGTGAGTTATGAGAGGGAGAAAACAAACTTGACTGCCAAAGAGTACGTCCATCTGGTATGAGGCAGCGATAGACCCTCGGAGATAAGTCGGCTAGTGACCAAAGTATTGAATCGCGACGCAATATCTGTGTTGCATTGTCATTAGGATGGTGGGAATGTCGCAATTAACTGTCAAATTTGCGTCGGATTCCCGAAATTTTACTCGTAGGACAACGATCATGTGGTGACACAGGCAGTAATAGATGCATGGAGATAAATCTAATGGAAGACGATGTTCTGAAAACCATCGCAGTATGTGTGTTCCGTCGTCATTGAGAGGATGAGAGTACATAGATTAACTGTCAGTTTTGCGTCGGATTTGAAAACTAGATGACTAAACGCCACCATCCGGTGACCGAGGCACCAATAGACACTTGTAGATAGTTACGCTGGACATCGATCTATTGAATCGCGACGCTATTTGTGTGTTCCATCGTCGATACCAGGATCTGACGGTAAGAATTAGTTGAGAGTTTTGAGTCGGAGACAAGAAACTTGACAGCCAAATTGTACATCCATCTGGTATGAGGCAGCGTTAGACCCTCTGAGATAAGTCGGCTAGTGACCAATGTCTTGAATAGCGACGTAATTTCTGTTTTGCATCGTCATTAGGATGGTGGGAATGTCGCAATTAACTGTCAAATGTGCGTCGGATTTGAAAACTAGACTGACAAGGAGGGAACATCCGGAGACCGATGCACCAATAGACCCTTGTAGGTAGTTACGCTGGACATCGATGTATTGAATCGCGACGCTATTTGTGTGTTCCATCGTCGATACCAGGATCTGACTGTAAGAATTAGCTGCGAGTTTTCAGTCGGAGACAAGAAACTTGACAGTCAAATTGTACATCCAACAGGTATGAGGCAGCGTTAGACCCTCGGAGATAAGTAGGCTAGTGACCAATGTATTGAATCGCGACGCAAATTCTGTGTTGCATCGTCATTAGGATGGTGGGAATGTCTCAATTAACTGTCAAATTTGCGTCGGATTCCTGAAACTTTACTCGCAGGAGAACGATCATGTGGTGACCCAGGCATGCTTGGAGATAAATCTGCTGGAAGACGATGTTCTGAAAACCATCGCTGAATGTGTGTTCCATCGAAATTGAGAGTATGGGAGGAATAAAATTGTCAGTTTTGCGTCGGATTTGAAAACTATACTAACTAAGCGCGACCATCCGGTGACCGAGGCACAAATAGACCCTTCTAGATAGATACGCTGGACATCGATCTATAGAATCGCGACGCTATTTGTGTTTTCCATCGTCAATACCAGGATTTGACGGTAAGTATTAAGTGTGAGTTATGAGAGAAAGAAGGGAAATTTGACAGCCATATTGTACATCCATCTGGAATGAGGCAGCGTTAGACGCTCAGAGATAAGTCGGCTAGTGACCAATGTATTGAATCGCGACGCGATTTCTGTGTTGCATCGGCATTAGGATGGTGGGAATGTCGCAATTAACTGTCAAATTTGCGTCGGATTCCCGAAACTTTACTCGTAGGACAACGATCATGTGGTGACACAGGCAGTAATAGATGCTTGGAGATAAATCTGCTGGAAGACGATGTTCTGAAAACCATCGCAGTATGTGTGTTAAATCGTCATTGAGAGGATAAGAGAACATAAATTAACTGTCAGTTTTGCGTCGGATTTGAAAACTAGTTGACAAAAGGCGACCATCCGGTGACCGAGGCACAAATAGACCCTTGTAGATAGTTACGCTGGACATCGATGTATTGAATCGCGACACTATTTGTGTGTTCCAACGTCAATACCAGGTTCAGACGGTAAGAATTAACTGTGAGTTATGAGAGGGAGAAAACAAACTTGACTGCCAAATAGTACGTCCATCTGGTATGGGGCAGCGATAGACCCTCGGAGATAAGTCGGCTAGTGACCAATGTATTGAACCGCGACGTAATTTCTGTGTTGCATCGTCATTAGGATGGTGGGAATGTAGCAATTAACTGTCAAATGTGCGTCGGATTTGAAAACTAGACTGACAAAGAGAGAACATCCGGTGACCGAGGCACCAATAGACCCTTGTAGGTAGTTACGCTGGACATCGATGTATTGAATCGCGACGCTATTTGTGTGTTCCATCGTCGATACCACGATCTGACGGTAAGAATTAGCTGTGAGTTTTGAGTCGGAGACAAGAAACTTGACAGCCAAATTGTACATCCATCTGGTATGAGGCAGCGTTAGACCCTCTGAGATAAGTCGGCTAGTGACCAATGTATTGAATCGCGACGTAATTTCTGTGTTGCATCGTCATTAGGATGGTGGGAATGTTGCAATTAACTGTCAAATTTGCGTCGGATTCCCGAAACTTTACTCGTAGGACAACGATCATGTGGTGACACAGGCAGTAATAGATGCTTGGAGATAAATCTGATGGAAGACGATGTTCTGAAAACCATCGCAGTATGTGTGTTCCGTCGTCATAGAGAGGATGAGAGTACATAGATTAACTGTCAGTTTTGCGTCGGATTTGAAAACTAGATGACAAAACGCCACCATCCTGTGACCGAGGCACCAATAGACACTTGTAGATAGTTACGCTGGACATCGATCTATTGAATCGCGACGCTATTTGTGTGTTTCATCGTCAATACCAGGATCTCACGGTAAGAATTAACTGTAAGTTATGAGAGGGAGAAAACAAACTTGACAGTCAAATTGTTCATCCATCTGGTTGGTGGCAGCGTTAGACCCTCGGAGATAAGTAGGCTAGTGACCAATGTATTGAATCGCGAGGCGATGTCTGTGTTGCATCGACATTAGGATGGTGGGAATGTCGCAATTAACTGTCAAATATGCGTCGGAACCCCGAAACTTTACTCGTAGGACAAGGATCATGTGGTGACCCAGGCAGTAATAGTTGCTTGGAGATAAATCTGCTCGAAGACGATGTTCTGAAAACCATCGCAGTATATGTGTTCCATCGTCATTGAGAGGATGAGAGAACATAAATTAACTGTAAGTTTTGCGTCGGATTTGAAAACTGGATGACAAAACGCGACCATCCGGTGACCGAGGGACCAATAGACCCTTGTAGATAGCTACGCTGGACATCGATCTATTGAATCGCGACGCTATTTGTGTGTTCCATCGTCAATACCAGGATCTGACGGTAAGAATTAACTGTGAGTTATGAGAGGGAGAAAACAAACTTGACTGCCAAATGGTACGTCCATCTGGTATGAGGCAGCGATAGACCCTCGGAGATAAGTCGGCTAGTGACCAATGTATTGAATCGCGACACAATTTCTGTGTTGCAACGTCGTTAGGGTGTTGGGAATGTCGCAATTAACTGTCAAATGTGCGTCGGATTTCAAAACTAGACTGACAAAGAGAGAACATCCGGTGACCGAGGCACCAATAGACCCTTGTAGGTAGTTACGCTGGACATCGATGTATTGAATCGCGACGCTATTTGTGTGTTCCATCGTCGATACCAGGATCTGACGGTAAGAATTAGCTGAGAGTTTTGAGTCGGAGACAAGAAACTTGACAGCTAAATTGTACATCCATCTGGTATGAGGCAGCGTTAGACCCTCTGAGATAAGTCGGCTAGTGACCAATGTATTGAATAGCGACGTAATTTCTGTGTTGCATCGTCATTAGGATGGTGGGAATGTCGCAATTAACTGTCAAATGTGCGTCGGATTTGAAAACTAGACTGACAAGGAGGGAACATCCGGTGACCGAGCACCAATAGACCCTTGTAGATAGTTACGCTAGACATCGATGTATTGAATCGCGACGCTATTTGTGTGTTCCATCGTCGATACCAGGATCTGACTGTAAGAATTAGCTGTGAGTTTTGAGTCGGACACAAGACACTTGACAGCCAAATTGTACATCCATCTGGTATGAGGCAGCGTTAGACCCGCGGAGATAAGTCGGCTAGTGACCAATGTATTGAATCGCGACGCAATTTCTGTGTTGCATCGTCATTAGGATGGTGGGAATGTCGCAATTAACTGTCAAATTTGCGTCGGATTCCCGAAACTTTACTCGTAGGACTACGATCATGTGGTGACCCAGGCAGTAATAGATGCTTGGAGATTAATCTGCATGAAGCCAATGTTCTGAAAACCATCGCAGTATGTGTGTTCCGTCGTCATTGAGAGGATGAGAGAACATAAATTAACTGTCTGTTTTGCGTCGGATTTGAAAACTAGATGACAAAAGGCGACCATCCGGTAACCGAGGCACAAATAGACCCTTGTAGATAGTTACGCTGGACATCGATGTATTGAATCGCGACGCTATTTGTGTGTTCCATCGTCAATACCAGGATCTGACGGTAAGAATTAACTGTGAGTTATGAGAGGGAGAAAACAAACTTGACTGCCAAATAGTACGTCCATCTGGTATGAGGCAGCGATAGACCCTCGGAGATAAGTCGGCTAGTGACCAATGTATTGAACCGCGACACAATTTCTGTGTTGCAACGTCGTTAGGGTGGTGGGAATGTCGCAATTAACTGTCAAAAGTGCGTCGGATTTGTAAACTAGACTGACAAAGAGAGAACATCCGGTGACCGAGGCACCAATAGACCCTTGTAGGTAGTTACGCTGGACATCGAAGTATTTAATCGCGACGCTATTTGTGTGTTCCATCGTCGATACCAGGATCTGACGGTAAGAATTAGCTGAGAGCTTTGAGTCGGAGACAAGAAACTTGACAGCTAAATTGTACATCCATCTGGTATGAGGCAGCGTTAGACCCTCTGAGATAAGTCGGCTAGTGACCAATGTCTTGAATAGCGACGTAATTTCTGTGTTGCATCGTCATTAGGATGGTGGGAATGTCGCAATTAACTGTCAAATGTGCGTCGGATTTATAAACTAGACTGACAAAGAGAGAACATCCTGTGACCGAGGCACCCATAGACCCTTGTAGGTAGTTACGCTGGACATCGATGTATTGAATCGCGACGCTATTTGTGTGTTCCATCGTCGATACCAGGATCTGACTGTAAGAATTAGCTGTGAGTTTTGAGTCGGACACAAGAAACTTGACAGCCAAATTGTACATCCATCTGGTATGAAGCAGCGTTAGAGCCTCGGAGATAAGTCGGCTAGTGACCAATGTATTGAATCGCGACACAATTTCTGTGTTGCAACGTCGTTAGGATGGTGGGAATGTCTCAATTAACTGTCAAATTTGCGTCGGATTCCCGAAACTTTACTCGCAGGAGAACGATCATGTGGTGACCCAGGCATGCTTGGAGATAAATCTGTTGGAAGACGATGTTCTGAAAACCATCGCAGTATATGTGTTCCATCGTCATTGAGAGGATGAGAGAACATAAATTAACTGTAAGTTTTGCGTCGGATTTGAAAACTGGATGACAAAACGCGACCATCCGGTGACCGAGGCACCAATAGACCCTTGTAGATAGCTACGCTGGACATCGATCTATTGAATCGCGACGCTATTTGTGTGTTCCATCGTCAATACCAGGATCTGACGGTAAGAATTAACTGTGAGTTATGAGAGGGAGAAAACAAACTTGATTGCCAAATAGTACGTCCATCTGGTATGAGGCAGCGATAGACCCTCGGAGATAAGTCGGCTAGTGACCAATGTATTGAATCGCGACACAATTTCTGTGTTGCAACGTCGTTAGGGTGTTGGGAATGTCGCAATTAACTGTCAAATGTGCGTCGAATTTGAAAACTAGACTGACAAAGAGAGAACATCCGGTGACCGAGGCACCAATAGACCCTTGTAGGTAGTTACGCTGGACATCGAAGTATTTAATCGCGACGCTATTTGTGTGTTCCATCGTCGATACCAGGATCTGACGGTAAGAATTAGCTGAGAGCTTTGAGTCGGAGACAAGAAACTTGACAGCTAAATTGTACATCCATCTGGTATGAGGCAGCGTTAGACCCTCTGAGATAAGTCGGCTAGTGACCAATGTCTTGAATAGCGACGTAATTTCTGTGTTGCATCGTCATTAGGATGGTGGGAATGTCGCAATTAACTGTCAAATGTGCGTCGGATTTGAAAACTAGACTGACAAGGAGGGAACATCCGGTGACCGAGCACCAATAGACCCTTGTAGATAGTTACGCTAGACATCGATGTATTGAATCGCGACGCTATTTGTGTGTTCCATTGTCGATACCAGGATCTGACTGTAAGAATTAGCTGAGAGTTTTGAGTCGGACACAAGAAACTTGACAGCCAAATTGTATATCCATCTGGTATGAGGCAGCGTTAGACCCGCGGAGATAAGTCGGCTAGTGACCAATGTATTGAATCGCGACACAATTTCTGTGTTGCAACGTCGTTAGGATGGTGCGAATGTCTCAATTAACTGTCAAATTTGCGTGGGATTCCCGAAACTTTACTCGCAGGAGAACGATCATGTGGTGACCCAGGCATGCTTGGAGCTAAATCTGTTGGAAGACGATGTTCTGAAAAACGTCGCAGTATGTGTGTTCCATCGTAATTGAGAGTATGGGAGGAATAAAATTAACTGCCTATATTGCGTCGGATTTGTAAACTAGACTGACAAAACGCGACCATCCGGTGACTGAGGCACCAATAGACCCTTGTAGATAGTTACGCTGGACATCGATGTATAGAATCGCGACGGTATTTGAGTGTTCCATCGTCAATACCAGGTTCTGACGGTAAGAATTAACTGCGAGTTATGACAGGGAGAAAACAAACTTGACTGCCAAACATTACTTACGTCCATCTGGTATGAGGCAGCGATAGACCCGCGAAGATAAGTCGGCTAGTGACCAATGTATTGAATCGCGACGCAATTTCTGTGTTGCATCGTCATTAGGATGGTGGGAATGTCGCAATTAACTGTCAAATTTGCGTCGGATTCCCGAAACTTTACTCGTAGGACTACGATCATGTGGTGACCCAAGCAGTAATAGATGCTTGGAGATAAATCTGCTGGAAGACAATGTTCTGAAAACCATCGCAGTATGTGTGTTCCGTCGTCATTGAGAGGATGAGAGAACATAAATTAACTGTCTGTTTTGCGTCGGATTTGAAACTAGATGACAAAAGGCGACCATCCGGTGACCGAGGCACAAATAGACCCTTCTAGATAGATACGCTGGACATCGATGTATGGAATCGCGACGCTATTTGTGTGTTCCATCGTCAATACCAGGATTTGACGGTAAGTATTAACTGTGAGTTATGAGAGGGAGAAGGGAAATTTGACTGCCATATTGTACATCCATCTGGTATGAGGCAGCGTTAGACGCTCGGAGATAAGTCGGCTAGTGACCAATGTATTGAATCGCGACGATATTTCTGTGTTGCATCGTCATTAGGATGGTGGGAATGTTGCAATTAACTGCCAAATTTGCGTCGGATTTCCGAAACTTTACTCGTAGGACAACGATCATGTGGTGACCCAGGCAGTAATAGTTGCTTGGAGATAAATCTGCTGGAAGACGATGTTCTGAAAACCATCGCAGTATATGTGTTCCATCGTCATTGAGAGGATGAGAGAACATAAATTAACTGTAAGTTTTGCGTCGGATTTGAAAACTAGATGACAAAACGCGACCCTTTCCGGTGACCGAGGCACCAATAGACCCTTGTAGATAGTTACGCTGGACATCGATCTATTGAATCGCGACGCTATTTGTGTGTTCCATCGTCAATACCAGGATCTGACGGTAAGAATTAACTGTGAGTTATGAGAGGGAGAAAACAAACTTGACTGCCAAAGAGTACGTCCATCTGGTATGAGGCAGCGACAGACCCTCGGAGATAAGTCGGCTATTGACCAAAGTATTGAATCGCAACGCAATATCTGTGTTGCATTGTCATTAGGATGGTGGGAATGTCGCAATTAACTGTCAAATTTGCGTCGGATTCCCGAAATTTTACTCGGAGGAGAACGATCATGTGCGATAGACCCGCGGAGATAAGTCGGCTAGTGACCAATGTATTGAATCGCGACGCAATTTCTGTGTTGCATCGTCATTAGCATGGTGGGAATGTCGCAATTAACTGTCAAATTTGCGTCGGATTCCCGAAACTCGCTTGGAGATAAAACTGCTGGAAGACGATGTTCTGAAAACCATCGCAGAATGTGTGTTCCATCGAAATTGAGAGTATGGGAGGAATAAAATTGTCAGTTTTGCGTCGGATTTGAAAACTATACTAACTAAGCGCGACCATCCGGTGACCGAGGCACAAATAGACCCTTCTAGATAGATACGCTGGACATCGACGTATGGAATCGCGACGCTATTTGTGTGTTCCATCGTCAATACCAGGATTTGACGGTAAGTATTAAGTGTGAGTTATGAGAGGGAGAAGGGAAATTTGACTGCCATATTGTACATCCATCTGGTATGAGGCAGCGTTAGACGCTCGGAGATAAGTCGGCTAGTGACCAATGTATTGAATCGCGACGCAATTTCGTTGTTGCATCGTCATTAGGATGGTGGGAATGTTGCAATTAACTGTCAAATTTGCGTCGGATTTCCGAAACTTTACTCGTAGGACAACGATCATGTGGTGACACAGGCAGTAATAGATGCTTGGAGAAAAATCTGCTGGAAGACGATGTTCTGAAAACCATCGCAGTATATGTGTTCCATCGTCATTGAGAGGATGAGAGAACATAAATTAACTGTAAGTTTTGCGTCGGATTTGAAAACTGGATGACAAAACGCTACCATCCGGTGACCGAGGCACCAATAGACCCTTGTAGATAGCTACGCTGGACATCGATCTATTGAATCGCGACGCTATTTGTGTGTTCCATCGTCAATACCAGGATCTGACGGTAAGAATTAACTGTGAGTTATGAGAGGGAGAAAACAAACTTGACTGCCAAATAGTACGTCCATCTGGTATGAGGCAGCGATAGACCCTCGGAGATAAGTCGGATAGTGACCAATGTATTGAATCGCGACACAATTTCTGTGTTGCAACGTCGTTAGGGTGTTGGGAATGTCGCAATTAACTGTCAAATGTGCGTCGAATTTGAAAACTAGACTGACAAAGAGAGAACATCCGGTGACCGAGGCACCAATAGACCCTTGTAGGTAGTTGCGCTGGACATCGATGTATTGAATCGCGACGCTATTTGTGTGTTCCATCGTCGATACGAGGATCTGACGGTAAGAATTAGCTGAGAGTTTTGAGTCGGAGACAAGAAACTTGACAGCTAAATTGTACATCCATCTGGTATGAGGCAGCGTTAGACCCTCTGAGATAAGTCGGCTAGTGACCAATGTCTTGAATAGCGACGTAATTTCTGTGTTGCATCGTCATTAGGATGGTGGGAATGTCGCAATTAACTGTCAAATGTGCGTCGGATTTGAAAACTAGACTGACAAGGAGGGAACATCCGGTGACCGAGCACCAATAGACCCTTGTAGATAGTTACGCTAGACATCGATGTATTGAATCGCGACGCTATTAGTGTGTTCCATCGTCGATACCAGGATCTGACTGTAAGAATTAGCTGTGAGTTTTGAGTCGGACACAAGAAACTTGACAGCCAAATTGTACATCCATCTGGTATGAGGCAGCGTTAGACCCGCGGAGATAAGTCGGCTAGTGACCAATGTATTGAATCGCGACACAATTTCTGTGTTGCAACGTCGTTAGGATGGTGCGAATGTCTCAATTAACTGTCAAATTTGCGTGGGATTCCCGAAACTTTACTCGCAGGAGAACGATCATGTGGTGACCCAGGCATGCTGTTGGAAGACGATGTTCTGAAAAACGTCGCAGTATGTGTGTTCCATCGTAATTGAGAGTATGGGAGGAATAAAATTAACTGCCAATATTGCGTCGGATTTGTAAACTAGACTGACAAAACGCGACCATCCGGTGACCGAGGCACCAACAGACCCTTGTAGATAGTTACGCTGGACATCGATGTATAGAATCCCGACGGTATTTGAGTGTTCCATCGTCAATACCAGGTTCTGACGGTAAGAATTAACTGCGAGTTATGACAGGGAGAAAACAAACTTGACTGCCAAACATTACTTACGTCCATCTGGTATGAGGCCAGCGATAGACCCGCGAAGATAAGTCGGCTAGTGACCAATGTATTGAATCGCGACGCAATTTCTGTGTTGCATCGTCATTAGGATGGTGGGAATGTCGCAATTAACTGTCAAATTTGCGTCGGATTCCCGAAACTTTACTCGTAGGACTACGATCATGTGGTGACCCAGGCAGTAATAGATGCTTGGAGATAAATCTGCTGCAAGACAATGTTCTGAAAATCATCGCAGTATGTGTGTTCCGTCGTCATTGAGAGGATGAGAGAACATAAATTAACTGTCTGTTTTGCGTCGGATTTGAAAACTAGATGACAAAAGGCGACCATCCGGTGACCGAGGCACAAATAGACCCTTGTAGATAGTTACGCTGGACATCGATGTATTGAATCGCGACGCTATTTGTGTGTTCCATCGTCAATACCAGGATCTGACGGTAAGAATTAACTGCGAGTTATGAGAGGGAGAAAACAAACTTGACTGCCAAAGTGTACGTCCATCTGGTATGAGGCAGCGTTAGACCCGCGGAGATAAGTCGGCTAGTGACCAATGTATTGAATCGCGACACAATTTCTGTGTTGCAACGTCGTTAGGATGGTGCGAATGTCTCAATTAACTGTCAAATTTGCGTGGGATTCCCGAAACTTTACTCGCAGGAGAACGATCATGTGGTGACCCAGGCATGCTGTTGGAAGACGATGTTCTGAAAAACGTCGCAGTATGTGTGTTCCATCGTAATTGAGAGTATGGGAGGAATAAAATTAACTGCCAATATTGCGTCGGATTTGTAAACTAGACTGACAAAACGCGACCATCCGGTGACCGAGGCACCAATAGACCCTTGTAGATAGTTACGCTGGACATCGATGTATAGAATCGCGACGGTATTTGAGTGTTCCATCGTCAATACCAGGTTCTGACGGTAAGAATTAACTGCGAGTTATGACAGGGAGAAAACAAACTTGACTGCCAAACATTACTTACGTCCATCTGGTATGAGGCAGCGATAGACCCGCGGAGATAAGTCGGCTAGTGACCAATGTATTGAATCGCGACGCAATTTCTGTGTTGCATCGTCATTAGCATGGTGGGAATGTCGCAATTAACTGTCAAATTTGCGTCGGATTCCCGAAACTTGCTTGGAGATAAAACTGCTGGAAGACGATGTTCTGAAAACCATCGCAGAATGTGTGTTCCATCGAAATTGAGAGTATGGGAGGAATAAAATTGTCAGTTTTGCGTTGGATTTGAAAACTATACTAACTAAGCGCGACCATCCGGTGACCGAGGCACAAATAGACCCTTCTAGATAGATACGCTGGACATCGATGTATGGATTCGCGACGCTATTTGTGTGTTCCATCGTCAATACCAGGATTTGACGGTAAGTATTAACTGTGAGTTATGAGAGGGAGAAGGGAAATTTGACTGCCATATTGTACATCCATCTGGTATGAGGCAGCGTTAGACGCTCGGAGATAAGTCGGCTAGTGACCAATGTATTGAATCGCGACGCAATTTCTGTGTTGCATCGTCATTAGGATGGTGGGAATGTTGCAATTAACTGTCAAATTTGCGTCGGATTTCCGAAACTTTACTCGTAGGACAACGATCATGTGGTGACCCAGGCAGTAATAGTTGCTTGGAGATAAATCTGCTGGAAGACGATGTTCTGAAAACCATCGCAGTATATGTGTTCCATCGTCATTGAGAGGATGCGAGAACATAAATTAACTGTAAGTTTTGCGTCGGATTTGAAAACTAGATGACAAAACGCGACCCTTTCCGGTGACCGCGGCACCAATAGACCCTTGTAGATAGTTACGCTGGACATCGATCTATTGAATCGCGACGCTATTTGTGTGTACCATCGTCAATACCAGGATCTGACGGTAAGAATTAACTGTGAGTTATGAGAGGGAGAAAACAAACTTGACTGCCAAAGAGTACGTCCATCTGGTATGAGGCAGCGATAGACCCTCGGAGATAAGTCGGCTAGTGACCAAAGTATTGAATCGCGACTCAATATCTGTGTTGCATTGTCATTAGGATGGTGGGAATGTCGCAATTAACTGTCAAATTTGCGTCGGATTCTCGAAATTTTACTCGTAGGACAACGATCATGTGGTGACACAGGCAGTAATAGATGGTTGGAGATAAATCTAATGGAAGACGATGTTCTGAAAACCATCGCAGTATGTGTGTTCCGTCGTCATTGAGAGGATGAGAGTACATAGATTAACTGTCAGTTTTGCGTCGGATTTGAAAACTAGATGACTAAACGCCACCATCCGGTGACCGAGGCACCAATAGACACTTGTAGATAGTTACGCTGGACATCGATCTATTGAATCGCGAAGCTATTTGTGTGTTCCATCGTCAATACCAGGATCTCACGGTAAGAATTAACTGTGAGTTATGACAGGGAGAAAACAAACATGACAGTCAAATTGTACATCCATCTGGTTGGTGGCAGCGTTAGACCCTCGGAGATAAGTAGGCTAGTGACCAATGTATTGAATCGCAACGCGATGTCTGTGTTGCAGCGACATTAGGATGGTGGGAATGTCGCAATTAACTGTCACATATGCGTCGGAACCCCGAAACTTTACTCGTTGGACAAGGATCATGTGGTGACCCAGGCAGTAATAGTTGCTTGGAGATAAATCTGCTGGAAGACGATGTTCTGAAAACCATCGCAGTATATGTGTTCCATCGTCATTGAGAGGATGAGAGAACATAAATTAACTGTAAGTTTTGCGTCGGATTTGAAAACTAGATGACAAAACGCGACCCTTCCGGTGACCGAGTCACCAATAGACCCTTGTAGATAGTTACGCTGGACATCGATCTATTGAATCGCGACGCTATTTGTGTGTTCCATCGTCGATACCAGGATCTGACGGTAAGAATTAGTTGAGAGTTTTGAGTCGGAGACAAGAAACTTGACAGCCAAATTGTACATCCATCTGGTATGAGGCAGCGTTAGACCCCCTGAGATAAGTCGGCTAGTGACCAATGTCTTGAATAGCGACGTAATTTCTGTGTTGCATCGTCATTAGGATGGTGGGAATGTCGCAGTTAACTGTCAAATGTGCGTCGGATTTGAAAACTAGACTGACAAGGAGGGAACATCCGGAGACCGATGCACCAATAGACCCTTGTAGGTAGTTACGCTGGACATCGATGTATTGAATCGCGACGCTATTTGTGTGTTCCATCGTCGATACCAGGATCTGACGGTAAGAATTAGTTGAGAGTTTTCAGTCGGAGACAAGAAACTTGACAGTCAAATTGTACATCCAACTGGTATGAGGCAGCGTTAGACCCTCGGAGATAAGTAGGCTAGTGACCAATGTATTGAATCGCGACGCAAATTCTGTGTTGCATCTTCATTAGGATGGTGGGAATGTCTCAATTAACTGTCAAATTTGCGTCGGATTCCTGAAACTTTACTCGCAGGAGAACGATCATGTGGTGACCCAGGCATGCTTGGAGATAAATCTGCTGGAAGACGATGTTCTGAAAACCATCGCTGAATGTGTGTTCCATCGAAATTGAGAGTATGGGAGGAATAAAATTGTCAGTTTTGCGTCGGATTTGAAAACTATACTAACTAAGCGCGACCATCCGGTGACCGAGGCACAAATAGACCCTTCTAGATAGATACGCTGGACATCGATCTATAGAATCGCGACGCTATTTTTGTGTTCCATCGTCAATACCAGGATTTGACGGTAAGTATTAACTGTGAGTTATGAGAGGGAGAAGGGAAATTTGACTGCCATATTGTACATCCATCTGGTATGAGGCAGCGTTAGACGCTCAGAGATAAGTCGGCTAGTGACCAATGTATTGAATCGCGACGCGATTTCTGTGTTGCATCGGCATTAGGATGGTGGGAATGTCGCAATTAACTGTCAAATTTGCGTCGGATTCCCGAAACTTTACTCGTAGGACAACGATCATGTGGTGACACAGGCAGTAATAGATGCTTGGAGATAAATCTGCTGGAAGACGATGTTCTGAAAACCATCGCAGTATGTGTGTTCCATCGTCATTGAGAGGATAAGAGAACATAAATTAACTGTCAGTTTTGCGTCGGATTTGAAAACTAGATGACAAAACTCGACCATCCGGTGACCGAAGCACCAATAGACCCTTCTAGATAGTTACGCTGGACATCGATCTATTGAATCGCGACGCTGTTTGTGTGTTCCATCGTCAATACCAGGATCTCACGGTAAGAATTAACTGTGAGTTATGAGAGGGAGAAAACAAACTTGACAGTCAAATTGTACATCCATCTGGTTGGTGACAGCGTTAGACCCTCGGAGATAAGTAGGCTAGTGACCAATGTATTGAATCGCGACGCGATGTCTGTGTTGCATCGTCATTAGCATGGTGGGAATGTCGCAATTAACTGTCAAATTTGCGTCGGATTTCCGAAACTTTACTCGTAGGACTACGATCATGTGGTGACCCAGACAGTAATAGATGCTTGGAGATAAATCTGCTGGAAGACAATGTTCTGAAAACCATCGCAGTATGTGTGTTCCGTCGTCATTTGAGGATGAGAGAACATAAATTAACTTTCTGTTTTGCGTCGGATTTGAAAACTAGATGAAAAAACGCTACCATCCGGTGACCGAGGCACAAATAGACCCTTGTAGATAGTTACGCTGGACATCGATGTATTGAATCGCGACGCTATTTGTGTGTTCCATCGTCAATACCAGGATCTGACGGTAAGAATTAACTGTGAGTTATGAGTGGGAGAAAACAAACTTGACTGCCAAATAGTGCGTCCATCTGGTATGAGGCAGCGATAGACCCTCGGAGATAAGTCGGCTAGTGACCAATGTATTGAATCGCGACAATATTTCTGTGTTGCAACGTCGTTAGGGTGGTGGGAATGTCGCAATTTACGGTGAAATGTGCGTCGGATTTGAAAACTAGACTGACAAAGAGCGAACATCCGGTGACCGAGGCACCAATAGACCCTTGTAGATAGTTACGCTAGACATCAATGTATTGAATCGCGACGCAATTTCTGTGTACCATTGTCATTAGGATGGTGGGAATGTCGCAATTAACTGTCATATTTGCGTCGGATTCCCGAAACTTTACTCGTAGGACAACGATCATGTGGTGACACAGGCAGTAATAGATGCTTGGAGATAAATCTGCTGGAAGACGATGTTCTGAAAACCATCGCAGTATATGTGTTCCATCGTCATTGAGAGGATGAGAGAACATAAATTAACTCTAAGTTTTGCGTCGGATTTGAAAACTAGATGACAAAACGCACCCATCCGGTGACCGAGGCACCAATAGACCCTTGTAGATAGTTACGCTGGACATCGATCTATTGAATCGCGACGCTATTTGTGTGTTCCATCGTCAATACCAGGATCTGACGGTAAGAATTAACTGTGAGTTATGAGAGGGAGAAAACAAACTTGACTGCCAAATAGTACGTCCATTTGGTATGAGGCAGCGATAGACCCTCGGAGATAAGTCGGCTAGTGACCAATATATTGAATCGCGACACAATTTCTGTGTTGCAACGTCGTTAGGGTGTTGGGAATGTCGCAATTAACTGTCAAATGTGCGTCGGATTTGAAAACTAGACTGACAAAGAGAGAACATCCGGTGACCGAGGCACCAATAGACCCTTGTAGGTAGTTACGCTGGACATCGATGTACTGAATCGCGACGCTATTTGTGTGTTCCATCGTCGATACCAGGATCTGACGGTAAGAATTAGCTGTGAGTTTTGAGTCGGAGACAAGAAACTTGACAGCCAAATTGTACATCCATGTGGTATGAGGCAGCGTTAGACCCTCGGAGATAAGACGGCTAGTGACCAATGTATTGAATCGCGACACAATTTCTGTGTTGCAACGTCGTTAGGATGGTGGGAATGTCTCAATTAACTTTCAAATTTGCGTCGGATTCCCGAAACTTTCCTCGCAGGAGAACGATCATGTG
Organism: Schistocerca gregaria; assembly: GCF_023897955.1. NCBI lineage: Eukaryota > Metazoa > Arthropoda > Insecta > Orthoptera > Acrididae > Schistocerca > Schistocerca gregaria. The sequence continues at coordinate 1,763,410 of NW_026061833.1, read as the reverse complement.
GTGACCCAGGCATGCTTGGAGATAAATCTGCTGGAAGACGATGTTCTGAAAAACATCGCAGTATGTGTGTCCCATCGTAATTGAGAGTATGGGAGGAATAAAATTAACTGCCAATCTTGCGTCGGATTTGTAAACTAGACCGACAAAACGCGACCATCCGGTGACCGAGGCACCAATAGACCCTTGTAGGTAGTTACGCTGGACATCGATGTATAGAATCGCGACGGTATTTGAGTGTTCCATCGTCAATACCAGGTTCTGACGGTAAGAATTAACTGTGAGTTATGACAGGGAGAAAACAAACTTGACTGCCAAACATTACGTCCATCTGGTATGAGGCAGCGATAGACCCGCGGAGATAAGTCGGCTAGTGACCAATGTATTGAATCGCGACGCAATTTCTGTGTTGCATCGTCATTAGCATGGTGGGAATGTCGCAATTAACTGTCAAATTTGCGTCGGATTCCCGAAACTTTACTCGTAGGACTACGATCATGTGGTGACCCAGGCAGTAATAGATGCTTGGAGATAAATCTGCTGGAAGCCAATGTTCTGAAAACCATCGCAGTATGTGTGTTCCGTCGTCATTGAGAGGATGAGAGAACATAAATTAACTGTCTGTTTTGCGTCGGATTTGAAAACTAGATGACAAAAGGCGACCATCCGGTGACCGAGGCACAAATACACCCTTGTAGATAGTTACGCTGGACATCGATGTATTGAATCGCGACGCTATTTGTGTGTTCCATCGTCAATACCAGGTTCTGACGGTAAGAATTAACTGTGAGTTATGACAGGGAGAAAACAAACTTGACTGCCAAACATTACTTACGTCCATCTGGTATGAGGCAGCGATAGACCCGCGAAGATAAGTCGGCTAGTGACCAATGTATTGAATCGCGACGCAATTTCTGTGTTGCATCGTCATTAGCATGGTGGGAATGTCGCATTAACTGTCAAATTTGCGTCGGATACCCGAAACTTTACTCGTAGGACTACGATCATGTGGTGACCCAGGCAGTAATAGATGCTTGGAGATAAATCTGCTGGAAGACAATGTTCTGAAAACCATCGCAGTATGTGTCTTCCGTCGTCATTGAGAGGATGAGAGAACATAAATAAACTGTCTGTTTTGCGACGGATTTGAAAACTAGATGACAAAACGCGACCATCAGGTGACCGAGGCACAAATAGACCCTTGTAGATAGTTACGCTGGACATCGATGTATTGAATCGCGACGCTATTTGTGTGTTCCATCGTCAATACCAGGATCTGACGGTAAGAATTAACTGTGAGTTATGAGAGGGAGAAAACAAACTTGACTGCCAAATAGTACGTCCATCTGGTATGAGGCAGCGATAGACCCTCGGAGATAAGTCGGCTAGTGACCAATGTATTGAACCGCGACACAATTTCTGTGTTGCAACGTCGTTACGGTGGTGGGAATGTCGCAATTAACTGTCAAATGTGCGTAGGATTTGAAAACTAGACTGACAAAGAGAGAACATCCGGGGACCGAGGCACCAATAGACCCTTGTAGGTAGTTACGCTGGACATCGATGTATTGAATCGCGACGCTATTTGTGTGTTCCATCGTCAATACCACGATCTGACGGTAAGAATTAGCTGTGAGTTTTGAGTCGGAGACAGGAAACTTGACAGCCAAAATGTACATCCATCTGTTATGAGGCAGCGTTAGACCCTCTGAGATAAGTCGGCTAGTGACCAATGTATTGAATCGCGACGTAATTTCTGTGTTGCATCGTCATTAGGATGATGGGAATGTCGCAATTAACTGTCAAATGTGCGTCGGATTTCAAAACTAGATGAAAAATAGCGACCATCCGGTGACCGAGGCACAAATAGACCCTTGTAGATAGTTACGCTGGACATCGATGTATTGAATCGCGACGCTATTTGTGTGTTCCATCGTCAATACCAGGATCTGACGGTAAGAATTAACTGTGAGTTATGAGAGGGAGAAAACAAACTTGACTGCCAAATAGTACGTCCATCTGGTATGAGGCAGCGATAGACCCTCTGAGATAAGTCGGATAGTGACCAATGTCTTGAATAGCGACGTAATTTCTGTGTTGCATCGTCATTAGGATGGTGGGAATGTCGCAATTAACTGTCAAATGTGCGTCGGATTTGAAAACTAGACAGACAAGGAGGGAACATCCGGTGACCGAGGCACCAATAGACCCTTGTAGATAGTTACGCTAGACATCGATGTATTGAATCGCGACGCTATTTGTGTGTTCCATCGTCGATACCAGGATCTGACTGTAAGAATTAGCTGTGAGTTTTGAGTCGGACACAAGAAACTTGACAGCCAAATTGTACATCCATCTGGTATGAGGCAGCGTTAGACCCTCGGAGATAAGTCGGCTAGAGACCAATATATTGAATCGCGACACAATTTCTGTGTTGCAACGTCGTTAGGATGGTGGGAATGCCTTAATTAACTGTCAAATTTGCGTCGGATTCCCGAAACTTTACTCGCAGGAGAACGATCATGTGGTGACCTAGGCATGCTTGGAGATAAATCTGTTGGAAGACGATGTTCTGAAAAACGTCGCAGTATGTGTGTTCCATCGTAATTGAGGGTATGGGAGGAATAAAATTAACTGCCAATATTGCGTCGGATTTGTAAACTAGACTGACAAAACGCGACCATCCGGTGACCGAGGCACCAATAGACACTTGTAGATAGTTACGCTGGACATCGATCTATTGAATCGCGACGCTATTTGTGTGTTCCATCGTCCATACCAGGATCTGACGGTAAGAATTAACTGTGAGTTATGAGAGGGAGAAACCAAACTTGACTGCCAAAGAGTACGTCCATCTGGTATGAGGCAGCTATAGACCCTCGGAGATAAGTCGGCTAGTGACCAATGTATTGAACCGCGACACAATTTCTGTGTTGCAACGTCGTTAGGGTGGTGGGAATGTCGCAATTAACTGTCAAATGTGCGTCGGATTTGAAAACTAGACTGACAAATAGAGAACATCCGGTGACCGAGGCACCAATAGACCCTTGTACGTAGTTACGCTGGACATCGATGTATTGAATCGCGACGCTATTTGTGTGTTCCATCGTCGATACCGAGATCTGACGGTAAGATTTAGCTGTGAGTTTTGAGTCGGAGACAATAAACTTGACATCCAAATTGTACATCCATCTGGTATGAGGCAGCGTTAGACCCTCTGAGATAAGTCGGCTAGTGACCAATGTATTGAATCGCGACGTAATTTCTGTGTTGCATCGTCATTAGGATGGTGGGAATGTCGCAATTAACTGTCAAATTTGCGTCGGATTCCCGAAACTTTACTCGTAGGACAACGATCATGTGGTGACACAGGCAGTAATAGATGCTTGGAGATAAATCTGATGGAAGACGATGTTCTGAAAACCATCGCAGTATGTGTGTTCCGTCGTCATTGAGAGGATGAGAGTACATAGATTAACTGTCAGTTTTGCGTCGGATTTGAAAACTAGATGACAAAACGCCACCACCCGATGACCGTGGCACCAATAGACACTTGTAGATAGTTACGCTGGACATCGATGTATTGAATCGCGACGCTATTTGTGTGTTCCATCGTCAATACCAGGATCTCACGGTAAGAATTAACTGTGAGTTATGAGAGGGAGAAAACAAACTTGACAGTCAAATTGTTCATCCATCTGGTTGGTGGCAGCGTTAGACCCTCGGAGATAAGTAGGCTAGTGACCAATGTATTGAATCGCGAGGCGAAGTCTGTGTTGCATCGACATTAGGATGGTGGGAATGTCGCAATTAACTGTCAAATATGCGTCGGAACCCCGAAACTTTACTCGTAGGACAAGGATCATGTGGTGACCCAGGCAGTAATAGTTGCTTGGAGATAAATCTGCTCGAAGACGATGTTCTGAAAACCATCGCAGTATACGTGTTCCATCGTCATTGAGAGGATGAGAGAACATAAATTAACTGTAAGTTTTGCGTCGGATTTGAAAACTAGATGACAAAACGCGACCATCCGGTGACCGAGGCACCAATAGACCCTTGTAGATAGTTACGCTGGACATCGATCTATTGAATCGCGACGCTATTTGTGTGTTCCATCGTCTTTACCAGGATCTGACGGTAAGAATTAACTGTGAGTTATGAGAGGGAGAAAACAAACTTGACTGCCAAATAGTACGTCCATCTGGTATGAGGCAGCGATAGACCCTCGGAGATAAGTCGGCTAGTGACCAATGTATTGAACCGCGACACAATTTCTGTGTTGCAACGTCGTTAGGGTGGTGGGAATGTCGCAATTAACTGTCAAATGTGCGTCGGATTTGAAAACTAGACTGACAAAGAGAGAACATCCGGTGACCGAGGCACCAATAGACCCTTGTAGGTAGTTACGCTGGACATCGATGTATTGAATCGCGACGCTATTTGTGTGTTCCATCGTCGATACCACGATCTGACGGTAAGAATTAGCTGTGAGTTTTGAGTCGGAGACAAGAAACTTGACAGCCAAATTGTACATCCATCTGGTATGAGGCAGCGATAGACCCTCGGAGATAAGTCGGCTAGTGACCAATGTATTGAACCGCGACGTAATTTCTGTGTTGCATCGTCATTAGGATGGTGGGAATGTAGCAATTAACTGTCAAATGTGCGTCGGATTTGAAAACTAGACTGACAAAGAGAGAACATCCGGTGACCGAGGCACCAATAGACCCTTGTAGGTAGTTACGCTGGACATCGATCTATTGAATCGCGACGCTATTTGTGTGTTTCATCGTCAATACCAGGATCTCACGGTAAGAATTAACTGTAAGTTATGAGAGGGAGAAAACAAACTTGACAGTCAAATTGTTCATCCATCTGGTTGGTGGCAGCGTTAGACCCTCGGAGATAAGTAGGCTAGTGACAAATGTATTGAATCGCGAGGCGATGTCTGTGTTGCATCGACATTAGGATGGTGGGAATGTCGCAATTAACTGTCAAATATGCGTCGGAACCCCGAAACTTTACTCGTAGGACAAGGATCATGTGGTGACCCAGGCAGTAATAGTTGCTTGGAGATAAATCTGCTCGAAGACGATGTTCTGAAAACCATCGCAGTATATGTGTTCCATCGTCATTGAGAGGATGAGAGAACATAAATTAACTGTAAGTTTTGAGTCGGATTTGAAAACTGGATGACAAAACGCGACCATCCGGTGACCGAGGGACCAATAGACCCTTGTAGATAGCTACGCTGGACATCGATCTATTGAATCGCGACGCTATTTGTGTGTTCCATCGTCAATACCAGGATCTGACGGTAAGAATTAACTGTGAGTTATGAGAGGGAGAAAACAAACTTGACTGCCAAATAGTACGTCCATCTGGTATGAGGCAGCGATAGACCCTCGGAGATAAGTCGGCTAGTGACCAATGTATTGAATCGCGACACAATTTCTGTGTTGAACGTCGTTAGGGTGTTGGGAATGTCGCAATTAACTGTCAAATGTGCGTCGGATTTCAAAACTAGACTGACAAAGAGAGAACATCCGGTGACCGAGGCACCAATAGACCCTTGTAGGTAGTTACGCTGGACATCGATGTATTGAATCGCGACGCTATTTGTGTGTTCCATCGTCGATACCAGGATCTGACGGTAAGAATTAGCTGAGAGTTTTGAGTCGGAGACAAGAAACTTGACAGCTAAATTGTACATCCATCTGGTATGAGGCAGCGTTAGACCCTCTGAGATAAGTCGGCTAGTGACCAATGTATTGAATAGCGACGTAATTTCTGTGTTGCATCGTCATTAGGATGGTGGGAATGTCGCAATTAACTGTCAAATGTGCGTCGGATTTGAAAACTAGACTGACAAGGAGGGAACATCCGGTGACCGAGCACCAATAGACCCTTGTAGATAGTTACGCTAGACATCGATGTATTGAATCGCGACGCTATTTGTGTGTTCCATCGTCGATACCAGGATCTGACTGTAAGAATTAGCTGTGAGTTTTGAGTCGGACACAAGACACTAGACAGCCAAATTGTACATCCATCTGGTATGAGGCAGCGTTAGACCCGCGGAGATAAGTCGGCTAGTGACCAATGTATTGAATCGCGACACAATTTCTGTGTTGCAACGTCGTTAGGATGGTGGGAATGTCTCAATTAACTGTCAAATTTGCGTCGGATTCCTGAAACTTTACTCGCAGGAGAACGATCATGTGGTGACCCAGGCATGCTTGGAGATAAATCTAATGGAAGACGATGTTCTGAAAACCATCGCAGTATGTGTGTTCCGTCGTCATTGAGAGGATGAGAGTACATAGATTAACTGTCAGTTTTGCGTCGGATTTGAAAACTAGATGACTAAACGCCACCATCCGGTGACCGAGGCACCAATAGACACTTGTAGATAGTTACGCTGGACATCGATCTATTGAATCGCGACGCTATTTGTGTGTTCCATCGTCGATACCAGGATCTGACGGTAAGAATTAGTTGAGAGTTTTGAGTCGGAGACAAGAAACTTGACAGCCAAATTGTACATCCATCTGGTATGAGGCAGCGTTAGACCCTCTGAGATAAGTCGGCTAGTGACCAATGTCTTGAATAGCGACGTAATTTCTGTGTTGCATCGTCATTAGGATGTTGGGAATGTCGCAATTAACTGTCAAATGTGCGTCGGATTTGAAAACTAGACTGACAAGGAGGGAACATCCGGAGACCGATGCACCAATAGACCCTTGTAGGTAGTTACGCTGGACATCGATGTATTGAATCGCGACGCTATTTGTGTGTTCCATCGTCGATACCAGGATCTGACTGTAAGAATTAGCTGCGAGTTTTCAGTCGGAGACAAGAAACTTGACAGTCAAATTGTACATCCAACTGGTATGAGGCAGCGTTAGACCCTCGGAGATAAGTAGGCTAGTGACCAATGTATTGAATCGCGACGCAAATTCTGTGTTGCATCGTCATTAGGATGGTGGGAATGTCTCAATTAACTGTCAAATTTGCGTCGGATTCCTGAAACTTTACTCGCAGGAGAACGATCATGTGGTGACCCAGGCATGCTTGGAGATAAATCTGCTGGAAGACGATGTTCTGAAAACCATCGCTGAATGTGTGTTCCATCGAAATTGAGAGTATGGGAGGAATAAAATTGTCAGTTTTGCGTCGGATTTGAAAACTATACTAACTAAGCGCGACCATCCGGTGACCGAGGCACAAATAGACCCTTCTAGATAGATACGCTGGACATCGATCTATAGAATCGCGACGCTATTTGTGTTTTCCATCGTCAATACCAGGATTTGACGGTAAGTATTAAGTGTGAGTTATGAGAGAAAGAAGGGAAATTTGACAGCCATATTGTACATCCATCTGGAATGAGGCAGCGTTAGACGCTCAGAGATAAGTCGGCTAGTGACCAATGTATTGAATCGCGACGCGATTTCTGTGTTGCATCGGCATTAGGATGGTGGGAATGTCGCAATTAACTGTCAAATTTGCGTCGGATTCCCGAAACTTTACTCGTAGGACAACGATCATGTGGTGACACAGGCAGTAATAGATGCTTGGAGATAAATCTGCTGGAAGACGATGTTCTGAAAACCATCGCAGTATGTGTGTTATATCGTCATTGAGAGGATAAGAGAACATAAATTAACTGTCAGTTTTGCGTCGGATTTGAAAACTAGTTGACAAAAGGCGACCATCCGGTGACCGAGGCACAAATAGACCCTTGTAGATAGTTACGCTGGACATCGATGTATTGAATCGCGACACTATTTGTGTGTTCCAACGTCAATACCAGGTTCAGACGGTAAGAATTAACTGTGAGTTATGAGAGGGAGAAAACAAACTTGACTGCCAAATAGTACGTCCATCTGGTATGAGGCAGCGATAGACCCTCGGAGATAAGTCGGCTAGTGACCAATGTATTGAACCGCGACACAATTTCTGTGTTGCAACGTCGTTAGGGTGGTGGGAATGTCGCAATTAACTGTCAAATGTGCGTCGGATTTGAAAACTAGACTGACAAAGAGAGAACATCCGGTGACCGAGGCACCAATAGACCATTGTAGGTAGTTACGCTGGACATCGATGTATTGAATCGCGACGCTATTTGTGTGTTCCATCGTCGATACCACGATCTGACGGTAAGAATTAGCTGTGAGTTTTGAGTCGGAGACAAGAAACTTGACAGCCAAATTGTACATCCATCTGGTATGAGGCAGCGATAGACCCTCGGAGATAAGTCGGCTAGTGACCAATGTATTGAACCGCGACGTAATTTCTGTGTTGCATCGTCATTAGGATGGTGGGAATGTAGCAATTAACTGTCAAATGTGCGTCGGATTTGAAAACTAGACTGACAAAGAGAGAACATCCGGTGACCGAGGCACCAATAGACCCTTGTAGGTAGTTACGCTGGACATCGATGTATTGAATCGCGACGCTATTTGTGTGTTCCATCGTCGATACCACGATCTGACGGTAAGAATTAGCTGTGAGTTTTGAGTCGGAGACAAGAAACTTGACAGCCAAATTGTACATCCATCTGGTATGAGGCAGCGTTAGACCCTCTGAGATAAGTCGGCTAGTGACCAATGTATTGAATCGCGACGTAATTTCTGTGTTGCATCGTCATTAGGATGGTGGGAATGTTGCAATTAATTGTCAAATTTGCGTCGGATTCCCGAAACTTTACTCGTAGGACAACGATCATGTGGTGACACAGGCAGTAATAGATGCTTGGAGATAAATCTGATGGAAGACGATGTTCTGAAAACCATCGCAGTATGTGTGTTCCGTCGTCATAGGGAGGATGAGAGTACATAGATTAACTGTCAGTTTTGCGTCGGATTTGAAAACTAGATGACAAAACGCCACCATCCTGTGACCGAGGCACCAATAGACACTTGTAGATAGTTACGCTGGACATCGATCTATTGAATCGCGACGCTATTTGTGTGTTTCATCGTCAATACCAGGATCTCACGGTAAGAATTAACTGTAAGTTATGAGAGGGAGAAAACAAACTTGACAGCTAAATTGTACATCCATCTGGTATGAGGCAGCGTTAGACCCTCTGAGATAAGTCGGCTAGTGACCAATGTATTGAATAGCGACGTAATTTCTGTGTTGCATCGTCATTAGGATGGTGGGAATGTCGCAATTAACTGTCAAATGTGCGTCGGATTTGAAAACTAGACTGACAAGGAGGGAACATCCGGTGACCGAGCACCAATAGACCCTTGTAGATAGTTACGCTAGACATCGATGTATTGAATCGCGACGCTATTTGTGTGTTCCATCGTCGATACCAGGATCTGACTGTAAGAATTAGCTGTGAGTTTTGAGTCGGACACAAGACACTTGACAGCCAAATTGTACATCCATCTGGTATGAGGCAGCGTTAGACCCGCGGAGATAAGTCGGCTAGTGACCAATGTATTGAATCGCGACACAATTTCTGTGTTGCAACGTCGTTAGGATGGTGGGAATGTCTCAATTATCTGTCAAATTTGCGTGGGATTCCCGAAACTTTACTCGCAGGAGAACGATCATGTGGTGACCCAGGCATGCTTGGAGCTAAATCTGTTGGAAGACGATGTTCTGAAAAACGTCGCAGTATGTGTGTTCCATCGTAATTGAGAGTATGGGAGGAATAAAATTAACTGCCTATATTGCGTCGGATTTGTAAACTAGACTGACAAAACGCGACCATCCGGTGACCGAGGCACCAATAGACCCTTGTAGATAGTTACGCTGGACATCGATGTATAGAATCGCGACGGTATTTGAGTGTTCCATCGTCAATACCAGGTTCTGACGGTAAGAATTAACTGCGAGTTATGACAGGGAGAAAACAAACTTGACTGCCAAACATTACTTACGTCCATCTGGTATGAGGCAGCGATAGACCCGCGAAGATAAGTCGGCTAGTGACCAATGTATTGAATCGCGACGCAATTTCTGTGTTGCATCGTCATTAGGATGGTGGGAATGTCGCAATTAACTGTCAAATTTGCGTCGGATTCCCGAAACTTTACTCGTAGGACTACGATCATGTGGTGACCCAAGCAGTAATAGATGCTTGGAGATAAATCTGCTGGAAGACAATGTTCTGAAAACCATCGCAGTATGTGTGTTCCGTCGTCATTGAGAGGATGAGAGAACATAAATTAACTGTCTGTTTTGCGTCGGATTTGAAACTAGATGACAAAAGGCGACCATCCGGTGACCGAGGCACAAATAGACCCTTCTAGATAGATACGCTGGACATCGATGTATGGAATCGCGACGCTATTTGTGTGTTCCATCGTCAATACCAGGATTTGACGGTAAGTATTAACTGTGAGTTATGAGAGGGAGAAGGGAAATTTGACTGCCATATTGTACATCCATCTGGTATGAGGCAGCGTTAGACGCTCGGAGATAAGTCGGCTAGTGACCAATGTATTGAATCGCGACGCAATTTCTGTGTTGGATCGTCATTAGGATGGTGGGAATGTTGCAATTAACTGTCAAATTTGCGTCGGATTTCCGAAACTTTACTCGTAGGACAACGATCATGTTGTAATAGTTGCAGGCAGTAATAGTTGCTTGGAGATAAATCTGTTGGAAGACGATGTTCTGAAAACCATCGCAGTATATGTGTTCCATCGTCATTGAGAGGATGAGAGAACATAAATTAACTGTAAGTTTTGCGTCGGATTTGAAAACTAGATGACAAAACGCGACCCTTTCCGGTGACCGAGGCACCAATGGACCCTTGTAGATAGTTACGCTGGACATCGATCTATTGAATCGCGACGCTATTTGTGTGTTCCATCGTCAATACCAGGATCTGACGGTAAGAATTAACTGTGAGTTATGAGAGGGAGAAAACAAACTTGACTGCCAAAGAGTACGTCCCAGATGGACGCAGCGACAGACCCTCGGAGATAAGTCGGCTATTGACCAAAGTATTGAATCGCAACGCAATATCTGTGTTGCATTGTCATTAGCATGGTGGGAATGTCGCAATTAACTGTCAAATTTGCGTCGGATTCCCGAAACTCGCTTGGAGATAAAACTGCTGGAAGACGATGTTCTGAAAACCATCGCAGAATGTGTGTTCCATCGAAATTGAGAGTATGGGAGGAATAAAATTGTCAGTTTTGCGTCGGATTTGAAAACTATACTAACTAAGCACGACCATCCGGTGACCGAGGCACAAATAGACCCTTCTAGATAGATACGCTGGACATCGACGTATGGAATCGCGACGCTATTTGTGTGTTCCATCGTCAATACCAGGATTTGACGGTAAGTATTAACTGTGAGTTATGAGAGGGAGAAGGGAAATTTGACTGCCATATTGTACATCCATCTGGTATGAGGCAGCGTTAGACGCTCGGAGATAAGTCGGCTAGTGACCAATGTATTGAATCGCGACGCAATTTCGTTGTTGCATCGTCATTAGGATGGTGGGAATGTTGCAATTAACTGTCAAATTTGCGTCGGATTTCCGAAACTTTACTCGTAGGACAACGATCATGTGGTGACACAGGCAGTAATAGATGCTTGGAGAAAAATCTGCTGGAAGACGATGTTCTGAAAACCATCGCAGTATATGTGTTCCATCGTCATTGAGAGGATGAGAGAACATAAATTAACTGTAAGTTTTGCGTCGGATTTGAAAACTGGATGACAAAACGCGACCATCCGGTGACCGAGGCACAAATAGACATTTGTAGATAGTTACGCTGGACATCGATGTATTGAATCGCGACGCTATTTGTGTGTTCCATCGTCAATACCAGGATCTGACGGTAAGAATTAACTGTGAGTTATGAGAGGGAGAAAACAAACTTGACTGCCAAATAGTACGTCCATCTGGTATGAGGCAGCGATAGACCCTCGGAGATAAGTCGGCTAGTGACCAATGTATTGAACCGCGACACAATTTCTGTGTTGCAACGTCGTTACGGTGGTGGGAATGTCGCAATTAACTGTCAAATGTGCGTAGGATTTGAAAACTAGACTGACAAAGAGAGAACATCCGGGGACCGAGGCACCAATAGACCCTTGTAGGTAGTTACGCTGGACATCGATGTATTGAATCGCGACGCTATTTGTGTGTTCCATCGTCAATACCACGATCTGACGGTAAGAATTAGCTGTGAGTTTTGAGTCGGAGACAGGAAACTTGACAGCCAAAATGTACATCCATCTGGTATGAGGCAGCGTTAGACCCTCTGAGATAAGTCGGCTAGTGACCAATGTATTGAATCGCGACGTAATTTCTGTGTTGCATCGTCATTAGGATGATGGGAATGTCGCAATTAACTGTCAAATGTGCGTCGGATTTCAAAACTAGATGAAAAATGGCGACCATCCGGTGACCGAGGCACAAATAGACCCTTGTAGATAGTTACGCTGGACATCGATGTATTGAATCGCGACGCTATTTGTGTGTTCCATCGTCAATACCAGGATCTGACGGTAAGAATTAACTGTGAGTTATGAGAGGGAGAAAACAAACTTGACTGCCAAATAGTACGTCCATCTGGTATGAGGCAGCGATAGACCCTCTGAGATAAGTCGGATAGTGACCAATGTCTTGAATAGCGACGTAATTTCTGTGTTGCATCGTCATTAGGATGGTGGGAATGTCGCAATTAACTGTCAAATGTGCGTCGGATTTGAAAACTAGACAGACAAGGAGGGAACATCCGGTGACCGAGGCACCAATAGACCCTTGTAGATAGTTACGCTAGACATCGATGTATTGAATCGCGACGCTATTTGTGTGTTCCATCGTCGATACCAGGATCTGACTGTAAGAATTAGCTGTGAGTTTTGAGTCGGACACAAGAAACTTGACAGCCAAATTGTACATCCATCTGGTATGAGGCAGCGTTAGACCCTCGGAGATAAGTCGGCTAGTGACCAATATATTGAATCGCGACACAATTTCTGTGTTGCAACGTCGTTAGGATGGTGTGAATGCCTTAATTAACTGTCAAATTTGCGTCGGATTCCCGAAACTTTACTCGCAGGAGAACGATCATGTGGTGACCTAGGCATGCTTGGAGATAAATCTGTTGGAAGACGATGTTCTGAAAAACGTCGCAGTATGTGTGTTCCATCGTAATTGAGGGTATGGGAGGAATAAAATTAACTGCCAATATTGCGTCGGATTTGTAAACTAGACTGACAAATCGCGACCATCCGGTGACCGAGGCACCAATAGACACTTGTAGATAGTTACGCTGGACATCGATCTATTGAATCGCGACGCTATTTGTGTGTTCCATCGTCGATACCACGATCTGACGGTAAGAATTAGCTGTGAGTTTTGAGTCGGAGACAATAAACTTGACATCCAAATTGTACATCCATCTGGTATGAGGCAGCGTTAGACCCTCTGAGATAAGTCGGCTAGTGACCAATGTATTGAATCGCGACGTAATTTCTGTGTTGCATCGTCATTAGGATGGTGGGAATGTGGCAATTAACTGTCAAATTTGCGTCGGATTCCCGAAACTTTACTCGTAGGACAACGATCATGTGGTGACACAGGCAGTAATAGATGCTTGGAGATAAATCTGATGGAAGACGATGTTCTGAAAACCATCGCAGTATGTGTGTTCCGTCGTCATTGAGAGGATGAGAGTACATAGATTAACTGTCAGTTTTGCGTCGGATTTGAAAACTAGATGACAAAACGCCACCACCCGATGACCGTGGCACCAATAGACACTTGTAGATAGTTACGCTGGACATCGATCTATTGAATCGCGACGCTATTTGTGTGTTCCATCGTCAATACCAGGATCTCACGGTAAGAATTAACTGTGAGTTATGAGAGGGAGAAAACAAACTTGACAGTCAAATTGTTCATCCATCTGGTTGGTGGCAGCGTTAGACCCTCGGAGATAAGTAGGCTAGTGACCAATGTATTGAATCGCGAGGCGAAGTCTGTGTTGCATCGACATTAGGATGGTGGGAATGTCGCAATTAACTGTCAAATATGCGTCGGAACCCCGAAACTTTACTCGTAGGACAAGGATCATGTGGTGACCCAGGCAGTAATAGTTGCTTGGAGATAAATCTGCTCGAAGACGATGTTCTGAAAACCATCGCAGTATACGTGTTCCATCGTCATTGAGAGGATGAGAGAACATAAATTAACTGTAAGTTTTGCGTCGGATTTGAAAACTAGATGACAAAACGCGACCATCCGGTGACCGAGGCACCAATAGACCCTTGTAGATAGTTACGCTGGACATCGATCTATTGAATCGCGACGCTATTTGTGTGTTCCATCGTCTTTACCAGGATCTGACGGTAAGAATTAACTGTGAGTTATGAGAGGGAGAAAACAAACTTGACTGCCAAATAGTACGTCCATCTGGTATGAGGCAGCGATAGACCCTCGGAGATAAGTCGGCTAGTGACCAATGTATTGAACCGCGACACAATTTCTGTGTTGCAACGTCGTTAGGGTGGTGGGAATGTCGCAATTAACTGTCAAATGTGCGTCGGATTTGAAAACTAGACTGACAAAGAGAGAACATCCGGTGACCGAGGCACCAATAGACCCTTGTAGGTAGTTACGCTGGACATCGATGTATTGAATCGCGACGCTATTTGTGTGTTCCATCGTCGATACCACGATCTGACGGTAAGAATTAGCTGTGAGTTTTGAGTCGGAGACAAGAAACTTGACAGCCAAATTGTACATCCATCTGGTATGAGGCAGCGATAGACCCTCGGAGATAAGTCGGCTAGTGACCAATGTATTGAACCGCGACGTAATTTCTGTGTTGCATCGTCATTAGGATGGTGGGAATGTAGCAATTAACTGTCAAATGTGCGTCGGATTTGAAAACTAGACTGACAAAGAGAGAACATCCGGTGACCGAGGCACCAATAGACCCTTGTAGGTAGTTACGCTGGACATCGATCTATTGAATCGCGACGCTATTTGTGTGTTTCATCGTCAATACCAGGATCTCACGGTAAGAATTAACTGTAAGTTATGAGAGGGAGAAAACAAACTTGACAGTCAAATTGTTCATCCATCTGGTTGGTGGCAGCGTTAGACCCTCGGAGATAAGTAGGCTAGTGACCAATGTATTGAATCGCGAGGCGATGTCTGTGTTGCATCGACATTAGGATGGTGGGAATGTCGCAATTAACTGTCAAATATGCGTCGGAACCCCGAAACTTTACTCGTAGGACAAGGATCATGTGGTGACCCAGGCAGTAATAGTTGCTTGGAGATAAATCTGCTCGAAGACGATGTTCTGAAAACCATCGCAGTATATGTGTTCCATCGTCATTGAGAGGATGAGAGAACATAAATTAACTGTAAGTTTTGAGTCGGATTTGAAAACTGGATGACAAAACGCGACCATCCGGTGACCGAGGGACCAATAGACCCTTGTAGATAGCTACGCTGGACATCGATCTATTGAATCGCGACGCTATTTGTGTGTTCCATCGTCGATACCAGGATCTGACTGTAAGAATTAGCTGTGAGTTTTGAGTCGGACACAAGACACTAGACAGCCAAATTGTACATCCATCTGGTATGAGGCAGCGTTAGACCCGCGGAGATAAGTCGGCTAGTGACCAATGTATTGAATCGCGACACAATTTCTGTGTTGCAACGTCGTTAGGATGGTGGGAATGTCTCAATTAACTGTCAAATTTGCGTCGGATTCCTGAAACTTTACTCGCAGGAGAACGATCATGTGGTGACCCAGGCATGCTTGGAGATAAATCTAATGGAAGACGATGTTCTGAAAACCATCGCAGTATGTGTGTTCCGTCGTCATTGAGAGGATGAGAGTACATAGATTAACTGTCAGTTTTGCGTCGGATTTGAAAACTAGATGACTAAACGCCACCATCCGGTGACCGAGGCACCAATAGACACTTGTAGATAGTTACGCTGGACATCGATCTATTGAATCGCGACGCTATTTGTGTGTTCCATCGTCGATACCAGGATCTGACGGTAAGAATTAGTTGAGAGTTTTGAGTCGGAGACAAGAAACTTGACAGCCAAATTGTACATCCATCTGGTATGAGGCAGCGTTAGACCCTCTGAGATAAGTCGGCTAGTGACCAATGTCTTGAATAGCGACGTAATTTCTGTGTTGCATCGTCATTAGGATGGTGGGAATGTCGCAATTAACTGTCAAATGTGCGTCGGATTTGAAAACTAGACTGACAAGGAGGGAACATCCGGAGACCGATGCACCAATAGACCCTTGTAGGTAGTTACGCTGGACATCGATGTATTGAATCGCGACGCTATTTGTGTGTTCCATCGTCGATACCAGGATCTGACTGTAAGAATTAGCTGCGAGTTTTCAGTCGGAGACAAGAAACTTGACAGTCAAATTGTACATCCAACTGGTATGAGGCAGCGTTAGACCCTCGGAGATAAGTAGGGTAGTGACCAATGTATTGAATCGCGACGCAAATTCTGTGTTGCATCGTCATTAGGATGGTGGGAATGTCTCAATTAACTGTCAAATTTGCGTCGGATTCCTGAAACTTTACTCGCAGGAGAACGATCATGTGGTGACCCAGGCATGCTTGGAGATAAATCTGCTGGAAGACGATGTTCTTAAAACCATCGCTGAATGTGTGTTCCATCGAAATTGAGAGTATGGGAGGAATAAAATTGTCAGTTTTGCGTCGGATTTGAAAACTATACTAACTAAGCGCGACCATCCGGTGACCGAGGCACAAATAGACCCTTCTAGATAGATACGCTGGACATCGATCTATAGAATCGCGACGCTATTTGTGTTTTCCATCGTCAATACCAGGATTTGACGGTAAGTATTAAGTGTGAGTTATGAGAGAAAGAAGGGAAATTTGACTGCCATATTGTACATCCATCTGGAATGAGGCAGCGTTAGACGCTCAGAGATAAGTCGGCTAGTGACCAATGTATTGAATCGCGACGCGATTTCTGTGTTGCATCGGCATTAGGATGGTGGGAATGTCGCAATTAACTGTCAAATTTGCGTCGGATTCCCGAAACTTTACTCGTAGGACAACGATCATGTGGTGACACAGGCAGTAATAGATGCTTGGAGATAAATCTGCTGGAAGACGATGTTCTGAAAACCATCGCAGTATGTGTGTTAAATCGTCATTGAGAGGATAAGAGAACATAAATTAACTGTCAGTTTTGCGTCGGATTTGAAAACTAGTTGACAAAAGGCGACCATCCGGTGACCGAGGCACAAATAGACCTTTGTAGATAGTTACGCTGGACATCGATGTATTGAATCGCGACACTATTTGTGTGTTCCAACGTCAATACCAGGTTCAGACGGTAAGAATTAACTGTGAGTTATTAGAGGGAGAAAACAAACTTGACTGCCAAATAGTACGTCCATCTGGTATGAGGCAGCGATAGACCCTCGGAGATAAGTCGGCTAGTGACCAATGTATTGAACCGCGACACAATTTCTGTGTTGCAACGTCGTTAGGGTGGTGGGAATGTCGCAATTAACTGTCAAATGTGCGTCGGATTTGAAAACTAGACTGACAAAGAGAGAACATCCGGTGACCGAGGCACCAATAGACCATTGTAGGTAGTTACGCTGGACATCGATGTATTGAATCGCGACGCTATTTGTGTGTTCCATCGTCGATACCACGATCTGACGGTAAGAATTAGCTGTGAGTTTTGAGTCGGAGACAAGAAACTTGACAGCCAAATTGTACATCCATCTGGTATGAGGCAGCGATAGACCCTCGGAGATAAGTCGGCTAGTGACCAATGTATTGAACCGCGACGTAATTTCTGTGTTGCATCGTCATTAGGATGGTGGGAATGTAGCAATTAACTGTCAAATGTGCGTCGGATTTGAAAACTAGACTGACAAAGAGAGAACATCCGGTGACCGAGGCACCAATAGACCCTTGTAGGTAGTTACGCTGGACATCGATGTATTGAATCGCGACGCTATTTGTGTGTTCCATCGTCGATACCACGATCTGACGGTAAGAATTAGCTGTGAGTTTTGAGACGGAGACAAGAAACTTGACAGCCAAATTGTACATCCATCTGGTATGAGGCAGCGTTAGACCCTCTGAGATAAGTCGGCTAGTGACCAATGTATTGAATCGCGACGTAATTTCTGTGTTGCATCGTCATTAGGATGGTGGGAATGTTGCAATTAATTGTCAAATTTGCGTCGGATTCCCGAAACTTTACTCGTAGGACAACGATCATGTGGTGACACAGGCAGTAATAGATGCTTGGAGATAAATCTGATGGAAGACGATGTTCTGAAAACCATCGCAGTATGTGTGTTCCGTCGTCATAGAGAGGATGAGAGTACATAGATTAACTGTCAGTTTTGCGTCGGATTTGAAAACTAGATGACAAAACGCCACCATCCTGTGACCGAGGCACCAATAGACACTTGTAGATAGTTACGCTGGACATCGATCTATTGAATCGCGACGCTATTTGTGTGTTTCATCGTCAATACCAGGATCTCACGGTAAGAATTAACTGTAAGTTATGAGAGGGAGAAAACAAACTTGACAGTCAAATTGTTCATCCATCTGGTTGGTGGCAGCGTTAGACCCTCGGAGATAAGTAGGCTAGTGACCAATGTATTGAATCGCGAGGCGATGTCTGTGTTGCATCGACATTAGGATGGTGGGAATGTCGCAATTAACTGTCCAATATGCGTCGGAACCCCGAAACTTTACTCGTAGGACAAGGATCATGTGGTGACCCAGGCAGTAATAGTTGCTTGGAGATAAATCTGCTCGAAGACGATGTTCTGAAAACCATCGCAGTATATGTGTTCCATCGTCATTGAGAGGATGAGAGAACATAAATTAACTGTAAGTTTTGCGTCGGATTTGAAAACTGGATGACAAAACGCGACCATCCGGTGACCGAGGGACCAATAGACCCTTGTAGATAGCTACGCTGGACATCGATCTATTGAATAGCGACGCTATTTGTGTGTTCCATCGTCAATACCAGGATCTGACGGTAAGAATTAACTGTGAGTTATGAGAGGGAGAAAACAAACTTGACTGCCAAATAGTACGTCCATCTGGTATGAGGCAGCGATAGACCCTCGGAGATAAGTCGGCTAGTGACCAATGTATTGAATCGCGACACAATTTCTGTGTTGCAACGTCGTTAGGGTGTTGGGAATGTCGCAATTAACTGTCAAATGTGCGTCGGATTTCAAAACTAGACTGACAAAGAGAGAACATCCGGTGACCGAGGCACCAATAGACCCTTGTAGGTAGTTACGCTGGACATCGATGTATTGAATCGCGACGCTATTTGTGTGTTCCATCGTCGATACCAGGATCTGACGGTAAGAATTAGCTGAGAGTTTTGAGTCGGAGACAAGAAACTTGACAGCTAAATTGTACATCCATCTGGTATGAGGCAGCGTTAGACCCTCTGAGATAAGTCGGCTAGTGACCAATGTATTGAATAGCGACGTAATTTCTGTGTTGCATCGTCATTAGGATGGTGGGAATGTCGCAATTAACTGTCAAATGTGCGTCGGATTTGAAAACTAGACTGACAAGGAGGGAACATCCGGTGACCGAGCACCAATAGACCCTTGTAGATAGTTACGCTAGACATCGATGTATTGAATCGCGACGCTATTTGTGTGTTCCATCGTCGATACCAGGATCTGACTGTAAGAATTAGCTGTCAGTTTTGAGTCGGACACAAGACACTTGACAGCCAAATTGTACATCCATCTGGTATGAGGCAGCGTTAGACCCGCGGAGATAAGTCGGCTAGTGACCAATGTATTGAATCGCGACACAATTTCTGTGTTGCAACGTCGTTAGGATGGTGGGAATGTCTCAATTAACTGTCAAATTTGCGTGGGATTCCCGAAACTTTACTCGCAGGAGAACGATCATGTGGTGACCCAGGCATGCTTGGAGCTAAATCTGTTGGAAGACGATGTTCTGAAAAACGTCGCAGTATGTGTGTTCCATCGTAATTGAGAGTATGGGAGGAATAAAATTAACTGCCTATATTGCGTCGGATTTGTAAACTAGATTGACAAAACGCGACCATCCGGTGACCGAGGCACCAATAGACCCTTGTAGATAGTTACGCTGGACATCGATGTATAGAATCGCGACGGTATTTGAGTGTTCCATCGTCAATACCAGGTTCTGACGGTAAGAATTAACTGCGAGTTATGACAGGGAGAAAACAAACTTGACTGCCAAACATTACTTACGTCCATCTGGTATGAGGCAGCGATAGACCCGCGAAGATAAGTCGGCTAGTGACCAATGTATTGAATCGCGACGCAATTTCTGTGTTGCATCGTCATTAGGATGGTGGGAATGTCGCAATTAACTGTCAAATTTGCGTCGGATTCCCGAAACTTTACTCGTAGGACTACGATCATGTGGTGACCCAAGCAGTAATAGATGCTTGGAGATAAATCTGCTGGAAGACAATGTTCTGAAAACCATCGCAGTATGTGTGTTCCGTCGTCATTGAGAGGATGAGAGAACATAAATTAACTGTCTGTTTTGCGTCGGATTTGAAACTAGATGACAAAAGGCGACCATCCGGTGACCGAGGCACAAATAGACCCTTCTAGATAGATACGCTGGACATCGATGTATGGAATCGCGACGCTATTTGTGTGTTCCATCGTCAATACCAGGTTCTGACGGTAAGTATTAACTGTGAGTTATGAGAGGGAGAAGGGAAATTTGACTGCCATATTGTACATCCATCTGGTATGAGGCAGCGTTAGACGCTCGGAGATAAGTCGGCTAGTGACCAATGTATTGAATCGCGACGCAATTTCTGTGTTGCATCGTCATTAGGATGGTGGGAATGTTGCAATTAACTGTCAAATTTGCGTCGGATTTCCGAAACTTTACTCGTAGGACAACGATCATGTGGTGACCCAGGCAGTAATAGTTGCTTGGAGATAAATCTGCTGGAAGACGATGTTCTGAAAACCATCGCAGTATATGTGTTCCATCGTCATTGAGAGGATGAGAGAACATAAATTAACTGTAAGTTTTGCGTCGGATTTGAAAACTAGATGACAAAACGCGACCCTTTCCGGTGACCGAGGCACCAATGGACCCTTGTAGATAGTTACGCTGGACATCGATCTATTGAATCGCGACGCTATTTGTGTGTTCCATCGTCAATACCAGGATCTGACGGTAAGAATTAACTGTGAGTTATGAGAGGGAGAAAACAAACTTGACTGCCAAAGAGTACGTCCCAGATGGACGCAGCGACAGACCCTCGGAGATAAGTCGGCTATTGACCAAAGTATTGAATCGCGACGCAATATCTGTGTTGCATTGTCATTAGGATGGTGGGAATGTCGCAATTAACTGTCAAATTTGCGTCGGATTCCCGAAATTTTACTCGGAGGAGAACGATCATGTGCGATAGACCCGCGGAGATAAGTCGGCTAGTGACCAATGTATTGAATCGCGACGCAATTTCTGTGTTGCATCGTCATTAGCATGGTGGGAATGTCGCAATTAACTGTCAAATTTGCGTCGGATTCCCGAAACTCGCTTGGAGATAAAACTGCTGGAAGACGATGTTCTGAAAACCATCGCAGAATGTGTGTTCCATCGAAATTGAGAGTATGGGAGGAATAAAATTGTCAGTTTTGCGTCGGATTTGAAAACTATACTAACTAAGCGCGACCATCCGGTGACCGAGGCACAAATAGACCCTTCTAGATAGATACGCTGGACATCGACGTATGGAATCGCGACGCTATTTGTGTGTTCCATCGTCAATACCAGGATTTGACGGTAAGTATTAACTGTGAGTTATGAGAGGGAGAAGGGAAATTTGACTGCCATATTGTACATCCATCTGGTATGAGGCAGCGTTAGACGCTCGGAGATAAGTCGGCTAGTGACCAATGTATTGAATCGCGACGCAATTTCGTTGTTGCATCGTCATTAGGATGGTGGGAATGTTGCAATTAACTGTCAAATTTGCGTCGGATTTCCGAAACTTTACTCGTAGGACAACGATCATGTGGTGACACAGGCAGTAATAGATGCTTGGAGAAAAATCTGCTGGAAGACGATGTTCTGAAAACCATCGCAGTATATGTGTTCCATCGTCATTGAGAGGATGAGAGAACATAAATTAACTGTAAGTTTTGCGTCGGATTTGAAAACTGGATGACAAAACGCGACCATCCGGTGACCGAGGCACCAATAGACCCTTGTAGATAGCTACGCTGGACATCGATCTATTGAATCGCGACGCTATTTGTGTGTTCCATCGTCAATACCAGGATCTGACGGTAAGAATTAACTGTGAGTTATGAGAGGGAGAAAACAAACTTGACTGCCAAATAGTACATCCATCTGGTATGAGGCAGCGATAGACCCTCGGAGATAAGTCAGCTAGTGACCAATGTATTGAATCGCGACACATTTTCTGTGTTGCAACGTCGTTAGGGTGTTGGGAATGTCGCAATTAACTGTCAAATGTGCGTCGAATTTGAAAACTAGACTGACAAAGAGAGAACATCCGGTGACCGAGGCACCAATAGACCCTTGTAGGTAGTTACGCTGGACATCGATGTATTGAATCGCGACGCTATTTGTGTGTTCCATCGTCGATACCAGGATCTGACGGTAAGAATTAGCTGAGAGTTTTGAGTCGGAGACAAGAAACTTGACAGCTAAATTGTACATCCATCTGGTATGAGGCAGCGTTAGACCCTCTGAGATAAGTCGGCTAGTGACCAATGTCTTGAATAGCGACGTAATTTCTGTGTTGCATCGTCATTAGGATGGTGGGAATGTCACAATTAACTGTCAATTGTGCGTCGGATTTGAAAACTAGACTGACAAGGAGGGAACATCCGGTGACCGAGCACCAATAGACCCTTGTAGATAGTTACGCTAGACATCGATGTATTGAATCGCGACGCTATTAGTGTGTTCCATCGTCGATACCAGGATCTGACTGTAAGAATTAGCTGTGAGTTTTGAGTCGGACACAAGAAACTTGACAGCCAAATTGTACATCCATCTGGTATGAGGCAGCGTTAGACCCGCGGAGATAAGTCGGCTAGTGACCAATGTATTGAATCGCGACACAATTTCTGTGTTGCAACGTCGTTAGGATGGTGCGAATGTCTCAATTAACTGTCAAATTTGCGTGGGATTCCCGAAACTTTACTCGCAGGAGAACGATCATGTGGTGACCCAGGCATGCTGTTGGAAGACGATGTTCTGAAAAACGTCGCAGTATGTGTGTTCCATCGTAATTGAGAGTATGGGAGGAATAAAATTAACTGCCAATATTGCGTCGGATTTGTAAACTAGACTGACAAAACGCGACCATCCGGTGACCGAGGCACCAACAGACCCTTGTAGATAGTTACGCTGGACATCGATGTATAGAATCGCGACGGTATTTGAGTGTTCCATCGTCAATACCAGGTTCTGACGGTAAGAATTAACTGCGAGTTATGACAGGGAGAAAACAAACTTGACTGCCAAACATTACTTACGTCCATCTGGTATGAGGCCAGCGATAGACCCGCGAAGATAAGTCGGCTAGTGACCAATGTATTGAATCGCGACGCAATTTCTGTGTTGCATCGTCATTAGGATGGTGGGAATGTCGCAATTAACTGTCAAATTTGCGTCGGATTCCCGAAACTTTACTCGTAGGACTACGATCATGTAATGACCCAGGCAGTAATAGATGCTTGGAGATAAATCTGCTGCAAGACAATGTTCTGAAAACCATCGCAGTATGTGTGTTCCGTCGTCATTGAGAGGATGAGAGAACATAAATTAACTGTCTGTTTTGCGTCGGATTTGAAAACTAGATGACAAAAGGCGACCATCCGGTGACCGAGGCACAAATAGACCCTTGTAGATAGTTACGCTGGACATCGATGTATTGAATCGCGACGCTATTTGTGTGTTCCATCGTCAATACCAGGATCTGACGGTAAGAATTAACTGCGAGTTATGAGAGGGAGAAAACAAACTTGACTGCCAAAGAGTACGTCCATCTGGTATGAGGCAGCGATAGACCCTCGGAGAATAGTCGGCTAGTGACCAAAGTATTGAATCGCGACGCAATATCTGTGTTGCATTGTCATTAGGATGGTGGGAATGTCGCAATTAACTGTCAAATTTGCGTCGGATTCCCGAAATTTTACTCGGAGGAGAACGATCATGTGCGATAGACCCGCGGAGATAAGTCGGCTAGTGACCAATGTATTCAATCGCGACGCAATTTCTGTGTTGCATCGTCATTAGCATGGTGGGAATGTCGCAATTAACTGTCAAATTTGCGTCGGATTACCGAAACTTGCTTGGAGATAAAACTGCTGGAAGACGATGTTCTGAAAACCATCGCAGAATGTGTGTTCCATCGAAATTGAGAGTATGGGAGGAATAAAATTGTCAGTTTTGCGTTGGATTTGAAAACTATACTAACTAAGCGCGACCATCCGGTGACCGAGGCACAAATAGACCCTTCTAGATAGATACGCTGGACATCGATGTATGGAATCGCGACGCTATTTGTGTGTTCAATCGTCAACACCAGGATTTGACGGTAAGTATTAACTGTGAGTTATGAGAGGGAGAAGGGAAATTTGACTGACATATTGTACATCCATCTGGTATGAGGCAGCGTTAGACGCTCGGAGATAAGTCGGCTAGTGACCAATGTATTGAATCGCGACGCAATTTCTGTGTTGCATCGTCATTAGGATGGTGGGAATGTTGCAATTAACTGTCAAATTTGCGCGGATTTCCGAAACTTTACTCGTAGGACAACGATCATGTGGTGACCCAGGCAGTAATAGTTGCTTGGAGATAAATCTGCTGGAAGACGATGTTCTGAAACCCATCGCAGTATATGTGTTCCATCGTCATTGAGAGGATGAGAGAACATAAATAACTGTAAGTTTTGCGTCGGATTTGAAAACTAGATGACAAAACGCGACCCTTTCCGGTGACCGAGGCACCAATAGACCCTTGTAGATAGTTACGCTGGACATCGATCTATTGAATCGCGACGCTATTTGTGTGTTCCATCGTCAATACCAGGATCTGACGGTAAGAATTAACTGTGAGTTATGAGAGGGAGAAAACAAACTTGACTGCCAAAGAGTACGTCCATCTGGTATGAGGCAGCGACGGACCCTCGGAGATAAGTCGGCTATTGACCAAAGTATTGAATCGCGACGCAATATCTGTGTTGCATTGTCATTAGGATGGTGGGAATGTCGCAATTAACTGTCAAATTTGCGTCGGATTCCCGAAATTTTACTCGGAGGAGAACGATCATGTGCGATAGACCCGCGGAGATAAGTCGGCTAGTGACCAATGTATTGAATCGCGACGCAATTTCTGTGTTGCATCGTCATTAGCATGGTGGGAATGTCGCAATTAACTGTCAAATTTGCGTCGGATTCCCGAAACTCGCTTGGAGATAAAACTGCTGGAAGACGATGTTCTGAAAACCATCGCAGAATGTGTGTTCCATCGAAATTGAGAGTATGGGAGGAATAAAATTGTCAGTTTTGCGTCGGATTTGAAAACTATACTAACTAAGCGCGACCATCCGGTGACCGAGGCACAAATAGACCCTTCTAGATAGATACGCTGGACATCGACGTATGGAATCGCGACGCTATTTGTGTGTTCCATCGTCAATACCAGGATTTGACGGTAAGTATTAACTGTGAGTTATGAGAGGGAGAAGGGAAATTTGACTGCCATATTGTACATCCATCTGGTATGAGGCAGCGTTAGACGCTCGGAGATAAGTCGGCTAGTGACCAATGTATTGAATCGCGACGCAATTTCGTTGTTGCATCGTCATTAGGATGGTGGGAATGTTGCAATTAACTGTCAAATTTGCGTCGGATTTCCGAAACTTTACTCGTAGGACAACGATCATGTGGTGACACAGGCAGTAATAGATGCTTGGAGAAAAATCTGCTGGAAGACGATGTTCTGAAAACCATCGCAGTATATGTGTTCCATCGTCATTGAGAGGATGAGAGAACATAAATTAACTGTAAGTTTTGCGTCGGATTTGAAAACTGGATGACAAAACGCGACCATCCGGTGACCGAGGCACCAATAGACCCTTGTAGATAGCTACGCTGGACATCGATCTATTGAATCGCGACGCTATTTGTGTGTTCCATCGTCTTTACCAGGATCTGACGGTAAGAATTAACTGTGAGTTATGAGAGGGAGAAAACAAACTTGACTGCCAAATAGTACGTCCATCTGGTATGAGGCAGCGATAGACCCTCGGAGATAAGTCGGCTAGTGACCAATGTATTGAATCGCGACACAATTTCTGTGTTGCCACGTCGTTAGGGTGTTGGGAATGTCGCAATTAACTGTCAAATGTGCGTCGAATTTGAAAACTAGACTGACAAAGAGAGAACATCCGGTGACCGAGGCACCAATAGACCCTTGTAGGTAGTTACGCTGGACATCGATGTATTGAATCGCGACGCTATTTGTGTGTTCCATCGTCGATACCAGGATCTGACGGTAAGAATTAGCTGAGAGTTTTGAGTCGGAGACAAGAAACTTGACAGCTAAATTGTACATCCATCTGGTATGAGGCAGCGTTAGACCCTCTGAGATAAGTCGGCCAGTGACCAATGTCTTGAATAGCGACGTAATTTCTGTGTTGCATCGTCATTAGGATGGTGGGAATGTCGCAATTAACTGTCAAATGTGCGTCGGATTTGAAAACTAGACTGACAAGGAGGGAACATCCGGTGACCGAGCACCAATAGACCCTTGTAGATAGTTACGCTAGACATCGATGTATTGAATCGCGACGCTATTTGTGTGTTCCATCGTCGATACCAGGATCTGACTGTAAGAATTAGCTGTGAGTTTTGAGTCGGACACAAGAAACTTGACAGCCAAATTGTACATCCATCTGGTATGAGGCAGCGTTAGACCCGCGGAGATAAGTCGGCTAGTGACCAATGTATTGAATCGCGACACAATTTCTGTGTTGCAACGTCGTTAGGATGGTGCGAATGTCTCAATTAACTGTCAAATTTGCGTGGGATTCCCGAAACTTTACTCGCAGGAGAACGATCATGTGGTGACCCATGTCTGTTGGAAGACGATGTTCTGAAAAACGTCGCAGTATGTGTGTTCCATCGTAATTGAGAGTATGGGAGGAATAAAATTAACTGCCAATATTGCGTCGGATTTGTAAACTAGACTGACAAAACGCGACCATCCGGTGACCGAGGCACCAATAGACCCTTGTAGATAGTTACGCTGGACATCGATGTATAGAATCGCGACGGTATTTGAGTGTTCCATCGTCAATACCAGGTTCTGACGGTAAGAATTAACTGCGAGTTATGACAGGGAGAAAACAAACTTGACTGCCAAACATTACTTACGTCCATCTGGTATGAGGCAGCGATAGACCCGCGGAGATAAGTCGGCTAGTGACCAATGTATTGAATCGCGACGCAATTTCTGTGTTGCATCGTCATTAGCACGGTGGGAATGTCGCAATTAACTGTCAAATTTGCGTCGGATTCCCGAAACTTGCTTGGAGATAAAACTGCTGGAAGACGATGTTCTGAAAACCATCGCAGAATGTGTGTTCCATCGAAATTGAGAGTATGAGAGGAATAAAATTGTCAGTTTTGCGTTGGATTTGAAAACTATACTAACTAAGCGCGACCATCCGGTGACCGAGGCACAAATAGACCCTTCTAGATAGATACGCTGGACATCGATGTATGGAATCGCGACGCTATTTGTGTGTTCCATCGTCAATACCAGGATTTGACGGTAAGTATTAACTGTGAGTTATGAGAGGGAGAAGGGAAATTTGACTGCCATATTGTACATCCATCTGGTATGAGGCAGCGTTAGACGCTCGGAGATAAGTCGGCTAGTGACCAATGTATTGAATCGCGACGCAATTTCTGTGTTGCATCGTCATTAGGATGGTGGGAATGTTGCAATTAACTGTCAAATTTGCGTCGGATTTCCGAAACTTTACTCGTAGGACAACGATCATGTGGTGACCCAGGCAGTAATAGTTGCTTGGAGATAAATCTGCTGGAAGACGATGTTCTGAAAACCATCGCAGTATATGTGTTCCATCGTCATTGAGAGGATGAGAGAACATAAATTAACTGTAAGTTTTGCGTCGGATTTGAAAACTAGATGACAAAACGCGACCCTTTCCGGTGACCGCGGCACCAATAGACCCTTGTAGATAGTTACGCTGGACATCGATCTATTGAATCGCGACGCTATTTGTGTGTACCATCGTCAATACCAGGATCTGACGGTAAGAATTAACTGTGAGTTATGAGAGGGAGAAAACAAACTTGACGGCCAAAGAGTACGTCCATCTGGTATGAGGCTGCGATAGACCCTCGGAGATAAGTCGGCTAGTGACCAAAGTATTGAATCGCGACTCAATATCTGTGTTGCATTGTCATTAGGATGGTGGGAATGTCGCAATTAACTGTCAAATTTGCGTCGGATTCTCGAAATTTTACTCGTAGGACAACGTTCATGTGGTGACACAGGCAGTAATAGATGCTTGGAGATAAATCTAATGGAAGACGATGTTCTGAAAACCATCGCAGTATGTGTGTTCCGTCGTCATTGAGAGGATGAGAGTACATAGATTAACTGTCAGTTTTGCGTCGGATTTGAAAACTAGATGACTAAACGCCACCATCCGGTGACCGAGGCACCAATAGACACTTGTAGATAGTTACGCTGGACATCGATCTATTGAATCGCGAAGCTATTTGTGTGTTCCATCGTCAATACCAGGATCTCACGGTAAGAATTAACTGTGAGTTATGACAGGGAGAAAACAAACATGACAGTCAAATTGTACATCCATCTGGTTGGTGGCAGCGTTAGACCCTCGGAGATAAGTAGGCTAGTGACCAATGTATTGAATCGCAACGCGATGTCTGTGTTGCAGCGACATTAGGATGGTGGGAATGTTGCAATTAACTGTCAAATATGCGTCGGAACCCCGATACTTTACTCGTAGGACAAGGATCATGTGGTGACCCAGGCAGTAATAGTTGCTTGGAGATAAATCTGCTGGAAGACGATGTTCTGAAAACCATCGCAGTATATGTGTTCCATCGTCATTGAGAGGATGAGAGAACATAAATTAACTGTAATTTTTGCGTCGGATTTGAAAACTAGATGACAAAACGCGACCCTTCCGGTGACCGAGTCACCAATAGACCCTTGTAGATAGTTACGCTGGACATCGATCTATTGAATCGCGACGCTATTTGTGTGTTCCATCGTCGATACCAGGATCTGACGGTAAGAATTAGTTGAGAGTTTTGAGTGGGAGACAAGAAACTTGACAGCCAAATTGTACATCCATCTGGTATGAGGCAGCGTTAGACCCCCTGAGATAAGTCGGCTAGTGACCAATGTCTTGAATAGCGACGTAATTTCTGTGTTGCATCGTCATTAGGATGGTGGGAATGTCGCAATTAACTGTCAAATGTGCGTCGGATTTGAAAACTAGACTGACAAGGAGGGAACATCCGGAGACCGATGCACCAATAGACCCTTGTAGGTAGTTACGCTGGACATCGATGTATTGAATCGCGACGCTATTTGTGTGTTCCATCGTCGATACCAGGATCTGACGGTAAGAATTAGTTGAGAGTTTTCAGTCGGAGACAAGAAACTTGACAGTCAAATTGTACATCCAACTGGTATGAGGCAGCGTTAGACCCTCGGAGATAAGTCGGCTAGTGACCAATGTATTGAATCGCGACGCAAATTCTGTGTTGCATCGTCATTAGGATGGTGGGAATGTCTCAATTAACTGTCAAATTTGCGTCGGATTCCTGAAACTTTACTCGCAGGAGAACGATCATGTGGTGACCCAGGCATGCTTGGAGATAAATCTGCTGGAAGACGATGTTCTGAAAACCATCGCTGAATGTGTGTTCCATCGAAATTGAGAGTATGGGAGGAATAAAATTGTCAGTTTTGCGTCGGATTTGAAAACTATACTAACTAAGCGCGACCATCCGGTGACCGAGGCACAAATAGACCCTTCTAGATAGATACGCTGGACATCGATCTATAGAATCGCGACGCTATTTGTGTGTTCCATCGTCAATACCAGGATTTGACGGTAAGTATTAACTGTGAGTTATGAGAGGGAGAAGGGAAATTTGACTGCCATATTGTACATCCATCTGGTATGAGGCAGCGCTAGACGCTCAGAGATAAGTCGGCTAGTGACCAATGTATTGAATCGCGACGCGATTTCTGTGTTGCATCGGCATTAGGATGGTGGGAATGTCGCAATTAACTGTCAAATTTGCGTCGGATTCCCGAAACTTTACTCGTAGGACAACGATCATGTGGTGACACAGGCAGTAATAGATGCTTGGAGATAAATCTGCTGGAAGACGATGTTCTGAAAACCATCGCAGTATGTGTGTTCCATCGTCATTGAGAGGATAAGAGAACATAAATTAACTGTCAGTTTTGCGTCGGATTTGAAAACTACATGACAAAACTCGACCATCCGGTGACCGAAGCACCAATAGACCCTTCTAGATAGTTACGCTGGACATCGATCTATTGAATCGCGACGCTATTTGTGTGTTCCATCGTCAATACCAGGATCTCACGGTAAGAATTAACTGTGAGTTATGAGAGGGAGAAAACAAACTTGACAGTCAAATTGTACATCCATCTGGTTGGTGACAGCGTTAGACCCTCGGAGATAAGTAGGCTAGTGACCAATGTATTGAATCGCGACGCGATGTCTGTGTTGCATCGACATTAGCATGGTGGGAATGTCGCAATTAACTGTCAAATTTGCGTCGGATTTCCGAAACTTTACTCGTAGGACTACGATCATGTGGTGACCCAGACAGTAATAGATGCTTGGAGATAAATCTGCTGGAAGACAATGTTCTGAAAACCATCGCAGTATGTGTGTTCCGTCGTGATTTGAGGATGAGAGAACATAAATTAACTTTCTGTTTTGCGTCGGATTTGAAAACTAGATGAAAAAACGCTACCATCCGGTGACCGAGGCACAAATAGACCCTTGTAGATAGTTACGCTGGACATCGATGTATTGAATCGCGACACTATTTGTGTGTTCCATCGTCAATACCAGGATCTGACGGTAAGAATTAACTGTGAGTTATGAGTGGGAGAAAACAAACTTGACTGCCAAATAGTGCGTCCATCTGGTATGAGGCAGCGATTGACCCTCGGAGATAAGTCGGC
Organism: Schistocerca gregaria; assembly: GCF_023897955.1. Lineage (NCBI taxonomy): Eukaryota > Metazoa > Arthropoda > Insecta > Orthoptera > Acrididae > Schistocerca > Schistocerca gregaria. The sequence continues at coordinate 1,732,060 of NW_026061833.1, read as the reverse complement.
TAGTGACCAATGTATTGAATCGCGACAATATTTCTGTGTTGCATCGTCGTTAGGGTGGTGGGAATGTCGCAATTTACGGTGAAATGTGCGTCGGATTTGAAAACTAGACTGACAAAGAGCGAACATCCGGTGACCGAGGCACCAATAGACCCTTGTAGATAGTTACGCTAGACATCAATGTATTGAATCGCGACGCAATTTCTGTGTACCATTGTCATTAGGATGGTGGGAATGTCGCAATTAACTGTCATATTTGCGTCGGATTCCCGAAACTTTACTCGTAGGACAACGATCATGTGGTGACACAGGCAGTAATAGATGCTTGGAGATAAATCTGCTGGAAGACGATGTTCCGAAAACCATCGCAGTATATGTGTTCCATCGTCATTGAGAGGATGAGAGAACATAAATTAACTCTAAGTTTTGCGTCGGATTTGAAAACTAGATGACAAAACGCGACCATCCGGTGACCGAGGCACCAATAGACCCTTGTAGATAGTTACGCTGGACATCGATCTATTGAATCGCGACGCTATTTGTGTGTTCCATCGTCAATACCAGGATCTGACGGTAAGAATTAACTGTGAGTTATGAGAGGGAGAAAACAAACTTGACTGCCAAATAGTACGTCCATTTGGTATGAGGCAGCGATAGACCCTCGGAGATAAGTCGGCTAGTGACCAATGTATTGAATCGCGACACAATTTCTGTGTTGCAACGTCGTTAGGGTGTTGGGAATGTCGCAATTAACTGTCAAATGTGCGTCGGATTTGAAAACTAGACTGACAAAGAGAGAACATCCGGTGACCGAGGCACCAATAGACCCTTGTAGGTAGTTACGCTGGACATCGATGTACTGAATCGCGACGCTATTTGTGTGTTCCATCGTCGATACCAGGATCTGACGGTAAGAATTAGCTGTGAGTTTTGAGTCGGAGACAAGAAACTTGACAGCCAAATTGTACATCCATCTGGTATGAGGCAGCGTTAGACCCTATGAGATAAGTCGGCTAGTGACCAATGTCTTGAATAGCGACGTAATTTCTGTGTTGCATCGTCATTAGGATGGTGGGAATGTCGCAATTAACTGTCAAATGTGCGTCGGATATGAAAACTAGACAGACAAGGAGGGAACATCCGATGACCGAGGCACCAATAGACCCTTGTAGATGGTCACGCTAGACATCGATGTATTGAATCGCGACGCTATTTGTGTGTTCCATCGTCGATACCAGGATCTGACTGTAAGAATTAGCTGCGAGTTTTGAGTCGGAGACAAGAAACTTGACAGTCAAATTGTACATCCATCTGGTATGAGGCAGCGTTAGACCCTCGGAGATAAGTTGGCTAGTGACCAATGTATTGAATCGCGACGCAAATTCTGTGTTGCATCGTCATTAGGATGGTGGGAATGTCTCAAATAACTGTCAAATTTGCGTCGGATTCCCGAAACTTTCCTCGCAGGAGAACGATCATGTGGTGACCCAGGCATGCTTGGAGATAAATCTGCTGGAAGACGATGTTCTGAAAAACATCGCAGTATGTGTGTCCCATCGTAATTGAGAGTATGGGAGGAATAAAATTAACTGCCAATCTTGCGTCGGATTTGTAAACTAGACCGACAAAACGCGACCATCCGGTGACCGAGGCACCAATAGACCCTCGTAGGTAGTTACGCTGGACTTCGATGTATAGAATCGCGACGGTATTTGAGTGTTCCATCGTCAATACCAGGTTCTGACGGTAAGAATTAACTGTGAGTTATGACAGGGAGAAAACAAACTTGACTGCCAAACATTACGTCCATCTGGTATGAGGCAGCGATAGACCCGCGGAGATAAGTCGGCTAGTGACCAATGTATTGAATCGCGACGCAATTTCTGTGTTGCATCGTCATTAGCATGGTGGGAATGTCGCAATTAACTGTCAAATTTGCGTCGGATTCCCGAAACTTTACTCGTAGGACTACTATCATGTGGTGACCCAGGCAGTAATAGATGCTTGGAGATAAATCTGCTGGAAGCCAATGTTCTGAAAACCATCGCAGTATGTGTGTTCCGTCGTCATTGAGAGGATGAGAGAACATAAATTAACTGTCTGTTTTGCGTCGGATTTGAAAACTAGATGACAAAAGGCAACCATCCGGTGACCGAGGCACAAATAGACCCTTGTAGATAGTTACGCTGGACATCGATGTCTTGAATCGCGACGCTATTTGTGTGTTCCATTGTCAATACCAGGTTCTGACGGTAAGAATTAACTGTGAGTTATGACAGGGAGAAAACAAACTTGACTGCCAAACATTACTTACGTCCATCTGGTATGAGGCAGCGATAGACCCGCGAAGATAAGTCGGCTAGTAACCAATGTATTGAATCGCGACGCAATTTCTGTGTTGCATCGTCATTAGCATGGTGGGAATGTCGCAATTAACTGTCAAATTTGCGTCGGATACCCGAAACTTTACTCGTAGGACTACGATCATGTGGTGACCCAGGCAGTAATAGATGCTTGGAGATAAATCTGCTGGAAGACAATGTTCTGAAAACCATCGCAGTATGTGTGTTCCGTCGTCATTGAGAGGATGAGAGAACATAAATTAACTGTCTGTTTTGCGACGGATTTGAAAACTAGATGACAAAACGCGACCATCAGGTGACCGAGGCACAAATAGACCCTTGTAGATAGTTACGCTGGACATCGATGTATTGAATCGCGACGCTATTTGTGTGTTCCATCGTCAATACCAGAATCTGACGGTAAGAATTAACTGTGAGTTATGAGAGGGAGAAAACAAACTTGACTGCCAAATAGTACGTCCATCTGGTATGAGGCAGCGATAGACCCTCGGAGATAAGTCGGCTAGTGACCAATGTATTGAACCGCGACACAATTTCTGTGTTGCAACGTCGTTACGGTGGTGGGAATGTCGCAATTAACTGTCAAATGTGCGTAGGATTTGAAAACTAGACTGACAAAGAGAGAACATCCGGGGACCGAGGCACCAATAGACCCTTGTAGGTAGTTACGCTGGACATCGATGTGTTGAATCGCGACGCTATTTGTGTGTTCCATCGTCAATACCACGATCTGACGGTAAGAATTAGCTGTGAGTTTTGAGTCGGAGACAGGAAACTTGACAGCCAAAATGTACATCCATCTGGTATGAGGCAGCGTTAGACCCTCTGAGATAAGTCGGCTAGTGACCAATGTATTGAATCGCGACGTAATTTCTGTGTTGCATCGTCATTAGGATGATGGGAATGTCGCAATTAACTGTCAAATGTGCGTCGGATTTCAAAACTAGATGAAAAATGGCGACCATCCGGTGACCGAGGCACAAATAGACCCTTGTAGATAGTTACGCTGGACATCGATGTATTGAATCGCGACACTATTTGTGTGTTCCATCGTCAATACCAGGATCTGACGGTAAGAATTAACTGTGAGTTATGAGAGGGAGAAAACAAACTTGACTGCCAAATAGTACGTCCATCTGGTATGAGGCAGCGATAGACCCTCTGAGATAAGTCGGATAGTGACCAATGTCTTGAATAGCGACGTAATTTCTGTGTTGCATCATCATTAGGATGGTGGGAATGTCGCAATTAACTGTCAAATGTGCGTCGGATTTGAAAACTAGACAGACAAGGAGGGAACATCCGGTGACCGAGGCACCAATAGACCCTTGTAGATAGTTACGCTAGACATCGATGTATTGAATCGCGACGCTATTTGTGTGTTCCATCGTCGATACCAGGATCTGACTGTAAGAATTAGCTGTGAGTTTTGAGTCGGACACAAGAAACTTGACAGCCAAATTGTACATCCATCTGGTATGAGGCAGCGTTAGACCCTCGGAGATAAGTCGGCTAGTGACCAATATATTGAATCGCGACACAATTTCTGTGTTGCAACGTCGTTAGGAATGTGGGAATGCCTTAATTAACTGTCAAATTTGCGTCGGATTCCCGAAACTTTACTCGCAGGAGAACGATCATGTGGTGACCTAGGCATGCTTGGAGATAAATCTGTTGGAAGACGATGTTCTGAAAAACGTCGCAGTATGTGTGTTCCATCGTAATTGAGGGTATGGGAGGAATAAAATTAACTGCCAATATTGCGTCGGATTTGTAAACTAGACTGACAAAACGCGACCATCCGGTGACCGAGGCACCAATAGACACTTGTAGATAGTTACGCTGGACATCGATCTATTGAATCGCGACGCTATTTGTGTGTTCCATCGTCCATACCAGGATCTGACGGTAAGAATTAACTGTGAGTTATGAGAGGGAGAAACCAAACTTGACTGCCAAAGAGTACGTCCATCTGGTATGAGGCAGCTATAGACCCACGGAGATAAGTCGGCTAGTGACCAATGTATTGAACCGCGACACAATTTCTGTGTTGCAACGTCGTTAGGGTGGTGGGAATGTCGCAATTAACTGTCAAATGTGCGTCGGATTTGAAAACTAGACTGACAAAGAGAGAACACCCGGTGACCGAGGCACCAATAGACCCTTGTACGTAGTTACGCTGGACATCGATGTATTGAATCGCGACGCTATTTGTGTGTTACATCGTCGATACCACGATCTGACGGTAAGAATTAGCTGTGAGTTTTGAGTCGGAGACAATAAACTTGACATCCAAATTGTACATCCATCTGGTATGAGGCAGCGTTAGACCCTCTGAGATAAGTCGGCTAGTGACCAATGTATTGAATCGCGACGTAATTTCTGTGTTGCATCGTCATTAGGATGGTGGGAATGTGGCAATTAACTGTCAAATTTGCGTCGGATTCCCGAAACTTTACTCGTAGGACAACGATCATGTGGTGACACAGGCAGTAATAGATGCTTGGAGATAAATCTGATGGAAGACGATGTTCTGAAAACCATCGCAGTATGTGTGTTCCGTCGTCATTGAGAGGATGAGAGTACATAGATTAACTGTCAGTTTTGCGTCGGATTTGAAAACTAGATGACAAAACGCCACCACCCGATGACCGTGGCACCAATAGACACTTGTAGATAGTTACGCTGGACATCGATCTATTGAATCGCGACGCTATTTGTGTGTTCCATCGTCAATACCAGGATCTCACGGTAAGAATTAACTGTGAGTTATGAGAGGGAGAAAACAAACTTGACAGTCAAATTGTTCATCCATCTGGTTGGTGGCAGCGTTAGACCCTCGGAGATAAGTAGGCTAGTGACCAATGTATTGAATCGCGAGGCGATGTCTGTGTTGCATCGACATTAGGATGGTCTGAATGTCGCAATTAACTGTCAAATATGCGTCGGAACCCCGAAACTTTACTCGTAGGACAAGGATCATGTGGTGACCCAGGCAGTAATAGTTGCTTGGAGATAAATCTGCTGGAAGACGATGTTCTGAAAACCATCGCAGTATACGTGTTCCATCGTCATTGAGAGGATGAGAGAACATAAATTAACTGTAAGTTTTGCGTCGGATTTGAAAACTAGATGACAAAACGCGACCATCCGGTGACCGAGGCACCAATAGACCCTTGTAGATAGTTACGCTGGACATCGATCTATTGAATCGCGACGCTATTTGTGTGTTCCATCGTCTTTACCAGGATCTGACGGTAAGAATTAACTGTGAGTTATGAGAGGGAGAAAACAAACTTGACTGCCAAATAGTACGTCCATCTGGTATGAGGCAGCGATAGACCCTCGGAGATAAGTCGGCTAGTGACCAAAGTATTGAATCGCGACGCAATATCTGTGTTGCATTGTCATTAGGATGGTGGGAATGTCGCAATTAACTGTCAAATTTGCGTCGGATTCCCGAAATTTTACTCGGAGGAGAACGATCATGTGCGATAGACCCGCGGAGATAAGTCGGCTAGTGACCAATGTATTGAATCGCGACGCAATTTCTGTGTTGCATCGTCATTAGCATGGTGGGAATGTCGCAATTAACTGTCAAATTTGCGTCGGATTCCCGAAACTTGCTTGTAGATGAAACTGCTGGAAGAGGATGTTCTGAAAACAATCGCAGAATGTGTGTTCCATCGAAATTGAGAGTATGGGAGGAATAAAATTGTCAGTTTTGCGTCGGATTTGAAAACTATACTAACTAAGCGCGACCATCCGGTGACCGAGGCACCAATAGACCCTTCTAGATAGATACGCTGGACATCGATGTATGGAATCGCGACGCTATTTGTGTGTTCCATCGTCAATACCAGGATTTGACGGTAAGTATTAACTGTGAGTTATGAGAGGGAGAAGGGAAATTTGACTGCCATATTGTACATCCATCTGGTATGAAGCAGCGTTAGACGCTCGGAGATAAGTCGGCTAGTGAGCAATGTATTGAATCGCGACGCAATTTCTGTGTTGCATCGTCATTAGGATGGTGGGAATGTTGCAATTAACTGTCAAATTTGTGTCGGATTTCCGAAACTTTACTCGTAGGACAACGATCATGTAGTGACACAGGCAGTAATAGATGCTTGGAGATAAATCTAATGGAAGACGATGTTCTGAAAACCATCGCAGTATGTGTGTTCCGTCGTCATTGAGAGGATGAGAGTACATAGATTAACTGTCAGTTTTGCGTCGGATTTGAAAACTAGATGACAAAACGCCACCATCCGGTGACCGAGGCGCCAATAGACACTTGTAGATAGTTACGCTGGACGTCGATCTATTGAATCGCGACGCTATTTGTGTGTTCCATCGTCAATACCAGGATCTCACGGTAAGAATTAACTGTGAGTTATGAGAGGGAGAAAACAAACTTGACAGTCAAATTGTACATCCATCTGGTTGGTGGCAGCGTTAGACCCTCGGAGATAAGTAGGCTAGTGACCAATGTATTGAATCGCGACGCGATGTCTGTGTTGCATCGACATTAGGATGGTGGGAATGTCGCAATTAACTGTCAAATATGCGTCGGAACCCCGAAACTTTACTCGTAGGACAAGGATCATGTGGTGACACAGGCAGTAATAGTTGCTTGGAGATAAATCTGCTGGAAGACGATGTTCTGAAAACCATCGCAGTATATGTGTTCCATCGTCATTGAGATGATGAGAGAACATAAATTAACTGTAAGTTTTGCGTCGGATTTGAAAACTAGATGACAAAACGCGACCCTTCCGGTGACCGAGGCACCAATAGACCCTTGTAGATAGTTACGCTGGACATCGATCTATTGAATCGCGACGCTATTTGTGTGTTCCATCGTCAATACCAGGATCTGACGGTAAGAATTAACTGTGAGTTATGAGAGGGAGAAAATAAACTTGACTGCCAAATAGTACGTCCATCTGGTATGAGGCAGCGATAGACCCTCGGAGATAAGTCGGCTAGTGACCAATGTATTGAATCGCGACACAATTTCTGTGTTGCAACGTCGTTAGGGTGTTGGGAATGTCGCAATTAACTTTTAAATGTGCGTCGGATTTGAAAACTAGACTGACAAAGAGAGAACATCCGGTGACCGAGGCACCAATAGACCCTTGTAGGTAGTTACGCTGGACATCGATGTATTGAATCGCGACGCTATTTGTGTGTTCCATCGTCGATACCAGGATCTGACGGTAAGAATTAGCTGAGAGTTTTGAGTCGGAGACAAGAAACTTGACAGCCAAATTGTACATCCATCTGGTATGAGGCAGCGTTAGACCCTCTGAGATAAGTCGGCTAGTGACCAATGTCTTGAATAGCGACGTAATTTCTGTGTTGCATCGTCATTAGGATGGTGGGAATGTCGCAATTAACTGTCAAATGTGCGTCGGATTTGAAAACTAGACTGACAAGGAGGGAACATCCGGTGACCGAGGCACCAATAGACCCTTGTAGATAGTTACGCTAGACATCGATGTATTGAATCGCGACGCTATTTGTGTGTTCCATCGTCGATACCAGGATCTGACGGTAAGAATTAGCTGTGAGTTTTGAGTCGGCGACAAGAAACTTGACAGCCAAATTGTACATCCATCTGGTATGAGGCAGCGTTAGACCCTCGGAGATAAGTCGGCTAGTGACCAATGTATTGAATCGCGACACAATTTCTGTTTTGCAACGTCGTTAGGATGGTGGGAATGTCGCAATTAACTGTAAAATGTGTGTCGGATTTGAAAACTAGACTGACAAAGAGCGAACATCCGGTGACCGAGGCACCAATAGACCATTGTAGATAGTTACGCTAGACATCGATGTATTGAATCGCGACGCTATTTGTGTGTTCCATCGTCGATACCAGGATCTGACTGTAAGAATTAGCTGCGAGTTTTCAGTCGGAGACAAGAAACTTGACAGTCAAATTGTACATCCAACTGGTATGAGGCAGTGTTAGACACTCGGAAATAAGTAGGCTAGTGACTAATGTATTGAATCGCGACGCAAATTCTGTGTTGCATCGTCATTAGGATGGTGGGAATGTCTCAATTAACTGTCAAATTTGCGTCGGATTCCCGAAACTTTACTCGCAGGAGAACGATCATGTGGTGACCCAGGCATGCTTGGAGATAAATCTGCTGGAAGACGATGTTCTGAAAAACATCGCAGTATGTGTGTTCCATCGTAATTGAGAGTATGGGAGGAATAAAATTAACTGCCAATCTTGCGTCGGATTTGTAAACTAGACTGACAAAACGCGACCATCCGGTGACCGAGGCACCAATAGACCCTTGTAGATAGTTACGCTGGACATCGATGTATAGAATCGCGACGGTATTTGAGTGATCCATCGTCAATACCAGGTTCTGACGGTAAGAATTAACTGTGAGTTATGACAGGGAGAAAACAAACAAGACTGCCAAACATTACTTACGTCCATCTGGTATGAGGCAGCGATAGACCCTCGGAGATAAGTCGGCTAGTGACCAAAGTATTGAATCGCGACGCAATATCTGTGTTGCATTGTCATTAGGATGGTGGGAATGTCGCAATTAACTGTCAAATTTGCGTCGGATTCCCGAAATTTTACTCGGAGGAGAACGATCATGTGCGATAGACCCGCGGAGATAAGTCGGCTAGTGACCAATGTATTGAATCGCGACGCAATTTCTGTGTTGCATCGTCATTAGCATGGTGGGAATGTCGCAATTAACTGTCAAATTTGCGTCGGATTCCCGAAACTTGCTTGGAGATAAAACTGCTGGAAGACGATGTTCTGAAAACAATCGCAGAATGTGTGTTCCATCGAAATTGGGAGTATGGGAGGAATAAAATTAACTGCCAATCTTGCGTCGGATTTGTAAACTAGACTGACAAAACGCGACCATCCGGTGACCGAGGCACCAATAGACCCTTGTAGATAGTTACGCTGGACATCGATGTATAGAATCGCGACGGCATTTGAGTGTTCCATCGTCAATGACAGGTTCTGACGGTAAGAATTAACTGTGAGTTATGACAGGGAGAAAACAAACTTGACTGCCAAACATTACGTCCATCTGGTATGAGGCAGCGATAGACCCGCGGAGATAAGTCGGCTAGTGACCAATGTATTGAATCGCGACGCAATTTCTGTGTTGCATCGTCATTAGCATGGTGGGAATGTCGCAATTAGCTGTCAAATTTGCGTCGGATTCCCGAAACTTTACTCGTAGGTCTACGATCATGTGGTGACCCAGGCAGTAATAGATGCCTGGAGATAAAACTGCTGGAAGACGATGTTCTGAAATCCATCGCAGAATGTGTGTTCCATCGAAATTGAGAGTATGGGAGGAATAAAATTGTCAGTTTTGCGTCGGATTTGAAAACAATACTAACTAAGCGCGACCATCCGGTGACCGAGGCACAAATAGACCCTTCTAGATAGATACGCTGGACATCGATGTATAGAATCGCGACGCTATTTGTGTGTTCCATCGTCAATACCAGGATTTGACGGTAAGTATTAACTGTGAGTTATGAGAGGGAGAAGGGAAATTTGACTGCCATATTGTACATCCATCTGGTATGAGGCAGCGTTAGACGCTTGGAGATAAGTCGGCTAGTGACCAATGTATTAAATCGCGACGCGATTTCTGTGTTGCATCGGCATTAGGATGGTGGGAATGTCGCAATTAACTGTCAAATTTGCGTCGGATTCCCGAAACTTTCCTCGTAGGACAACGATCATGTGGTGACCCAGGCAGTAATAGTTGCTTGGAGATAAATCTGCTGGAAGACGATGATCTGAAAACCATCGCAGTATGTGTGTTCCATCGTAATTGAGATCATGGGAGGAATAAAATTAACTGCCAGTTTTATGTCAGATTTGTAAACTAGACTGACAAAACGCGACCATCCAGTGACCGAGACACCAATAGACCCTTGTAGATAGTTACGCTGGACATCGATCTATTGAATCGCGACGCTATTTGTGTGTTCCATCGTCTTTACCAGGATCTGACGGTAAGAATTAACTGTGAGTTATGAGAGGGAGAAAACAAACTTGACTGCCAAATAGTACGTCCATCTGGTATGAGGCAGCGATAGACCCTCGGAGATAAGTCGGCTAGTGACCAATGTATTGAATCGCGACACAATTTCTGTGTTGCAACGTCGTTAGGGTTGTGGGAATGTCGCAATTAACTGTCAAATGTGCGTCGGATTTGAAAACTAGACTGACAAAGAGAGAACATCCGGTGAACGAGGCACCAATAAACCCTTGTAGGTAGTTACGCCGGAAATAGATGTATTGAATCGCGACGCTATTTGTGTGTTCCATCGTCGATACCAGGATCTGACTGTAAGAATTAGCTGTGAGTTTTGAGTCGGAGACAAGCAACTTGACAGCCAAATTGTACATCCATCTGGTATGAGGCAGCGTTAGACCATCTGAGATAAGTCGGCTAGTGACCAATGTATTGAATTGCGACGTAATTTCTGTGTTGCATCGTCATTAGGATGGTGGGAATGTCGCAATTAACTGTCAATAGTGCGTCGGATTTGAAAACTAGACTGACAAAGAGCGAACATCCGGTGACCGAGGCAACAATAGACCCTTGTAGATAGTTACGCTAGACATCGATGTATTGAATCGCGACGCTATTTGTGTGTTCCATCGTCGATACCAGGATCTGACTGTAAGAATTAGCTGTGAGTTTTGAGTCGGAGACAAGAAACTTGACAGTCAAATTCTACATCCATCTGGTATGAGGCAGCGTTAGACCCTCGGAGATTAGTAGGCTAGTGTCCAATGTATTGAATCGCGACGCAAATTCTGTGTTGCATCGTCATTAGGATGGTGGGAATGTCTCAATTAACTGTCAAATTTGCGTCGGATTCCCGAAACATTACTCGTTGGACTACGTTCATGTGTTGACCCAGGCAGTAATAGATGCTTGGAGATAAATTTGCTGGAAGACAATGTTCTGAAAACCATCGCAGTATGTGTGTTCCATCGTCATTGAGAGGATGAGAGAACATAAATTAACTGTCTGTTTTGCGTCGGATTTGAAAACTAGATGACAAAACGCGACCATCCGGTGACCGAGGAACAAATAGACCCTTGTAGATAGTTACGCTGGACATCGATGTATTGAATCGCGACGCTATTTGTGTGTTCCATCGTCAATACCAGGATCTGACGGTAAGAATTAACTGTGAGTTATGAGAGGGAGAAAACAAACTTGACTGCCAAAGAGTACGTCCATCTGGTATGAGGCAGCGATAGACCCTCGGAGATAAGTCGGCTAGTAAACAAAGTATTGAATCGCGACGCAATTTCTGTGTTGCATTGTCATTAGGATGGTGGGAATGTCGCAATTAACTGTCAAATTTGCGTCGGATTCCCGAAATTTTACTCGGAGGAGAACGATCATGTGGTGACACAGGCATGCCTGGAGATAAATCTGCTGGAAGACGATGTTCTGAAAACCATCGCAGAATGTGTGTTCCATCGAAATTGAGAGTATGGGAGGAATAAAATTGTCAGTTTTGCGTCGGATTTGAAAACTATACTAACTAAGCGCGACCATCCGGTGACCGAGGCACAAATAGACCCTTCTAAATAGTTACGCTGGACATCGATCTATTGAATCGCGACGCTATTTGTGTGTTCCATCGTCAATACCAGGATCTGACGGTAAGAATTAACTGTGAGTTATGAGAGGGAGAAAATAAACTTGACTGCCAAATAGTACGTCCATCTGGTATGAGGCAGCGATAGACCCTCGGAGATAAGTCGGCTAGTGACCAATGTATTGAATCGCGACACAATTTCTGTGTTGCAACGTCGTTAGGGTGTTGGGAATGTCGCAATTAACTTTTAAATGTGCGTCGGATTTGAAAACTAGACTGACAAAGAGAGAACATCCGGTGACCGAGGCACCAATAGACCCTTGTAGGTAGTTACGCTGGACATCGATGTATTGAATCGCGACGCTATTTGTGTGTTCCATCGTCGATACCAGGATCTGACGGTAAGAATTAGCTGAGAGTTTTGAGTCGGAGACAAGAAACTTGACAGCCAAATTGTACATCCATCTGGTATGAGGCAGCGTTAGACCCTCTGAGATAAGTCGGCTAGTGACCAATGTCTTGAATAGCGACGTAATTTCTGTGTTGCATCGTCATTAGGATGGTGGGAATGTCGCAATTAACTGTCAAATGTGCGTCGGATTTGAAAACTAGACTGACAAGGAGGGAACATCCGGTGACCGAGGCACCAATAGACCCTTGTAGATAGTTACGCTAGACATCGATGTATTGAATCGCGACGCTATTTGTGTGTTCCATCGTCGATACCAGGATCTGACGGTAAGAATTAGCTGTGAGTTTTGAGTCGGAGACAAGAAACTTGACAGCCAAATTGTACATCCATCTGGTATGAGGCAGCGTTAGACCCTCGGAGATAAGTCGGCTAGTGACCAATGTATTGAATCGCGACACAATTTCTGTTTTGCAACGTCGTTAGGATGGTGGGAATGTCGCAATTAACTGTAAAATGTGTGTCGGATTTGAAAACTAGACTGACAAAGAGCGAACATCCGGTGACCGAGGCACCAATAGACCATTGTAGATAGTTACGCTAGACATCGATGTATTGAATCGCGACGCTATTTGTGTGTTCCATCGTCGATACCAGGATCTGACTGTAAGAATTAGCTGCGAGTTTTCAGTCGGAGACAAGAAACTTGACAGTCAAATTGTACATCCAACTGGTATGAGGCAGTGTTAGACACTCGGAAATAAGTAGGCTAGTGACCAATGTATTGAATCGCGACGCAAATTCTGTGTTGCATCGTCATTAGGATGGTGGGAATATCTCAATTAACTGTCAAATTTGCGTCGGATTCCCGAAACTTTACTCGCAGGAGAACGATCATGTGGTGACCCAGGCATGCTTGGAGATAAATCTGCTGGAAGACGATGTTCTGAAAAACATCGCAGTATGTGTGTTCCATCGTAATTGAGAGTATGGGAGGAATAAAATTAACTGCCAATCTTGCGTCGGATTTGTAAACTAGACTGACAAAACGCGACCATCCGGTGACCGAGGCACCAATAGACCCTTGTAGATAGTTACGCTGGACATCGATGTATAGAATCGCGACGGTATTTGAGTGATCCATCGTCAATACCAGGTTCTGACGGTAAGAATTAACTGTGAGTTATGACAGGGAGAAAACAAACAAGACTGCCAAACATTACTTACGTCCATCTGGTATGAGGCAGCGATAGACCCTCGGAGATAAGTCGGCTAGTGACCAAAGTATTGAATCGCGACGCAATATCTGTGTTGCATTGTCATTAGGATGGTGGGAATGTCGCAATTAACTGTCAAATTTGCGTCGGATTCCCGAAATTTTACTCGGAGGAGAACGATCATGTGCGATAGACCCGCGGAGATAAGTCGGCTAGTGACCAATGTATTGAATCGCGACGCAATTTCTGTGTTGCATCGTCATTAGCATGGTGGGAATGTCGCAATTAACTGTCAAATTTGCGTCGGATTCCCGAAACTTGCTTGGAGATAAAACTGCTGGAAGACGATGTTCTGAAAACAATCGCAGAATGTGTGTTCCATCGAAATTGAGAGTATGGGAGGAATAAAATTAACTGCCAATCTTGCGTCGGATTTGTAAACTAGACTGACAAAACGCGACCATCCGGTGACCGAGGCACCAATAGACCCTTGTAGATAGTTACGCTGGACATCGATGTATAGAATCGCGACGGCATTTGAGTGTTCCATCGTCAATGACAGGTTCTGACGGTAAGAATTAACTGTGAGTTATGACAGGGAGAAAACAAACTTGACTGCCAAACATTACGTCCATCTGGTATGAGGCAGCGATAGACCCGCGGAGATAAGTCGGCTAGTGACCAATGTATTGAATCGCGACGCAATTTCTGTGTTGCATCGTCATTAGCATGGTGGGAATGTCGCAATTAGCTGTCAAATTTGCGTCGGATTCCCGAAACTTTACTCGTAGGTCTACGATCATGTGGTGACCCAGGCAGTAATAGATGCTTGGAGATAAAACTGCTGGAAGACGATGTTCTGAAATCCATCGCAGAATGTGTGTTCCATCGAAATTGAGAGTATGTTAGGAATAAAATTGTCAGTTTTGCGTCGGATTTGAAAACAATACTAACTAAGCGCGACCATCCGGTGACCGAGGCACAAATAGACCCTTCTAGATAGATACGCTGGACATCGATGTATAGAATCGCGACGCTATTTGTGTGTTCCATCGTCAATACCAGGATTTGACGGTAAGTATTAACTGTGAGTTATGAGAGGGAGAAGGGAAATTTGACTGCCATATTGTACATCCATCTGGTATGAGGCAGCGTTAGACGCTTGGAGATAAGTCGGCTAGTGACCAATGTATTAAATCGCGACGCGATTTCTGTGTTGCATCGGCATTAGGATGGTGGGAATGTCGCAATTAACTGTCAAATTTGCGTCGGATTCCCGAAACTTTCCTCGTAGGACAACGAACATGTGGTGACCCAGGCAGTAATAGTTGCTTGGAGATAAATCTGCTGGAAGACGATGATCTGAAAACCATCGCAGTATGTGTGTTCCATCGTAATTGAGATCATGGGAGGAATAAAATTAACTGCCAGTTTTACGTCAGATTTGTAAACTAGACTGACAAAACGCGACCATCCAGTGACCGAGACACCAATAGACCCTTGTAGATAGTTACGCTGGACATCGATCTATTGAATCGCGACGCTATTTGTGTGTTCCATCGTCTTTACCAGGATCTGACGGTAAGAATTAACTGTGAGTTATGAGAGGGAGAAAACAAACTTGACTGCCAAATAGTACGTCCATCTGGTATGAGGCAGCGATAGACCCTCGGAGATAAGTCGGCTAGTGACCAATGTATTGAATCGCGACACAATTTCTGTGTTGCAACGTCGTTAGGGTTGTGGGAATGTCGCAATTAACTGTCAAATGTGCGTCGGATTTGAAAACTAGACTGACAAAGAGAGAACATCCGGTGAACGAGGCACCAATAAACCCTTGTAGGTAGTTACGCCGGAAATAGATGTATTGAATCGCGACGCTATTTGTGTGTTCCATCGTCGATACCAGGATCTGACTGTAAGAATTAGCTGTGAGTTTTGAGTCGGAGACAAGCAACTTGACAGCCAAATTGTACATCCATCTGGTATGAGGCAGCGTTAGACCCTCGGAGATTAGTAGGCTAGTGTCCAATGTATTGAATCGCGACGCAAATTCTGTGTTGCATCGTCATTAGGATGGTGGGAATGTCTCAATTAACTGTCAAATTTGCGTCGGATTCCCGAAACATTACTCGTTGGACTACGTTCATGTGTTGACCCAGGCAGTAATAGATGCTTGGAGATAAATTTGCTGGAAGACAATGTTCTGAAAACCATCGCAGTATGTGTGTTCCGTCGTCATTGAGAGGATGAGAGAACATAAATTAACTGTCTGTTTTGCGTCGGATTTGAAAACTAGATGACAAAACGCGACCATCCGGTGACCGAGGAACAAATAGACCCTTGTAGATAGTTACGCTGGACATCGATGTATTGAATCGCGACGCTATTTGTGTGTTCCATCGTCAATACCAGGATCTGACGGTAAGAATTAACTGTGAGTTATGAGAGGGAGAAAACAAACTTGACTGCCAAAGAGTACGTCCATCTGGTATGAGGCAGCGATAGACCCTCGGAGATAAGTCGGCTAGTGACCAAAGTATTGAATCGCGACGCAATTTCTGTGTTGCATTGTCATTAGGATGGTGGGAATGTCGCAATTAACTGTCAAATTTGCGTCGGATTCCCGAAATTTTACTCGGAGGAGAACGGTCATGTGGTGACACAGGCATGCCTGGAGATAAATCTGCTGGAAGACGATGTTCTGAAAACCATCGCAGAATGTGTGTTCCATCGAAATTGAGAGTATGGGAGGAATAAAATTGTCAGTTTTGCGTCGGATTTGAAAACTATACTAACTAAGCGCGACCATCCGGTGACCGAGGCACAAATAGACCCTTCTAAATAGTTACGCTGGACATCGATCTATTGAATCGCGACGCTATTTGTGTGTTCCATCGTCAATACCAGGATCTGACGGTAAGAATTAACTATGAGTTATGAGTGGGAGAAAACAAACTTGACTGCCAAATAGTACGTCCATCTGGTATGAGGCAGCGATAGACCCTCGGAGATAAGTCGGCTAGTGACCAATGTATTGAAACGCGACAATATTTCGGTGTTGCAACGTCGTTAGGGTGGTGGGAATGTCGCAATTAACTGTGAAATGTGCGTCGGATTTGAAAACTAGACTGACAAAGAGCGAACATCCGGTGACCGAGGCACCAATAGACCCTTGTAGATAGTTACGCTAGACATCGATGTATTGAATCGCGACGCTATTTGTGTGTTCCAAGTCGATACCAGGACCTGACGGTAAGAATTAGCTGTGAGTTTTGAGTCGGAGACAAGAAACTTGACAGCCAACTTGTACATCCATCTGGTTGGTGGCAGCGTTAGACCCTCGGAGATAAGTAGGCTAGTGACCAATGTATTGAATCGCGAAGCAATTTCTGTGTTACATCGTCATTAGGATGGTGGAAATGTCGCAATTAACTGTCAAATTTGCGTCGGATTCCCGAAACTTTACTCGTAGGACAACGATCATGTGGTGACCCAGGCAGTAATAGATGCTTGGAGATAAATCTGCTGGTAGACGATGTTCTGAAAACCATCGCAGTATGTGTTTTCTATCGTCATTGAGAGTATAAGGGAAAATAAAATTAACTGTCAGTATTGCGTCGGATTTGAAAACTAGATGACAAAACGCGACCATCCGGTGACCGAGGAACCAATAGACCCTTGCAGATAGTTACGCTGGACATCGATGTATTGAATCGCGACGCTATTTGTGTGTTCCATCGTCAATACAAGGATCTGACGGTAAGAATTAATTGTGAGTTATGAGAGGGAGAAAACAAACTTGACTGCCAAAGAGTACGTCCATCTGGTATGAGGCAGCGATAGACCCTCGGAGATGTCGGCTAGTGAAAAATGTATTGAATCGCGACGCAATTTCTGTGTTGCATCGTCATTAGGGTGGTGGGAATGTCGCAATTAACTGTGAAATTTGTGTCGGATTTGAAAACTAAACTGACATAGCGCGAACATCCGGTGACCGAGGCACCAATAGACCCTTGTAGATAGTTACGCTAGGCTTCGATGTATAGAATCGCGACGCTATTTGTGTGTTCCATGGGCGATACCAGGATCTGACGGTAAGATTTACCTGTGAGTTTTGAGTCCGAGAAAAGAAACTTGACAGCCAAAGTGTAGATCCGTCTGGTATGAGGCAGCGATTGACCCTCGGAGATAAGTCGGCTAGTGACCAATGTATTGAATCGCGACGCGATTTCTGTGTTGCATCGGCATTAGGATGGTGGGAATGTTGCAATTAACTGTCAAATTTGCGTCGGATTCCCGAAACTTTACTCGTTGGACTACGTTCATGTGTTGACCCAGGCAGTAATAGATGCTTGGAGATAAATTTGCTGGAAGACAATGTTCTGAAAACCATCGCAGTATGTGTGTTCCGTCGTCATTGAGAGGATGAGAGAACATAAATTAACTGTCTGTTTTGCGTCGGATTTGAAAACTAGATGACAAAACGCGACCATCCGGTGACCGAGGAACAAATAGACCCTTGTAGATAGTTACGCTGGACATCGATGTATTGAATCGCGACGCTATTTGTGTGTTCCATCGTCAATACCAGGATCTGACGGTAAGAATTAACTGTGAGTTATGAGAGGGAGAAAACAAACTTGACTGCCAAAGAGTACGTCCATCTGGTATGAGGCAGCGATAGACCCTCGGAGATAAGTCGGCTAGTGACCAAAGTATTGAATCGCGACGCAATTTCTGTGTTGCATTGTCATTAGGATGGTGGGAATGTCGCAATTAACTGTCAAATTTGCGTCGGATTCCCGAAATTTTACTCGGAGGAGAACGGTCATGTGGTGACACAGGCATGCCTGGAGATAAATCTGCTGGAAGACGATGTTCTGAAAACCATCGCAGAATGTGTGTTCCATCGAAATTGAGAGTATGGGAGGAATAAAATTGTCAGTTTTGCGTCGGATTTGAAAACTATACTAACTAAGCGCGACCATCCGGTGACCGAGGCACAAATAGACCCTTCTAAATAGTTACGCTGGACATCGATCTATTGAATCGCGACGCTATTTGTGTGTTCCATCGTCAATACCAGGATCTGACGGTAAGAATTAACTATGAGTTATGAGTGGGAGAAAACAAACTTGACTGCCAAATAGTACGTCCATCTGGTATGAGGCAGCGATAGACCCTCGGAGATAAGTCGGCTAGTGACCAATGTATTGAAACGCGACAATATTTCGGTGTTGCAACGTCGTTAGGGTGGTGGGAATGTCGCAATTAACTGTGAAATGTGCGTCGGATTTGAAAACTAGACTGACAAAGAGCGAACATCCGGTGACCGAGGCACCAATAGACCCTTGTAGATAGTTACGCTAGACATCGATGTATTGAATCGCGACGCTATTTGTGTGTTCCAAGTCGATACCAGGACCTGACGGTAAGAATTAGCTGTGAGTTTTGAGTCGGAGACAAGAAACTTGACAGCCAACTTGTACATCCATCTGGTTGGTGGCAGCGTTAGACCCTCGGAGATAAGTAGGCTAGTGACCAATGTATTGAATCGCGAAGCAATTTCTGTGTTACATCGTCATTAGGATGGTGGAAATGTCGCAATTAACTGTCAAATTTGCGTCGGATTCCCGAAACTTTACTCGTAGGACAACGATCATGTGGTGACCCAGGCAGTAATAGATGCTTGGAGATAAATCTGCTGGTAGACGATGTTCTGAAAACCATCGCAGTATGTGTTTTCTATCGTCATTGAGAGTATAAGGGAAAATAAAATTAACTGTCAGTATTGCGTCGGATTTGAAAACTAGATGACAAAACGCGACCATCCGGTGACCGAGGAACCAATAGACCCTTGCAGATAGTTACGCTGGACATCGATGTATTGAATCGCGACGCTATTTGTGTGTTCCATCGTCAATACAAGGATCTGACGGTAAGAATTAATTGTGAGTTATGAGAGGGAGAAAACAAACTTGACTGCCAAAGAGTACGTCCATCTGGTATGAGGCAGCGATAGACCCTCGGAGATGTCGGCTAGTGAAAAATGTATTGAATCGCGACGCAATTTCTGTGTTGCATCGTCATTAGGGTGGTGGGAATGTCGCAATTAACTGTGAAATTTGTGTCGGATTTGAAAACTAAACTGACATAGCGCGAACATCCGGTGACCGAGGCACCAATAGACCCTTGTAGATAGTTACGCTAGGCTTCGATGTATAGAATCGCGACGCTATTTGTGTGTTCCATGGGCGATACCAGGATCTGACGGTAAGATTTACCTGTGAGTTTTGAGTCCGAGAAAAGAAACTTGACAGCCAAAGTGTAGATCCGTCTGGTATGAGGCAGCGATTGACCCTCGGAGATAAGTCGGCTAGTGACCAATGTATTGAATCGCGACGCGATTTCTGTGTTGCATCGGCATTAGGATGGTGGGAATGTTGCAATTAACTGTCAAATTTGCGTCGGATTCCCGAAACTTTACTCGTAGGACAACGATCATGTGGTGACCCAGGCAGTAATAGATGCTTGGAGATAAATCTGCTGGAAGACGATGTTCTGAAAACCATCGCAGTATGTGTGTTCCATCGTCATTGAGAGGATGAGAGAACATAAATTAACTGTCAGTTTTGCGTCGGATTTGAAAACTAGATGACAAAACGCGACCATCCGGTGACCGAGGCACCAATAGACCCTTGTAGATAGTTACGCTGGACATCGATCTATTGAATCGCGACGCTATTTGTGTGTTCCATCGTCAATACCTTGGATCTGACGGTAAGAATTAACTGTGAGTTATGAGAGGGAGAAAACAAACTTGACTGCCAAATAATACGTCCATCTGGTATGAGGCAGCGATAGACCCTCGGAGATAAGTCGGCTAGTGACCAATGTATTGAATCGCGACACAATTTCTGTGTTGCAACGTCGTTAGGGTGGAGGGAATGTCGCAATTAACTGTCAAATGTGCGTCGGATTTGAAAACTAGACTGACAAAGAGCGAACATCCGGTGACCGAGGCACCAATAGACCCTTGTAGATAGTTACGCTAGACATCGATGTATTGAATCGCGACGCTATTTGTGTGTTCCATCGTCGATACCAGGATCTGACTGTAAGAATTAGCTGTGAGTTTTGAGTCGGAGACAAGAAACGTGATAGAAAATATGTACATCCATCTGGTATGAGGCAGCGTTAGACCCTCGGAGTTAAGTCGGCTAGTGACCAATGTATTGAATCGCGACGCAATTTCTGTGTTGCATCGTTATTAGGATGGTGGGAATGTCGCAATTAACTGTCAAATTTGCGTTGGATTCCCGAAACTTTACTCGCAGGAGAACGATCTTGTGGTGACCCAGGCATGCTTGGAGATAAATCAGCTGGAAGATGATATTCTGAAAACCATCGCAGCATGTGTGTTCCATCGTAATTGAGAGTATGGGAGGAATAAAATTAACTGAAAATCTTGCGTCGGATTTGTAAACTAGACTGACAAAACGCGACCATCCGGTGACCGAGGCAACAATAGACCATTATAGATAGTTACGCTGGACATCGATCTATTGAATCGCGACGCTATTTGTGTGTTCCATCGTCAATACCAGGATCTGACGGTAAGAATTTACTGTGAGTTATGAGAGGGAGAAAACAAACTTGACTGCCAAATAGTAGGTCCATCTGGTATGAGGCAGCGATAGACCGTCGGAGATAAGTCGGCTAGTGACCAATGTATTGAATCGCGACACAATTTCTGTGTTGCAACGTCGTTAGGAAGGTGTGAATTTCGCAATTAACTGTCAAATTTGCGTCGGATTCGAAGACTAGACTGACAAAGAGGGAACATTCGGTGACCGAGGCGCCAATAGACCATTGTAGATAGTTATGCCAGACATCGATGAATTGAATCGCGACGCTATATGTGTGTTCCATCGTCAATACCAGGATCTGACGGTAAGTATTAACTGTGAGTTATGAGAGGGAGAAGAGAAACTTGACTGCCAAATTGTACATTCATATGGTATGAGGCTGCGTTAGACCCTCGGAGATAAGTCGGCTAGTGACCAATGTATTGAATCGCGACGCAATTTCTGTGTTGCAACGTCGTTAGGAAGGTGTGAATTTCGCAATTAACTGTCAAATTTGCGTCGGATTCGAAAACTAGACTGACAAACAGGGAACATCCGGTGACCGAGGCGCCAATAGACCCTTGTAGATAGTTATGCCAGACATCGATGAATTGAATCGCGACGCTATATGTGTGTTCCATCGTCGATACCTGGATCTGACTGTAAGAATTAGCTGTAAGTTTTGAATCGGAGACAAGAAACTTGACAGCTAAATTGTACATCCATCTGGTATGTGGCAGCGTTCGACCCTCGGAGATAAGTCGCCTAGTAACCAATGTATTGAATCGCGACACAATGTCTTTGTTGCAACGTCGTTAGGATGTTGGGAATGTCGGAATTAACTGTCAAATGTGCGTCGGATTTGAAAACTAGACTGACAAAGAGCGAACATCCGGTGACCGAGGCACCAATAGACCCTTGTAGATAGTTACGCTAGACATCGATGTATAGAATCGCGACGCTATTTGTGTGTTCCATCGTCGATACCAGGATCTGACTGTAAGAATTAGCTGTGAGTTTTGAGTCGGAGACAAGAAACTTGAGAGCCAAATCTGGCTTTAGGGAGCGTTAGACCCTCGGAGATAAGTCGGCTAGTGACCAATGTATTGAATCGCGACGTAATTTCTGTGTTGCATCTTCATTAGGGTGGTGTGAATGTCGCAATAAACGGTCAAATTTGCGTCGGATTCCCGAAACTTTACTCGTAGGACAAGGATCATGTGGTGACCCAGGCAGTAATAGATGCTTGGAGATAAATCTGTTGGTAGACGATGTTCTTAAAACCATCGCAGAATGTGTGTTACATCGTAATTGAGAGTATGGGAGGAATAAAGTTAACAGTCAGTTTTGCGTCGGATTTGAAAACTAGACTGACAAAGCGCGACCATCCGGTGACCGAGTCACAAATAGACCCTTCTAGATAGTTACGCTGGACATCGATGTATAGAATCGCGACGCTATTTGTGTGTTCCATCGTGAATACCAGGATCTGACGGTAAGTATTAACTGTGAGTTATGAGAGGGAGAAGAGAAACTTGACTGCCAAATTCTACATCCATCTGATATGAGGCAGCGATAGACCCTAGGAGATAAGTCGGCTAGTAACCAATGTATTGAATCGCGACACAATTTCAGTGTTGCAAAGTCGTTAGGATGGTGGGAATGTCGCAATTAACTGTCAAATGTGCGCCGGATTTGAAAACTAGACTGACAAAGAGCGAACATCCGGTGACCGAGGCACCAATAGACCCTTGTAGATAGTTACGCTAGACAACGATGTATAGAATCGCGACGCTATTTGTGTGTTCCATGGTCGATACCAGGATCTGACGGTAAGATTTACCTGTGAGTTTTGGGTCCGAGAAAAGAAACTTGACAGCCAAATTGTACATCCATCTGGTATGAGGCAGCGATAGAGCCTCGGAGATAAGTCGGCTAGTGACCAATGTATTGAATCGCGACGCGATTTCTGTGTTGCATCGGCATTAGGATGGTGGGAATGTTGCAATTAACTGTCAAATTTGCGTCGGATTCCCGAAACTTTACTCGTAGGACAACGATCATGTGGTGACCCAGGCAGTAATAGATGCTTGGAGATAAATCTGCTGGAAGACGATGTTCTGAAAACCATCGCAGAATGTGTGTTACATCGTAATTGAGAGTATGGGAGGAATAAAGTTAACTGTCAGTTTTGCGTCGGATTTGAAAACTAGACTGACAAAGCGCGACCATCCGGTGACCGAGTCACAAATAGACCCTTCTAGATAGTTACGCTGGACATCGATGTATAGAATCGCGACGCTATTTGTGTGTTCCATCGTGAATACCAGGATCTGGCGGTAAGTATTAACTGTGAGTTATGAGAGGGAGAAGAGAAACTTGAATGCCAAATTCTACATTCATATGGTATGAGGCTGCGTTAGACCCTCGGTGATAAGTCGGCTAGTGACCAATGTATTGAATCGCGACGCAATTTCTGTGTTGCAACGTCGTTAGGATGGTGTGAATATCGCAATTAACTGTCAAATTTGCGTCGGATTCGAAAACTAGACTGACAAAGAGGGAACATCCGGTGACCGAGGCGCCAATAGACCCTTGTAGATAGTTATGCCAGACATCGATGAATTGAATCGCGACGCTATATGTGTGTTCCATCGTCGATACCTGGATCTGACTGTAAGAATTAGCTGTAAGTTTTGAATCGGAGACAAGAAACTTGACAGCTAAATTGTACATCCATCTGGTATGTGGCAGCGTTCGACCCTCGGAGATAAGTCGCCTAGTAACCAATGTATTGAATCGCGACACAATGTCTTTGTTGCAACGTCGTTAGGATGTTGGGAATGTCGGAATTAACTGTCAAATGTGCGTCGGATTTGAAAACTAGACTGACAAAGAGCGAACATCCGGTGACCGAGGCACCAATAGACCCTTGTAGATAGTTACGCTAGACATCGATGTATAGAATCGCGACGCTATTTGTGTGTTCCATCGTCGATACCAGGATCTGACTGTAAAAATTAGCTGTGAGTTTTGAGTCGGAGACAAGGAACTTGACAGCCAAATCTGGCTTTAGGCAGCGTTAGACCCTCGGAGATAAGTCGGCTAGTGACCAATGTATTGAATCGCGACGTAATTTCTGTGTTGCATGGTGTGAATGTCGCAATTAACGGTCAAATTTGCGTCGGATTCCCGAAACTTTACTCGTAGGACAAGGATCATGTGGTGACCCAGGCAGTAATAGATGCTTGGAGATAAATCTGTTGGTAGACGATGTTCTTAAAACCATCGCAGAATGTGTGTTACATCGTAATTGAGAGTATGGGAGGAATAAGGTTAACTGTCAGTTTTGCGTCGGATTTGAAAACTAGACTGACAAAGCCCGACCATCCGGTGACCGAGTCACAAATAGACCCTTCTAGATAGTTACGCTGGACATCGATGTATAGAATCGCGACGCTATTTGTGTGTTCCATCGTGAATACCAGGATCTGACGGTAAGTATTAACTGTGAGTTATGAGAGGGAGAAGAGAAACTTGACTGCCAAATTCTACATCCATCTGGTATGAGGCAGCGATAGACCCTAGGAGATAAGTCGGCTAGTAACCAATGTATTGAGTCGCGACACAATTTCAGTGTTGCAAAGTCGTTAGGATGGTGGGAATGTCGCAATTAACTGTCAAATGTGCGTCGGATTTGAAAACTAGACTGACAAAGAGCGAACATCCGGTGACCGAGGCACCAATAGACCCTTGTAGATAGTTACGCTAGACATCGATGTATAGAATCGCGACGCTATTTGTGTGTTCCATGGTCGATACCAGGATCTGACGGTAAGATTTACCTGTGAGTTTTGGGTCCGAGAAAAGAAACTTGACAGCCAAATTGTACATCCATCTGGTATGAGGCAGCGATAGAGCCTCGGAGATAAGTCGGCTAGTGACCAATGTATTGAATCGCGACGCGATTTCTGTGTTGCATCGTCATTAGGATGGTGGGAATGTCGCAATTAACTGTCAAATTTGCGTCGGATTCCCGTAACTTTACTCGCAGGAGAACGATCATGTGGTGACCCAGGCATGCTTGGAGATAAATCTGCTGGAAGACGATGTTCTGAAAACCATCGCAGTATGTGTGTTCCATTGTAATTGAGAGTATGGGAGGAATAAAATTAACTGCCAGTTTTGCGTCGGATTTGTAAACTAGACCGACAAAACGCGACCATCCGGTGACCGAGGACCCAATAGACCCTTGTAGATAGTTTCGCTGGACATCGATGTATAGATCGCGACGGTATTTGTGTGTTCCATCGTCAATACCAGGATCTGACGGTAAGAATTAACTGTGAGTTTTGAGTCGGAGAAAAAACTTGACAGCCGAATTGTACATCCATCTGGTATGAGGCAGCGTTAGACCGTCGGAGATAAGTCGGCTAGTGACCAATGTATTGAATCGCGATTCATTTTCTGTGTTGCATCGTCATTAGGATGGTGGGAATGTCGCAAGTAACTGTCAAATTTGCGTCGGATTCCCTAAACTTTACTCGTAATACAACGATCATGTGGTGACCCAGGGAGTAATAGATGCTTGGAGATAAATCTGCTGGAAGACGATGTCCTGAAAACCATCGCAGTATGTATGTTCCATCGTCATTGCGAGGATGAGAGAACATAAATTAACTGTCAGTTTTACGTCGGGTTTGAAAACTAGATTACAAAACGCGACCGTGCAGTGAGCGAGGCACCAATAGACCCTTGTAGATAGTTACGCTGGACATCGATCTATTGAATCGCGACGCTATTTGTGTGTTCCATCGTCAATACCAGGATCTGACGGTAAGAATTAACTGTGAGTTATGAGAGGGAGAATACAAACTTGACTGCCAAATAGTACGTCCATCTGGTATGAGGCAGCGATAGACCCTCGGAGATAAGTCGGCTAGTGACCAATGTATTGAACCGCGACACAATTTCTGTGTTGCAACGTCGTTAGGGTGGTGGGAATGTCGCAATTAACTGTCAAAAGTGCGTCGGATTTGAAAACACACAAATAGCGTCGCGATTCAATAGATCGATGTCCAGCGTAACTATCTACAAGGGTCTATTGGTGCCTCGGTCACCGGATGGTCGCGCTTTGTCATCTAGTTTTCAAATCCGACGCAAAACTGACAGTTAATTTATGTTCTCTCATCCTCACAATGACGATGGAACACACATACTGCGATGGTTTCCAGAACATCGTCTTCAAGCAGAATTATCTCCAAGCATGCCTGGGTCACCACATGATCATTCTCCTGCGAGTAAAGTTTCGGGAATCTGACGCAAATTTGACAGTTAATTGCTACATCCCCACCATCCTAATGACGATGCAACACAGAAATTGCGTCGCGATTCAATACTTTGGTCACTAGCCGACTTATCTTCGAGGGTCTAACGTTGCCTCATACCAGATGGATGTACAATTTGCCAGTCAAGTTTCTCCCTCTCATAACTCACAGTTAATACTTACCGTCAGATCCTGGTATTGACGATGGAACACACATATAGCGTCGCGATTCTGTACATCGATGTCCAGCGTAATTATCTAGAAGGGTCTATATGTGCCTCGGTCACCGGATGGTCGCGTTTTGTCAGTCTAGTTTACAAATCCGACGCAAAACTGGCAGTTAATTTTATTCCTCCCATACTCTCAATTACGATGGTACACACATACTGCGATGGTTTTCGGAACATCGTCTTCCAGCAGATTTATCTCCAAGCATGCCTGGGTCACCACATGATCGTTCTCCTGCGAGTAAAGTTTCGGGAATCCGACGCAAATTTGACAGTTAATTGCGACATTCCCACCATCCTAATGACGATGCAACACAGAAATTGCGTCGTAATTAAATACATTGGTCACTAGCCGACTTATCTCCGAGGGTCTATCGCTTCCTCATACCAGATGGACGTACTGTTTGGCTGTCAAGTTTCTTGTCTCCGACTCAAAACTCACTGCTAATTCTTACCGTCAGATCCTGGTATCGACGATGGAACACACAAATAGCGTCGCGATTCAATACATCGATGTCTAGCGTAACTATCTACAAGGGTCTATTGGTGCCTCGGTCACCGGATGTTCGCTCTTTGTCAGTCTAGTTTTCAAATCCGCCGCAAATTTGACAGTTAATTGCGACATTCCCACCATCCTAAAGACGTTGCAACACAGAAATTGCATCGCGATTCAATACATTGTTCACTAGCCGACTTATCTCCGAGGGTCTATCGCTTCCTCATACCAGATGGACGTACTGTTTGGCTGTCAAGTTTCTTGTCTCCGACTCAAAACTCACAGTTAATTCTTACCGTCAGATCCTGGTATTGACGATGGAACACACAAATACCGTCGCGATTATATACATCGATGTCCAGCGTAACTATCTACAAGGGTCTATTGGTGCCTCGGTCACCGGATGGTCGCGTTTTGTCAGTCTAGTTTACAAATCCGACGCAAAACTGGCAGTTAATTTTATTCCTCCCATACTCTCAATTACGATGGTACACACATACTGCGATGTCTTTCGGAACATCGTCTTCCAGCAGATCTATCTCCAAGCATGCCTGGGTCACCACATGATCGTTCTCCTGCGAGTAAAGTTTC
Source organism: Schistocerca gregaria (assembly GCF_023897955.1). Taxonomy (NCBI): domain Eukaryota; kingdom Metazoa; phylum Arthropoda; class Insecta; order Orthoptera; family Acrididae; genus Schistocerca; species Schistocerca gregaria. Next base: position 1,704,164 of record NW_026061833.1, on the reverse strand, counting down.
GGGAATCCGACGCAAATATGACAGTTAATTGCGACATGCCCTCCATCCTAATGCCGATGCAACACAGAAATCGCGTCGCGATTCAACACATTGGTCACTACCCGTATTATCTCCGAGGGTCTATCGTTGCCTCATAGCAGATGGACGTACTGTTTGGCAGTCAAGTATGTTTACTTCCTCTCATAACTCACAGTTAATTCTTACCGTCAGATCCTGGAATTGACGATGGAACACACATATACCGTCGCGATTATATATATATCCATGTCCAGCGTAACTATCTACAAGGGTCTATTGGTGCCTCGGTCACCGGATGGTCGCGTTTTGTCAGTCTAGTTTACAAATCCGACGCAAAACACGCAGTTAATTTTATTCCTCCCATACTCTCAATTACGATGGTACACACATACTGCGATGTCTTTCGGAACATCGTCTTCCAGCAGATCTATCTCCAAGCATGCCTGGGTCACCACATGATCGTTCTCCTGCGAGTAAAGTTTCGGGAATCCGACGCAAATATGACAGTTAATTGCGACATTCCCACCATCCTAATGACGATGCAACACAGAAATTGCGTTGCAATTAAATACATTGGTCACTAGCCGATTTATCTCCGAGGGTCTATCGCTTCCTCATACCAGATAGACGTACTGTTTGGCTGTCAAGTTTCTTGTCTCCGACTCAAAACTCACAGTTAATTCATACCGTCAGGTCCTGGTATTGACGATGAAACACACAAATAGCGTCGCGATTCAACAGATCGATGTCCAGCCTAACAGGGGTCTATTGGTGCCTCGGGCACCGGATGGTCGCCCTTTGTCATCTAGTTTTCAAATCCGACGCAAAACTGACAGTTAATTTTATTTTCTCTCATCCTCTCAATGACGATAGAACACACATACTGCGATGGTTTTGAGACCATCGTCTTCCAGCAGATTTATCTCCAAGCATCTATTACTGCCTGGGTCACCACATGATCGTTGTCCTACGAGTAAAGTTTCAGGAATCCGACGCAAATTTGACAGTTAATTGCGACATTTCCACCACCCTAATGACCATGCAACACAGAAATTGCGTCGCGATTCAATACATTCGTCACTAGCCGACTTATCTCCGAGGGTCTAACGCTGCCTCATACCAGATGGATGTCCAATTTGGCTGTCAAGTTCCTTGTCTCCGACTCAAAACTCACAGCTATTTCTTACCGTCAGATCCTGGTATCGACGATGGAACACACAAATAGCGTCGCGATTCAATAGATCGATGTCCAGCGTAACTATCTGCAAGGGTCTATTGGTGCCTCGGTCACCGGATGGTCGCCTTTTGTCATCTAGTTTTCAAATCCGACGCAAAACTGACAGTTAATTTATGTTCTCTCTTCCTCTCAATGACGATGGAACACACATACTGCGATGGTTTTCAGAACATCGTCTTCCAGCAGATTTATCTCCAAGCATCTATTACTGCCTGGGTCACCAAATGATCGTTGTCCTACGAGTAAAGTTTCGAGAATCCGACACAAATTCTGACAGTTAGTTGCGACATTCCCACCATCCTAATGACGATGCAACACAGAAATTGCGTCGCGATTCAATAGATTAGTCACTAGCCGACTTATCTCCGAGAGTCTAAAGCTGCCTCATACCAGATGGATGTACAATTTGGCAGTCAAGTTTCTCTTCTCCCTCTCATAACTCACAGTTACTACTTACCGTCAGATCCTGGTATTGACGATGGAACACACAAATAGCGTCGCGATTCTATACATAGATGTCCAGCGTAACTATCTAGAAGGGTCTATTTGTGCCTCGGTCACAGGATGGTCGCACTTTGTCAGTCTAGTTTTCAAATCCGACGTAAAACTGACAATTTTATTCCTCCCATACTCTCAACTACGATGGAACACACATTCTGCGATGGTTTTCAGAACATCGTCTTCCAGCAGATTAATCTCCAAGCATCTATTTATTACTGCCTGGGTCACCACATCATCGTTGTCCTACGAGTAAAGTTTCGGGAATCCGACGTAAATTTGATAGTTAATTGCGACAATCCCACCATCCTAATGACGATGCAACACAGAAATTGCGTCACGATTCAATACATTGTTCACTAGCCGACTTCAGGGTCTATCGCTGCCTCAAACCAGATGGACGTACTCTTTGGCTGTCAAGTTTCTTGTCTCCGACTCAAAACTCACTGCTAATTCTTACCGTCAGATCCTGGAATTGACGTTGGAACACACAAATACCGTCGCGATTATATACATCGATGTCCAGCGTAACTATCTACAAGTATCTATTGGTGCCTCGGTCACCGGATGGACGCGTTTTGTCACTCTAATTTACAAATCAGACGCAAGATTGGCAGTTAATTTTATTCCTCCCATACTCTCAATTACGATGGAACACACATACTGCGATGGTTTTGAGAACATCGTCTTCCAGCAGATTTATCTCCATGCATCTATTACTGCGTGCGTCACCACATGATCGTTGTCCTACGAGTAAAGTTTCCGTTATCCGACGCAAAAATGACAGTTAATTGCGACATTCCCACCATCATAATGACGATGCAACACAGAAATTGCGTCGCGATTAAATACATTGGTCACGAGCCGACTTATCTCCTTGGGTCTATCGCTGCCTCATACCAGATGGACGTACTCTTTGGCAGTCAAGTTTGTTTTCTCCCTCTCATAACTCACAGTTAATTCTTACCGTCAGATCCTGGTATTGACGATGGAACACACAAATAGCGTCGCGATTCAATAGATCTATGTCTAGCGTAACTATCTACAAGGGTCTATTGGTGCCTCGGTCACCGGATGGTCGCGTTTTGTCTTCTACGTTTCAAATCCGACGCAAAACTGACAGTTAATTTCATTTTCTCTCATCCTCTCAATGACGATAGAACACACATACTGCGATGAGTTCAGAACATCGTCTTCCAGGAGATTTATCTCCAAGTATCTATTACTGCCTGGGTCACCACATGATCGTTGTCCTACGAGTAAAGTTTCGGGAATCCGACACAAATTTGACAGTTAATTGCGACATTCCCACCATCCTAATGACGATGCAACACAGGAATTGCGTCGCGATTCAATACATTGGTCACTAGCCGACTTATCTCCGAGGGTCAATCGCTGCCTGATACCAGATGGATGTACAATTTGGCAGTCAAGTTTCTCTTCTCCCTCTCATAACTCACAGTTAATTCTTACCGTCAGATCCTGGTATTGACGATGGAACACACAAATACCGTCGCGATCTATACATCGGTGTCCAGCGTAACTATATACAAGGATCTACTGGTGTCTCGGTCACTGGATGGTCACGTTTTGTCAGTCCAGTTTACAAATCCGACGCAAAACTGGCAGTTAGATTTATTCCTCTCATACTCTCAATTACGATGGAACACACATACTGCGATGGTTTTCAGAACATCGTCTTCCAGCAGATTTATCTCCAAGCATCTATTACTGCGTGGGTCACCACATGATCGTTGTCCTACGATTAAAGTTTCGGTTATCCGACGCAAATTTGACAGTTAATTGCGACATTCCCACCATCCTAATGACGATGCAACAGAAATTGCATCGCGATTAAATACATTGGTCACTAGCCGACTTATCCACGAGGGTCTATCGCTGCCTCATACCAGATAACCGTACTGTTTGGCAGTCAAGTTTGTTTTCTCCCACTCATAACTCACAGTTAATTCTTACCGTCAGATCCTGGTATTGACGATGGAACACAGAAATAGCGTCGAGATCTATACATCGATGTCCAGCGTAACTATATACAAGAATCTATTGGTGCCTCGGTCACCGGATGGTCGCGTTTTGTCAGTCTAGTTTACAAATCCGACGCAAAACTGGCAGTTAATTTTATTCCTCCCATACTCTCAATTACGATGGAACACACATACTGCGATGGTTTTCAGAACATCGTCTTCCAGCAGATTTATCTCCAAGCATGCCTGGTTCACCACATGATCGTTCTCCTGCGAGTAAAGTTACGGTAATCCGACGCAAATTTGACAGTTAATTGCGACATTCCCACCATCCTAATGGCGATGCAACTCAGAAATTACGTCGCGATTCAATACATTGGTCACTAGCCGACTTATCTCCGAGAGTCTAACGCTGCATCATACCAGATCAAAGTACAATTTGGCTGTCAAGTTTCTTGTCTCCGACTCAAAACTCACAGCTAATTCTTACCGTCATGTCCTGGTATCGACATGGAACACACAAATAGCGTCGCGATTCAATTCTTCGATGTCTAGCGTAACTATCTACAAGGGCCTATTGGTGCCTCTGTCACCGGATGTTCGCTCTTTGTCAGTCTAGTTCTCAAATCCGACGAAATTTTGACAGTTAATTGCGACATTCCCACCATCCTAAGGACGTTGCAACACAGAAATTGCGTCGCGATTCAATACATTGGTCACTAGCCGACTTATCTCAGAGGGTCTATCGCTGCCTCATACCAGATGGACGTACTGTTTGGAAGACAAGTTTGTTTTCTCCCTCTCATAACTCACAGTTAATTCTTACCGTCAGATCCTGGTATTGACGATGGAACACACAAATACCGTCGCGATTCAATACATCGATGTCCAGCGTAACTATCTACAAGGGTCTATTGAAGCCTCGGTCATCGGATGGCCGTGTTTTGTCATCTAGTTTTCAAATCCGACGCAAGATTGGCAGTTAATTTTATTCCTCCCATACTCTCAATTACGATGGAACACACATACTGCGATGGTTTTCACAACTTCGTCTTCCAGCAGATTTATCTCCAAACATCTATTACTGCCTGGGTCACCACATGATCGTTGCCCTACGAGTATAGTTTCGGTTATCCGACGCAAATTTGACAGTTAATTATGACATTCCCACCATCCTAATGACGATGCAACACTGAAATTGCGTCGCGAGTAAATACATTGGTCACTAGCCGACTTATCTCCGAGGGTCTATCGCTGCCTCATACGATTTGGACGTACTGTTTGGCAGTCAAGTTTGTTTTCTCCCTCTCATAACTCACAGTTAATTCTTACCGTCAGATCCTGGTATTGACGATGGAACGCACAAATACCGTAGCGATCTATAAATCGATGTCCAGCGTAACTATCTACAAGGGTGTATTGGTGCCTCGGTCACCGGATGTTCGCTCTTTGTCAGTCTAGTTTTCAAATCCGACGCACATTTGACAATTAATTGCGACATTCCCACCATCCTAACGACGTTGCAACACAGAAATTGTGTCGCGATTCAATACATTGGTCACTAGCCGACTTATCTCCGAGGGTCTATCGCTGCCTAATACCAGATGGACGTACTCTTTGGCAGTCAAGTTTGTTTTCTCCCTCTCATAACTCACAGTTAATTCTTACCGTCAGATCCTGGTATTGACGATGGAACACACAAATAGCGTCGCGATTCAATAGATCTATGTCCAGCGTTACTATCTACAAGGGTCTATTGGTGCCTCGGTCACCGGATGGTCGCGTTTTGTCATCTAGTTTTCAAATCCGACGCAAAACTGACAGTTAATTTTATTTTCTCTCATCCTCTCAATGACGATAGAAGACACATAGTGCGATGGGTTCCAGAACTTCGTCTTCCAGCAGATTTATCTCCAAGCATCTATTACTGCCTGGGTCACCACATGATCGTTGTCCTACGAGTAAAGTTTCGGGAATCCGACACAAATTTGACAGTTAATTGCGACATTCCCACCATCCTAATGACGATGCAACACAGAAATTGCGACGCGATTCAATACATTGGTCACTAGCCGACTTATTTCCGAGGGAATAACGCTGACTCAAACCAGATGAATGTACAATTTGGCTGTCAAGTTTCTTGACTCCGACTCAAAACTCACAGTTAATTCTTACCGTCAGAACCTGGTGTCGACGATGGAACACACAAATAGCGTCGCAATTCTATTAATCGATGTCCAGCGTAACTATCTACAAGGCTCTATTGGTGCCTCGGTCTCCGGATAGTCGCGTTTTGTCATCTAGTTTTCAAATCCGACTCAAAAGTGACAGTTAATTTATGTTCTCTCATCCTCTCAATGACAATGGAACACACATACTGCGATGGTTTTCAGAACATCGTCTTCCAGCAGATTTATCTCCAAGCATCTATTACTGCCTGGGTCACCACATGATCAATTTCCTACGAGTAAAATTTCAGCAATCCGACGCAAATTTGACAGTTAATTGCGATATTCCCACCATTCTAATGCCGATGCAACACAGAAATTGCGTCGCGATTAAATACATTGGTCACTAGCCGACTTATCTCCGAGGGTCTATCGCTGCCTCATACCAGATGGATGTACAATTTGGCAGTCAAGTTTCTCTTCTCCCTCTCATAACTCACAGTTAATTCTTACCGTCATATCCTGGTATTGACGATGGAACACACAAATACCGTCGCGATCTATACATCGATGTCCAGCGTAACTATATACAGGGATCTACTGGTGTCTCGGTCACTGGATGGTCACGTTTTGTCAGTCTAGTTTACAAATCCGACGCAAAACTGGCAGTTAGTTTTATTCCTCTCATACTCTCAATTACGATGGAACACACATACTGCGATGGTTTTCAGAACATCGTCTTCCAGCAGATTTATCTCCAAGCATCTATTACTGCGTGGGACACCACATGATCGTTGTCCTACGATTAAAGTTTCGGTTATCCGACGCAAATTTGACAGTTAATTGCGACATTCCCACCATCCTAATGACGATGCAACAGAAATTGCGTCGCGATTAAATACATTGGTCACTAGCCGACTTATCCCCGAGGGTCTATCGCTGCCTCATACCAGATGGATGTACAATTGGGCTGTCAAGTTTCTTGACTCCGACTCAAAACTCACAGTTAATTCTTACCGTCAGAACCTCGTATCGACGATGGAACACACAAATAGCGTCGCAATTCAATACATCGATGTCTAGCGTAACTATCTACAAGTGCCTATTGGTGCCTCTGTCACCGGATGTTCGCTCTTTGTCAGTCTAGTTTTCAAATCCGACGCAATTTTGACAGTTAATTGCGACGTTCCCACCCTCCTAATGACGATGCAACACAGAAAATGTGTCGCGATTCAATACATTGGTCACTAGCCGACTTATCTCCGCGGGTCTATCGCTGCCTCATACCAGATGGACGTACTGTTTGGCAGTCAAGTTTGTTTTCTACCTCTCATAACTCACAGTTAATTCTTACCGTCGGATACTGCTATTGACGATGGAACACACAAATACCGATGCGATTCTATACATCGATGTCCAGCGTAACTATCTGCAAGGGTCTATTGGTGCCTCGGTCACCGGATGTTCGCTCTTTGTCAGTCTAGTTTACAAATCCGACGCAAAACTGGCAGTTAGTTTTATTCCTACCATACTCTCAATTACGATGGAACACACATACTGCGATGGTTTTCAGAACATCGTCTTCCAGCAGATTTATCTCCAAGCATGCCTGGGTCACCACATGATCGTTCTCCTGCGAATAAAGTTTCGGGAATCCGCCGCAAATTTGACAGTTAATTGCGACATTCCCACCATCCTAATGACTATGCAACACAGAAATTGCGTCGCGATTCAATACATTGGTCACTAGCCGACTTATCTCCGTGGGTCTAACGCTGCCTCATACCAGATGGATGTACAATTTGGCTGTCAAGTTTCTTGTCTCCGTCTCAAAACGCACAGCCAATTCTTACCGTCAGATCCTGGTCGCGATTCAATACATCGATGTCTAGCGTAACTATATACAAGGGTCTATTGGTGCCTCGGTCACCGGATGTTCGCTCTTTGTCAGTCTAGTTTTCAAATCCGACGCAAATTTGACAGTTAATTGCGACATTCCCACCATCCTAATGACGATGCAACACAGATATCGCGTCGCGATTCAATACACTGGTCACTAGCCGACTTATATCCGAAGGTCTATCGCTGCCTCATACACGATGGACGTACTCTTTATGCAGTCAAGTTTGGTTTCTCCCTCTCATAACTCACAGTTAATTCTTACCGTCAGATCCTGGTATCGACCATGGAACACACAAATAGCGTCGCGATTCAATACATCGATGTCTAGAGTAACTATCTACACGGGTCTATTGGTGCCTCGGTCACCGGATGTTCGCGCTTTGTCAGTCTAGTTTTCAAATCCGACGCAAATTTGACAGTTAATTGCGACATTCCCACCACCCTAATGACGATGCAACACAGAATTTGCGTCGCGATTCAATACATTGGTCACTAGCCGACTTATCTCCGAGGGTCTATCGCTGCCTCATACCAGATGGATGTACAATTTGGCTGTCAAGTTTCTTGTCTCCGTCTCAAAACTCACAGCCAGTTCTTACCGTCAGGTCCTGGTATCGACGATGGAACACAAATAACGTCGCGATTCAATACATCGATGTCTAGCGTAACTGTCTACAAGGGTCTATTGGTGCCTCGGTCACCGGATGTTCGCTCTTTGTCAGTCTAGTTTTCTAATCCGACGCAAATTTGACAGTTAATTGCGACATTCCCACCATCCTAATGACGATGCAACACAGATATCGCGTCGCGATTCAATACATTGGTCACTAGCCTACTTATATCCGAGGGTCTATCGCTGCCCCATACCAGATGGACGTACTCTTTATGCAGTCAAGTTTAGTTTCTCCCTCTCATAACTCACAGTTAATTCTTACCGTCAGATCCTGGTATCGACGATGGAACAAACAAATAGAATCGCGATTCAATAGATCGATGTCCAGCGTAAGTATCTACAAAGGTCTATTGGTGCTTCGGTCTCCGGATAGTCGCGTTTTGTCATCTTGTTTTCAAATCCGACGCAAAACTGACAGTTAATTTATGTTCTCTCAACGTCTCAATTACGATGGAACACACATACTGCGATGGTTTTCAGAACATCGTCTTCCAGCAGATTTAACTCCAAGCATGCCTGGGTCACCACATGATCGTTCTCCTGCGAATAAAGATACGGGAATCCGCCGCAAATTTGACAGTCAATTGCGACATTCTCACCATCCTAATAACGATGCAACACAGAAATTGCGTCGCGATTCAATACATTGGTCACTAGCCGACTTATCTCCGAGGGTCTAACGCTGCCTCATACCAGATGGAAGTACAATTTGGCTGTCAAGTTTCTTGTCTCCGTCTCAAAACTCACAGCCAGTCCTTACCGTCAGGTCCTGGTATCGACGATGGAACACAAATAACGTCGCGATTCAATACATCGATGTCTAGCGTAACTGTCTACAAGGGTCTATTGGTGCCTCGGTCACCGGATGTTCGCTCTTTGTCAGTCTAGTTTTCTAATCCGACGCAAATTTGACAGTCAATTGCGACATTCCCACCATCCTAACGACGTTGCAACACAGAAATTGCGTCGCGATTCAATACATTGGTCACTAGCCGACTTATCTCCGATGGTCTATCGCTGCCTCATACCAGATGGACGAACTCTTTGGCAGTCAAGTTTGTTTTCTCCCTCTCATAACTCACAGTTAATTCTTACCGTCAGATCCTGGTATTGACGATGGAACACAGAAGTAGTGTCGCGATTCAATAGATCGATGTCCAGCGTAACTATCTACAAGGGTCTATTAATTCCTCGGTCACCGGATGGTCGCGGTTTGTCAGTCTAGTTTACAAATCCGACGCAAAACTGGCAGTTAGTTTTATTCCTCCCATACTCTCAATTACGATGGAACTCACATACTGCGATGGTTTTCAGAACATCGTCTTCCAGCAGATTTGTCTCCAACCATGCCTGGGTCACCACGTGATCGTTCTCCTGCGAGTAAAGTTTCGGGAATCCGACGCAAATATGACAGTTAATTGCGACATTCCCCCCACCCTAATGACGATGCAACACACAAATAGCGTCCCGATTCAATAGATCGATGTCCAGCGTAACTATCTACAAGGGACTATTGGTTCCTCGGTCACGGGATGGTCGCGTTTTGTCATCTAGTTTTCAAATCCGACGCAAAACTGACAGTTAATTTTATTTTCTCTCATCCTCTCAATGATGGATAGAACACACATACTGCGATGGTTTTCAGAACATCGTCTACCACCAGATTTATCTCCAAGGATCTATTACTGCCTGGTTCACCACATGATCGTTGTCCTACGAGTAAAGTTTCGGGAATCCGACACAAATTTGACAGTTAATTGCGACATTCCCACCATCCTAATGACGATGCAACACAGAAATTGCGACGCGATTCAATACATTGGTCACTAGCCGACTTATTTCCGAGGGAATAACGCTGACTCAAACCAGATGAATGTACAATTTGGCTGTCAAGTTTCTTGACTCCGACTCAAAACTCACAGTTAATTCTTACCGTCAGAACCTGGTGTCGACGATGGAACACAGAAATAGCGTCGCAATTCTATTAATCGATGTCCAGCGTAACTATCTACAAGGCTCTATTGGTGCCTCGGTCTCCGGATAGTCGCGTTTTGTCATCTAGTTTTCAAATCCGACTCAAAAGTGACAGTTAATTTATGTTCTCTCATCCTCTCAATGACAATGGAACACACATACTGCGATGGTTTTCAGAACATCGTCTTCCAGCAGATTTATCTCCAAGCATCTATTACTGCCTGGGTCACCACATGATCAATTTCCTACGAGTAAAATTTCAGCAATCCGACGCAAATTTGACAGTTAATTGCGATATTCCCACCATTCTAATGCCGATGCAACACAGAAATTGCGTCGCGATTAAATACATTGGTCACTAGCCGACTTATCTCCGAGGGTCTATCGCTGCCTCATACCAGATGGATGTACAATTTGGCAGTCAAGTTTCTCTTCTCCCTCTCATAACTCACAGTTAATTCTTACCGTCATATCCTGGTATTGACGATGGAACACACAAATACCGTCGCGATCTATACATCGATGTCCAGCGTAACTATATACAGGGATCTACTGGTGTCTCGGTCACTGGATGGTCACGTTTTGTCAGTCTAGTTTACAAATCCGACGCAAAACTGGCAGTTAGTTTTATTCCTCTCATACTCTCAATTACGATGGAACACACATACTGCGATGGTTTTCAGAACATCGTCTCCCAGCAGATTTATCTCCAAGCATCTATTACTGCGTGGGACACCACATGATCGTTGTCCTACGATTAAAGTTTCGGTTATCCGACGCAAATTTGACAGTTAATTGCGACATTCCCACCATCCTAATGACGATGCAACAGAAATTGCGTCGCGATTAAATACATTGGTCACTAGCCGACTTATCCCCGAGGGTCTATCGCTGCCTCATACCAGATGGATGTACAATTGGGCTGTCAAGTTTCTTGACTCCGACTCAAAACTCACAGTTAATTCTTACCGTCAGAACCTCGTATCGACGATGGAACACACAAATAGCGTCGCAATTCAATACATCGATGTCTAGCGTAACTATCTACAAGTGCCTATTGGTGCCTCTGTCACCGGATGTTCGCTCTTTGTCAGTCTAGTTTTCAAATCCGACGCAATTTTGACAGTTAATTGCGACGTTCCCACCCTCCTAATGACGATGCAACACAGAAAATGTGTCGCGATTCAATACATTGGTCACTAGCCGACTTATCTCCGCGGGTCTATCGCTGCCTCATACCAGATGGACGTACTGTTTGGCAGTCAAGTTTGTTTTCTACCTCTCATAACTCACAGTTAATTCTTACCGTCGGATACTGCTATTGACGATGGAACACACAAATACCGATGCGATTCTATACATCGATGTCCAGCGTAACTATCTGCAAGGGTCTATTGGTGCCTCGGTCACCGGATGTTCGCTCTTTGTCAGTCTAGTTTACAAATCCGACGCAAAACTGGCAGTTAGTTTTATTCCTACCATACTCTCAATTACGATGGAACACACATACTGCGATGGTTTTCAGAACATCGTCTTCCAGCAGATTTATCTCCAAGCATGCCTGGGTCACCACATGATCGTTCTCCTGCGAATAAAGTTTCGGGAATCCGCCGCAAATTTGACAGTTAATTGCGACATTCCCACCATCCTAATGACTATGCAACACAGAAATTGCGTCGCGATTCAATACATTGGTCACTAGCCGACTTATCTCCGTGGGTCTAACGCTGCCTCATACCAGATGGATGTACAATTTGGCTGTCAAGTTTCTTGTCTCCGTCTCAAAACGCACAGCCAATTCTTACCGTCAGATCCTGGTCGCGATTCAATACATCGATGTCTAGCGTAACTATATACAAGGGTCTATTGGTGCCTCGGTCACCGGATGTTCGCTCTTTGTCAGTCTAGTTTTCAAATCCGACGCAAATTTGACAGTTAATTGCGACATTCCCACCATCCTAATGACGATGCAACACAGATATCGCGTCGCGATTCAATACACTGGTCACTAGCCGACTTATATCCGAAGGTCTATCGCTGCCTCATACACGATGGACGTACTCTTTATGCAGTCAAGTTTGGTTTCTCCCTCTCATAACTCACAGTTAATTCTTACCGTCAGATCCTGGTATCGACCATGGAACACACAAATAGCGTCGCGATTCAATACATCGATGTCTAGAGTAACTATCTACACGGGTCTATTGGTGCCTCGGTCACCGGATGTTCGCGCTTTGTCAGTCTAGTTTTCAAATCCGACGCAAATTTGACAGTTAATTGCGACATTCCCACCACCCTAATGACGATGCAACACAGAATTTGCGTCGCGATTCAATACATTGGTCACTAGCCGACTTATCTCCGAGGGTCTATCGCTGCCTCATACCAGATGGATGTACAATTTGGCTGTCAAGTTTCTTGTCTCCGTCTCAAAACTCACAGCCAGTTCTTACCGTCAGGTCCTGGTATCGACGATGGAACACAAATAACGTCGCGATTCAATACATCGATGTCTAGCGTAACTGTCTACAAGGGTCTATTGGTGCCTCGGTCACCGGATGTTCGCTCTTTGTCAGTCTAGTTTTCTAATCCGACGCAAATTTGACAGTTAATTGCGACATTCCCACCATCCTAATGACGATGCAACACAGATATCGCGTCGCGATTCAATACATTGGTCACTAGCCTACTTATATCCGAGGGTCTATCGCTGCCCCATACCAGATGGACGTACTCTTTATGCAGTCAAGTTTAGTTTCTCCCTCTCATAACTCACAGTTAATTCTTACCGTCAGATCCTGGTATCGACGATGGAACAAACAAATAGAATCGCGATTCAATAGATCGATGTCCAGCGTAAGTATCTACAAAGGTCTATTGGTGCTTCGGTCTCCGGATAGTCGCGTTTTGTCATCTTGTTTTCAAATCCGACGCAAAACTGACAGTTAATTTATGTTCTCTCAACGTCTCAATTACGATGGAACACACATACTGCGATGGTTTTCAGAACATCGTCTTCCAGCAGATTTAACTCCAAGCATGCCTGGGTCACCACATGATCGTTCTCCTGCGAATAAAGATACGGGAATCCGCCGCAAATTTGACAGTCAATTGCGACATTCTCACCATCCTAATAACGATGCAACACAGAAATTGCGTCGCGATTCAATACATTGGTCACTAGCCGACTTATCTCCGAGGGTCTAACGCTGCCTCATACCAGATGGAAGTACAATTTGGCTGTCAAGTTTCTTGTCTCCGTCTCAAAACTCACAGCCAGTCCTTACCGTCAGGTCCTGGTATCGACGATGGAACACAAATAACGTCGCGATTCAATACATCGATGTCTAGCGTAACTGTCTACAAGGGTCTATTGGTGCCTCGGTCACCGGATGTTCGCTCTTTGTCAGTCTAGTTTTCTAATCCGACGCAAATTTGACAGTCAATTGCGACATTCCCACCATCCTAACGACGTTGCAACACAGAAATTGCGTCGCGATTCAATACATTGGTCACTAGCCGACTTATCTCCGATGGTCTATCGCTGCCTCATACCAGATGGACGAACTCTTTGGCAGTCAAGTTTGTTTTCTCCCTCTCATAACTCACAGTTAATTCTTACCGTCAGATCCTGGTATTGACGATGGAACACAGAAGTAGTGTCGCGATTCAATAGATCGATGTCCAGCGTAACTATCTACAAGGGTCTATTAATTCCTCGGTCACCGGATGGTCGCGGTTTGTCAGTCTAGTTTACAAATCCGACGCAAAACTGGCAGTTAGTTTTATTCCTCCCATACTCTCAATTACGATGGAACTCACATACTGCGATGGTTTTCAGAACATCGTCTTCCAGCAGATTTGTCTCCAACCATGCCTGGGTCACCACGTGATCGTTCTCCTGCGAGTAAAGTTTCGGGAATCCGACGCAAATATGACAGTTAATTGCGACATTCCCCCCACCCTAATGACGATGCAACACACAAATAGCGTCCCGATTCAATAGATCGATGTCCAGCGTAACTATCTACAAGGGACTATTGGTTCCTCGGTCACGGGATGGTCGCGTTTTGTCATCTAGTTTTCAAATCCGACGCAAAACTGACAGTTAATTTTATTTTCTCTCATCCTCTCAATGATGGATAGAACACACATACTGCGATGGTTTTCAGAACATCGTCTACCACCAGATTTATCTCCAAGGATCTATTACTGCCTGGTTCACCACATGATCGTTGTCCTACGAGTAAAGGTTCGGGAATCCGACGCAAATTTGTTAGTTAATTGCGACATTCCCACCATCCTAATGACGATGTAACACAGAAATTGCGTCGCGATTCAATACATCGATGTCTAGCGTAACTATCTACAAGGGTTTATTGGTGCCTTGGTCACCGGATGTTCGCTCTTTGTCAGTCTAGTTATCAAATCCGACGCAAATTTGACAGTTAATTGCGACATTCCCACCATCCTAATGACGATGCAACACAGATACCGCGTCGCGATTCAATACATTGGTCACTAGCCTACTTATATCCGAGGGTCTATCGCTGCCCCATACCAGATGGACGTACTCTTTATGCAGTCAAGTTTGGTTTCTCCCTCTCATAACTCACAGTTAATTCTTACCGTCAGATCCTGGTATCGACGATGGAACAAACAAATAGAATCGCGATTCAATAGATCGATGTCCAGTGTAAGTATCTACAAGGGTCTATTGGTGCCTCGGTCACCGGATGGTCGCGTTTTGTCATCTAGTTTTCAAATCCGACGCAAAACTCACAGTTAATTTTATTTTCTCTCATCCTCTCAATGACGATAGAACACACATACTGCAATGGTTTTCAGAACATCGTCTACCAGCAGATTTATCTCCAAGCATCTATAACTGCCTGGGTCACCACATGATCGTTCTCCTGCGAATAAAGTTTCGGGAATCCGCCGCAAATTTGAAAGTCAATTGCGACATTCCCACCATCCTAATGACGATGCAACACAGATATTGCGTCGCGATTCAATACATTGGTCACTAGCCGCCTTATCTCCGAGGGTCTAACGCTGCCTCATACCAGATGGATGTACAATTTGGCTGTCAAGTTTCTTGTCTCCGTCTCAAAACTCACAGCCAATTCTTACCGTCAGATCCTGGTATCGACGATGGAACACAAATAACGTCGCGATTCAATACATCGATGTCTAGCGTAACTGTCTACAAGGGTCTATTGGTGCCTCGGTCTCCGGATGTTCGCTCTTTGTCAATCTAGTTTTATAATCCGACGCAAATTTGACAGTTAATTGCGACATTCACACCATCCTAAAGACGTTGCAACACAGGAATTGCGTCGCGATTCAATACATTGGTCACTAGCCGACTTATCTCCGAGGGTCTATCGCTGCCTCATACCAGACGGATGTAGAATTAGGCAGTCAAGTTTGGTTTCTCCCTCTCATAACTCACAGTTAATTCTTACCGTCAGATCCTGGTATCAACGATGGAACAAACAAATAGCATCGCGATTCAATAGATCGATGTCCAGCGTAACTATCTACAAGGGTCTATTGGTGCCTCGGTCACCGGTTGGTCGCGTTATGTCATCTAGTTTTCAAATCCGACGCAAAACTGACAGTTAATTTTATTTTCTCTCATCCTCTCAATGACGATAGAACACACATACTGGAATGGTTTTCAGAACATCGTCTACCAGCAGATATATCTCCAAGTATCTATAACTGCCTGGGTCACCACATGATCGTTGTCCTACGAGTAAATTTTCGGGAATCCGACGCAAATTTGACAGTTAATTGCGACATTCCCACCATCCTAATGACGATGCAACAGAGAAATTGCGTCGCGAGTCAATACATTGGTCATTAGCCGACTTATCTCCGAGGGTCTAACGCTGCTCATACCAGATGGATGTACAATTTGGCTGTCAAGTTTCTTGTCACCGACTCAAAACTCACAGTTAATTCTTACCGTCAGATCCTGGTATTGATGATGGAACACACAAATAGCGTCGCGATTCAATACATCGATGTCCAGCGTGGCTATCTACAAGGGTCTATTGGTGCCTCGGTCTCCGGATAGTCGCGTTTTGTCATCTTGTTTTCAAATCCGACGCAAAACTGACAGTTAATTTATGTTCTCTCATCGTCTCAATGACGATGGAACACACATACTGCGTTGGTTTTCAGAACATCGTCTTCCATCAGATTTATCTGCCTGGGTCACCACATGATCGTTCTCCTGCGAGTAAAGTTTCGGGAATCCGACGCAAATTTGACAGTTAATTGCGACATTACCACCATCCTAATGACGATGCAACACAGAATTTGCGTCGCGATTAAATACATTGGTCACTAGCCGACTTATCTCCAAGGGTCTATCGCTGCCTCATACCAGATGGATGTACAATTTGGCTGTCAAGTTTCTTGTCTCCGTCTCAAAACTCACAGCCAGTTCTTACCGTCAGGTCCTGGTATCGACGATGGAACACAAATAACGTCGCGATTCAATACATCGATGTCTAGCGTAACTGTCTACAAGGGTCTATTGGTGCCTCGGTCACCGGATGTTCGCTCTTTGTCAGTCTAGTTTTCTAATCCGACGCAAATTTGACAGTTAATTGCGACATTCCCACCATCCTAACGACGTTGCAACACAGAAATTGCGTCGCGAATCAATACATTGGTCACTAGCCGACTTATCTACGAGGGTCTATCGCTGCCTCATACCAGATGGACGCACTATTTGGCAGTCAAGTTTGTTTTCTCCCTCTCATAACTCACAGTTAATTCTTACCGTCAGATCCTGGTATTGACGATGGAACACAGAAATAGCGTCGCGATTCAATAGATCGATGTCCAGCGTAACTATCTACAAGGGTCTATTAATTCCACGGTCACCGGATGGTCGCGTTTTGTCATCTAGTTTTTAAATCCGACGCAAATTTGACAGTTAATTGCGACATTTCTACCATCCTAATGACGATGCAACACAGATATCGCGTCGCGATTCAATACATTGGTCACTGGTATCGACGATGGAACAAACAAATAGCATCGCGATTCAATAGATCGATGTCCAGCGTAACTATCTACAAGGGTCTATTGGTGCCTCGGTCACCGGATGGTCGCGTTTTGTCATCTAGTTTTCAAATCCGACGCAAAACTGACAGTTAATTTTATTTTCTCTCATCCTCTCAATGAAGATTAGAACACACATACTGCAATGGTTTTCAGAACATCGTCTACCAGCAGATTTATCTCCAAGCATCTATAACTGCCTGGGTCACCAAATGATCGTTGTCCTACGAGTAAATTTTCTCGAATCCGACGCAAATTTGTTAGTTAATTGCGACATTCCCACCATCCTAATGACGATGCAACACAGAATTTGCGTCGCGATTAAATACATTGGTCACCAGCCGACTTATCTCCGAGGGTCTATCGCTGCCTCATCCCAGATGGACGTACTCTTTGGCAGTCAAGTTCGTTTTCTCCCTCTCATAACTCACAGTTAATTCTTACCGTCAGATCCTGGTATTGACGATGGAACACACAAATACCGATGCGATTCTATACATCGATGTCCAGCGTAACTATCTACAAGGGTCTATTGGTGCCTCGGTCACCGGATGGTCGTGTTTTGTCAGTCTAGTTTACAAATCCGACGCAAAACTGGCAGTTAGTTTTATTCCTCCCATACTCTCAATTACGATGGAACACACATACTGCGATGGTTTTCAGAACATCGTCTTCCAGCAGATTTATATCCAAGCATGCCTGGGTCACCACATGATCGTTCTCCTGCGAATAAAGTTTCGGGAATCCGCCGCAAATTTGACAGTCAATTGCGACATTCCCACCATCCTAATGACGATGCAACACAGAAATTGCGTCGCGATTCAATACATTGGACACTAGCCGACTTATCTCCGAGGGTCTAACGCTGCCTCATACCAGATGGATGTCCAATTGGCTGTCAAGTTTCTTGTCTCCGTCTCAAAACTCACAGCCAATTCTTACCGTCAGATCCTGGTATCGACGATGGAACACAAATAACGTCGCGATTCAATACATCGATGTCTAGCGTAACTGTCTACAAGGGTCTATTTGGTGCCTCGGTCACCGGATGGTCGCGTTTTGTCATCTAGTTTTCAAATCCGACGCAAAACTGACAGTTAATTTATGTTCTCTCATCGTCTCAATGACGATGGAATACACATACTGCGTTGGTTTTCAGAACATCGTCTTCCATCAGATTTATCTGCCTGGGTCACCACATGATCGTTCTCCTGCGAATAAAGTTTCGGGAATCCGCCGCAAATTTGACAGTAAATTCCGACATTCCCACCATCCTAATGACGATGCAACACAGAAATTGCATCGCGATTCAATACATTGGTCACCAGCCGACTTATATCCGAGGGTCTATCGCTGCCTCATCCCAGATGGACGTACTCTTTGGCAGTCAAGTTCGTTTTCTCCCTCTCATAACTCACAGTTAGTTCTTACCGTAAGATCCTGGTATTGACGATGGAACACACAAATACCGATGCGATTCTATACATCGATGTCCAGCGTAACTATCTACAAGGGTCTATTGGTGCCGCGGTCACCGGATGGTCGCGTTTTGTCAGTCTAGTTTCCAAATCCGACGCAAAACTGGCAGTTAGTTTTATTCCTCCCATACTCTCAATTACGATGGAACACACATACTGCGATGGTTTTCAGAACATCGTCTTCCAGCAGATTTGTCTCCAAGCATGCCTGGGTCACCACATGATCGTTCTCCTGCGAGTAAAGTTTCGGGAATCCGACGCAAATATGACAGTTAATTGCGACATTCCCCCCACCCTAATGACGATGCAACACAGAAATTGCGTCGCGATTCAATACATTGGTCACTAGCCTACTTATCTCCGAGGGTCTATCGCTGCCTCATACCAGATGGACGTACGCTTTGGCAGTCAGGTTTGTTTTCTTCCTCTCATAACTCAAAGTTAATTCTTACCGTCAGATCCTGGTATTGACGATGGAACACACAAATAGCGTCCCGATTCAATAGATCGATGTCCAGCGTAACTATCTACAAGGGACTATTGGTTCCTCGGTCACGGGATGGTCGCGTTTTGTCATCTAGTTTTCAAATCCGACGCAAAACTGACAGTTAATTTTATTTTCTCTCATCCTCTCAATGATGGATATCGCACACATACTGCGATGGTTTTCAGAACATCGTCTTCCATCAGATTTATCTGCCTGGGTCACCACATGATCGTTCTCCTGCGAATAAAGTTTCGGGAATCCGACGCAAATTTGTTAGTTAATTGCGACATTCCCACCATCCTAATGACGATGCAACACAGAAATTGCGTCGCGATTCAATACATCGATGTCTAGCGTAACTATCTACAAGGGTCTATTGGTGCCTTGGTCACCGGATGTTCGCTCTTTGTCAGTCTAGTTTTCAAATCCGACGCAAATTTGACAGTTAATTGCGACATTCCCACCATCCTAATGACGATGCAACAAAGATATCGCGTCGCGATTCAATACATTGGTCACTAGCCTACTTATATCCGAGGGTCTATCGCTGCCTCATACCAGATGGACGTACTCTTTATGCAGTCAAGTTTGGTTCCTCCCTCTCATAACTCACAGTTAATTCTTACCGTCAGATCCTGGTATCGACGATGGAACAAACAAATAGCATCGCGATTCAATAGATCGATGTACAGCGTAACTATCTACAAGGGTCTAATGGTGCCTCGGTCACCGGATGGTCGCGTTTTATCATCTAGTTTTCAAATCCGACGCAAAACTGACAGTTAATTTTATTTTCTCTCATCCTCTCAATGACGATAGAACACACATACTGCAATGGTTTTCAGAACATCGTCTACCAGCAGATTTATCTCCAAGCATCTATAACTGCCTGGGTCACCAAATGATCGTTGTCCTACGAGTAAATTTTCGGGAATCCGACGCAAATTTGTTAGTTAATTGCGACATTCCCACCATCGTAATGACGATGCAACACAGAATTTGCGTCGCGATTAAATACATTGGTCACCAGCCGACTTATCTCCGAGGGTCTATCGCTGCCTCATCCCAGATGGACGTACTCTTTGGCAGTCAAGTTCGTTTTCTCCCTCTCATAACTCACAGTTAATTCTTACCGTCAGATCCTGGTATTGACGATGGAACACACAAATACCGATGCGATTCTATACATCGATGTCCAGCGTAACTATCCACAAGTGTCTATTGGTGCCTCGGTCACCGGATGGTCGCGTTTTGTCATCTAGTTTACAAATCCGACGCAAAACTGGCAGTTAGTTTCATTCCTCCCATACTCTCAATTACGATGGAACACACATACTGCGATGGTTTTCAGAACATCGTCTTCCAGCAGATTTATCTCCAAGCATGCCTGGGTCACCACATGATCGTTCTCCTGCGCATAAAGTTTCGGTAATCCGGCACAAATTTGTTAGTTAATTGCGACATTCCCACTATCCTAATGACGATGCAACACAGAAATTGCGTCGCGATTCAATACATCGATGTCTAGCGTAACTATCTACAAGGGTCTATTGGTGCCTCGGTCACCGGATGTTCGCTTTTTGTCAGTGTAGTTTTCAAATCCGACGCAAATTTGACAGTTAATTGCGACATTCCCACCATCCTAATGACGATGCAACACAGATATCGCGTCGCGATTCAATACATTGGTCACTAGACTACTTATATCCGAGGGTCTATCGCTGCCTCATACCAGATGGACGTACTCTTTATGCAGTCAAGTTTGGTTTCTCCCTCTCATAACTCACAGTTAATTCTTACCGTCAGATCCTGGTATTGACGATGGAACACACAAATAGCGTCCCGATTCAATAGATCGATGTCCAGCGTAACTATCTACAAGGGACTATTGGTTCCTCGGTCACGGGATGGTCGCGTTTTGTCATCTAGTTTTCAAATCCGACGCAAAACTGAGAGTTAATTTTATTTTCTCTCATCCTCTCAATGACGATAGAACACACATACTGCGATGGTTTTCAGAACATCGTCTACCAGCAGATTTATCTCCATGCATCTATTACTGCCTGGTTCACCCCATGATCGTTGTCCTACGAGTAAAGTTTCGGGAATCCGACGCAAATTTGTTAGTTAATTGCGACATTCCCACCATCCTAATGACGATGCAACACAGAAATTGCGTCGCGATTCAATACATCGATGTCTAGCGTAACTATCTACAAGGGTCTATTGGTGCCTTGGTCACCGGATGTTCGCTCTTTGTCAGTCTAGTTTTCAAATCCGACGCAAATTTGACAGTTAATTGCGACATTCCCACCATCCTACTGACGATGCAACACAGATATCGCGTCGCGATTCAATACATTGGTCACTAGGCGACTTATATCCGATGGTCTATCGTTGCCTCATACCAGATGGACTTACTCTTTATGCAGTCAAGTTCGGTTTCTCCCTCTCATAACTCACAGTTAATTCTTACCGTCAGATCCTGGTATTGACGATGGAACACACAAATACCGATGCGATTCTATACATCGATGTCTAGCGTAACTATCCACAAGTGTCTATTGGTGCCTCGGTCACCGGATGGTCGCGTTTTGTCTGTCTAGTTTACAAATCCGACGGAAAACTGGCAGTTAGTTTTATTCCTCCCATACTCTCAATTACGATGTAACACACATACTGCGATGGTTTTCAGAACATCGTCTTCCAGCAGATTTATCTCCAAGCATGCTTGGGCCAGCACACGATCGTTCTCCTGCGAATAAAGATGCGGGGACCCGCCGCAAATTTGACAGTCAATTGCGACATTCCCACCATCCTAATGACGATGCAACACAGAAATTGCGTCGCGATTCAATACATTGGTCACTAGCCGACTTATCTCCGAGGGTCTATCGCTGCCTCATACCAGATGGATGTACAATTTGGCTGTCGAGTTTCTTGTCTCCGTCTCAAAACTCACAGCCAATTCTTACAGTCAGATCCTGGTATCGACGATGGAACACAAATAACGTCGCGATTCAATACATCGATGTCTAGCGTAACTATCTACAAGGGTCTATTGGTGCCTCGGTCACCGGCTGTTCGCTTTTTGTCAGTCTAGTTTTCAAATCCGACGCAAATTTGACAGTTAATTGCGACATTCCCACCATCCTAATGACGATGCAACACAGATATCCCGTCGCGATTCAATACATTGGTCACTAGCCGACTTATATCCGAGGGTCTATCGCTGCCTCATACCAGATGGACGTTCTTTGGCAGTCAAGTTTGTTTTCTCCCTCTCATAACTCACAGTTAATTCTTACCGTCAGATCCTGGTATTGACGATGGAACACACAAATAGCGTCGCGATTCAATAGATCGATGTCCAGCGTAACTATCTACAATGGTCTATTGGTTCCTCGGTCACCGGATGGTCGCGTTTTGTCATCTAGTTTTCAAATCCGACGCAAAACTGAGAGTTAATTTTATTTTCTCTCATCCTCTCAATGACGATAGAACACACATACTGCGATAGTTTTCAGAACATCGTCTACCAGCAGATTTATCTCCAAGCATCTATTACTGCCTGGTTCACTCCATGATCGTTGTCCTACGAGTAAAGTTTCGGGAATCCGACGCGAAATTGACAGTTAATTGCGACATTCCCACCATCCTAATGACGATGCAACACAGAATTTGCGTCGCGATTAAATACATTGGTCACCAGCCGACTTATCTCCGAGGGTCTATCGCTGCCTCAACCCAGATGGACGTACTCTTTGGCAGTCAAGTTCGTTTTCTCCCTCTCATAACTCACAGTTAATTCTTACCGTCAGATCCTGGTATCGACGATGGAACACAAATAACGTCGCGATTCAATACATCGATGTCTAGCGTAACTGTCTACAAGGGTCTATTGGTGCCTCGGTCACCGGATGGTCCATTTTTGTCATCTAGTTTTCAATTCCGACGCAAAACTGACAGTTAATTTTATTTTCTCTCATCCTCTCAATGACGATAGAACACACATACTGCAATGGTTTTCAGAACATCGTCTACCACCAGATTTATCTCCAAGCATCTATAACTGCCTGGGTCACCACATGATCGTTGTCCTACGAGTAAATTTTCGGGAATCCGACGCAAATTTGACAGTTAATTGCGACATTCCCACCATCCTAATGACGATGCAACAGAGAAATTGCGTCGCGAGTCAATACATTGGTCATTAGCCGACTTATCTCCGAGGGTCTAACACTGCTCATACCAGATGGATGTACAATTTGGCTGTCAAGTTTCTTGTCTCCGACTCAAAACTCACAGTTAATTCTTACCGCCAGATCCTGGTATTGACGATGGAACACACAAATAGCGTCGCGATTCAATACATCGATGTCCAGCGTGGCTATCTACAAGGGTCTATTGGTGCCTCGGTCTCCGGATAGTCGCGTTTTGTCATCTTGTTTTCAAATCCGACGCAAAACTGACAGTTAATTTATGTTCTCTCATCGTCTCAATGACGATGGAATACACATACTGCGTTGGTTTTCAGAACATCGTCTTCCATCAGATTTATCTGCCTGGTTCACCACATGATCGTTCTCCTGCGAATAAAGTTTCGGGAATCCGCCGCAAATTTGACAGTCAATTGCGACATTCCCACCATCCTAATGACGATGCAACAAAGAAATTGCGTCGCGATTCAATACATTGGTCACCAGCCGACTTATCTCCGAGGGTCTATCGCTGCCTCATCCCAGATGGACGTACTCTTTGGCAGTCAAGTTCGTTTTCTCCCTCTCATAACTCACAGTTAGTTCTTACCGTCAGATCCTGGTATTGACGATGGAACACACAAATACCGATGCGATTCTATACATCGATGTCCAGCGTAACTATCTACAAGGGTCTACTGGTGCCTCGGTCACCGGATGGTCGCGTTTTGTCAGTCTAGTTTACAAATCCGACGCAAAACTGGCAGTTAGTTTTATTCCTCCCATACTCTCAATTACGATGGAACACACATACTGCGATGGTTTTCAGAACATCGTCTTCCAGCAGATTTGTCTCCAAGCATGCCTGGGTCACCACATGTTCGTTCTCCTGCGAGTAAAGTTTCGGGAATCCGACGCAAATATGACAGTTAATTGCGACATTCCCCCCACCCTAATGACGATGCAACACAGAAATTGCGTCGCGATTCAATACATTGGTCACTAGCCTACTTATCTCCGAGGGTCTATCGCTGCCTCAACCCAGATGGACGTACTCTTTGGCAGTCAAGTTCGTTTTCTCCCTCTCATAACTCACAGTTAATTCTTACCGTCAGATCCTGGTATTGACGATGGAACACACAAATACCGATGCGATTCTATACATCGATGTCCAGCGTAACTATCTACAAGGGTCTATGGGTGCCTCGGTCACCGGATGGTCGTGTTTTGTCAGTCTAGTTTACAAATCCGACGCAAAACTGGCAGTTAGTTTTATTCCTCCCATACTCTCAATTACGATGGAACACACATACTACGATGGTTTTCAGAACATCGTCTACCAGCAGATTTATCTCCAAGCATGCCTGGGTCACCACATGATCGTTCTCCTGCGAATAAAGTTTCGGGAATCCGCCGCAAATTTGACAGTCAATTGCGACATTCCCACCATCCTAATGACGATGCAACACAGAAATTGCTTCGCGATTCAATACATTGGTCACTAGCCGACTTATCTCCGAGGGTCTAACGCTGCCTCATACCAGATTAATGTACAATTTGGCTGTCAAGTTTCTTGTCTCCGTCTCAAAACTCACAGCCAATTCTTACCGTCAGATCCTGGTATCGACGATGGAACACAAATAACGTCGCGATTCAATACATCGATGTCTAGCGTAACTGTCTACAAGGGTCTTTTGGTGCCTCGGTCACCGGATGGTCGCGTTTTGTCATCTAGTTTTCAATTCCGACGCAAAACTGACAGTTAATTTTATTTTCTCTCATCCTCTCAATGACGATAGAACACACATACTGCAATGGTTTTCAGAACATCGTCTACCACCAGATTTATCTCCAAGCATCTATAACTGCCTGGGTCACCACATGATCGTTGTCCTACGAGTAAATTTTCGGGAATCCGACGCAAATTTGACAGTTAATTGCGACATTCCCACCATCCTAATGACGATGCAACAGAGAAATTGCGTCGCGAGTCAATACATTGGTCATTAGCCGACTTATCTCCGAGGGTCTAACACTGCTCATACCAGATGGATGTACAATTTGGCTGTCAAGTTTCTTGTCTCCGACTCAAAACTCACAGTTAATTCTTACCGCCAGATCCTGGTATTGACGATGGAACACACAAATAGCGTCGCGATTCAATACATCGATGTCCAGCGTGGCTATCTACAAGGGTCTATTGGTGCCTCGGTCTCCGGATAGTCGCGTTTTGTCATCTTGTTTTCAAATCCGACGCAAAACTGACAGTTAATTTATGTTCTCTCATCGTCTCAATGACGATGGAATACACATACTGCGTTGGTTTTCAGAACATCGTCTTCCATCAGATTTATCTGCCTGGTTCACCACATGATCGTTCTCCTGCGAATAAAGTTTCGGGAATCCGCCGCAAATTTGACAGTCAATTGCGACATTCCCACCATCCTAATGACGATGCAACAAAGAAATTGCGTCGCGATTCAATACATTGGTCACCAGCCGACTTATCTCCGAGGGTCTATCGCTGCCTCATCCCAGATGGACGTACTCTTTGGCAGTCAAGTTCGTTTTCTCCCTCTCATAACTCACAGTTAGTTCTTACCGTCAGATCCTGGTATTGACGATGGAACACACAAATACCGATGCGATTCTATACATCGATGTCCAGCGTAACTATCTACAAGGGTCTACTGGTGCCTCGGTCACCGGATGGTCGCGTTTTGTCAGTCTAGTTTACAAATCCGACGCAAAACTGGCAGTTAGTTTTATTCCTCCCATACTCTCAATTACGATGGAACACACATACTGCGATGGTTTTCAGAACATCGTCTTCCAGCAGATTTGTCTCCAAGCATGCCTGGGTCACCACATGATCGTTCTCCTGCGAGTAAAGTTTCGGGAATCCGACGCAAATATGACAGTTAATTGCGACATTCCCCCCACCCTAATGACGATGCAACACAGAAATTGCGTCGCGATTCAATACATTGGTCACTAGCCTACTTATCTCCGAGGGTCTATCGCTGCCTCAACCCAGATGGACGTACTCTTTGGCAGTCAAGTTCGTTTTCTCCCTCTCATAACTCACAGTTAATTCTTACCGTCAGATCCTGGTATTGACGATGGAACACACAAATACCGATGCGATTCTATACATCGATGTCCAGCGTAACTATCTACAAGGGTCTATGGGTGCCTCGGTCACCGGATGGTCGTGTTTTGTCAGTCTAGTTTACAAATCCGACGCAAAACTGGCAGTTAGTTTTATTCCTCCCATACTCTCAATTACGATGGAACACACATACTACGATGGTTTTCAGAACATCGTCTACCAGCAGATTTATCTCCAAGCATGCCTGGGTCACCACATGATCGTTCTCCTGCGAATAAAGTTTCGGGAATCCGCCGCAAATTTGACAGTCAATTGCGACATTCCCACCATCCTAATGACGATGCAACACAGAAATTGCGTCGCGATTCAATACATTGGTCACTAGCCGACTTATCTCCGAGGGTCTAACGCTGCCTCATACCAGATTAATGTACAATTTGGCTGTCAAGTTTCTTGTCTCCGTCTCAAAACTCACAGCCAATTCTTACCGTCAGATCCTGGTATCGACGATGGAACACAAATAACGTCGCGATTCAATACATCGATGTCTAGCGTAACTGTCTACAAGGGTCTTTTGGTGCCTCGGTCACCGGATGGTCGCGTTTTGTCATCTAGTTTTCAATTCCGACGCAAAACTGACAGTTAATTTTATTTTCTCTCATCCTCTCAATGACGATAGAACACACATACTGCAATGGTTTTCAGAACATCGTCTACCACCAGATTTATCTCCAAGCATCTATAACTGCCTGGGTCACCACATGATCGTTGTCCTACGAGTAAATTTTCGGGAATCCGACGCAAATTTGACAGTTAATTGCGACATTCCCACCATCCTAATGACGATGCAACAGAGAAATTGCGTCGCGAGTCAATACATTGGTCATTAGCCGACTTATCTCCGAGGGTCTAACACTGCTCATACCAGATGGATGTACAATTTGGCTGTCAAGTTTCTTGTCTCCGACTCAAAACTCACAGTTAATTCTTACCGCCAGATCCTGGTATTGACGATGGAACACACAAATAGCGTCGCGATTCAATACATCGATGTCCAGCGTGGCTATCTACAAGGGTCTATTGGTGCCTCGGTCTCCGGATAGTCGCGTTTTGTCATCTTGTTTTCAAATCCGACGCAAAACTGACAGTTAATTTATGTTCTCTCATCGTCTCAATGACGATGGAATACACATACTGCGTTGGTTTTCAGAACATCGTCTTCCATCAGATTTATCTGCCTGGTTCACCACATGATCGTTCTCCTGCGAATAAAGTTTCGGGAATCCGCCGCAAATTTGACAGTCAATTGCGACATTCCCACCATCCTAATGACGATGCAACAAAGAAATTGCGTCGCGATTCAATACATTGGTCACCAGCCGACTTATCTCCGAGGGTCTATCGCTGCCTCATCCCAGATGGACGTACTCTTTGGCAGTCAAGTTCGTTTTCTCCCTCTCATAACTCACAGTTAGTTCTTACCGTCAGATCCTGGTATTGACGATGGAACACACAAATACCGATGCGATTCTATACATCGATGTCCAGCGTAACTATCTACAAGGGTCTACTGGTGCCTCGGTCACCGGATGGTCGCGTTTTGTCAGTCTAGTTTACAAATCCGACGCAAAACTGGCAGTTAGTTTTATTCCTCCCATACTCTCAATTACGATGGAACACACATACTGCGATGGTTTTCAGAACATCGTCTTCCAGCAGATTTGTCTCCAAGCATGCCTGGGTCACCACATGATCGTTCTCCTGCGAGTAAAGTTTCGGGAATCCGACGCAAATATGACAGTTAATTGCGACATTCCCCCCACCCTAATGACGATGCAACACAGAAATTGCGTCGCGATTCAATACATTGGTCACTAGCCTACTTATCTCCGAGGGTCTATCGCTGCCTCAACCCAGATGGACGTACTCTTTGGCAGTCAAGTTCGTTTTCTCCCTCTCATAACTCACAGTTAATTCTTACCGTCAGATCCTGGTATTGACGATGGAACACACAAATACCGATGCGATTCTATACATCGATGTCCAGCGTAACTATCTACAAGGGTCTATGGGTGCCTCGGTCACCGGATGGTCGTGTTTTGTCAGTCTAGTTTACAAATCCGACGCAAAACTGGCAGTTAGTTTTATTCCTCCCATACTCTCAATTACGATGGAACACACATACTACGATGGTTTTCAGAACATCGTCTACCAGCAGATTTATCTCCAAGCATGCCTGGGTCACCACATGATCGTTCTCCTGCGAATAAAGTTTCGGGAATCCGCCGCAAATTTGACAGTCAATTGCGACATTCCCACCATCCTAATGACGATGCAACACAGAAATTGCGTCGCGATTCAATACATTGGTCACTAGCCGACTTATCTCCGAGGGTCTAACGCTGCCTCATACCAGATTAATGTACAATTTGGCTGTCAAGTTTCTTGTCTCCGTCTCAAAACTCACAGCCAATTCTTACCGTCAGATCCTGGTATCGACGATGGAACACAAATAACGTCGCGATTCAATACATCGATGTCTAGCGTAACTGTCTACAAGGGTCTTTTGGTGCCTCGGTCACCGGATGGTCGCGTTTTGTCATCTAGTTTTCAATTCCGACGCAAAACTGACAGTTAATTTTATTTTCTCTCATCCTCTCAATGACGATAGAACACACATACTGCAATGGTTTTCAGAACATCGTCTACCACCAGATTTATCTCCAAGCATCTATAACTGCCTGGGTCACCACATGATCGTTGTCCTACGAGTAAATTTTCGGGAATCCGACGCAAATTTGACAGTTAATTGCGACATTCCCACCATCCTAATGACGATGCAACAGAGAAATTGCGTCGCGAGTCAATACATTGGTCATTAGCCGACTTATCTCCGAGGGTCTAACGCTGCTCATACCAGATGGATGTACAATTTGGCTGTCAAGTTTCTTGTCTCCGACTCAAAACTCACAGTTAATTCTTACCGTCAGATCCTGGTATTGACGATGGAACACACAAATAGCGTCGCGATTCAATACATCGATGTCCAGCGTGGCTATCTACAAGGGTCTATTGGTGCCTCGGTCTCCGGATAGTCGCGTTTTGTCATCTTGTTTTCAAATCCGACGCAAAACTGACAGTTATTTTATGTTCTCTCATCGTCTCAATGACGATGGAATACACATACTGCGTTGGTTTTCAGAACATCGTCTTCCATCAGATTTATCTGCCTGGTTCACCACATGATCGTTCTCCTGCGAATAAAGTTTCGGGAATCCGCCGCAAATTTGACAGTCAATTGCGACATTCCCACCATCCTAATGACGATGCAACAAAGAAATTGCGTCGCGATTCAATACATTGGTCACCAGCCGACTTATCTCCGAGGGTATATCGCTGCCTCATCCCAGATGGACGTACTCTTTGGCAGTCAAGTTCGTTTTCTCCCTCTCATAACTCACAGTTAGTTCTTACCGTCAGATCCTGGTATTGACGATGGAACACACAAATACCGATGCGATTCTATACATCGATGTCCAGCGTAACTATCTACAAGGGTCTATTGGTGCCTCGGTCACCGGATGGTCGCGTTTTGTCAGTCTAGTTTACAAATCCGACGCAAAACTGGCAGTTAGTTTTATTCCTCCCATACTCTCAATTACGATGGAACACACATACTGCGATGGTTTTCAGAACATCGTCTTCCAGCAGATTTGTCTCCAAGCATGCCTGGGTCACCACATGATCGTTCTCCTGCGAGTAAAGTTTCGGGAATCCGACGCAAATTTGTTAGTTAATTGCGACATTCCCACCATCCTAATGACGATGCAACACAGAAATTGCGTCGCGATTCAATACATCGATGTCTAGCGTAACTATCTACAAGGGTCTATTGGTGCCTTGGTCACCGGATGTTCGCTCTTTGTCAGTCTAGTTTTCAAATCCGACGCAAATTTGACAGTTAATTGCGACATTCCCACCATCCTAATGACGATGCAACACAGATATCGCGTCGCGATTCAATACATTGGTCACTAGCCGACTTATATCCGATGGTCTATCGCTGCCTCATACCAGATGGACTTACTCTTTATGCAGTCAAGTTTGGTTTCTCCCTCTCATAACTCACAGTTAATTCTTACCGTCAGATCCTGGTATTGACGATGGAACACACAAATACCGATGCGATTCTATACATCGATGTCCAGCGTAACTATCCACAAGTGTCTATTGGTGCCTCGGTCACCGGATGGTCGCGTTTTGTCAGTCTAGTTTACAAATCCGACGCAAAACTGGCAGTTAGTTTTATTCCTCCCATACTCTCAATTACTATGGAACACACATACTGCGACGGTTTTCAGAACATCGACTTCCATCAGATTTATCTCCAAGTATCTATTACTGCCTGGGGCACCACATGAACGTTCTCCTGCGAGTAAAGTTTCGGAAATCCGACGCGAAATTGACAGTTAATTGCGACATTACCACCATCCTAATGACGATGCAACACAGAGTTTGCGTCGCGATTAAATACATTGGTCACTAGCCGACTTATCTCCGAGGGTCTATCGCTGCCTCATACCAGATGGACGTACTGTTTGGCAGTCAAGTTTGTTTTCTCCCTCTCATAACTCACAGTTAATTCTTACCGTCAGATCCTGGTATTGACGATGGAACACACAAATAGCGTCGCGATTCAATAGATCGATGTCCAGCGTAACTATCTACAATGGTCTATTGGTTCCTCGGTCACCGGATGGTCGCGTTTTGTCATCTAGTTTACAAATCCGACGCAAAACTGAGAGTTAATTTTATTTTCTCTCATCCTCTCAAAGACGACAGAACACACATACTGCGATGGTTTTCAGAACATCGTCTACCAGCAGATTCATCTCCAAGCATCTATTACTGCCTGGTTCACTCCATGATCGTTGTCCTACGAGTAAAGTTTCGGGAATCCGACGCGAAATTGACAGTTAATTGCGACATTACCACCATCCTAATCACGATGCAACACAGAATTTGCGTCGCGATTAAATACATTGGTCACTAGCCGACTTATCTCCGAGGGTCTATCGCTGCCTCATACCAGATGGACGTACTGTTTGGCAGTCAAGTTTGTTTTCTCCCTCTCATAGCTCACAGTTAATTCTTACCGTCAGATCCTGGTATTGACGATGGAACACACAAATAGCGTCGAGATTCAATAGATCGATGTCCAGCGTAAATATCTACAAGTGTCTATTGGTTCCTCGGTCACCGGATGGTCGCGTTTTGTCATCTAGTTTTCAAATCCGACGCAAAACTGAGAGTTAATTTTATTTTCTCTCATCCTCTCGATGACGACAGAACACACATACTGCGATGGTTTTCAGAACATCGTCTACCAGCAGATTTATCTCCAAGCATCTATTACTGCCTGGTTCACCACATGATCGTTGTCCAACGAGTAAAGTTTCGGGAATCCGACGCAAATTTGTTAGTTAATTGCGACATTCCCACCATCCTAATGACGATGCAACACAGAAATTGCGTCGCGATTCAATACATCGATGTCTAGCGTAACTATCTACAAGGGTCTATTGGTGCCTCGGTCATCGGATGGTTGCGTTTTGTCAGTCTAGTTTCCAAATCCGACGCAAAACTGGCAGTTAGTTTTATTCCTCCCATACTCTCAATTACGATGGAACACACATACTGCCATGGTTTTCAGAACATCGTCTTCCAGCAGATTTATCTCCAAGCATGCCTGGGCCACCACACGATCGTTCTCCTGCGAATAAAGATTCGGGAACCCGCCGCAAATTTGACAGTCAATTGCGACATTCCCACCATCCTAATGACGATGCAACACAGAAATTGCGTCGCGATTCAATACATTGGTCACTAGCCGACTTATATCCGATGGTCTATCGCTGCCTCATACCAGATGGACTTACTCTTTATGCAGTCAAGTTTGGTTTCTCCCTCTCATAACTCACAGTTAATTCTTACCGTCAGATCCTGGTATTGACGATGGAACACACAAATACCGATGCGATTCTATACATCGATGTCCAGCGTAACTATCTACAAGGGTCTATTGGTGCCTCGGTCACCGGATGGTTGCGTTTTGTCAGTCTAGTTTCCAAATCCGACGCAAAACTGGCAGTTAGTTTTATTCCTCCCATACTCTCAATTACGATGGAACACACATACTGCGATGGTTTTCAGAACATCGTCTTCCAGCAGATTTATCTCCAAGCATGCCTGGGCCACCACACGATCGTTCTCCTGCGAATAAAGATTCGGGAACCCGCCGCAAATTTGACAGTCAATTGCGACATTCCCACCATCCTAATGACGATGCAACACAGAAATTGCGTCGCGATTCAATACATTGGTCACTAGCCGACTTATCTCCGAGGGTCTATCGCTGCCTCATACCAGATGGATGTACAATTTGGCTGTCGAGTTTCTTGTCTCCGTCTCAAAACTCACAGCCAATTCTTACCGTCAGATCCTGGTATCGACGATGGAACACAAATAACGTCGCGATTCAATACATCGATGTCTAGCGTAACTATCTACAAGGATCTATTGGTGCCTCGGTCACCGGATGTTCGCTTTTTGTCAGTCTAGTTTTCAAATCCGACGCAAATTTGACAGTTAATTGCGACATTCCCACCATCCTAATGACGATGCAACACAGATATCCCGTCGCGATTCAATACATTGGTCACTAGCCGACTTATATCCAAGGATCTATCGCTGCCTCATACCAGATGGACGTTCTTTGGCAGTCAAGTTTGTTTTCTCCCTCTCATAACTCACAGTTAATTCTTACCGTCAGATCCTGGTATTGACGATGGAACACACAAATAGCGTCGCGATTCAATAGATCGATGTCCAGCGTAACTATCTACAATGGTCTATTGGTTCCTCGGTCACCGGATGGTCGCGTTTTGTCATCTAGTTTTCAAATCCGACGCAAAACTGAGAGTTAATTTTATTTTCTCTCATCCTCTCAATGACGATAGAACACACATACTGCGATGGTTTTCAGAACTTTGTCTACCAGCAGATTTATCTCCAAGCATCTATTACTGCCTGGTTCACAACATGATCGTTGTCCTACGAGTAAAGTTTCGGGATTCCGACGCAAATTTGTTAGTTAATTGCGACATTCCCACCATCCTAATGACGATGCAACACAGAAATTGCGTCACGATTCAATACATCGATGTCTAGCGCAACTATCTACAAGGGTCTATTGGTGCCTTGGTCACCGGATGTTCGCTCTTTGTCAGTCTAGTTTTCAAATCCGACGCAAATTTGACAGTTAATTGCGATATTCCCACCATCCTAATGACGATGCAACACAGATATCGAGTCGCGATTCAATACATTGGTCACTAGCCGACTTATATCCTAGGGTCTAACGCTGCTCATACCAGATGGATGTACAATTTGGCTGTCAAGTTTCTTGTCTCTGACTCAAAACTCACAGTTAATTCTTACCGTCAGATCCTGGTATTGACGATGGAACACACACAAATAGCGTCGCGATTTAATACGTCGATGTACAGCGTGGCTATCTACAAGGGTCTATTGGTGCCTCGGTCTCCGGATAGTCGCGTTTTGTCATCTTGTTTTCAAATCCGACGCAAAACTGACAGTTAATTTATGTTCTCTCATCGTCTCAATGACGATGGAACACACATACTGTGATGGTTTTCAGAACATCGTCTTCCATCAGATTTATCTCCAAGTATCTATTACTGCCTGGGTCACCACATTAACGTTCTCCTGCGAATAAAGTTTCGGGAATCCGACGCAAATTTGACAGTTAATTGCGACATTCAAACCATCCTAATCACGATGCAACACAGAATTTGCGTCGCGATTAAATACATTGGTCACTAGCCGACTTATCTCCGAGGGTCTATCGCTGCCTCATACCAGATGGACGTACTGTTTGGCAGTCAAGTTTGTTTTCTCCCTCTCATAACTCACAGTTAATTCTTACCGTCAGATCCTGGTATTGACGATGGAACACACAAATAGCGTCGCGATTCAATAGATCGACGTCCAGCGTAACTATCTACAAGGGTCTATTGGTTCCTCGGTCACCGGATGGTCGCGTTTTGTCATCTAGTTTTCAAATCCGACGCAAAACTGAGAGTTAATTTTATTTTCTCTCATCCTCTCAATGACGATAGAACACACATACTGCGATGGTTTTCAGAACATCGTCTACCAGCAGATTTATCTCCAAGCATCTATTACTGCCTGGTTCACCACATGATCGTTGTCCTACGAGTAAAGTTTCGGGAATCCGACGCAAATTTGTTAGTTAATTGCGACATTCCCACCATCCTAATGACGATGCAACACAGAAATTGCGTCGCGATTCAATACATCGATGTCTAGCGTAACTATCTACAAGGGTCTATTGGTGCCTTGGTCACCGGATGTTCGCTCTTTGTCAGTCTAGTTTTCAAATCCGACGCAAATTTGACAGTTAATTGCGACATTCCCACCATCCTAATGACGATGCAACACAGATATCCCGTCGCGATTCAATACATTGGTCACTAGCCGACTTATATCCGATGGTCTATCGCTGCCTCATACCAGATGGACTTACTCTTTATGCAGTCAAGTTTGGTTTCTCCCTCCCATAACTCACAGTTAATCATTACCGTCAGATCCTGGTATTGACGATGGAACACACAAATACCGATGCGATTCTATACATCGATGTCCAGCGTAACTATCTACAAGGGTCTATTGGTGCCTCGGTCACCGGATGGTTGCGTTTTGTCAGTCTACTTTACAAATCCGACGAAAAACTGGCAGTTAGTTTTATTCCTCCCATACTCTCAATGACGATGGAACACACATACTGCGATGGTTTTCAGAACATCGTCTTCCAGCAGATTTATCTCCAAGCATGCCTGGGCCACCACACGATCGTTCTCCTGCGAATAAAGATTCGGGAACCCGCCGCAAATTTGACAGTCAATTGCGACATTCCCACCATCCTAATGACGATGCAACACAGAAATTGCGTCGCGATTCAATACATTGGTCACTAGCCGACTTATCTCCGAGGGTCTATCGCTGCCTCATACCAGATGGATGTACAATTTGGCTGTCGAGTTTCTTGTCGCCGTCTCAAAACTCACAGCCAATTCTTACCGTCAGATCGTGGTATCGACGATGGAACACAAATAACGTCGCGATTCAATACATCGATGTCTAGCGTAACTATCTACAAGGGTCTATTGGTGCCTCGGTCACCGGATGTTCGCTTTTTGTCAGTCTAGTTTTCAAATCCGACGCAAATTTGACAGTTAATTGCGACATTCCCTCCATCCTAATGACGATGCAACACAGATATCCCGTCGCGATTCAATACATTGGTCACTAGCCGACTTATATCCGAGGGTCTATCGCTGCCTCATACCAGATGGACGTTCTTTGGCAGTCAAGTTTGTTTTCTCCCTCTCATAACTCACAGTTAATTCTTACCGTCAGATCCTGGTATTGACGATGGAAAACACAAATAGCGTCGCGATTCAATAGATCGATGTCCAGCGTAACTATCTACAATGGTCTATTGGTTCCTCTGTCACCGGATGGTCGCGTTTTGTCATCTAGTTTACAAATCCGACGCAAAACTGAGAGTTAATTTTATTTTCTCTCATCCTCTCAATGACGATAGAACACACATACTGCGATGGTTTTCAGAACATCGTCTACCAGCAGATTTATCTCCAAGCATCTATTACTGCCTGGTTCACTCCATGATCGTAGTCCTACGAGTAAAGTTTCGGGAATCCGACGCGAAATTGACAGTTAATTGCGACATTACCACCATCCTAATCACGATGCAACACAGAATTTGCGTCGCGATTAAATACATTGGTCACTAGCCGACTTATCTCCGAGGGTCTATCGCTGCCTCATACCACATGGACGTACTGTTTGGCAGTCAAGTTTGTTTTCTCCCTCTCATAGCTCACAGTTAATTCTTACCGTCAGATCCTGGTATTGACGATGGAACACACAAATAGCGTCGCGATTCAATAGATCGATGTCCAGCGTAACTATCTACAAGGGTCTATTGGTTCCTCGGTCACCGGATGGTCGCGTTTTGTCATCTAGTTTTCAAATCCGACGCAAAACTGAGAGTTAATTTTATTTTCTCTCATCCTCTCAATGACGACAGAACACACATACTGCGATGGTTTTCAGAACATCGTCTACCAGCAGATTTATCTCCAAGCATCTATTACTGCCTGGTTCACCACATGATCGTTGTCCTACGAGTAAAGTTTCGGGAATCCGACGCAAATTTGTTAGTTAATTGCGACATTCCCACCATCCTAATGACGATGCAACACAGAAATTGCGTCGCGATTCAATACATCGATGTCTAGCGTAACTATCTACAAGGGTCTATTGGTGCCTTGGTCACCGAATGTTCGCTCTTTGTCAGTATAGTTTTCAAATCCGACGCAAATTTGACAGTTAATTACGACATTCCCACCATCCTAATGACGATGCAACACAGATATCGCGTCGCGATTCAATACATTGGTCACTAGCCGACTTATATCCGATGGTCTATCGCTGCCTCATACCAGATGGACTTACTCTTTATGCAGTCAAGTTTGGTTTCTCCCTCTCATAACTCACAGTTAATTCTTACCGTCAGATCCTGGTATTGACGATGGAACACACAAATACCGATGCGATTCTATACATCGATGTCCAGCGTAACTATCTACAAGGGTCTATTGGTGCCTCGGTCACCGGATGGTTGCGTTTTGTCAGTCTACTTTACAAATCCGACGAAAAACTGGCAGTTAGTTTTATTCCTCCCATACTCTCAATGACGATGGAACACACATACTGCGATGGTTTTCAGAACATCGTCTTCCAGCAGATTTATCTCCAAGCATGCCTGGGCCACCACACGATCGTTCTCCTGCGAATAAAGATTCGGGAACCCGCCGCAAATTTGACAGTCACTTGCGACATTCCCACCATCCTAATGACGATGCAACACAGAAATTGCGTCGCGATTCAATACATTGGTCACTAGCCGACTTATCTCCGAGGGTCTATCGCTGCCTCATACCAGATGGATGTACAATTTGGCTATCGAGTTTCTTGTCTCCGTCTCAAAACTCACAGCCAATTCTTACCGTCAGATCCTGGTATCGACGATGGAACACAAATAACGTCGCGATTCAATACATCGATGTCTAGCGTAACTATCTACAAGGGTCTATTGGTGCCTCGGTCACCGGATGTTCGCTTTTTGTCAGTCTAGTTTTCAAATCCGACGCAAATATGACAGTTAAATGCGACATTCCCTCCATCCTAATGACGATGCAACACAGATATCCCGTCGCGATTCAATACATTGGTCACTAGCCGACTTATATCCGAGGGTCTATCGCTGCCTCATACCAGATCGACGTTCTTTGGCAGTCAAGTTTGTTTTCTCCCTCTCATAACTCACAGTTAATTCTTACCGTCAGATCCTGGTATTGACGATGGAAAACACAAATAGCGTCGCGATTCAATAGATCGATGTCCAGCGTAACTATCTACAATGGTCTATTGGTTCCTCGGTCACCGGATGGTCGCGTTTGGTCATCTAGTTTACAAATCCGACGCAAAACTGAGAGTTAATTTTATTTTCTCTCATCCTCTCAATGACGATAGAACACACATACTGCGATGGTTTTCAGAACATCGTCTACCAGCAGATTTATCTCCAAGCATCTATTACTGCCTGGTTCACTCCATGATCGTAGTCCTACGAGTAAAGTTTCGGGAATCCGACGCGAAATTGACAGTTAATTGCGACATTACCACCATCCTAATCACGATGCAACACAGAATTTGCGTCGCGATTAAATACATTGGTCACTAGCCGACTTATCTCCGAGGGTCTATCGCTGCCTCATACCAGATTGATGAACAATTTGGCTGTCGAGTTTCTTGTCTCCGTCTCAAAACTCACAGCCAATTCTTACCGTCAGATCCTGGTATTGACGATGGAACACACAAATAGCGTCGCGATTCAATAGATTGATGTCCAGCGTGGCTATCTACAAGGGTCTATTGGTGCCTCGGTCTCCGGATAGTCGCGTTTTGTCATCTTGTTTTCAAATCCGACGCAAAACTGACAGTTAATTTATGTTCTCTCATCGTCTCAATGACGATGGAACACACATACTGCGATGGTTTTCAGAACATCGTCTTCCATCAGATTTATCTCCAAGTATCTATTACTGCCTGGGTCACCACATTAACGTTCTCCTGCGAGTAAAGTTTCGGGAATCCGACGCAAATTTGACAGTTAATTGCGACATTCCCACCATCCTAATGACGATGCAACACAGAATATGCGTCGCGATTAAATACATTGGTCACTAGCCGACTTATCTCCGAGGGTCTAACGCTGCCTCATACCAGATGGATGAACAATTTGGCTGTGAAGTTTCTTGTCTCCGTCTCAAAACTCACAGCCAATTCTTACCGTCAGATCCTGGTATCGACGATGGAACACAAATAACGTCGCGATTCAATACATCGATGTCTAGCGTAACTATCTACCAGGGTCTATTGGTGCCTCGGTCACCGGATGATCGCTCTTTGTCAGTCTAGTTTTCAAATCCGACGCAAATTTGACAGTTAATTTCGACATTCCCACCATCCTAATGACGATGCAACACAGAAATTGCGTCGCGATTCAATACATTGGTCACTAGCCGACTTATCTCCGAGGGTCTATCGCTGCCTCATACCAGATGGACGTACTGTTTGGCAGTCAAGTTTGTTTTCTCCCTCTCGTAACTCACAGGTAATTATTACCGTCAGATCCTGGTATTGACGATGGAACACACAAATAGCGTCGCGATTCAATAGATCGATGTCCAGCGTAACTATCTACAAGGGTCTATTGGTTCCTCGGTCACCGGATGGTGGCGTTTTGTCATCTAGTTTTCAAATCCGACCCAAAACTGAGAGTTAATTTTATTTTCTCTCATCCTCTCAATGACGATAGAACACACATACTGCGATGGTTTTCAGAACATCGTCTACAAGCAGATTTATCTCCAAGCATCTATTACTGCCTGGTTCACCACATGATCGTTGTCCTACGAGTAAAGTTTCGGGAATCCGACGCAAATTTGTTAGTTAATTGCGACATTCCCACCATCCTAATGACGATGCAACACAGAAATTGCGTCGCGATTCATTACATCGATGTCTAGCGTAACTATCTACAAGGGTCTATTGGTGCCTTGGTCACCGGATGTTCGCTCTTTGTCAGTCTAGTTTTCAAATCCGACGCAAATTTGACAGTTAATTGCGACATTCCCACCATCCTAATGACGATGCAACACAGATATCGCGTCGCGATTCAATACATTGGTCACTAGCCGACTTATATCCGATGGTCTATCGCTGCCTCATACCAGTTGGACTTATTCTTTATGCAGTCAAGTTTGGTTTCTCCCTCTCATAACTCACAGTTAATTCTTACCGTCAGATCCTGGTATTGACGATGGAACACACAAATACCGATGCGATTCTATACATCGATGTCCAGCGTAACTATCTACAAGGGTCTATTGGTGCCTCGGTCACCGGATGGTCGCGTTTTGTCAGTCTACTTTACAAATCCGACGCAAAACTGGCAGTTAGTTTTATTCCTCCCATACTCTCAATTACGATGGAACACACATACTGCGATGGTTTTCAGAACATCGTCTTCCAGCAGATTTATCTCCAAGCATGCCTGGGCCACCACACGATCGTTCTCCTGCGAATAAAGATTCGGGAACCCGCCGCAAATTTGACAGTCAATTGCGACATTCCCACCATCCTAATGACGATGCAACACAGAAATTGCGTCGCGATTCAATACATTGGTCACTAGCCGAATTATCTCCGAGGGTCTAACGCTGCCTCATACCAGATGGATATACAATTTGGCTGTGAAGTTTCTAGTCTCCGTCTCAAAACTCACAGCCAGTTCCTACCGTCAGATCCTGGTATCGACGATGGAACACAAATAACGTCGTGATTCAATACATCGATGTCTAGCGTAACTATCTACAAGGGTCTATTGGTGCCTCGGTCACCGGATGTTCGCTCTCTGTCAGTCTAGTTTTCAAATCCGACGCAAATTTGACAGTTAATTGCGACATTCCCACCATCCTAACGACGATGCAACACAGAAATTGCGTCGCGATTCAATACATTGGTCACTAGCCGACTTATCTCCGAGGGTCTATCGCTCCCTCATACCAGATGGACGTACTCTTTGGCAGTCAAGTTTGTTTTCTCCCTCTCATAACTCACAGTTAATTCTTACCGTCAGATCCTGGTATTGACGATGGAACACACAAATAGCGTCGCGATTCAATAGATCGATGTCCAGCGTAACTATCTACAATGGTCTATTGGTTCCTCGGTCACCGGATGGTCGCGTTTTGTCATCTAGTTTTCAAATCCGACGCAAAACTGAGAGTTAATTTTATTTTCTCTCATCCTCTCAATGACGATAGAACACACATACTGCGATGGTTTTCAGAACATCGTCTACCAGCAGATTTATCTCCAAGCATCTATTACTGCCTGGTTCACCCCATGATCGTTGTCCTACTAGTAAAGTTTCGGGAATCCGACGCAAATTTGTTAGTTAATTGCGACATTCCCACCATCCTAATGACGATGCAACACAGAAATTGCGTCGCGATTCAATACATCGATGTCTAGCGTAA
The DNA here is from genome assembly GCF_023897955.1 of Schistocerca gregaria. Taxonomy (NCBI): domain Eukaryota; kingdom Metazoa; phylum Arthropoda; class Insecta; order Orthoptera; family Acrididae; genus Schistocerca; species Schistocerca gregaria. The sequence goes on along the minus strand of NW_026061833.1, from coordinate 1,662,549 downwards.
CTATCTACAAGGGTCTATTGGTGCCTTGGTCACCGGATGTTCGCTCTTTGTCAGTCTAGTTTTCAAATCCGACGCAAATTTGACAGTTAATTGCGACATTCCCACCATCCTAATGACGATGCAACACAGATATCGCGTCGCGATTCAATACATTGGTCACTAGCCGACTTATATCCCAGGGTCTAACGCTGCTCATACCAGATGGATGTACAATTTGGCTGTCAAGTTTCTTGTCTCTGACTCAAAACTCACAGTTAATTCTTACCGTCAGATCCTGGTATTGACGATGGAACACACACAAATAGCGTCGCGATTTAATATATCGATGTCCAGCGTGGCTATCTACAAGGGTCTATTGGTGCCTCGGTTTCCGGATAGTCGCTTTTTGTCATCTTGTTTTCAAATCCGACGCAAAACTGACAGTTAACAGTTAATTTATGTTCTCTCATCGTCTCAATGACGATGGAACACTTACTGCGATGGTTTTCAGAACATCGTCTTCCATCAGATTTATCTCCAAGTATCTATTACTGCCTGGGTCACCACATTAACGTTCTCCTGCGAGTAAAGTTTCGGGAATCCGAAGCAAATTTGACAGTTAATTGCGACAATCCCACCATTCCTAATGACGATGCAACACAGAATATGCGTCGCGATTAAATACATTGGTCACTAGCCGACTTATCTCCGAGGGTCTATCGCTGCCTCATACCAGATGGACGTACTGTTTGGCAGTCAAGTTTGTTTTCTCCCTCTCATAACTCACAGTTAATTCTTACCGTCAGATCCTGGTATTGACGATGGAACACACAAATACCGATGCGATTCTATACATCGATGTCCAGCGTAACTATCTACAAGGGTCTATTGGTGACTCGGTCACCGTATGGTCGCGTTTTGACAGTCTAGTTTACAAATCCGACGCAAAACTGGCAGTTAGTTATATTCCTCCCATACTCTCAATTACGATGGAACACACATACTGCGATGGTTTTCAGAACATCGTTTTCCATCAGATTTATCTCCAAGTATCTATTACTGCCTGGGTCACCACATGAACGTTCTCCTGCGAGTAAAGTTTCGGAAATCCGAAGCAAATTTGACAATTAATTGCGACATTACCACCATCCTAATGACGATGCAACACAGAATTTGTGTCGCGATTCAATACATTGGTCACTAGCCGACTTATATCCGAGGATCTATCGGTGCCTCATACCAGATGGCCGTACTCTTTATGCAGTCAAGTTTGGTTTCTACCTCTCATAACTCACAGTTAATTCTTACCGTCAGATCCTGGTATCGACGATGGAACACACAAATAGCGTCGCGATTCAATAGATCGATGTCCAGCGTAACTATCTACAAGGGTCTATTGGTTCCTCGGTCACCGGATGGTCGCGTTTTGTCATCTAGTTTTCAAATCCAACGCAAAACTGAGAGTTAATTTTATTTTCTCTCATCCTCTCAATGACGATAGAACACACATACTTCGATGGTTTTCAGAACATCGTCTACCAGCAGATTTATCTACAAGCATCTATTACTGCCTGGTTCACCACATGATCGTTGTCCTACGAGTAAAGTTTCGGGAATCCGACGCAAATTTGTTAGTTAATTGCGACATTCCCACCATCCTAATGACGATGCAACACAGAAATTGCGTCGCGATTCATTACATCGATGTCTAGCGTAACTATCTACAAGGGTCTATTGGTGCCTTGGTCACCGGATGTTCGCTCTTTGTCAGTCTAGTTTTCAAATCCGACGCAAATTTGACAGTTAATTGCGACATTCCCACCATCCTAATGACGATGCAACACAGATATCGCGTCGCGATTCAATACATTGGTCACTAGCCGACTTATATCCGATGGTCTATCGCTGCCTCATACCAGTTGGACTTATTCTTTATGCAGTCAAGTTTGGTTTCTCCCTCTCATAACTCACAGTTAATTCTTACCGTCAGATCCTGGTATTGACGATGGAACACACAAACACCGATGCGATTCTATACATCGATGTCCAGCGTAACTATCTACAAGGGTCTATTGGTGCCTCGGTCACCGGATGGTCGCGTTTTGTCAGTCTAGTTTACAAATCCGACGCAAAACTGGCAGTTAGTTTTATTCCTCCCATACTCTCAATCACGATGGAACACACATACTGCGTTGGTTTTCAGAACATCGTCTTCCAGCAGATTTATCTCCAAGCATGCCTGGGCCACCACACGATCGTTCTCCTGCGAATAAAGATTCGGGAACCCGCCGCAAATTTGACAGTCAATTGCGACATTCCCACCATCCTAATGACGATGCAACACAGAAATTGCGTCGCGATTCAATACATTGGTCACTAGCCGACTTATCTCCGAGGGTCTATCGCTGCCTCATACCAGATGGATGTACAATTTGGCTGTGAAGTTTCTAGTCTCCGTCTCAAAACTCACAGCCAATTCTTACCGTCAGATCCTGGTATCGACGATGGAACACAAATAACGTCGTGATTCAATACATCGATGTCTAGCGTAACTATCTACAAGGGTCTATTGGTGCCTCGGTCACCGGATGTTCGCTCTCTGTCAGTCTAGTTTTCAAATCCGACGCAAATTTGACAGTTAATTGCGACATTCCCACCATCCTAACGACGATGCAACACAGAAATTGCGACGCGATTCAATACATTGGTCACTAGCCGACTTATCTCCGAGGGTCTATCGCTCCCTCATACCAGATGGACGTACTCTTTGGCAGTCAAGTTTGTTTTCTCCCTCTCATAACTCACAGTTAATTCTTACCGTCAGATCCTGGTATTGACGATGGAACACACAAATAGCGTCGCGATTCAATAGATCGATGTCCAGCGTAACTATCTACAATGGTCTATTGGTTCCTCGGTCACCGGATGGTCGCGTTTTGTCATCTAGTTTTCAAATCCGACGCAAAACTGAGAGTTAATTTTATTTTCTCTCATCCTCTCAATGACGATAGAACACACATACTGCGATGGTTTTCAGAACATCGTCTACCAGCAGATTTATCTCCAAGCATCTATTACTGCCTGGTTCACCCCATGATCGTTGTCCTACTAGTAAAGTTTCGGGAATCCGACGCAAATTTGTTAGTTAATTGCGACATTCCCACCATCCTAATGACGATGCAACACAGAAATTGCGTCGCGATTCAATACATCGATGTCTAGCGTAACTATCTACAAGGGTCTATTGGTGCCTTGGTCACCGGATGTTCGCTCTTTGTCAGTCTAGTTTTCAAATCCGACGCAAATTTGACAGTTAATTGCGACATTCCCACCATCCTAATGACGATGCAACACAGATATCGCGTCGCGATTCAATACATTGGTCACTAGCCGACTTATATCCCAGGGTCTAACGCTGCTCATACCAAATGGATGTACAATTTGGCTGTCAAGTTTCTTGTCTCTGACTCAAAACTCACAGTTAATTCTTACCGTCAGATCCTGGTATTGACGATGGAACACACACAAATAGCGTCGCGATTTAATATATCGATGTCCAGCGTGGCTATCTACAAGGGTCTATTGGTGCCTCGGTCTCCGGATAGTCGCTTTTTGTCATCTTGTTTTCAAATCCGACGCAAAACTGACAGTTAACAGTTAATTTATGTTCTCTCATCGTCTCAATGACGATGGAACACATACTGCGATGGTTTTCAGAACATCGTCTTCCATCAGATTTATCTCCAAGTATCTATTACTGCCTGGGTCACCACATTAACGTTCTCCTGCGAGTAAAGTTTCGGGAATCCGACGCAAATTTGACAGTTAATTGCGACAATCCCACCATCCTAATGACGATGCAACACAGAATATGCGTCGCGATTAAATACATTGGTCACTAGCCGACTTATCTCCGAGGGTCTATCGCTGCCTCATACCAGGTGGACGTACTGTTTGGCAGTCAAGTTTGTTTTCTCCCTCTCATAACTCACAGTTAATTCTTACCGTCAGATCCTGGTATCGACGATGGAACACACAAATAGCGTCGCGATTCAATACATCGATGTCTAGCGTAACTATCTACAAGGGTCTATTGGTGCCTCGGTCACCGGATGTTCGCTCTTTGTCAGTCTAGTTTTCAAATCCGACGCAAATTTGACAGTTAATTTCGACATTCCCACCATCCTAATGATGATGCATACAGAAATTGCGTCGCGATTAAATACATTGGTCACTAGCCGACTTATCTCCGAGGGTCTATCGCTGCCTCATACCAGATGGACGTACTGTTTGGCAGTCAAGTTTGTTTTCTCCCTCTCATAACTCACAGGTAATTCTTACCGTCAGATCCTGGTATTGACGATGGAACACACAAATAGCGTCGCGATTCAATAGATCGATGTCCAGCGTAACTATCTACAAGGGTCTATTGGTTCCTCGGTCACCGGATGGTCGCGTTATGTCAGTCTAGTTTACAAATCCAACGCAAAACTGGCAGTTAGTTTTATTCCTCCCATACTCTCAATTACGATGGAACACACATACTGCGATGGTTTTCAGAACGTCGTCTTCCAGCAGATTTATCTCCAAGCATGCCTGGGCCACCACACGATCGTTCTCCTGCGAATAAAGATTCGGGAACCCGCCGCAAATTTGACAGTCAATTGCGACATTCCCACCATCCTAATGACGATGCAACACAGAAATTGCGTCGCGATTCAATACATTGGTCACTAGCCGAATTATCTCCGAGGGTCTAACGCTGCCTCATACCAGATGGATGTACAATTTGGCTGTGAAGTTTCTAGTCTCCGTCTCAAAACTCACAGCCAATTCTTACCGTCAGATCCTGGTATCGACGATGGAACACAAATAACGTCGTGATTCAATACATCGATGTCTAGCGTAACTATCTACAAGGGTCTATTGGTGCCTCGGTCACCGGATGTTCGCTCTCTGTCAGTCTAGTTTTCAAATCCGACGCAAATTTGACAGTTAATTGCGACATTCCCACCATCCTAACGACGATGCAACACAGAAATTGCGTCGCGATTCAATACATTGGTCACTAGCCGACTTATCTCCGAGGGTCTATCGCTCCCTCATACCAGATGGACGTACTCTTTGGCAGTCAAGTTTGTTTTCTCCCTCTCATAACTCACAGTTAATTCTTACCGTCAGATCCTGGTATTGACGATGGAACACACAAATAGCGTCGCGATTCAATAGATCGATGTCCAGCGTAACTATCTACAATGGTCTATTGGTTCCTCGGTCACCGGATGGTCGCGTTTTGTCATCTAGTTTTCAAATCCGACGCAAAACTGAGAGTTAATTTTATTTTCTCTCATCCTCTCAATGACGATAGAACACACATACTGCGATGGTTTTCAGAACATCGTCTACCAGCAGAATTATCTCCAAGCATCTATTACTGCCTGGTTCACCCCATGATCGTTGTCCTACTAGTAAAGTTTCGGGAATCCGACGCAAATTTGTTAGTTAATTGCGACATTCCCACCATCCTAATGACGATGCAACACAGAAATTGCGTCGCGATTCAATACATCGATGTCTAGCGTAACTATCTACAAGGGTCTATTGGTGCCTTGGTCACCGGATGTTCGCTCTTTGTCAGTCTAGTTTTCAAATCCGACGCAAATTTGACAGTTAATTGCGACATTCCCACCATCCTAATGACGATGCAACACAGATATCGCGTCGCGATTCAATACATTGGTCACTAGCCGACTTATATCCCAGGGTCTAACGCTGCTCATACCAGATGCATGTACAATTTGGCTGTCAAGTTTCTTGTCTCTGACTCAAAACTCACAGTTAATTCTTACCGTCAGATCCTGGTATTGACGATGGAACACACACAAATAGCGTCGCGATTTAATATATCGATGTCCAGCGTGGCTATCTACAAGGGTCTATTGGTGCCTCGGTCTCCGGATAGTCGCTTTTTGTCATCTTGTTTTCAAATCCGACGCAAAACTGACAGTTAACAGTTAATTTATGTTCTCTCATCGTCTCAATGACGATGGAACACACATACTGCGATGGTTTTCAGAACATCGTCTTCCATCAGATTTATCTCCAAGTATCTATTACTGCCTGGGTCACCACATTAACGATCTCCTGCGAGTAAAGTTTCGGGAATCCGACGCAAATTTGACAGTTAATTGCGACAATCCCACCATCCTAATGACGATGCAACACAGAATATGCGTCGCGATTAAATACATTGGTCGCTAGCCGACTTATCTCCGAGGGTCTATCGCTGCCTCATACCAGATGGACGTACTGTTTGGCAGTCAAGTTTGTTTTCTCCCTCTCATAACTCACAGTTAATTCTTACCGTCAGATCCTGGTATTGACGATGGAACACACAAATACCGATGCGATTCTATACATCGATGTCCAGCGTAACTATCTACAAGGGTCTATTGGTGACTCGGTCACCGTATGGTCGCGTTTTGACAGTCTAGTTTACAAATCCGACGCAAAACTGGCAGTTAGTTATATTCCTCCCATACTCTCAATTACGATGGAACACACATACTGCGATGGTTTTCAGAACATCGTTTTCCATCAGATTTATCTCCAAGTATCTATTTCTGCCTGGGTCACCACATGAACGTTCTCCTGCGAGTAAAGTTTCGGAAATCCGAAGCAAATTTGACAATTAATTGCGACATTACCACCATCCTAATGACGATGCAACACAGAATTTGTGTCGCGATTCAATACATTGGTCACTAGCCGACTTATATCCGAGGGTCTATCGGTGCCTCATACCAGATGGCCGTACTCTTTATGCAGTCAAGTTTGGTTTCTACCTCTCATAACTCACAGTTAATTCTTACCGTCAGATCCTGGTATCGACGATGGAACACACAAATAGCGTCGCGATTCAATACATCGATGTCTAGCGTAACTATTTACAAGGGTCCATTGGTGCCTCGGTCACCGGATGTTCGCGCTTTGTCTGTCTAGTTTTCAAATCCGACGCAAATTTGACAGTTAATTGCGACATTCCAGCCATCCTAATGACGATGCAACACAGAATTTGAGTAGCGATTAAATACATTGGTCACTAGCCGACTTATCTCCGAGGGTCTATCGCTGCCTCATACCAGATGGATGAACAATTTGGCTGTGAAGTTTCTTGTCTCCGTCTCAAAACTCACAGCCAATTCTTACCGTCAGATCCTGGTATCGACGATGGAACACAAATAACGTCGCGATTCAATACATCGATGTCTAGCGTAACTATCTACAAGGGTCTATTGGTGCCTCGGTCACCGGATGTTCGCTCTTTGTCAGTCTAGTTTTCAAATCCGACGCAAATTTGACAGTTAATTTCGACATTCCCACCATCCTAATGACGATGCATACAGAAATTGCGTCGCGATTAAATACATTGGTCACTAGCCGACTTATCTCCGAGGGTCTATCGCTGCCTCATACCAGATGGACGTACTGTTTGGCAGTCAAGTTTGTTTTCTCCCTCTCATAACTCACAGGTAATTCTTACCGTCAGATCCTGGTATTGACGATGGAACACACAAATAGCGTCGCGATTCAATAGATCGATGTCCAGCGTAACTATCTACAAGGGTCTATTGGTTCCTCGGTCACCGGATGGTCGCGTTTTGTCATCTAGTTTTCAAATCCAACGCAAAACTGAGAGTTAATTGCGACATTCCCACCATCCTAATGACGATGCAACACAGATATCGCGTCGCGATTCAATACATTGGTCACTAGCCGACTTATATCCGATGGTCTATCGCTGCCTCATACCAAATGGACTTATTCTTTATGCAGTCAAGTTTGGTTTTTCCCTCTCATAACTCACAGTTAATTCTTACCGTCAGATCCTGGTATTGACGATGGAACACACAAATACCGATGCGATTCTATACATCGATGTCCAGCGTAACTATCTACAAGGGTCTATTGGTGCCTCGGTCACCGGATGGTCGCGTTTTGTCAGTCTAGTTTACAAATCCAACGCAAAACTGGCAGTTAGTTTTATTCCTCCCATACTCTCAATTACGATGGAACACACATACTGCGATGGTTTTCAGAACATCGTCTTCCAGCAGATTTATCTCCAAGCATGCCTGGGCCACCACACGATCGTTCTCCTGCGAATAAAGATTCGGGAACCCGCCGCAAATTTGACAGTCAATTGCGACATTCCCACCATCCTAATGACGATGCAACACAGAAATAGCGTCGCGATTCAATACATTGGTCACTAGCCGAATTATCTCCGAGGGTCTAACGCTGCCTCATACCAGATGGATGTACAATTTGGCTGTGAAGTTTCTAGTCTCCGTCTCAAAACTCACAGCCAATTCTTACCGTCAGATCCTGGTATCGACGATGGAACACAAATAACGTCGTGATTCAATACATCGATGTCTAGCGTAACTATCTACAAGGGTTTATTGGTGCCTCGGTCACCGGATGTTCGCTCTCTGTCAGTCTAGTTTTCAAATCCGACGCAAATTTGACAGTTAATTGCGACATTCCCACCATCCTAACGACGATGCAACACAGAAATTGCGTCGCGATTCAATACATTGGTCACTAGCCGACTTATCTCCGAGGGTTTAACGCTGCCTCATACCAGATGGATGTACAATTTGGCTGTCAAGTTTCTTGTCTCCGACTCAAAACTCACAGCTAATTCTTACCGTCAGATCCTGGAATCGACGATGGAACACAGAAATAGCGTCCCGATTCAATAGATTGACGTCCAGCGTAACTATCTACAAGGGACTATTGGTTCCTCGGTCACGGGATGGTCAGGTTTTGGCAGCTAGTTTTCAAATCCGACGCAAAACTGACAGTTAATTTTATTTTCTCTCATCCTCTCAATGACGATAGAACACACATACTGCGATTCTTTTCAGAACATCGTTTAACAGCAGGTTTATCCCCAAGCTTGGGTCACCACATGATCGTTGTCCTACGAGTAAATTTTCGGGAATCCAACGCAAATTTGACAGTTAATAGCGACATTCCCACCATCCTAAAGACGATGCAACACAGAAATTGCGTCGCGATTCAATACATTGGTCACTAGCCGACTTATCTCCGAGGGTCTATCGCTGCCTCATACCAGATGGACGTACTCTTTGGCAGTCATTTTTGTTTTCTCCCTCTCATAACTCACAGTCAATTCTTACCGTCAGATCCTGGTATTGACGATGGAACACACTAAAGGCGTCGCGATTCTATACATCGGTGTCTAGCGTAACTATCTGCAAATGTCTATTTGTGCCTCGGTCACCAGATGGTCGCGCTTTGTCAGTCTAGTTTTCAAATCCGACGCAAATTTGACAGTTAAATGTGACATTCCCACTACCCTAATGACGATGCAACACTGAAATTGCGTCGCGATTCAATACATTGGTCACTAGCCGACTTATCTCCGAGGGTCTAACGCTGCCTCATACCAGATGGACGTACTCTTTGGCAGTCAAGTTTGTTTTCTCCCTCTCATAACTCACAGTTAAATCTTACCGCCAGATCCTGGTATTGACGATGGAACACACAAATAGCGTCGCGATTCAATAGATCGATGTCCAGCGTAAGTATCTACAATGGTCTATTGGTGCCTCGGTCACCGGATGGTCGCGTTTTGTCAGCTAGTTTTCAAATCCGACGCAAAACTGACAGTTAATTTATGTTCTCTCATCCTCACAATGACGATGGAACATACATACTGCGATGGTTTTCAGAACATCGTGTTCCAGCAGATTTATCTCCAAGCATCTATTACTGCCTGGGTCACCACATGATCGTTGTCCTACGAGCAAAGTTTCGGGAATCCGACGCAAATTTGACAGTTAATTGCGATATTCCCACCATCCTAATGCCGATGCAACACAGTTATCGCGTCGCGATTCAATACATTGGTCACTAGCCGACTTATCTCCGAGGGTCTAACGCTGCCTCATACCAGAAGAATGTACAATTTGGCAGTCAAGTTTCTCTTCTCCCTCTCATATCTCACAGTTAATACTTACCGTCAGATCCTGGTATTGACGATGGAACACACAAATAGCGTTGCGATTCTATACTTCGATGTCCAGCGTAACTATCTACAAGGGTCTATTTGTGCCTCGGTCACCGGATGGTCGCGCCTTGTCAGTCTAGTTTTCAAATCCGACGCAAAACTGACAGTTAATTTTATTCCTCCCATACTCTCAACTACGATGGAACACACACTCTTCGATGGTTTTCAGAACATCGTCTTCCATCAGATTTATCTCCAAGTATCTATTACTGCCTGGGTCACCACATGATCGTTCTCCTGCGAGTAAAGTTTCGGGAATCCCACGCAAATTTGACAGTTAACTGCGACATTCCCACCATCGTAATGACGATGCAACACAGAAATTGCGTCGCGATTAAATACATTGGTCACTAGCCGACTTATCTACGAGGGTCTATCGCTGCCTCATACCAGATGGACGTACTGTTTGGCAGTCAAGTTTGTTTTCTCCCTCTCATAACTCACAGTTAATTCTTACCGTCAGATCCTGGTATTGACGATGGAACACACAAATAGCGTCGCGATTCAATAGATCGATGTCCAGCGCAACTATCTACAAGGGTCTATTGGTGCCTCGGTCACCGGATGGGGCGTTTTGTCATCTAGTTTTCAAATCCGACGCAAAACTGACAGTTAATTTATGTTCTCTCATCCTCTCAATTACGATGGAACACACATAATGCGATGGTTTTCAGAACATCGTCTTCCATCAGATTTATCTCCAAGCATCTATTACTGCCTGGGTCACCACATGATCGTTGTCCTACGAGTAAATTTTCGGGAATCCGACGCAAATTTGACAGTTAATTGCGACATTCCCACCATCCTAATGACGATGCAACACAGAAATTGCGTCGCGATTCAATACATTGGTCACTAGCCGTCAGTCCGAGGGTCTAACGCTGCTCGTACCAGATGGATGTACAATTCGGCTGTCAAGTTTCTTGTCTCCGACTCAAAACTCACAGCTAATTCTTACCGGCAGATCCTGGTATTGACGATGGAACACACAAATAGCGTCGCGATTCAATACATCGATGTCTAGCGTAACTATCTACAAGGGACTATTTGTGCCTCGGTCACCGGATGGTCGCGCGTGGTCAGTCTAGTTTTCAAATCCGAGGCAAAACTGAAAGTTAATTTTATTCCTCCCATACTCTCAATTACGATGGAACACACATTCTGCGATGGTTTTCAGAACACCGTCTTCCATCAGATTTATCTCCAAGTATCTATTACTGCCTGGGTCACCACATGAACGTTGTCCTGCGAGAAAAGTTTCGGGATTCCGACGCAAATTTGACAGCTAATTGCGACATTCCCACCATCCTAATGACGATGCAACACAGAAATTGCGTCGCGATTCAATACTTTGGTCACTAGCCGACTTATCTCCGAGGGTCTAACGCTGCCTCATACCAGATGGATGTACAATTTGGCTGTCAAGTTTCTTGTCTCCGACTCAAAACTCACAGCTAATTCTTACCGGCAGATCCTGGTATCGACGATGGAACACACAAATGGCGTCGCGATTCAGTACATCGATGTCTAGCGTAACTATCTACAAGGGTCTATTGGTGCCTCGGTCACCGGATGTTCGCTCTATGTCAGTCTAGTTTTCAAATCCGACGCAAATTTGACAGTTAATTGCGACATTCCCTCCATCCTATCGACGTTGCAACACTGAAATTGCGTCGGGATTAAATACATTGGTCACTAGCCGACTTATCTCCGAGGGTCTAACGCTGCCTCATACCAGATGGACGTACTCTTTGGCAGTCATTTTTGTTTTCTCCCTCTCATAACTCACAGTTAATTCTTACCGTCAGATCCTGGTATTGACGATGGAACACACAAATAGCGTCGCGATTCAATAGATCGATGTCCAGCGTAAGTATCTACAATGGTCTATTGGTGCCTCGGTCACCGGATGGTCGCGTTTTGACATCATGTTTTCAAATCCGTAGCAAAACTGACAGTTAACTTATGTTCTCTCTTCCTCTCAATTACGATGGAACACACATAATGCGTTGGTTTTCAGAACATCGCCTTCCAGTAGATGCCTGGGTCAACATATGATCGTTCTTCTGCGAGTAAAGTTTCGGTAATCCGACGCAAATTTGACAGTTAATTGCGACATTCCCACCATCCTAACGACGTTGCAACACAGAAATTGCGTCGCGATTCAATACATTGGTCACTAGCCGACATATCTCCGAGGGTCTATCGCTGCCTCATACCAGATGGACGTACTCTTTGGCAGACAAGTTTGTTTTCTCCCGCTGATAACTCACAGTTAATTCTTACCGTCAGATCCTGGTATTGACGATGGAACACACAAATAGCGTCGCGATTCAATAGATCGATGTCCAGCGTAACTATCTACATGGGTCTATTGCTGCCTCGGTCACCGGATTATCGCGTTTTGTCATCTAGTTTACAAATCCGACGCAAAACTGACAGTTAATTTTATTTTCTCTCATCCTTTCAATGACGATAGAGCACACATACTGCGATGGTTTTCAGAACATCGTCTACCAGCAGATTTATCTCCAAGCATCTATAACTTCCTGGGTCACCACATGATCGTTGTCCTACGAGTAAAGTTTCGGGAATCCGACGCAAATTTGACAGTTAATTGCGACATTCCCACCATCCTAATGACGATGCAACACAGAAATTGCGTCGCGAATCAATACATTGGTCACTAGCCGACTTATCTCCGAGGGTTTAACGCTGCCTCATACCAGATGGATGTACAATTTGGCTGTCAAGTTTCTTGTCTCCGACTCAAAACTCACAGCTAATTCTTACCGGCAGATCCTGGTATTGACGATGGAACACACAAATAGCGGAGCGATTCAATACATCGATGTCTAGCGTAACTATCTACAAGGGTCTATTTGTGCCTCGGTCACCGGATGGTCGCGCTTTGTCTGTCTGGTTTTCAAATCCGACGCAAAACTGACAGTTAATTTTATTCCTCCCATACTCTCAATTACGATGGAACACACATTCTCCGATGGTTTTCAGAACATCGTCTTCCATCAGATTTATCTCCAAGTATCTATTACTGCCTGGGTCACCACATGAACGTTGTCCTGCGAGTAAAGTTTCGGGATTCCGACCCAAATTTGACAGTTAATTGAGACATTCCCACCATCCTAATGACGATGCAACACTGAAATTGCGTCGCGATTCAATACATTCGTCACTAGCCGACTTATCTCCGAGGGTCTAACGCTGCCGCATACCAGATGGATGTACATTTTGGCTGTCAAGTTTCTTGTCTCCGAGCCAAAACTCACAGCTTATTCTTACCGTCAGATCCTGGTATCGACGATGGAACACACAATAGCGTCGCGATTCAATACATCGATGTCTAGCGTAAATATCTACAAGGGTCTATCGGTGCCTCGGTCACCGGATGATTGCTCTTTGTCGGTCTAGTATTCAATTCCGACGCAAATTTGACAGTTAATTGCGACATTCCCACCATCCTTTCGACGTTGCAACACAAAAATTGCGTCGCGATTCAATACATTGGTCACTAGCAGACTTATCTCCAAGGGTCTGACGCTGCCTCATACCAGATAGACGTACAATTTGTCTGTCAAGTTCTTGTTTCCGACACAAAACTCGCAGCTAATTCTTACCGTCAGATCCTGATATCGACGATGGAACACACAAAGAGCGTCGCGATTCAATACATCGATGTCTAGCGTAATTATCTACAAGGGTCTATTGGTGCCTCGGTCACCGGAAGTTCGCTCTTTGTCAGTCTAGTTTTCAAATCCGACGCAAATTTGACAGGTTAATTGCGACATTCCCACCATCCTAACGACGTTGCAACACAGAAATTGCGTCGCGATTCAATACATTGGTCACTAGCCGACTTATCTCCGAGGGTCTATTGCTGCCTCATACCAGATGGACGTACTCTGTGGCTGTCAAGTTTCTTGTCTCCGACTCAAAACTGACAGTTAATTCTTACCGTCAGGTCCTGGTATCGACCATGGAACACACAAATAGCGTCGCGATTCAATACATCGATGTCTAGCGTAACTATTTACAAGGGTCTATTGGTGCCTCGGTCACCGGATGTTCGTGATTTGTCAGTCTAGTTGTCAAATCCGAAGCAAATTTGACAGTTAATTGCGACATTCCCACCGGACTAATGACGATGCAACACAGAAATTGCGTCACGATTCAATACATTGGTCACTAGCCGACTTATCTCCGAGGGTCTATGGCTGCCTCATACCAGATGGACGTACTCTTTGGCAGTCAAGTTTGTTTTCTCCCTCTCAAAACACACAGTTAATTCTTACCGTCAGATTTTGGTATCGACCATGGTACACACAAATAGCGTCGGGATTCAACACATCGATGTCTAGCGTAACTATTTAGAAGGGTCTATTGGTGCCTCGGTCACGGGATGTTCGCGCATTGTCAGTCTAGTTTTCAAATCCCACGCAAATTTGACAGTTATTTGCGACATTCCCACCAGACTAATGACGATGCAACACAGAATTTGCGTCGCTATTCAATTCATTGGTCACTAGCAGAGGGTCTAACGCTGCTCAAACCAGATGTATGTACAATTTGGCAGTCAAGTTTCTTGTCTCCGACTCAAAACTGACTGTTAATTCTTACCGTCAGATCCTGTTATCGACCATGGAACACACAAATAACGTCGCGATTCAATACATCGATGTCTAGCGTAACTATTTACAAGGGTCTATTGGTGCCTCGGTCACCGGATGGTCGCGTTTTGTCATCTAGTTTTCAAATCCGACGCAAAACTTACAGTTAATTTTATTTTCTCTCATCCTCTCAATGACGATAGAACACACATACTGCGACGGTTTTCAGAACATCGTCTACCACCAGATTTATCTCCAAGCATCTATTACTGCCTGGATCACCACATGATCGTTGTCGTACAAGTAAATTTTCGGGAATCCGACGCAAATTTGACAGTTAATTGCGACATTCCCACCATCCTAATGACGATGCAACACAGAAATTGCGTCGCGATTCAATACATTGGTCACTAGCCGACTTATCTCCGAGGGTCTATCGCTGCCTCATACCAGATGGACATACACTTTGGCAGTCAAGTTTGTTTTCTCCCTCTCAAAACTCACAGTTAATTCTTACCATCAGATCCTGGTATCGACCCTTTAACACACAAATAGCGTCGGGATTCAATACATCGATGTCTAGCGTAACTATTTACAAGGGTCTATTGGTGCCTGGTCACGGGATGTTCGCGCTTTGTCAGTCTAGTTTTCAAATCCGACGCAAATTTGACAGTTAATTGCGACATTCCCACCAGACTAATGACGATGCAACACAGAATTTGCGTCGCGATTCAATTCATTGGTCACTAGCAGAGGATCTAACGCTGCTCATACCAGATGTATGTACAATTTGACTGTCAAGTTTCTTGTCTCCGACTCAAAACTCACTGTTAATTCTTACCGTCAGATCCTGTTATTGACCATGGAACACACAAATAACGTCGCGATTCAATACATCGATGTCTAGCGTAATTATTTACAAGGGTCTATTGGTGCCTCGGTCACCGGATGTTCGCGCTTTGTCAGTCTAGTTTTCAAATCCGACGCAAATTTGACAGTTAATTGCGACATTCCCGCAAGACTAATGACGATGCAACACAGAAATTGCGTCGCGATTCAATATATTGGTCACTAGCCGACTTATCTCCGAGGGTCTATCGCTGTCTCATACCAGATGGACGTACTCTTTGGCAGTGTAGTTTGTTTTCTTCCTCTCATAACTCACAGTTAATTCTTACCGTCAGATCCTGGTATTGACGATGGAACACACAAATAGCGTCGCGATTCAATAGATCGATGTCCAGCGTAACTATCTACAAGTGTCTATTGGTGCCTCGGTCACCGGATGGTCGCGTTTTGTCATCTAGTTTTCAAATCCGACGCAAAACTGACAGTTAATTTTATTTTCTCTCGTCCTCTCAATGACGATAGAACACACATACTGCGATTGTTTTCCGAACATCGTTTACCACGAGGTTTATCTCCAAGCATCTATTACTGCCTGGGTCACCACATGATCGTTGTCCTACGAGTAAATTTTCGGGAATCCGACGCAAATTTGACAGTTAATTGCGACATTCCTACCACCCTAATGACGATGCAACACAGAAATTGCGTCGCGATTCAATGCATTGGGCACTAGCCGACTTATCTCCGAGTGTCTAACGCTGCTCATACCAGATGGTGTACAATTTGGCTGTCAAGTTTCTTGTCTCCGACTCAAATCTCACAGTTAATTCTTACCGTCAGGTCCTGGTATCGACCATGGAACACACAAATAGCGTCGCGATTCAATACATCGATGTCTAGCGTAACTATTTACAAGGGTCTATTGGTGCCTCGGTCACCGGATGTTCGCGCTTTGTCAGTCTAGTTTTCAAATCCGACGCAAATTTGACAGTTAATTGCGACATTCCCACCAGACTAATGACGATGCAACACAGAAATTGCGTCGCGATTCAATACATTGGTCACTAGCCGACTTATCCCCGAGGGTCTAACGCTGCCTCATACCAGATGGATGTACAATTTGGCTGTCAAGTTTCTTGTCTCCGACTCAAAACTCACAGTTAATTCTTACCGTCAGATCCTGGTATCGGCCATGGAAAACACAAATAACGTCGCGATTCTATACATCGATGTCCAGCGTAACTATCTATAAGGGTCTATTGTTGCCCCGGTCAACGGATGGTCGCGTATTGTCAGTCTAGTTTTCAAATCCGACGCAAAATTGTCAGTTCATTGCGACAATCCCACCAGACTAATGACGATGCAACACAGAAATTGCGTCGCGATTCAATACATTGGTCACTAGCAGAGGGTCTAACGCTGCTCATACCAGATGGATGTACAATTTGGCTGTCAAGTTTCTTGTCTCCGACTCAAAACTCACAGTTAATTTTTACCGTCAGATCCTGGTATCGACCATGGAAAACACAAATAACGTCGCGATTCAATACATCGATGTCTAGCGTAACTATTTACAAGGGTCTATTGGTGCCTCGGTCACCGGATGTTCGCGCTTTGTCAGTCTAGTTTTCAAATCCGACGCAAATTTGACAGTTAATTGCGACATTCCCACCATCCTAATGACGATGCAACACAGAAATTGCGTCGCGATTCAATACATTGGTCACTAGCCGACTTATCTCCGAGGGTCTATCGCTGCCTCATACCAGATGGACATACACTTTGGCAGTCAAGTTTGTTTTCTCCCTCTCAAAACTCACAGTTAATTCTTACCATCAGATCCTGGTATCGACCCTTTAACACACAAATAGCGTCGGGATTCAATACATCGATGTCTAGCGTAACTATTTACAAGGGTCTATTGGTGCCTGGTCACGGGATGTTCGCGCTTTGTCAGTCTAGTTTTCAAATCCGACGCAAATTTGACAGTTAATTGCGACATTCCCACCAGACTAATGACGATGCAACACAGAATTTGCGTCGCGATTCAATACATTGGTCACTAGCAGAGGATCTAACGCTGCTCATACCAGATGTATGTACAATTTGACTGTCAAGTTTCTTGTCTCCGACTCAAAACTCACTGTTAATTCTTACCGTCAGATCCTGTTATTGACCATGGAACACACAAATAACGTCGCGATTCAATACATCGATGTCTAGCGTAATTATTTACAAGGGTCTATTGGTGTCTCGGTCACCGGATGTTCGCGCTTTGTCAGTCTAGTTTTCAAATCCGACGCAAATTTGACAGTTAATTGCGACATTCCCGCAAGACTAATGACGATGCAACACAGAAATTGCGTCGCGATTCAATATATTGGTCACTAGCCGACTTATCTCCGAGGGTCTATCGCTGTCTCATACCAGATGGACGTACTCTTTGGCAGTGTAGTTTGTTTTCTTCCTCTCATAACTCACAGTTAATTCTTACCGTCAGATCCTGGTATTGACGATGGAACACACAAATAGCGTCGCGATTCAATAGATCGATGTCCAGCGTAACTATCTACAAGTGTCTATTGGTGCCTCGGTCACCGGATGGTCGCGTTTTGTCATCTAGTTTTCAAATCCGACGCAAAACTGACAGTTAATTTTATTTTCTCTCGTCCTCTCAATGACGATAGAACACACATACTGCGATTGTTTTCCGAACATCGTTTACCACGAGGTTTATCTCCAAGCATCTATTACTGCCTGGGTCACCACATGATCGTTGTCCTACGAGTAAATTTTCGGGTATCCGACGCAAATTTGACAGTTAATTGCGACATTCCTACCACCCTAATGACGATGCAACACAGAAATTGCGTCGCGATTCAATGCATTGGGCACTAGCCGACTTATCTCCGAGTGTCTAACGCTGCTCATACCAGATGGTGTACAATTTGGCTGTCAAGTTTCTTGTCTCCGACTCAAATCTCACAGTTAATTCTTACCGTCAGGTCCTGGTATCGACCATGGAACACACAAATAGCGTCGCGATTCAATACATCGATGTCTAGCGTAACTATTTACAAGGGTCTATTGGTGCCTCGGTCACCGGATGTTCGCGCTTTGTCAGTCTAGTTTTCAAATCCGACGCAAATTTGACAGTTAATTGCGACATTCCCACCAGACTAATGACGATGCAACACAGAAATTGCGTCGCGATTCAATACATTGGTCACTAGCCGACTTATCCCCGAGGGTCTAACGCTGCCTCATACCAGATGGATGTACAATTTGGCTGTCAAGTTTCTTGTCTCCGACTCAAAACTCACAGTTAATTCTTACCGTCAGATCCTGGTATCGGCCATGGAAAACACAAATAACGTCGCGATTCTATACATCGATGTCCAGCGTAACTATCTATAAGGGTCTATTGTTGCCCCGGTCAACGGATGGTCGCGTATTGTCAGTCTAGTTTTCAAATCCGACGCAAAATTGTCAGTTCATTGCGACAATCCCACCAGACTAATGACGATGCAACACAGAAATTGCGTCGCGATTCAATACATTGGTCACTAGCAGAGGGTCTAACGCTGCTCATACCAGATGGATGTACAATTTGGCTGTCAAGTTTCTTGTCTCCGACTCAAAACTCACAGTTAATTTTTACCGTCAGATCCTGGTATCGACCATGGAAAACACAAATAACGTCGCGATTCAATACATCGATGTCTAGCGTAACTATTTACAAGGGTCTATTGGTGCCTCGGTCACCGGATGTTCGCGCTTTGTCAGTCTAGTTTTCAAATCCGACGCAAATTTGACAGTTAATTGCGACATTCCCACCATCCTAATGACGATGCAACACAGAAATTGCGTCGCGATTCAATACATTGGTCACTAGCCGACTTATCTCCGAGGGTCTATCGCTGCCTCATACCAGATGGACATACACTTTGGCAGTCAAGTTTGTTTTCTCCCTCTCAAAACTCACAGTTAATTCTTACCATCAGATCCTGGTATCGACCCTTTAACACACAAATAGCGTCGGGATTCAATACATCGATGTCTAGCGTAACTATTTACAAGGGTCTATTGGTGCCTGGTCACGGGATGTTCGCGCTTTGTCAGTCTAGTTTTCAAATCCGACGCAAATTTGACAGTTAATTGCGACATTCCCACCAGACTAATGACGATGCAACACAGAATTTGCGTCGCGATTCAATACATTGGTCACTAGCAGAGGATCTAACGCTGCTCATACCAGATGTATGTACAATTTGACTGTCAAGTTTCTTGTCTCCGACTCAAAACTCACTGTTAATTCTTACCGTCAGATCCTGTTATTGACCATGGAACACACAAATAACGTCGCGATTCAATACATGGATGTCTAGCGTAATTATTTACAAGGGTCTATTGGTGCCTCGGTCACCGGATGTTCGCGCTTTGTCAGTCTAGTTTTCAAATCCGACGCAAATTTGACAGTTAATTGCGACATTCCCGCAAGACTAATGACGATGCAACACAGAAATTGCGTCGCGATTCAATATATTGGTCACTAGCCGACTTATCTCCGAGGGTCTATCGCTGTCTCATACCAGATGGACGTACTCTTTGGCAGTGTAGTTTGTTTTCTTCCTCTCATAACTCACAGTTAATTCTTACCGTCAGATCCTGGTATTGACGATGGAACACACAAATAGCGTCGCGATTCAATAGATCGATGTCCAGCGTAACTATCTACAAGTGTCTATTGGTGCCTCGGTCACCGGATGGTCGCGTTTTGTCATCTAGTTTTCAAATCCGACGCAAAACCGACAGTTAATTTTATTTTCTCTCGTCCTCTCAATGACGATAGAACACACATACTGCGATTGTTTTCCGAACATCGTTTACCACGAGGTTTATCTCCAAGCATCTATTACTGCCTGGGTCACCACATGATCGTTGTCCTACGAGTAAATTTTCGGGAATCCGACGCAAATTTGACAGTTAATTGCGACATTCCTACCACCCTAATGACGATGCAACACAGAAATTGCGTCGCGATTCAATGCATTGGGCACTAGCCGACTTATCTCCGAGTGTCTAACGCTGCTCATACCAGATGGTGTACAATTTGGCTGTCAAGTTTCTTGTCTCCGACTCAAATCTCACAGTTAATTCTTACCGTCAGGTCCTGGTATCGACCATGGAACACACAAATAGCGTCGCGATTCAATACATCGATGTCTAGCGTAACTATTTACAAGGGTCTATTGGTGCCTCGGTCACCGGATGTTCGCGCTTTGTCAGTCTAGTTTTCAAATCCGACGCAAATTTGACAGTTAATTGCGACATTCCCACCAGACTAATGACGATGCAACACAGAAATTGCGTCGCGATTCAATACATTGGTCACTAGCCGACTTATCCCCGAGGGTCTAACGCTGCCTCATACCAGATGGATGTACAATTTGGCTGTCAAGTTTCTTGTCTCCGACTCAAAACTCACAGTTAATTCTTACCGTCAGATCCTGGTATCGGCCATGGAAAACACAAATAACGTCGCGATTCTATACATCGATGTCCAGCGTAACTATCTATAAGGGTCTATTGTTGCCCCGGTCAACGGATGGTCGCGTATTGTCAGTCTAGTTTTCAAATCCGACGCAAAATTGTCAGTTCATTGCGACAATCCCACCAGACTAATGACGATGCAACACAGAAATTGCGTCGCGATTCAATACATTGGTCACTAGCAGAGGGTCTAACGCTGCTCATACCAGATGGATGTACAATTTGGCTGTCAAGTTTCTTGTCTCCGACTCAAAACTCACAGTTAATTTTTACCGTCAGATCCTGGTATCGACCATGGAAAACACAAATAACGTCGCGATTCAATACATCGATGTCTAGCGTAACTATTTACAAGGGTCTATTGGTGCCTCGGTCACCGGATGTTCGCGCTTTGTCAGTCTAGTTTTCAAATCCGACGCAAATTTGACAGTTAATTGCGACATTCCCACCAGACTAATGACGATGCAACACAGAAATTGCGTCGCGATTCAATACATTGGTCACTAGCCGACTTATCCCCGAGGGTCTAACGCTGCCTCATACCAGATGGATGTACAATTCGGCTGTCAAGTTTCTTGTCTCCGACTCAAAACTCACAGTTAATACGTACCGTCAGATCCTGGTATCGACCATGGAAAAAACACAAATTGCGTCGCGATTCAATACATCGACGTCTAGCGTAACTATTTACAAGGGTCTATTGGTGCCTCGGTCACCGGATGTTCGCGCTTTGTCAGCATAGTTTTCAAATCCGACGCAAATTTGACAGTTAATTGCGACATTCCCACCAGACTAATGACGATGCAACACAGAAATTGCGTCGCGATTCAATACATTGGTCACTAGCCGACATATTTCCGAGGGTCTAACGCTGCTCATACCAGATGGATGTACAATTTGGTTGTCAAGTTTCTTGTCTCCGACTCAAAACTCACAGTTAATTCTTACCGTCAGATCCTAGTATCGACCATGGAACACACAAACAACGTCGCGATTCAATACATCGATGTCTAGCGTAACTATTTACAAGGGTCTATGGGTGCCTACGTCACCGGATGGTCGCGTTTTGTCATCTAGTTTTCAAATCCGACGCAAAACTGACATTTAATTTTATTTTCTCTCATCCTCTCAATGACGATAGAACACACATATTACGATGGTTTTCAGAACATCGTGTACAACTAGATTCATCTCCGAGCATCTATTACTGCCTGGGTCACCACATGATCGTTGTCCTACGAGTAAATTTTCGGGAATCCGAAGCATAATTGACAGTTAATTGTGACATTCCCACCATCCTAACGACGTTGCAACACTGAAATTGCGTCGCGATTCAATACATTGGTCAATAGCCAACTTATCTCCGAGGGTCTATCGCTGTCTCATACCAGATGGACGTACTCTTTGGCAGTGAAGTTTGTTTTCTCCCTCTCATAACTCACAGTTAATTCTTACCGTCACATCCTGGTATTGACGATGGAACACACAAATAACGTCGAGATTCAATAGATCGATGTCCAGCGTAACTATCTACAAGGGTCTATTGGTGCCTCGGTCACCGGATGGTCGCGTTTTGTCATCTAGTTTTCAAATCCGACGCAAAACTGACAGTTAATTTTATTTTCTCTCATCCTCTCAATGACAATAGAACACACATACTGCGATGGTTTTCAGAACATCGTCTACCACCAGATTTATCTCCAAGCATCTATTACTGCCTGGGTCACCACATGATCGTTGTCCTACGAGTAAATTTTCAGGAATCCGACGCAAATTTGACAGTTAATTGCGACATTCCCACCAGACTAATGACGATGCAACACAGAAATTGCGTCGCGATTCAATACATTGGTCACTAGCCGACATATTTCCGAGGGTCTAACGCTGCTCATACCAGATGGATGTACAATTTGGTTGTCAAGTTTCTTGTCTCCGACTCAAAACTCACAATTAATTCTTACCGTCAGATCCTGGTATCGACCATGTAACACACAAACAACGTCGCGATTCAATACATCGATGTCTAGCGTAACTATTTACATGGGTCTATTGGTGCCTCGGTCACCGGATGGTCGCGTTTTGTCATCTAGTTTTCAAATCCGACGCAAAACTGACATTTAATTTTATTTTCTCTCATCCTCTCAATGACGATAGAACACACATTCTACGATTGTTTTCAGAACATCGTGTACAACTAGATTCATCTCCGAGCATCTATTACTGCCTGGGTCACCACATGAACGTTGTCCTACGAGTAAATTTTCGGGAATCCGAAGCATAATTGACAGTTAATTGTGACATTCCCACCATCCTAACGACGTTGCAAAACTGAAATTGCGTCGCGATTCAATACATTGGTGAATAGCCAACTTATCTCCGAGGGTCTATCGCTGCCTCATACCAGATGGACGTACTGTTTGGCAGTCAAGTTTGTTTTCTCCCTCTCATAACTCACAGTTAATTCTTACCGACAGATCCTGGTATTAACGATGGAACACACAAATACCGTCGCGATTCTATACATCGATGTCCAGAGTAACTATCTACAATGGTCTATTGGTGCCTCGGTCACCGGATGGTCGCGTTTTGTCATCTAGTTTTAAAATCCGACGCAAAACTGACTGTTAATTTATGTTCTCTCATCCTCTCAATTACGATGGAACACACATAATGCGATGGTTTTGAGAACATCGTCTTCCAGCAGATTTATCTGAAAGCATGCGTGGGTCACCACATGATCGTTCTCCTGCGAGTAAATTTTCGGGAATCCGACGCAAATTTGACAGTTAATTGCGACATTCCGACCAGACTAATGACGATGCAACACAGAAATTGCGTCGCGATTCAATACATTGGTCACTAGCAGAGGGTCTAACGCTGCTCATACCAGATGGATGTACAATTTGGCTGTCAAGTTTCTTGTCTCCGACTCAAAACTCACAGTTAATTTTTACCGTCAGATCCTGGTATCGACCATGGAAAACACAAATAACGTCGCCATTCAATACATCGATGTCTAGCGTAACTATTTACAAGGGTCTATTGGTGCCTCGGTCACCGGATGTTCGCGCTTTGTCAGTCTAGTTTTCAAATCCGACGCAAATTTGACAGTTAATTGCGACATTCCCACCACACTAATGACGTTGCAACACAGAAATTGCGTCGCGATTCAATAGATTGGTCACTAGCCGACTTATCTCCGAGGGTCTAACGCTGCCTCATACCAGATGGACGTTCTCTTTGGCAGTGAAGTTTGTTTTCTCCCTCTCATAACTCACAGTTAATTCTTACCGTCAGATCCTGGTATTGACGATGGAACACACAAATAGCGTCGCGATTCAATAGACCGATGTTAAGCGTAACTATCTACAAGTGTCTATTGGTGCCTCGGTCACCGGATGGTCGCGTTTTGTCATCTAGTTTTCAAATCCGACGCAAAACTGACAGTTAATTTTATTTTCTCTCATCCTCTCAATGACGATGGAACACACATACTGCGATGGTTTTCAGAACATCGTCTTCCAGCAGATTTATCTCCATGCATCTGTTACTGCCTGGGTCACCACATGATCGTTGTCCTACGAGGAAAGTTTCGGGAATCCGACGTAATTAGACAGTTAATTGCGACATTCCCACCATCCTAATGACGATGCAACACAGAAATTGCGTCGCGATTCGATACATTGGTCACTAGCCGACTTATCTCCGAGGGTCTATCGCTGTCTCATACCAGATGGACGTTCTCTTTGGCAGTGAAGTTTGTTTTCTCCCTCTCATAACTCACAGTTAATTCTTACCGTCAGATCCTGGTATTGACGATGGAACACACAAATAGCGTCGCGATTCAATAGATCGATGTCCAGCGTAACTATCTACAAGTGTCTATTGGTGCCTCGGTCACCGGATGGTCGCGTTTTGTCATCTAGTTTTCAAATCCGACGCAAAACTGACAGTTAATTTTATTTTCTCTCATCCTCTCAATGACGATGGAACACACATACTGCGATGGTTTTCAGAACATCGTCTTCCAGCAGATTTATCTCCATGCATCTGTTACTGCCTGGGTCACCACATGATCGTTGTCCTACGAGGAAAGTTTCGGGAATCCGACGTAATTTGACAGTTAATTGCGACATTCCCACCATCCTAATGACGATGCAACACAGAAATTGCGTCGCGATTCAATACATTGGTCACTAGCCGACTTATCTCCGAGGGTCTAACGCTGCCTCATACCAGATGGATGTACAATTTGGCTGTCAAGTTTCTTGTCTCCGACTAAAACTCACAGTTAATACGTACCGTCAGATCCTGGTATCGACCATGGAACACACAAATAGCATCGCGATTCAATACATCGATATCTAGCGTAACTATTTACAAGGCTCTATTGGTGCCTCGGTCACCGGATGTTCGCGCTTTGTCAGTGTAGTTTTCAAATCCGAAGCAAATTTGACAGTTAATTGCGACATTCCCACCAGACTAATGACGATGCAACACAGAAATTGCGTCGCGATTCAATACATTGGACACTAGCCGACTTATCTCCGAGGGTCTATCGCTGTCTCATACCAGATGGACGTACTCTTTGGCGGTCAAGTTTGTTTTCTCCCTCTCAAAACTCACAGTTAATTCTTACCGTCAGATCCTGGTATCGACCATGGAACACACAAATAGCGTCGCGATTCAATACATTGACGTCTAGCGTAACTATTTACAGGGGTCTATTGGTGCCTCGGTCACCGGATGTTCGCGTTTTGTCATCTAGTTTTCAAATCCGACGCAAAACTAACAGTTAATTTTATTTTCTCTCATTACCCCAATGACAATAGAACACACATACTGCGATGGTTTTCAGAACATCGTCTACCACCAGATTTATCTCCAAGCATCTATTACTGCCTGGGTCACCACATGATCGTTGTCCTACGAGTAAATTTTCGGGAATCCGACGCAAATTCGACAGTTAATTGCGACATTCCCACCATCCTATTGACGATGCAACAAAGAAATTGCGTCGCGATTCAATACATTGGTCACTAGCCGACTTATCTCCGAGTGTCTAACGCTGCTCATACCAGATGGTGTACAATTTGGCTGTCAAGTTTCTTGTCTCCGACTCAAAACACACAGTTAATTCTTACCGTCAGGTCCTGGTATAGTCCATGGAACACACAAATAGCGTCGCGATTCAATACATCGATGTATAGCGTAACTATTTACAAGGGTCTATTGGTGCCTCGGTCACCGGATTTTCGCGCTTTGTCAGTCTAGTTTTCAAATCCGAAGCAAATTTGACAGTTAATTGCGACATTCCCACAAAACTAATGACGATGCAACACAGAAATTGCGTCGCGATTCAATACATTGTTCACTAGCCGACTTATCTCCGAGGGTCTATCGCTGTCTCATACCAGATGTACGTACTCTTTGGCAGTGAAGTTTGTTTTCTCCCTCTCATAACTCACAGTTAATTCTTACCGTCAGATCCTGGTATTGACGATGGAACACACAAATAGCGTCGCGATTCAATAGATCGATGTCCAGCGTAACTATCTACAACGGTCTATTGGTGCCTCGGTCACCGGGTGGTCGCGTTTTGTCATCTAGTTTTCAAATCCGACGCAAAACTGACAGTTAATTTTATTTTCTCTCATCCTCTCAATGACAATGGAACACACATACTGCGATGGTTTTCAGAACATCGTCTTCCAGCAGATTTAACCCCAAGCATCTATTACTGCCTGGGTCACCACATGATCGTTGTCCTACGAGGAAAGTTTCGGGAATCCGACGTAATTTGACAGTTAATTGCGACATTCCCACCATCCTAATGACGATGCAACACAGAAATTGCGTCGCGATTCAATACATTGGTCACTAGCCGACTTATCTCCGAGGGTCTAACGCTGCCTCATACAAGATGGATGTACAATTTGGCTGTCAAGTTTCTTGTCTGCGACTCAAAACTCACAGTTAATTCTTACCGTCAGGTACTGGTATCGACCATGGAACACACAAATAGCGTCGGGATTCAATACATCGATGTCTAGCGTAACTATTTACAAGGGTCTATTGGTGCCTCGGTCACCGGATGTTCGCGCTTTGTCAGTCTAGTTTTCAAATCCGACGCAAATTTGACAGTTAATTGCGACATTCCCACCAGACTAATGACGATGCAACACAGAAATTGCGTCGCGATTCAATACATTGGTCACTAGCAGAGGGTCTAACGCTGGTCATACCAGATGGATGTACAATTTGGCTGTCAAGTTTCTTGTCTCCGACTCAAAACTCACAGTTAATTTTTACCGTCAGATCCTGGTATCGCCCATGGAACACACAAATAACGTCGCGATTCAATACATCGATGTCTAGCGTAACTATTTACAAGGGTCTATTGGTGCCTCGGTCACCGGATGTTCGCGCTTTGTCAGTCTAGTTTTCAAATCCGACGCAAATTTGACAGTTAATTGCGACATTCCCACCAGACTAATGATGATGCAACACAGTAATTGCGTCGCGATTCAATACATTGGTCACTAGCCGACTTATCTCCGAGGGTCTATCGCTGTCTCATACCAGATGGACGTACTCTTTGGCAGTGAAGTTTGTTTTCTCCCTCTCATAACTCACAGTTAATTCTTACCGTCAGATCCTGGTATAGTCCATGGAACACACAAATAGCGTCGCGATTCAATAGATCGATGTCCAGCGTAACTATCTACAAGGGTCCATTGGTGCCTCGGTCACCGGATGGTCGCGTTTTGTCATCTAGTTTTCAAATCCTACGCAAAACTGACAGTTAATTTTATTTTCTCTCATCCTCTCAATGACAATAGAACACACATACTGCGATGGTTTTCAGAACATCGTCTACCACCAGATTTATCTCCAAGCATCTATTACTGCCTGGGTCACCACATGATCGTTGTCCTACGAGTAAATTTTCGGGAATCCGACGCAAATTCGACAGTTAATTGCGACATTCCCACCATCCTATTGACGATGCAACACAGAAATTGCGTCGCGATTCAATACATTGGTCACTAGCCGACTTATCTTCGAGTGTCTAACGCTGCTCATACCAGATGGTGTACAATTTGGCTGTCAAGTTTCTTGTCTCCGACTCAAAACTCACAGTTAATTTTTACCGTCAGGTCCTGGTATAGTCCATGGAACACACAAATAGCGTCGCGATTCAATACATCGATGTATAGCGTAACTATTTACAAGTGTCTATTGGTGCCTCGGTCACCGGATTTTCGCGCTTTGTCAGTCTAGTTTTCAAATCCGACGCAAATTTGACAGTTAATTGCGACATTCCCACCAGACTAACGACGATGCAACACAGAAATTGCGTCGCGATTCAATACATTGTTCACTTATCACCGAGGGTCTATCGCTGTCTCATACCAGATGTACGTACTCTTTGGCAGTGAATTTTGTTTTCTCCCTCTCATAACTCACAGTTAATTCTTACCGTCAGATCCTGGTATTGACGATGGAACACACAAATAGCGTCGCGATTCAATAGATCGATGTCCAACGTAACTATGTACAAGGGTTTATTGGTGCCTCGGTCACCGGATGGTCGCGTTTTGTCATCTAGTTTTCAAATCCGATGCAAAACTGACAGTTAATTTTATTTTCTCTCATCCTCTCAATGACAATGGAACACACATACTGCGATGGTTTTCAGAACATCGTCTTCCAGCAGATTAATCTCCAAGCATCTATTACTGCCTGGGTCACCACATGATCGTTGTCCTACGAGGAATGTTTCGGGAATCCGACGTAATTTGACAGTTAATTGCGACATTCCCACCATCCTAATGACGATGCAACACAGAAATTGCGTCACGATTCAATACATTGGTCACTAGCCTACTTATCTCCGAGGGTCTATCGCTGCCTCATACTAGATGGACCTATTCTTTGGCAGTCAAGTTTGTTTTCTCCCTCTCAAAACTCACAGTTAATTTTTACCGTCAGTTCCTGGGATCGACCATGGAACACACAAATAGCGTCGGGATTCAATACATCGATGTCTAGCGTAACTACTTACAAGGGTCTACTGGTGCCTCGGTCACCCGATGTTCGCGCTTTGTCAGTCTAGTTTTCAAATCCGACGCAAATTTGACAGTTAATTGCGACATTCCCACCAGACTAATGACGATGCAACACAGAAATTGCGTCGCGATTCAATACATTGGTCACTAGCAGAGGGTCTAACGCTGCTCATACCAGATGGTGTACAATTTGGCTGTCAAGTTTCTTGTCTCCGACTCAAAACTCACAGTTAATACGTACCGTCAGATCCTGGTATCGACCATGGAACACACAAATAGCATCGCGATTCAATACATCGATGTCTAGCGTAACTATTTACAAGGGTCTATTGGTGCCTCGGTCACCGGATGTTCGCGCTTTGTCAGTCTAGTTTTCAAATCCGAAGCAAATTTGACAGTTAATTGCGACATTCCTAACAGACTAATGACGATGCATCACAGAAATTGCGTCGCGATTCAATACATTGGTCACTAGCCGACTTATCTCCGACGGCCATCGCTGCCTCATACCAGATGGACGTACTCTTTGGCAGTCAAAATTGTTTTCTCCCTCTCATAACTCACAGTTAATTCTTACCGTCAGATCCTGGTATTGACGATGGAACACACAAACAGCGTCGCGATTCAATAGATCGATGTCCAGCGTTACTATCTACAAGGGTCTATTGGTGCCTCGGTCACCGGATGTTCGCGCTTTGTCAGTCTTGTTTTCAAATCCGACGCAAAATTGACAGTTAATTGCGACATTCCCACCAGACTAATGATGATGCAACACAGTAATTGCGTCGCGATTCAATACATTGGTCACTAGCCGACTTATCTCCGAGGGTCTATCGCTGTCTCATACCAGATGGACGTACTCTTTGGCAGTGAAGTTTGTTTTCTCCCTCTCATAACTCACAGATAATTCTTACCGTCAGATCCTGGTATAGTCCATGGAACACACAAATAGCGTCGCGATTCAATAGATCGATGTCCAGCGTAACTATCTACAAGGGTCCATTGGTGCCTCGGTCACCGGATGGTCGCGTTTTGTCATCTAGTTTTCAAATCCTACGCAAAACTGACAGTTAATTTTATTTTCTCTCATCCTCTCAATGACAATAGAACACACATACTGCGATGGTTTTCAGAACATCGTCTACCACCAGATTTATCTCCAAGCATCTATTACTGCCTGGGTCACCACATGATCGTTGTCCTACGAGTAAATTTTCGGGAATCCGACGCAATTTCGACAGTTAATTGCGACATTCCCACCATCCTATTGACGATGCAACACAGAAATTGCGTCGCGATTCAATACATTGGTCACTAGCAGAGGGTCTAACGCTGCTCATACCAGATGGATGTACAATTTGGCTGTCAAGTATCTTGTCTCCGACTCAAAACTCACAGTTAATTCTTAACGTCAGGTCCTGGTATTGACCATGGAACACACAAATAGCGTCGCGATTCAATACATCGATGTCTAGCGTAACTATTTACAAGGGTCTATTGGTGCCTCGGTCACCGGATGTTCGCGCTTTGTCAGTCTAGTTTTCAAATCCGACGCAAATTTGACAGTTAATTGCGACATTCCCACCAGACTAATGACGATGCAACACAGAAATTGCGTCGCGATTCAATACATTGGTCACTAGCAGAGGGTCTAACGCTGCTCATACCAGATGGATGTACAATTTGGCTGTCAAGTTTCTTGTCTCCGACTCAAAACTCACAGTTAATTCTTACCGTCAGGTCCTGGTATCGACCATGGAATACACAAATAGCGTCGCGATTCAATACATCGATGTCTAGCGTAACTATTTACAAAGGTCTATTGGTGCTTCGGACACCGGATGTTCGAGCTTTGTCAGTCTAGTTTTCAAATCCGAAGCAAATTTGACAGTTAATTGCGACATTCCCACCAGACTAATGACGATGCAACACAGAAATTGCGTCACGATTCAATACATTGGTCACTAGCCG
This sequence comes from Schistocerca gregaria, assembly GCF_023897955.1. Classification (NCBI taxonomy): domain Eukaryota; kingdom Metazoa; phylum Arthropoda; class Insecta; order Orthoptera; family Acrididae; genus Schistocerca; species Schistocerca gregaria. The sequence continues at coordinate 1,631,398 of NW_026061833.1, read as the reverse complement.
ACTTATCTCCGAGGGTCTATCGCTGCCTCATACCAGACGGACCTACTCTTTGGCAGTCAAGTTTGTGTTCTCCCTCTCAAAACTCACAGTTAATTCTTACCGTCAGATCCTGGTATCGACCATGGAACACACAAATAGCGTCGGGATTCAATACATCGATGTCTAGCGTAACTATTTACAAGGGCTATTGGTGCCTCGGTCACCGGAAGTTCGCGCTTTGTCAGTCTAGTTTTCAAATCCGACGCAAATTTGACAGTTAATTGCGACATTCCCACCAGACTAATGACGATGCAACACAGAAATTGCGTCGCGATTCAATACATTGGTCACTAGCAGAGGGTCTAACGCTGCTCATACCAGATGGATGTACAATTTGGCTGTCAAGTTTCTTGTCTCCGACTCAAAACTCACAGTTAATTCTTACCGTCAGATCCTGGTATCGCCCATGGAAAATACAAATAACGTCGCGATTCAATACATCGATGTCTAGCGTAACTATTTACAAGGGTTTATTGGTGCCTCTGTCATCGGATGTTCGCGCTTTGTCAGTCTAGTTTTCAAATCCGACGCAAATTTACAGTTAATTGAGACATTCCCACCATCCTAATGACGATGCAACACAGAAATTGCGTCGCGATTCAATACATTGGTCACTAGCCTACTTATCTCCGAGGGTCTGTCGCTGCCTCATACCAGATGGACGTACTCTTTGGCAGTCAAGTTTGTTTTCTCCCTCTCAAAACTCACAGTTAATTCTTACCGTCAGGTCCTGGTATCGACCATGGAACACACAAATAGCGTCGCGATTCAATACATCGATGTCTAGCGTAACTATTTACAAGGGTCTATTGGGGCTTCGGACACCGGATGTTCGCGCTTTGTCAGTCTAGTTTTCAAATCCGAAGCAAATTTGACAGTTAATTGCGACATTCCCACCATCCTAATGACGATGCAACACAGAAATTGCGTCGCGATTCAGTACATAGTTCACTAGCCGACATATTTCCGAGGGTCTAACGCTGCTCATACCAGATGGATGTACAATTTGGCTGTCAAGTTTCTTGTCTCCGACTCAAAACTCACAGTTAATTCTTACCGTCAGATCCTGGTATCGCCCATGGAAAATACAAATAACGTCGCGATTCAATACATCGATGTCTAGCGTAACTATTTACAAGGGTTTATTGGTGCCTCTGTCACCGGATGTTCGCGCTTTGTCAGTCTAGTTTTCAAATCCGACGCAAATTTACAGTTAATTGAGACATTCCCACCATCCTAATGACGATGCAACACAGAAATTGCGTCGCGATTCAATACATTGGTCACTAGCCGACTTATCTCCGAGTGTCTAACGCTGTTCATACCAGACGGTGTACAATTTGGCTGTCAAGTTTCTTGTCTCCGACTCAAAACTCACAGTTAATTCTTACCGTCAGGTCCTGGTATCGACCATGGAACACACAAATAGCGTCGCGATTCAATACATCGATGTCTAGCGTAACTATTTACAAGGGTCTATTGGGGCTTCGGACACCGGATGTTCGCGCTTTGTCAGTCTAGTTTTCAAATCCGAAGCAAATTTGACAGTTAATTGCGACATTCCCACCATCCTAATGACGATGCAACACAGAAATTGCGTCGCGATTCAGTACATAGTTCACTAGCCGACATATTTCCGAGGGTCTAACGCTGCTCATACCAGATGGATGTACAATTTGGCTGTCAAGTTTCTTGTCTCAGACTCAAAACTCACAGTTAATTCTTACCGTCAGATCCTGGTATCGACCATGGAACACACAAACAACGTCGCGATTCAATACATCGATGTCTAACGTAACTATTTACAAGGGTCTATTGGTGCCTCGGTCACCGGATGGTCGCGTTTTGTTATCTAGTTTTCAAATCCGACGCAAAACTGACAGTTAATTTTATTTTCTCTTATCCTCTCAATGACGATGGAACACACATACTGTGTTGGTTTTCAGAACATCGTCTTACAGCAGATTTATCTCCAAGCATCTATTACTGCCTGGGTCACAAAATGATCGTTGTCCTACGAGTAAATTTTCGGGAAACCGACGCAAATTCGACAATTAATTGCGACATTCCCACCATCCTATTGACGATGCAACACAGAAATTGCGTCGCGATTCAATACATTGGTCACTAGCCGACTTATCTCCGAGTATCTAACGCTGCTCATACCAGATGGTGTACAATTTGGCTGTCAAGTTTCTTGTCTCCGACTCAAAACTCACAGTTAATTCTTACCGTCAGGTCCTGGTATAGTCCATGGAACACACAAATAGCGTCGCGATTCAATACATCGATGTATAGCGTAACTATTTACAAGGGTCTATTGGTGCCTCGGTCACCGGATTTTCGCGCTTTGTCAGTCTAGTTTTCAAATCCGACGCAAATTTGAAGGTTAATTGCGACATTCCCACCAGACTAATGACGATGCAACACAGAAATTGCGTCGCGATTCAATACATTGGTCACTAGCAGAGGGTCTAACGCTGCTCATACCAGATGGATGTACAATTTGGCTGTCAAGTTTCTTGTCTCCGACTCAAAACTCACAGTTAATTCTTACCGTCAGGTCCTGGTATAGTCCATAGAACACACAAATAGCGTCGCGATTCAATACATCGATGTCTAGCGTAACTATTTACAAGGGTCTATTGGTGCTTCGGACACCGGATGTTCGAGCTTTGTCATTCTAGTTTTCAAATCCGAAGCAAATTTGACAGTTAATTGCGATATTCCCACCAGACTAATGACGATGCAACACAGAAATTGCGTCGCGATTCAATACATTGGTCACTAGCCGACTTAGACTTATCTCCGAGGGTCTATCGCTGCCTCATACCAGATGGATGTACAATTTGGCAGTCAAGTTTGTTTTCTAGCTCACACAGCTCACAGTTAATTCTTACCGTCAGATCCTGGTATCGACCATGGAACACACAAATAGCGTCGGGATTCAATACATCGATGTCTAGCGTAACTATTTACAAGGGTCTATTGGTGCCTCGGTCACCGGATTTTCGCGCTTTGTCAGTCTAGTTTTCAAATCCGACGCAAATTTGACAGTTAATTGCGACATTCCCACCAGACTAATGACGATGCAACACAGAAATTGCGTTGCGATTCAATACATTGGTCACTAGCAGAGGGTCTAACGCTGCTCATACCAGATGGACGTACTCTTTGGCAGTCAAGATTATTTTCTCCCTCTCATAACTCACAGTTAATTCTTACCGTCAGATCCTGGTATTGACGATGTAACACACAAATGGCGTCGCGATTCAATAGATCGATGTCCAGCGTAACTATCTACAAGGGTCAATTGGTGTCTCGGTCACTAGATGGTCACGTTTAGTCATCTTGTTTTCAAATCCGACGCAAAACTGACAGTTAATTTTATTTTCTCTCATCCTCGCAATGACGATGGAACACACATACTGTGATGGTTTTCAGAACATCGTCTTCCAGCAGATTTATCTCCAAGCATCTAATACTGCCTGGGTCACCACATGATCGTTGTCCTACGAGTAAATTTTCGGGAATCCGACGCTAATTTGACAGTTAATTGCGACTTTCCCACCATCCTAATGACGATGCAACACAGAAATTGCGTCGCGATTCAATACATTGGTCACTAGCCGACATATTTCCGAGGGTCTAACGCTGCTCATACCAGAAGGATGTACAATTTGGCTGTCAAGTTTCTTGTCTTCGACTCAAAACTCACAGTTAATTCAAACCGTCAGATCCTGGTATCGACCATGGAACACACAAATAGCGTCGCGATTCAATACATCGATGTATAGCGTAACTATTTACAAGGGTCTATTGGTGCCGCGGTCACCGGATTTTCGCGCTTTGTCAGTCTAGTTTTCAAATCCGAAGCAAATTTGACAGTTAATTGCGACATTCCCACCAGACTAATGACGATGCAACACAGAAATTGCGTCGCGATTCAATACATTGTTCACTAGCCGACTTATCTCTGAGGGTCTATCGCTGTCTCATACCAGATGTACGTACTCTTTGGCAGTGAAGTTTGTTTTCTCCCTCTCATAACTCACAGTTAATTCTTACCGTCAGATCCTGGTATTGACGATGGAACACACAAATAGCGTCGCGATTCAATAGATCGATGTCCAGCGTAACTATCTACAAGGGTCTATTGGTGCCTCGGTCACCGGATGGTCGCGTTTTGTCATCTAGTTTTCAAATCCGACGCAAAACTGACAGTTAATTTTATTTTCTCTCATCCTCTCAATGACAATGGAACACACATACTGCGATGGTTTTCAGAACATCGTCTTCAGCAGATTTATCTCCAAGCATCTATTACTGCCTGGGTCACCACATGATCGTTGTCCTACGAGGAAACTTTCGGGAATCCGACGTAATTTGACAGTTAATTGCGACATTCCCACCATCCTAATGACAATGCAACACAGAAATTGCGTCGCGATTTAATACATTTTTCACTAGCCGACTTATCTCCGAGGGTCTAACGCTGCCTCATACAAGATGGATGTACAATTTGGCTGTCAAGTTTCTTGTCTCCGACTCAAAACTCACAGTTAATTCTTACCGTCAGGTCCTGGTATCGACCATGGAACACACAAATAGCGTCGCGATTCAATACATCGATGTCTAGCGTAACTATTTACAAGGGTCTATTAGTGCCTCGGTCACCGGGTGTTCGCGCTTTGTCAGTCTAGTTTTCAAATCCGACGCAAATTTGACAGTTAATTGCGACAATCCCACCAGACTAATGACGATGCAACACAGAAATTGCGTCGCGATTCAATACATTGGTCACTAGCAGAGGGTCTAACGCTGCTCATACCAGATGGATGTACAATTTGGCTGTCAAGTTTCTTGTCTCCGACTCAAAACTCACAGTTAATTCTTACCGTCAGGTCCTGGTATCGACCATGGAATACACAAATAGCGTCGCGATTCAATACATCGATGTCTAGCGTAACTATTTACAAGGGTCTATTGGTGCTTCGGACACCGGATGTTCGAGCTTTGTCAGTCTAGTTTTCAAATCCGAAGAAATTTGACAGTTAATTGCGACATTCCCACCAGACTAATGACGATGCAACACAGAAATTGCGTCACGATTCAATACATTGGTTATTAGCCGACTTATCTCCGAGGGTCTATCGCTGCCTCATACCAGATGGACGTACTCTTTGGCAGTTAAGTTTGTTTTCTCCCTCTCAAAACTCACAGTTAATTCTTACCGTCAGATCCTGGTATCGACCATGGAACACACAAATAGCGTCGGGATTCAATACATCGATGTCTAGCGTAACTATTTACAAGGGTCTATTGGTGCCTCGGTCACCGGATGTTCGCGCTTTGTCAGTCTAGTTTTCAAATCCGACGCAAATTTGACAGTTAATTGCGACATTCCCACCAGACTAATGACGATGCAACACAGAAATTGCGTCACGATTCAATGCATTGGTCATTAGCCGACTTATCTCCGAGGGTCTATCGCTGCCTCATACCAGATGGACGTACTCTTTGGCAGTTAAGTTTGTTTTCTCCCTCTCAAAACTCACAGTTAATTCTTACCGTCAGATCCTGGTATCGACCATGGAACACACAAATAGCGTCGGGATTCAATACATCGATGTCTAGCGTAACTATTTACAAGGGTCTATTGGTGCCTCGGTCACCGGATGTTCGCGCTTTGTCAGTCTAGTTTTCAAATCCGACGCAAATTTCACAGTTAATTGCGACATTCCCACCAGACTAATGACGATGCAAACAAGAAATTGCGTCGCGATTCAATACATTGGTCACTAGCCGACTTATCTCCGAGTGTCTAACGCTGCTCATACCAGATGGTGTACAATTTGGCTGTCAAGTTTCTTGTCTCCGACTCAAAACTCACAGTTAATTCTTACCGTCAGGTCCTGGTATAGACCATGGAACACACAAATAGCGTCGCGATTCAATACATCGATGTATAGCGTAACTATTAACAAGGGTCTATTGGTGCCTAGGTCACCGGATTTTCGCGCTTTGTCAGTCTAGTTTTCAAATCCGAAGCAAATTTGACAGTTAATTGCGACATTCCCACCAGACTAATGACGATGCAACACAGAAATTGCGTCGCGTTTCAATACATTGTCCACTAGCCGACTTATCTCCGAGGGTCTATCGCTGTCTCATACCAGATGTACGTACTCTTTGGCAGTGAAGTTTGTTTTCTCCCCCTCATAACTCACAGTTAATTCTTACCGTCAGATCCTGGTATTGACGATGGAACACACAAATAGCGTCGCGATTCAATAGATCGATGTCCAGCGTAACTAACTACAAGGGTCTATTGGTGCCTCGGTCACCGGATGGTCGCGTTTTGTCATCTAGTTTTCAAATCTGACGCAGAACTGACAGTTAAATTTATTTTCTCTCATCCTCTCAATGACAATGGAACACACATACTGCGATGGTTTTCAGAACATCGTCTTACAGCAGATTTATCTCCAAGCATCTATTACTGCCTGGGTCACCACATGATCGTTGTCCTACGAGGAAAGTTTCGGGAATCCGACGTAATTTGACAGTTAATTACGACATTCCCACCATCCTAAAGACGATGCAACACAGAAATTGCGTCGCGATTCAATACATTGGTCACTAGCCGACTTATCTCCGAGGGTCTAACGCTGCCTCATACAAGATGGATGTACAATTTGGCTGTCAAGTTTCTTGTCTCCGACTCAAAACTCACAGTTAATTCTTACCGTCAGGTCCTGGTATCGACCATGGAACACAAAAATAGCGCGGCGATTCAATACATCGATGTCTAGCGTAACTATTTACAAGGGTCTATTGGTGCCTCGGTCGCCGGGTGTTCGCGCTTTGTCAGTCTAGTTTTCAAACCCGACGCAAATTTGACAGTTAATTGCGACAATCCCACCAGACTAATGACGATGCAACACAGAAATTGCGTCGCGATTCAATACATTGGTCACTAGCAGAGGGTCTAACGCTGCTCATACCAGATGGATGTACAATTTGGCTGTCAAGTTTCTTGTCTCCGACTCAAAACTCACAGTTAATTCTTACCGTCAGGTCCTGGTATCGACCATGGAATACACAAATAGCGTCGCGATTCAATACATCGATGTCTAGCGTAACTATTTACAAGGGTCTATTGGTGCTTCGGACACCGGATGTTCGAGCTTTGTCAGTCTAGTTTTCAAATCCGAAGAAATTTGACAGTTAATTGCGACATTCCCACCAGACTAATGACGATGCAACACAGAAATTGCGTCACGATTCAATACATTGGTTATTAGCCGACTTATCTCCGAGGGTCTATCGCTGCCTCATACCAGATGGACGTACTCTTTGGCAGTTAAGTTTGTTTTCTCCCTCTCAAAACTCACTGTTAATTCTTACCGTCAGATCCTGGTATCGACCATGGAACACACAAATAGCGTCGGGATTCAATACATCGATGTCTAGCGTAACTATTTACAAGGGTCTATTGGTGCCTCGGTCACCGGATGTTCGCGCTTTGTCAGTCTAGTTTTCAAATCCGACGCAAATTTGACAGTTAATTGCGACATTCCCACCAGACTAATGACGATGCAACACAGAAATTGCGTCACGATTCAATGCATTGGTCATTAGCCGACTTATCTCCGAGGGTCTATCGCTGCCTCATACCAGATGGACGTACTCTTTGGCAGTTAAGTTTGTTTTCTCCCTCTCAAAACTCACAGTTAATTCTTACCGTCAGATCCTGGTATCGACCATGGAACACACAAATAGCGTCGGGATTCAATACATCGATGTCTAGCGTAACTATTTACAAGGGTCTATTGGTGCCTCGGTCACCGGATGTTCGCGCTTTGTCAGTCTAGTTTTCAAATCCGACGCAAATTTGACAGTTAATTGCGACATTCCCACCAGACTAATGACGATGCAACACAGAAATTGCGTTGCGATTCAATACATTGGTCACTAGCAGAGGGTCTAACGCTGCTCATACCAGATGGATGTACAATTTGGCTGTCAAGTTTCTTGTCTCCGACTCAAAACTCACAGTTACTTTTTGCCGTCAGATCCTGGTATCCACCATGGAACACACAAATAACGTCGCGATTCAATACATTGATGTCTAGCGTAACTATTTACAAGGGTCTATTGGTGCCTCGGTCACCGGATGTTCGCGCTTTGTCAGTCTAGTTTTCAAATCCGACGCAAATTTGACAGTTAATTGCGACATTCCCACCAGACTAATGACGATGCAACACAGAAATTGCGTCGCGATTCAATACATTGGTCACTAGCCGACTTATCTCCGAGGGTCTATCGATGTCTCATACCAGATGGACGTACTCTTTGGCAGTGAAGTTTGTTTTCTCCCTCTCATAACTCACAGTTAATTCTTACCGTCAGATCCTGGTATTGACGATGGAACACACAAATAGCGTCGCGATTCAATAGATCGATGTCCAGCGTAACTATCTACAAGGGTCTATTGGTGCCTCGGTCACCGGATGGTCGCGTTTTGTCATCTAGTTTTCAAATCCGACGCAAAACTGACAGTTAATTTTATTTTCTCTCATTCTCTCAATGACAATAGAACACACATACTGCGATGGTTTTCAGTACATCGTCTACCACCAGATTTATCTCCAAGCATCTATTACTGCCTGGGTCACCACATGATCGTTATCCTACAGGTAAATTTTCGGGAATCCGACGCAAATTTGACAGTTAATTGCGACAATCCCACATTCCTAATGACGATGCAACACAGAAATTGCGTCGCGATTCAATGCATTGGTCACTAGCCGACTTATCTCCGAAGGTCTAACGCTGCTCATTCCAGATGGTGTACAATTTGGCTGTCAAGTTTCTTGTCTCCGACTCAAAACTCACAGTTAACTCCTACCGTCAGGTCCAGGTATCGACCATGGAACACACAAATAGCGTCGTGATTCAATACATCGATGTCTAGCGTAACTATTTACAAGGGTCTATTGGTGCCTCGGTCACCGGATGTTCGCGCTTTGTCAGTCTAGTTTTCAAATCCGACGCAAATTTGACAGTTAATTGCGACATTCCCACCAGACTAATGACGATGCAACACAGAAATTGCGTCACGATTCAATGCATTGGTCATTAGCCGACTTATCTCCGAGGGTCTATCGCTGCCTCATACCAGATGGACGTACTCTTTGGCAGTTAAGTTTGTTTTCTCCCTCTCAAAACTCACAGTTAATTCTTACCGTCAGATCCTGGTATCGACCATGGAACACACAAATAGCGTCGGGATTCAATACATCGATGTCTAGCGTAACTATTTACAAGGGTCTATTGGTGCCTCGGTCACCGGATGTTCGCGCTTTGTCAGTCTAGTTTTCAAATCCGACGCAAATTTGACAGTTAATTGCGACATTCCCACCAGACTAATGACGATGCAACACAGAAATTGCGTTGCGATTCAATACATTGGTCACTAGCAGAGGGTCTAACGCTGCTCATACCAGATGGATGTACAATTTGGCTGTCAAGTTTCTTGTCTCCGACTCAAAACTCACAGTTAATTTTTGCCGTCAGATCCTGGTATCGACCATGGAACACACAAATAACGTCGCGATTCAATACATCGATGTCTAGCGTAACTATTTACAAGGGTCTATTGGTGCCTCGGTCACCGGATGTTCGCGCTTTGTCAGTCTAGTTTTCAAATCCGACGCAAATTTCACAGTTAATTGCGACATTCCCACCAGACTAATGACGATGCAAACAAGAAATTGCGTCGCGATTCAATACATTGGTCACTAGCCGACTTATCTCCGAGTGTCTAACGCTGCTCATACCAGATGGTGTACAATTTGGCTGTCAAGTTTCTTGTCTCCGACTCAAAACTCACAGTTAATTCTTACCGTCAGGTCCTGGTATAGACCATGGAACACACAAATAGCGTCGCGATTCAATACATCGATGTATAGCGTAACTATTAACAAGGGTCTATTGGTGCCTAGGTCACCGGATTTTCGCGCTTTGTCAGTCTAGTTTTCAAATCCGAAGCAAATTTGACAGTTAATTGCGACATTCCCACCAGACTAATGACGATGCAACACAGAAATTGCGTCGCGATTCAATACATTGTCCACTAGCCGACTTATCTCCGAGGGTCTATCGCTGTCTCATACCAGATGTACGTACTCTTTGGCAGTGAAGTTTGTTTTCTCCCCCTCATAACTCACAGTTAATTCTTACCGTCAGATCCTGGTATTGACGATGGAACACACAAATAGCGTCGCGATTCAATAGATCGATGTCCAGCGTAACTAACTACAAGGGTCTATTGGTGCCTCGGTCACCGGATGGTCGCGTTTTGTCATCTAGTTTTCAAATCTGACGCAGAACTGACAGTTAAATTTATTTTCTCTCATCCTCTCAATGACAATGGAACACACATACTGCGATGGTTTTCAGAACATCGTCTTACAGCAGATTTATCTCCAAGCATCTATTACTGCCTGGGTCACCACATGATCGTTGTCCTACGAGGAAAGTTTCGGGAATCCGACGTAATTTGACAGTTAATTACGACATTCCCACCATCCTAAAGACGATGCAACACAGAAATTGCGTCGCGATTCAATACATTGGTCACTAGCCGACTTATCTCCGAGGGTCTAACGCTGCCTCAAACAAGATGGATGTACAATTTGGCTGTCAAGTTTCTTGTCTCCGACTCAAAACTCACAGTTAATTCTTACCGTCAGATCCTGGTATCGACCATGGAACACACAAATAGCGTCGGGATTCAATACATCGATGTCTAGCGTAACTATTTACAAGGGTCTATTGGTGCCTCGGTCACCGGATGTTCGCGCTTTGTCAGTCTAGTTTTCAAATCCGACGCAAATTTGACAGTTAATTGCGACATTCCCACCAGACTAATGACGATGCAACACAGAAATTGCGTTGCGATTCAATACATTGGTCACTAGCAGAGGGTCTAACGCTGCTCATACCAGATGGATGTACAATTTGGCTGTCAAGTTTCTTGTCTCCGACTCAAAACTCACAGTTAATTCTTACCGTCAGGTCCTGGTATCGACCATGGAATACACAAATAGCGTCGCGATTCAATACATCGATGTCTAGCGTAACTATTTACAAGGGTCTATTGGTGCTTCGGACACCGGATGTTCGAGCTTTGTCAGTCTAGTTTTCAAATCCGAAGAAATTTGACAGTTAATTGCGACATTCCCACCAGACTAATGACGATGCAACACAGAAATTGCGTCACGATTCAATACATTGGTTATTAGCCGACTTATCTCCGAGGGTCTATCGCTGCCTCATACCAGATGGACGTACTCTTTGGCAGTTAAGTTTGTTTTCTCCCTCTCAAAACTCACAGTTAATTCTTACCGTCAGATCCTGGTATCGACCATGGAACACACAAATAGCGTCGGGATTCAATACATCGATGTCTAGCGTAACTATTTACAAGGGTCTATTGGTGCCTCGGTCACCGGATGTTCGCGCTTTGTCAGTCTAGTTTTCAAATCCGACGCAAATTTGACAGTTAATTGCGACATTCCCACCAGACTAATGACGATGCAACACAGAAATTGCGTTGCGATTCAATACATTGGTCACTAGCAGAGGGTCTAACGCTGCTCATACCAGATGGATGTACAATTTGGCTGTCAAGTTTCTTGTCTCCGACTCAAAACTCACAGTTAATTTTTGCCGTCAGATCCTGGTATCGACCATGGAACACACAAATAACGTCGCGATTCAATACATCGATGTCTAGCGTAACTATTTACAAGGGTCTATTGGTGCCTCGGTCACCGGATGTTCGCGCTTTGTCAGTCTAGTTTTCAAATCCGACGCAAATTTGACAGTTAATTGCGACATTCCCACCAGACTAATGACGATGCAACACAGAAATTGCGTCGCGATTCAATACATTGGTCACTAGCCGACTTATCTCCGAGGGTCTATCGCTGTCTCATACCAGATGGACGTACTCTTTGGCAGTGAAGTTTGTTTTCTCCCTCTCATAACTCACAGTTAATTCTTACCGTCAGATCCTGGTATTGACGATGGAACACACAAATAGCGTCGCGATACAATAGATCGATGTCCAGCGTAACTATCTACAAGGGTCTATTGGTGCCTCGGTCACCGGATGGTCGCGTTTTGTCATCTAGTTTTCAAATCCGACGCAAAACTGACAGTTAATTTTATTTTCTCTCATCCTCTCAATGACAATAGAACACACATACTGCGATGGTTTTCAGAACATCGTCTACCACCAGATTTATCTCCAAGCATCTATTACTGCCTGGGTCACCACATGATCGTTGTCCTACAGGTAAATTTTCGGGAATCCGACGCAAATTTGACAGTTAATTGCGACATTCCCACCATCCTAATGACGATGCAACACAGAAATTGCGTCGCGATTCAATACATTGGTCACTAGCCGACTTATCTCCGAAGGTCTAACGCTGCTCATACCAGATGGTGTACAATTTGGCTGTCAAGTTTCTTGTCTCCGACTCAAAACTCACAGTTAACTCCTACCGTCAGGTCCAGGTATCGACCATGGAACACACAAATAGCGTCGTGATTCAATACATCGATGTCTAGCGTAACTATTTACAAGGGTCTATTGGTGCCTCGGTCACCGGATGTTCGCGCTTTGTCAGTCTAGTTTTCAAATCCGACGCAAATTTGACAGTTAATTGCGACATTCCCACCAGACTAATGACGATGCAACACAGAAATTGCGTCACGATTCAATGCATTGGTCATTAGCCGACTTATCTCCGAGGGTCTATCGCTGCCTCATACCAGATGGACGTACTCTTTGGCAGTTAAGTTTGTTTTCTCCCTCTCAAAACTCACAGTTAATTCTTACCGTCAGATCCTGGTATCGACCATGGAACACACAAATAGCGTCGGGATTCAATACATCGATGTCTAGCGTAACTATTTACAAGGGTCTATTGGTGCCTCGGTCACCGGATGTTCGCGCTTTGTCAGTCTAGTTTTCAAATCCGACGCAAATTTGACAGTTAATTGCGACATTCCCACCAGACTAATGACGATGCAACACAGAAATTGCGTCGCGATTCAATACATTGGTCACTAGCCGACTTATCTCCGAGGGTCTATCGCTGTCTCATACCAGATGGACGTACTCTTTGGCAGTGAAGTTTGTTTTCTCCCTCTCATAACTCACAGTTAATTCTTACCGTCAGATCCTGGTTATGACGATGGAACACACAAATAGCGTCGCGATTCAATAGATCGATGTCCAGCGTAACTATCTACAAGGGTCTATTGGTGCCTCGGTCACCGGATGGTCGCGTTTTGTCATCTAGTTTTCAAATCCGACGCAAAACTGACAGTTAATTTTATTTTCTCTCATCCTCTCAATGACAATAGAACACACATACTGCGATGGTTTTCAGAACATCGTCTACCACCAGATTTATCTCCAAGCATCTATTACTGCCTGGGTCACCACATGATCGTTGTCCTACAGGTAAATTTTCGGGAATCCGACGCAAATTTGACAGTTAATTGCGACATTCCCACCATCCTAATGACGATGCAACACAGAAATTGCGTCGCGATTCAATACATTGGTCACTAGCCGACTTATCTCCGAAGGTCTAACGCTGCTCATACCAGATGGTGTACAATTTGGCTGTCAAGTTTCTTGTCTCCGACTCAAAACTCACAGTTAACTCCTACCGTCAGGTCCAGGTATCGACCATGGAACACACAAATAGCGTCGTGATTCAATACATCGATGTCTAGCGTAACTATTTACAAGGGTCTATTGGTGCCTCGGTCACCGGATGTTCGCGCTTTGTCAGTCTAGTTTTCAAATCCGACGCAAATTTGACAGTTAATTGCGACATTCCCACCAGACTAATGACGATGCAACACAGAAATTGCGTTGCGATTCAATACATTGGTCACTAGCAGAGGGTCTAACGCTGCTCATACCAGATGGATGTACAATTTGGCTGTCAAGTTTCTTGTCTCCGACTCAAAACTCACAGTTAATTTTTGCCGTCAGATCCTGGTATCGACCATGGAACACACAAATAACGTCGCGATTCAATACATCGATGTCTAGCGTAACTATTTACAAGGGTCTATTGGTGCCTCGGTCACCGGATGTTCGCGCTTTGTCAGTCTAGTTTTCAAATCCGACGCAAATTTGACAGTTAATTGCGACATTCCCACCAGACTAATGACGATGCAACACAGAAATTGCGTCGCGATTCAATACATTGGTCACTAGCCGACTTATCTCCGAGGGTCTATCGCTGTCTCATACCAGATGGACGTACTCTTTGGCAGTGAAGTTTGTTTTCTCCCTCTCATAACTCACAGTTAATTCTTACCGTCAGATCCTGGTATTGACGATGGAACACACAAATAGCGTCGCGATACAAAAGATCGATGTCCAGCGTAACTATCTACAAGGGTCTATTGGTGCCTCGGTCACCGGATGGTCGCGTTTTGTCATCTAGTTTTCAAATCCGACGCAAAACTGACAGTTAATTTTATTTTCTCTCATCCTCTCAATGACAATAGAACACACATACTGCGATGGTTTTCAGAACATCGTCTACCACCAGATTTATCTCCAAGCATCTATTACTGCCTGGGTCACCACATGATCGTTGTCCTACAGGTAAATTTTCGGGAATCCGACGCAAATTTGACAGTTAATTGCGACATTCCCACCATCCTAATGACGATGCAACACAGAAATTGCGTCGCGATTCAATACATTGGTCACTAGCCGACTTATCTCCGAGGGTCTATCGCTGTCTCATACCAGATGGACGTACTCTTTGGCAGTGAAGTTTGTTTTCTCCCTCTCATAACTCACAGTTAATTCTTACCGTCAGATCCTGGTATTGACGATGGAACACACAAATAGCGTCGCGATTCAATAGATCGATGTCCAGCGTAACTATCTACAAGGGTCTATTGGTGCCTCGGTCACCGGATGGTCGCGTTTTGTCATCTAGTTTTCAAATCCGACGCAAAACTGACAGTTAATTTTATTTTCTCTCATCCTCTCAATGACAATAGAACACACATACTGCGATGGTTTTCAGAACATCGTCTACCACCAGATTTATCTCCAAGCATCTATTACTGCCTGGGTCACCACATGATCGTTGTCCTACAGGTAAATTTTCGGGAATCCGACGCAAATTTGACAGTTAATTGCGACATTCCCACCATCCTAATGACGATGCAACACAGAAATTGCGTCGCGATTCAATACATTGGTCACTAGCCGACTTATCTCCGAAGGTCTAACGCTGCTCATACCAGATGGTGTACAATTTGGCTGTCAAGTTTCTTGTCTCCGACTCAAAACTCACAGTTAACTCCTACCGTCAGGTCCAGGTATCGACCATGGAACACACAAATAGCGTCGTGATTCAATACATCGATGTCTAGCGTAACTATTTACAAGGGTCTATTGGTGCCTCGGTCACCGGATGTTCGCGCTTTGTCAGTCTAGTTTTCAAATCCGACGCAAATTTGACAGTTAATTGCGACATTCCCACCAGACTAATGACGATGCAACACAGAAATTGCGTCACGATTCAATGCATTGGTCATTAGCCGACTTATCTCCGAGGGTCTATCGCTGCCTCATACCAGATGGACGTACTCTTTGGCAGTTAAGTTTGTTTTCTCCCTCTCAAAACTCACAGTTAATTCTTACCGTCAGATCCTGGTATCGACCATGGAACACACAAATAGCGTCGGGATTCAATACATCGATGTCTAGCGTAACTATTTACTAGGGTCTATTGGTGCCTCGGTCACCGGATGTTCGCGCTTTGTCAGTCTAGTTTTCAAATCCTACGCAAATTTGACAGTTAATTGCGACATTCCCACCAGACTAATGACGATGCAACACAGAAATTGCGTTGCGATTCAATACATTGGTCACTAGCAGAGGGTCTAACGCTGCTCATACCAGATGGATGTACAATTTGGCTGTCAAGTTTCTTGTCTCCGACTCAAAACTCACAGTTAATTTTTGCCGTCAGATCCTGGTATCGACCATGGAACACACAAATGACGTCGCGATTCAATACATCGATGTCTAGCGTAACTATTTACAAGCGTCTATTGGTGCCTCGGTCACCGGATGTTCGCGCTTTGTCAGTCTAGTTTTCAAATCCGACGCAAATTTGACACTTAATTGCGACATTCCCACCAGACTAATGACGATGCAACACAGAAATTGCGTCGCGATTCAATACATTGGTCACTAGCCGACTTATCACCGAGGGTCTATCGCTGTCTCATACCTGATGGACGTACTCTTTGGCAGTGAAGTTTGTTTTCTCCCTCTCATAACTCACAGTTAATTCTTACCGTCAGATCCTGGTATTGACGATGGAACACACAAATAGCGTCGCGATTCAATAGATCGATTTCCAGCGTAACTATCTACAAGGGTCTATTGGTGCCTCGGTCACCGGATGGTCGCGTTTTGTCATCTAGTTTTCAAATCCGACGCAAAACTGACAGTTAATTTTATTTACTCTCATCCTCTCAATGACAATAGAACACACATACTGCGATGGTTTTCAGAACATCGTCTACCACCAGATTTATCTCCAAGCATCTATTACTGCCTGGGTCACCACATGATCGTTGTCCTACAGGTAAATTTTCGGGAATCCGACGGAAATTTGACAGTTAATTGCGACATTCCCACCATCCTAATGACGATGCAACACAGAAATTGCGTCGCGATTCAATACATTGGTCACTAGCCGACTTATCTCCGAAGGTCTAACGCTGCTCATACCAGATGGTGTACAATTTGGCTGTCAAGTTTCTTGTCTCCGACTCAAAACTCACAGTTAATTCTTACCGTCAGGTCCAGGTATCGACCATGGAACACACAAATAGCGTCGCGATTCAATACATCGATGTCTAGCGTAACTATTTACAAGGGTCTATTGGTGCCTCGGTCACCGGATGTTCGCGCTTTGTCAGTCTAGTTTTCAAATCCGACGCAAATTTGACAGTTAATTGCGACATTCCCACCAGACTAATGACGATGCAACACAGAAATTGCGTCACGATTCAATACATTGGTTATTAGCCGACTTATCTCCGAGGGTCTATCGCTGCCTCATACCAGATGGACGTACTCTTTGGCAGTTAAGTTTGTTTTCTCCCTCTCAAAACTCACAGTTAATTCTTACCGTCAGATCCTGGTATCGACCATGGAACACACAAATAGCGTCGGGATTCAATACATCGATGTCTAGCGTAACTATTTACAAGGGTCTATTGGTGCCTCGGTCACCGGATGTTCGCGCTTTGTCAGTCTAGTTTTCAAATCCGACGCAAATTTGACAGTTAATTGCGACATTCCCACCAGACTAATGACGATGCAACACAGAAATTGCGTTGCGATTCAATACATTGGTCACTAGCAGAGGGTCTAACGCTGCTCATACCAGATGGATGTACAATTTGGCTGTCAAGTTTCTTGTCTCCGACTCAAAACTCACAGTTAATTTTTGCCGTCAGATCCTGGTATCGACCATGGAACACACAAATAACGTCGCGATTCAATACATCGATGTCTAGCGTAACTATTTACAAGGGTCTATTGGTGCCTCGGTCACCGGATGTTCGCGCTTTGTCAGTCTAGTTTTCAAATCCGACGCAAATTTGACAGTTAATTGCGACATTCCCACCAGACTAATGACGATGCAACACAGAAATTGCGTCGCGATTCAATACATTGGTCACTAGCCGACTTATCTCCGAGGGTCTATCGCTGTCTCATACCAGATGGACGTACTCTTTGGCAGTGAAGTTTGTTTTCTCCCTCTCATAACTCACAGTTAATTCTTACCGTCAGATCCTGGTATTGACGATGGAACACACAAATAGCGTCGCGATACAATAGATCGATGTCCAGCGTAACTATCTACAAGGGTCTATTGGTGCCTCGGTCACCGGATGGTCGCGTTTTGTCATCTAGTTTTCAAATCCGACGCAAAACTGACAGTTAATTTTATTTTCTCTCATCCTCTCAATGACAATAGAACACACATACTGCGATGGTTTTCAGAACATCGTCTACCACCAGATTTATCTCCAAGCATCTATTACTGCCTGGGTCACCACATGATCGTTGTCCTACAGGTAAATTTTCGGGAATCCGACGCAAATTTGACAGTTAATTGCGACATTCCCACCATCCTAATGACGATGCAACACAGAAATTGCGTCGCGATTCAATACATTTGGTCACTAGCCGACTTATCTCCGAAGGTCTAACGCTGCTCATACCAGATGGTGTACAATTTGGCTGTCAAGTTTCTTGTCTCCGACTCAAAACTCACAGTTAACTCCTACCGTCAGGTCCAGGTATCGACCATGGAACACACAAATAGCGTCGTGATTCAATACATCGATGTCTAGCGTAACTATTTACAAGGGTCTATTGGTGCCTCGGTCACCGGATGTTCGCGCTTTGTCAGTCTAGTTTTCAAATCCGACGCAAATTTGACAGTTAATTGCGACATTCCCACCAGACTAATGACGATGCAACACAGAAATTGCGTCACGATTCAATGCATTGGTCATTAGCCGACTTATCTCCGAGGGTCTATCGCTGCCTCATACCAGATGGACGTACTCTTTGGCAGTTAAGTTTGTTTTCTCCCTCTCAAAACTCACAGTTAATTCTTACCGTCAGATCCTGGTATCGACCATGGAACACACAAATAGCGTCGGGATTCAATACATCGATGTCTAGCGTAACTATTTACAAGGGTCTATTGGTGCCTCGGTCACCGGATGTTCGCGCTTTGTCAGTCTAGTTTTCAAATCCGACGCAAATTTGACAGTTAATTGCGACATTCCCACCAGACTAATGACGATGCAACACAGAAATTGCGTCGCGATTCAATACATTGGTCACTAGCCGACTTATCTCCGAGGGTCTATCGCTGTCTCATACCAGATGGACGTACTCTTTGGCAGTGAAGTTTGTTTTCTCCCTCTCATAACTCACAGTTAATTCTTACCGTCAGATCCTGGTATTGACGATGGAACACACAAATAGCGTCGCGATTCAATAGATCGATGTCCAGCGTAACTATCTACAAGGGTCTATTGGTGCCTCGGTCACCGGATGGTCGCGTTTTGTCATCTAGTTTTCAAATCCGACGCAAAACTGACAGTTAATTTTATTTTCTCTCATCCTCTCAATGACAATAGAACACACATACTGCGATGGTTTTCAGAACATCGTCTACCACCAGATTTATCTCCAAGCATCTATTACTGCCTGGGTCACCACATGATCGTTGTCCTACAGGTAAATTTTCGGGAATCCGACGCAAATTTGACAGTTAATTGCGACATTCCCACCATCCTAATGACGATGCAACACAGAAATTGCGTCGCGATTCAATACATTGGTCACTAGCCGACTTATCTCCGAAGGTCTAACGCTGCTCATACCAGATGGTGTACAATTTGGCTGTCAAGTTTCTTGTCTCCGACTCAAAACTCACAGTTAACTCCTACCGTCAGGTCCAGGTATCGACCATGGAACACACAAATAGCGTCGTGATTCAATACATCGATGTCTAGCGTAACTATTTACAAGGGTCTATTGGTGCCTCGGTCACCGGATGTTCGCGCTTTGTCAGTCTAGTTTTCAAATCCGACGCAAATTTGACAGTTAATTGCGACATTCCCACCAGACTAATGACGATGCAACACAGAAATTGCGTCACGATTCAATGCATTGGTCATTAGCCGACTTATCTCCGAGGGTCTATCGCTGCCTCATACCAGATGGACGTACTCTTTGGCAGTTAAGTTTGTTTTCTCCCTCTCAAAACTCACAGTTAATTCTTACCGTCAGATCCTGGTATCGACCATGGAACACACAAATAGCGTCGGGATTCAATACATCGATGTCTAGCGTAACTATTTACTAGGGTCTATTGGTGCCTCGGTCACCGGATGTTCGCGCTTTGTCAGTCTAGTTTTCAAATCCTACGCAAATTTGACAGTTAATTGCGACATTCCCACCAGACTAATGACGATGCAACACAGAAATTGCGTTGCGATTCAATACATTGGTCACTAGCAGAGGGTCTAACGCTGCTCATACCAGATGGATGTACAATTTGGCTGTCAAGTTTCTTGTCTCCGACTCAAAACTCACAGTTAATTTTTGCCGTCAGATCCTGGTATCGACCATGGAACACACAAATGACGTCGCGATTCAATACATCGATGTCTAGCGTAACTATTTACAAGGGTCTATTGGTGCCTCGGTCACCGGATGTTCGCGCTTTGTCAGTCTAGTTTTCAAATCCGACGCAAATTTGACACTTAATTGCGACATTCCCACCAGACTAATGACGATGCAACACAGAAATTGCGTCGCGATTCAATACATTGGTCACTAGCCGACTTATCACCGAGGGTCTATCGCTGTCTCATACCAGATGGACGTACTCTTTGGCAGTGAAGTTTGTTTTCTCCCTCTCATAACTCACAGTTAATTCTTACCGTCAGATCCTGGTATTGACGATGGAACACACAAATAGCGTCGCGATTCAATAGATCGATTTCCAGCGTAACTATCTACAAGGGTCTATTGGTGCCTCGGTCACCGGATGGTCGCGTTTTGTCATCTAGTTTTCAAATCCGACGCAAAACTGACAGTTAATTTTATTTTCTCTCATCCTCTCAATGACAATAGAACACACATACTGCGATGGTTTTCAGAACATCGTCTACCACCAGATTTATCTCCAAGCATCTATTACTGCCTGGGTCACCACATGATCGTTGTCCTACAGGTAAATTTTCGGGAATCCGACGCAAATTTGACAGTTAATTGCGACATTCCCACCATCCTAATGACGATGCAACACAGAAATTGCGTCGCGATTCAATACATTGGTCACTAGCCGACTTATCTCCGAAGGTCTAACGCTGCTCATACCAGATGGTGTACAATTTGGCTGTCAAGTTTCTTGTCTCCGACTCAAAACTCACAGTTAATTCTTACCGTCAGGTCCAGGTATCGACCATGGAACACACAAATAGCGTCGCGATTCAATACATCGATGTCTAGCGTAACTATTTACAAGGGTCTATTGGTGCCTCGGTCACCGGATGTTCGCGCTTTGTCAGTCTAGTTTTCAAATCCGACGCAAATTTGACAGTTAATTGCGACATTCCCACCAGACTAATGACGATGCAACACAGAAATTGCGTTGCGATTCAATACATTGGTCACTAGCAGAGGGTCTAACGCTGCTCATACCAGATGGATGTACAATTTGGCTGTCAAGTTTGTTTTCTCCCTCTCAAAACTCACAGTTAATTCTTACCGTCAGATCCTGGTATCGACCATGGAACACACAAATAGCGTCGGGATTCAATACATCGATGTCTAGCGTAACTATTTACAAGGGTCTATTGGTGCCTCGGTCACTGGATGTTCGCGCTTTGTCGGTCTAGTTTTCAAATCCGACGCAAATTTGACAGTTAATTGCGACATTCCCACTATCCTAATGACGATGGAACACAGAAATTGCGTCGCGATTCAATACATTGGTCACTAGCCGACTTATCTCCGAGGGTCTAACGCTGCCTCATACCACATGGATGTACAATTTGGCTGTCAAGTCTCTTGTCTCCGACTCAAAACTCACAGTTAATACGTACCGTCAGATCCTGGTATCGACCATGGAACACACAAATAGCATCGCGATTCAATACATCGATGTCTAGCGTAACTATTTACAAGGGTCTATTGGTGCCTCGGTCACCGGATGTTCGCGCTTTGTCAGTCTAGTTTTCACATCCGAAACAAATTTGACAGTTAATTGCGACATTCCTACCACACTAATGACGATACCACACAGAAATTGCGTCGCGATTCAATACATTGGTCACTAGCCGACTTATCTCCGAGGGTCTATCGCTGCCTCATACCAGATGGACGTACTCTTTGGCGGTCAAGTTTGTTTTCTCCCTCTCAAAACTCACAGTTAATTCTTACCGTCAGATCCTGGTATCGACGATGGAACACAAAAATGGCGTCGCGATTCAATAGATCGATGTCCAGCGTAACTATCTACAAGGGTCAATTGGTGTCTCGGTCACCAGATGGTCACGTTTAGTCATCTTGTTTTCAAATCCGACGCAAAACTGACAGTTAATTTTATTTTCTCTCATCCTCTCAATGACGATGGAGCACACATACTGTGATGGTTTTCAGAACATCGTCTTCCAGCAGATTTATCTCCAAGCATCTATTACTGCCTGGGTCACCACATGATCGTTGTCCTACGAGTAAATTTTCGGGAATCCGACGCAAATTTGACAGTTAATTGCGACTTTCCCACCATCCTAATGCCGATGCAACACAGAAATTGCGTCGCGATTCCATACATTGGTCACTAGCCGACATATTTCCGAGGGTCTAACGCTGCTCATACCAGATGGATGTACAATTTGGCTGTCAAGTTTCTTGTCTCCGACTCAAAACTCACAGTTAATTCAAACCGTCAGATCCTGGTATCGACCATGGAACACACAAACAACGTCGCGATTCAATACATCGATGTCTAGCGTAACTATTTACAAGGGTCTATTGGTGCCTCGGTCACCGGATGTTCGCGCTTTGTCAGTCTAGTTTTCAAATCCGAAGCAAATTTGACAGTTAATTGCGACATTCCCACCGGACTAATGACGATGCAACACAGAAATTGCGTCGCGATTCAATACATTGGTCACTAGCCGACTTATCTCCCAGGGTCTATCGCTGTCTCATACCAGATGGACGTACTCTTTGGCAGTGAAGTTTGTTTTCTGCCTCTCATAACTCACAGTTAATTCATACCGTCAGATCCTGGTATTGCCGATGGAACACACAAATAGCGTCCCGATTCAATAAATCGATGTCCAGCGTAACTATCTACAAGGGTCTATTGGTGCCTCGGTCACCGGATGGTCGCGTTTTGTCATCTAGTTTTCAAATCCGACGCAAAACTGACAGTTAATTTTATTTTCTCTCATCCTCTCAATGACAATAGAACACACATACTGCGATGGTTTTCAGAACATCGTCTACCACCAGATTTATCTCCAAGCATCTATTACTGCCTGGGTCACCACATGATCGTTGTCCTACAGGTAAATTTTCGGGAATCCGACGCAAATTTGACAGTTAATTGCGACATTCCCACCATCCTAATGACGATGCAACACAGAAATTGCGTCGCGATTCAATACATTGGTCACTAGCCGACTTATCTCCGAAGGTCTAACGCTGCTCATACCAGATGGTGTACAATTTGGCTGTCAAGTTTCTTGTCTCCGACTCAAAACTCACAGTTAATTCTTACCGTCAGGTCCAGGTATCGACCATGGAACACACAAATAGCGTCGCGATTCAATACATCGATGTCTAGCGTAACTATTTACAAGGGTCTATTGGTGCCTCGGTCACCGGATGTTCGCGCTTTGTCAGTCTAGTTTTCAAATCCGAAGCAAATTTGAAAGTTAATTGCGCCATTCTTAACAGACTAATGACGATGCATCACAGAAATTGCGTCGCGATTCAATACATTGGTCACTAGCCGACTTATCTCCGAGGGGCATCGCTGCCTCATACCAGATGGACGTACTCTTTGGCAGTCAAGTTTGTATTCTCCCTCTCATAACTCACAGTTAATTCTTACCGTCAGATCCTGGTATTGACGATGGAACACACAAACAGCGTCGCGATTCAATAGATCGATGTCCAGCGTTACTATCTACAAGGGTCTATTGGTGCCTCGGTCACCAGATGGTCGGGTTTTGTCATCTAGTTTTCAAATCCGACGCAAAACTGACATTTAATTTTATTTTCTCTCATCATCTCAATGACGATAGAACACACATACTACGATGGTTTTCAGAACATCGTGTACAACTAGATTCATCTCCGAGCAACTATTACTGCCTGGGTCACCACATGATCGTTGTCCTACGTGTAAATTTTCGGGAATCCGAAGCAAAATTGACAGTTAATTGCGACATTCCCACCATCCTAATGACGATGCAACACAGAAATTGCGTCGCGATTCAATACATTGGTCACTAGCCGACTTATTTCCGAGGGTCTAACGCTGCTCATACCAGATGGATGTAGAATTGGGCTGTCAAGTTTCTTGTCTCCGACTCAATACTCACAGTTAATTCTTACCGTCAGATCCTGGTATCGACCATGGAACACACAAACAACGTCGCGATTCAATACATCGATGTCTAGCGTAACTATTTACAAGGGTCTATTGGTGCCTCGGTCACCGGATGTTCGCGCTTTGTCAGTCTAGTTTTCAAATCCGACGCAAATTTGACAGTTAATTGCGACATTCCCACCAGACTAATGACGATGCAACACAGAAATTGCGTTGCGATTCAATACATTGGTCACTAGCAGAGGGTCTAACGCTGCTCATACCAGATGGATGTACAATTTGGCTGTCAAGTTTGTTTTCTCCCTCTCAAAACACACAGTTAATTCTTACCGTCAGATCCTGGTATCGACCATGGAACACACAAATAGCGTCGGGATTCAATACATCGATGTCTAGCGTAACTATTTACAAGGGTCTATTGGTGCCTCGGTCACTGGATGTTCGCGCTTTGTCAGTCTAGTTTTCAAATCCGACGCAAATTTGACAGTTAATTGCGACATTCCCACTATCCTAATGACGATGGAACACAGAAATTGCGTCGCGGTTCAATACATTGGTCACTAGCCGACTTATCTCCGAGGGTCTATCGCTGCCTCATACCAGATGGACGTACCCTTTGGCGGTCAAGTTTGTTTTCTCCCTCTCAAAACTCACAGTTAATTCTTACCGTCAGATCCTGGTATCGACAATGGAACACACAAATAGCGTCGCGATTCAATACATCGACGTCTAGCGTAACTATTTACAAGGGTCTATTGGTACCTCGGTCACCAGATGTTCGCGCTTTGTCAGCTTAGTTTTCAAATCCGACGCAAATTTGACAGTTAATTGAGACATTCCCACCAGACTAATGACGATGCAACACAGAAATTGCGTCGCGATTCATTATATTGGTCACTAGCCGACTTATCTCCGAGGGTCTATCGCTGCCTCACACCAGATGGACGTACTCTTTGGCAGTCAAGATAATGTTCTCCCTCTCATAACTCACAGTTAATTCTTACCGTCAGATCCTGGTATTGACGATGGAACACACAAATGGCGTCGCGATTCAATAGATCGATGTCCAGCGTAACTATCTACAAGGGTCAATTGGTGTCTCGGTCACCAGATGGTCACGTTTAGTCATCTTGTTTTCAAATCCGACGCAAAACTGACAGTTAATTTTATTTTCTCTCATCCTCTCAATGACGATGGAACACACATACTGTGATGGTTTTCAGAACATCGTCTTCCAGCACATTTATCTCCAAGCATCTATTACTGCCTGGGTCACCACATGATCGTTGTCCTACGAGTAAATTTTCGGGAATCCGACGCAAATTTGACAGTTAATTGCGACTTTCCCACCATCCTAATGCCGATGCAACACAGAAATTGCGTCGCGATTCAATACATTGGTCACTAGCCGACATATTTCCGAGGGTCTAACGCTGCTCATACCAGATGGATGTACAATTTGGCTGTCAAGTTTCTTGTCTCCGACTCAAAACTCACAGTTAATTCAAACCGTCAGATCCTGGTATCGACCATGGAACACACAAACAACGTCGCGATTCAATACATCGATGTCTAGCGTAACTATTTACAAGGGTCTATTGGTGCCTCGGTCACCGGATGTTCGCGCTTTGTCAGTCTAGTTTTTAAATCCGAAGCAAATTTGACAGATAATTGCGACATTCCTAACAGACTAATGACGATGCATCACAGAAATTGCATCGCGATTCAATACATTGGTCACTAGCCGACTTATCTCCGAGGGTCTATCGCTGCCTCATACCAGATGGACGTACTCTTTGGCAGTGAAGTTTGTTTTCTCCCTCTCATAACTCACAGTTAATTCTTACCGTCAGATCCTGGTATTAACGATGGAACACACAAACAGCGTCGCGATTCAATAGATCGATGTCCAGCGTTACTATCAACAAGGGTCTATTGGTGCCTCGGTCACCAGATGGTCGGGTTTTGTCATCTAGTTTTCAAATCCGACGCAAAACTGACATTTAATTTTATTTTCTCTCATCCTCTCAATGACGATAGAACACACATACTACGATGGTTTTCAGAACATCGTGTACAACTAGATTCATCTCCGAGCAACTATTACTGCCTGGGTCACCACATGATCGTTGTCCTACGTGTAAATTTTCGGGAATCCGAAGCAAAATTGACAGTTAATTGCGACATTCCTACCATCCTAACGACGTTGCAACACAGAAATTTCGTCGCGATTCAATACATTGGTCAATAGCCAACTTATCTCCGAGGGTCTATCGCTGTCTCATACCAGATGGACGTACTCTTTGGCAGTCAAGTTTGTTTTCTCCCTCTCATAACTCACAGTTAATTCTTACCGTCAGATCCTGGTATTAACGATGGAACACACAAATACCGTCGCGATTCTATACATCGAAGTCCAGCGTAACTATCTACAAGGGTCTATTGGTGCCTCGGTCACCGGATGGTGCGTTTTGTCATCTAGTTTTAAAATCAGACGCAAAACTGACTGGTAATTTATGTTCTCTCATCCTCTCAATTACGAAGGAACACACATAATGCGATGGTTTTGAGAACGTCGTCTTCCAGCAGATTTATCTGAAAGCATGCGTGGGTCACCACATGATCGTTCTCCTGCAGGTAAAGTTTCGGGAATCCGACGCAAATTTGACAGTTAATTGCGACATTCCCACCATCCTAATGACGATGCAACACAGAAATTGCGTCGCGATTCAATACATTGGTCACTAGCCGACTTATCTCCGAGTGTCTAACGCTGTTCATACCAGATGGTGTACAATATGGCTGTCAAGTTTCTTGTCTCCGACTCAAAACTCACAGTTAATTCTTACCGTCAGGTCCAGGTATCGACCATGGAACACACAAATAGCGTCGCGATTCAATACATCGACGTCTAGCGTAACTATCTACAAGGGTCTATTGGTGCCTCGGTCACCGGATGGTGCGTTTTGTCATCTAGTTTTAAAATCAGACGCAAAACTGACTGGTAATTTATGTTCTCTCATCCTCTCAATTACGAAGGAACACACATAATGCGATGGTTTTGAGAACGTCGTCTTCCAGCAGATTTATCTGAAAGCATGCGTGGGTCACCACATGATCGTTCTCCTGCAGGTAAAGTTTCGGGAATCCGACGCAAATTTGACAGTTAATTGCGACATTCCCTCCATCCTAATGACGATGCAACACAGAAATTGCGTCGCGATTCAATACATTGGTCACTAGCCGACTTATCTCCGAGTGTCTAACGCTGTTCATACCAGATGGTGTACAATATGGCTGTCAAGTTTCTTGTCTCCGACTCAAAACTCACAGTTAATTCTTACCGTCAGGTCCAGGTATCGACCATGGAACACACAAATAGCGTCGCGATTCAATACATCGACGTCTAGCGTAACTATTTACGAGGGTCTATTGGTGCCTCGGTCACCGGATCTTCGCGCTTTGTCAGCTTAGTTTTCAAAACCGACGCAAATTTGACACTTAATTGCGACATTCCCACCAGACTAATGAAGATGCAACACAGAAATTGCCTCGCGATTCAATATATTGGTCTCTAGCCGACTTATCTCCGAGGGTCTATCGCTGCCTCATACCAGAGGACGTATTCTTTGGCAGTCAAGATTTTTTTCTCCTTCTCATAACTCACAGTTAATTCTTACCGTCATATCCTGGTATTGACGATGGAACACACAAATGGCGTCGCGATTCAATAGATAGATGTCCAGCGTAACTATCTACAAGGGTCAATTGGTGTCTCGGTCACCAGATGGTCACGTTTAGTCATCTTGTTTTCAAATCCGACGCAAAACTGACAGTTAATTTTATTTTCTCTCATCCTCTCAATGACGATGGAACACACATACTGTGATGGTTTTCAGAACATCGTCTTCCAGCAGATTTATGTCGAAGCATCCATTACTGCCTGGGTCACCACATGATCGTTGTCCTACAAGTAAATTTTCGGGAATCCGACGCAAATTTGACAGTTAATTGCGACTTTCCCACCATCCTAATGACGATGCCACACAGAAATTGCGTCGCGATTCAATACATTGGTCACCAGCCGACTTATTTCCGAGGGTCTAACGCTGCTCATACCAGATGGATGTACAATTTGGCTGTCAAGTTTCTTTTCTCCGACTCAATACTCACAGTTAATTCTTACCGTCAGATCCTGGTATCGACCATGGAACACACAAATAACGTTGCGATTCAATACATCGATGTCCAGCGTTACTATCTACAAGGGTCTATTGGTGCCTCGGTCACCGGTGGTCGCGTTTTGTCATCTAGTTTTCAAATCCGACGCAAAACTGACATTTAATTTTATTTTCTCTCATCCTCTCAATGACGATAGAACACACATACTACGATGGTTTTCAGAACATAGTGTACAACTAGATTCATCTCCGAGCATCTATTACTGCCTGGGTCACCACATGACCGTTGTCCTACGAGTAACTTTTCGGGAATCCGAAGCAAAATTGACAGTTAATTGCGACATTCCCACCATCCTAACGACGTTGCTACACAGAAATTGCGCCGCGATTCAATACATTGGTCAATAGCCAACTTATCTCCTAGGGTCTATCGCTGCCTCATACATGATGGACGTACTGTTTGGCAGTCAAGTTTGTGTTCTCCCTCTCATAACTCACAGTTAATTCTTACCGTCAGATCCTGGTATTAACGATGGAACACACAAATACCGTCGCGATTCTATACATCGATGTCCAGCGTAACTATCTACAAGGGTCTATTGGTGCCTCGGTCACCGGATGGTCGCGTTTTGTCATCTAGTTTTAAAATCCGACGCAAAACTGACTGTTAATTTATGTTCTCTCATCCTCTCAATTACGATGGAACACACATAATGCGATGGTTTTGAGAACATCGGCTTCCAGCAGATTTATCTGAAAGCATGCGTGGGTCACCACATGATCGTTCTCCTGCGACTAAAGTTTCGGGAATCCGACGCAAATTTGACAGTTAATTGCGACATTCCCACCATCCTAATGACGATGCAACACAGAAATTGCGTCGCGATTCAATACATTGGTCACTAGCCGACTTATCTCCGAAGGTCTAACGCTGCTCATACCAGATGGTGTACAATTTGGCTGTCAAGTTTCTTGTCTCCGACTCAAAACTCACAGTTAATTCTTACCGTCAGGTCCAGGTATCGACCATGGAACACACAAATAGCGTCGCGATTCAATACATCGATGTCTAGCGTAACTATTTACAAGGGTCTATTGGTGCCTCGGTCACCGGATGTTCGCGCTTTGTCAGTCTAGTTTTCAAATCCGACGCAAATTTGACAGTTAATTGCGACATTCCCACCAGACTAATGACGATGCAACACAGAAATTGCGTTGCGATTCAATACATTGGTCACTAGCAGAGGGTCTAACGCTGCTCATACCAGATGGATGTACAATTTGGCTGTCAAGTTTGTTTTCTCCCTCTCAAAACTCACAGTTAATTCTTACCGTCAGATCCTGGTATCGACCATGGAACACACAAATAGCGTCGGGATTCAATACATCGATGTCTAGCGTAACTATTTACAAGGGTCTATTGGTGCCTCGGTCACTGGATGTTCGCGCTTTGTCGGTCTAGTTTTCAAATCCGACGCAAATTTGACAGTTAATTGCGACATTCCCACTATCCTAATGACGATGGAACACAGAAATTGCGTCGCGATTCAATACATTGGTCACTAGCCGACTTATCTCCGAGGGTCTAACGCTGCCTCATACCACATGGATGTACAATTTGGCTGTCAAGTCTCTTGTCTCCGACTCAAAACTCACAGTTAATACGTACCGTCAGATCCTGGTATCGACCATGGAACACACAAATAGCATCGCGATTCAATACATCGATGTCTAGCGTAACTATTTACAAGGGTCTATTGGTGCCTCGGTCACCGGATGTTCGCGCTTTGTCAGTCTAGTTTTCACATCCGAAACAAATTTGACAGTTAATTGCGACATTCCTACCACACTAATGACGATACCACACAGAAATTGCGTCGCGATTCAATACATTGGTCACTAGCCGACTTATCTCCGAGGGTCTATCGCTGCCTCATACCAGATGGACGTACTCTTTGGCGGTCAAGTTTGTTTTCTCCCTCTCAAAACTCACAGTTAATTCTTACCGTCAGATCCTGGTATCGACGATGGAACACAAAAATGGCGTCGCGATTCAATAGATCGATGTCCAGCGTAACTATCTACAAGGGTCAATTGGTGTCTCGGTCACCAGATGGTCACGTTTAGTCATCTTGTTTTCAAATCCGACGCAAAACTGACAGTTAATTTTATTTTCTCTCATCCTCTCAATGACGATGGAGCACACATACTGTGATGGTTTTCAGAACATCGTCTTCCAGCAGATTTATCTCCAAGCATCTATTACTGCCTGGGTCACCACATGATCGTTGTCCTACGAGTAAATTTTCGGGAATCCGACGCAAATTTGACAGTTAATTGCGACTTTCCCACCATCCTAATGCCGATGCAACACAGAAATTGCGTCGCGATTCCATACATTGGTCACTAGCCGACATATTTCCGAGGGTCTAACGCTGCTCATACCAGATGGATGTACAATTTGGCTGTCAAGTTTCTTGTCTCCGACTCAAAACTCACAGTTAATTCAAACCGTCAGATCCTGGTATCGACCATGGAACACACAAACAACGTCGCGATTCAATACATCGATGTCTAGCGTAACTATTTACAAGGGTCTATTGGTGCCTCGGTCACCGGATGTTCGCGCTTTGTCAGTCTAGTTTTCAAATCCGAAGCAAATTTGACAGTTAATTGCGACATTCCCACCGGACTAATGACGATGCAACACAGAAATTGCGTCGCGATTCAATACATTGGTCACTAGCCGACTTATCTCCCAGGGTCTATCGCTGTCTCATACCAGATGGACGTACTCTTTGGCAGTGAAGTTTGTTTTCTGCCTCTCATAACTCACAGTTAATTCATACCGTCAGATCCTGGTATTGCCGATGGAACACACAAATAGCGTCCCGATTCAATAAATCGATGTCCAGCGTAACTATCTACAAGGGTCTATTGGTGCCTCGGTCACCGGATGGTCGCGTTTTGTCATCTAGTTTTCAAATCCGACGCAAAACTGACAGTTAATTTTATTTTCTCTCATCCTCTCAATGACAATAGAACACACATACTGCGATGGTTTTCAGAACATCGTCTACCACCAGATTTATCTCCAAGCATCTATTACTGCCTGGGTCACCACATGATCGTTGTCCTACAGGTAAATTTTCGGGAATCCGACGCAAATTTGACAGTTAATTGCGACATTCCCACCATCCTAATGACGATGCAACACAGAAATTGCGTCGCGATTCAATACATTGGTCACTAGCCGACTTATCTCCGAAGGTCTAACGCTGCTCATACCAGATGGTGTACAATTTGGCTGTCAAGTTTCTTGTCTCCGACTCAAAACTCACAGTTAATTCTTACCGTCAGGTCCAGGTATCGACCATGGAACACACAAATAGCGTCGCGATTCAATACATCGATGTCTAGCGTAACTATTTACAAGGGTCTATTGGTGCCTCGGTCACCGGATGTTCGCGCTTTGTCAGTCTAGTTTTCAAATCCGAAGCAAATTTGAAAGTTAATTGCGCCATTCTTAACAGACTAATGACGATGCATCACAGAAATTGCGTCGCGATTCAATACATTGGTCACTAGCCGACTTATCTCCGAGGGGCATCGCTGCCTCATACCAGATGGACGTACTCTTTGGCAGTCAAGTTTGTATTCTCCCTCTCATAACTCACAGTTAATTCTTACCGTCAGATCCTGGTATTGACGATGGAACACACAAACAGCGTCGCGATTCAATAGATCGATGTCCAGCGTTACTATCTACAAGGGTCTATTGGTGCCTCGGTCACCAGATGGTCGGGTTTTGTCATCTAGTTTTCAAATCCGACGCAAAACTGACATTTAATTTTATTTTCTCTCATCATCTCAATGACGATAGAACACACATACTACGATGGTTTTCAGAACATCGTGTACAACTAGATTCATCTCCGAGCAACTATTACTGCCTGGGTCACCACATGATCGTTGTCCTACGTGTAAATTTTCGGGAATCCGAAGCAAAATTGACAGTTAATTGCGACATTCCCACCATCCTAATGACGATGCAACACAGAAATTGCGTCGCGATTCAATACATTGGTCACTAGCCGACTTATTTCCGAGGGTCTAACGCTGCTCATACCAGATGGATGTAGAATTGGGCTGTCAAGTTTCTTGTCTCCGACTCAATACTCACAGTTAATTCTTACCGTCAGATCCTGGTATCGACCATGGAACACACAAACAACGTCGCGATTCAATACATCGATGTCTAGCGTAACTATTTACAAGGGTCTATTGGTGCCTCGGTCACCGGATGTTCGCGCTTTGTCAGTCTAGTTTTCAAATCCGACGCAAATTTGACAGTTAATTGCGACATTCCCACCAGACTAATGACGATGCAACACAGAAATTGCGTTGCGATTCAATACATTGGTCACTAGCAGAGGGTCTAACGCTGCTCATACCAGATGGATGTACAATTTGGCTGTCAAGTTTGTTTTCTCCCTCTCAAAACACACAGTTAATTCTTACCGTCAGATCCTGGTATCGACCATGGAACACACAAATAGCGTCGGGATTCAATACATCGATGTCTAGCGTAACTATTTACAAGGGTCTATTGGTGCCTCGGTCACTGGATGTTCGCGCTTTGTCAGTCTAGTTTTCAAATCCGACGCAAATTTGACAGTTAATTGCGACATTCCCACTATCCTAATGACGATGGAACACAGAAATTGCGTCGCGATTCAATACATTGGTCACTAGCCGACTTATCTCCGAGGGTCTATCGCTGCCTCATACCAGATGGACGTACCCTTTGGCGGTCAAGTTTGTTTTCTCCCTCTCAAAACTCACAGTTAATTCTTACCGTCAGATCCTGGTATCGACAATGGAACACACAAATAGCGTCGCGATTCAATACATCGACGTCTAGCGTAACTATTTACAAGGGTCTATTGGTACCTCGGTCACCAGATGTTCGCGCTTTGTCAGCTTAGTTTTCAAATCCGACGCAAATTTGACAGTTAATTGAGACATTCCCACCAGACTAATGACGATGCAACACAGAAATTGCGTCGCGATTCATTATATTGGTCACTAGCCGACTTATCTCCGAGGGTCTATCGCTGCCTCACACCAGATGGACGTACTCTTTGGCAGTCAAGATAATGTTCTCCCTCTCATAACTCACAGTTAATTCTTACCGTCAGATCCTGGTATTGACGATGGAACACACAAATGGCGTCGCGATTCAATAGATCGATGTCCAGCGTAACTATCTACAAGGGTCAATTGGTGTCTCGGTCACCAGATGGTCACGTTTAGTCATCTTGTTTTCAAATCCGACGCAAAACTGACAGTTAATTTTATTTTCTCTCATCCTCTCAATGACGATGGAACACACATACTGTGATGGTTTTCAGAACATCGTCTTCCAGCACATTTATCTCCAAGCATCTATTACTGCCTGGGTCACCACATGATCGTTGTCCTACGAGTAAATTTTCGGGAATCCGACGCAAATTTGACAGTTAATTGCGACTTTCCCACCATCCTAATGCCGATGCAACACAGAAATTGCGTCGCGATTCAATACATTGGTCACTAGCCGACATATTTCCGAGGGTCTAACGCTGCTCATACCAGATGGATGTACAATTTGGCTGTCAAGTTTCTTGTCTCCGACTCAAAACTCACAGTTAATTCAAACCGTCAGATCCTGGTATCGACCATGGAACACACAAACAACGTCGCGATTCAATACATCGATGTCTAGCGTAACTATTTACAAGGGTCTATTGGTGCCTCGGTCACCGGATGTTCGCGCTTTGTCAGTCTAGTTTTTAAATCCGAAGCAAATTTGACAGATAATTGCGACATTCCTAACAGACTAATGACGATGCATCACAGAAATTGCATCGCGATTCAATACATTGGTCACTAGCCGACTTATCTCCGAGGGTCTATCGCTGCCTCATACCAGATGGACGTACTCTTTGGCAGTGAAGTTTGTTTTCTCCCTCTCATAACTCACAGTTAATTCTTACCGTCAGATCCTGGTATTAACGATGGAACACACAAACAGCGTCGCGATTCAATAGATCGATGTCCAGCGTTACTATCAACAAGGGTCTATTGGTGCCTCGGTCACCAGATGGTCGGGTTTTGTCATCTAGTTTTCAAATCCGACGCAAAACTGACATTTAATTTTATTTTCTCTCATCCTCTCAATGACGATAGAACACACATACTACGATGGTTTTCAGAACATCGTGTACAACTAGATTCATCTCCGAGCAACTATTACTGCCTGGGTCACCACATGATCGTTGTCCTACGTGTAAATTTTCGGGAATCCGAAGCAAAATTGACAGTTAATTGCGACATTCCTACCATCCTAACGACGTTGCAACACAGAAATTTCGTCGCGATTCAATACATTGGTCAATAGCCAACTTATCTCCGAGGGTCTATCGCTGTCTCATACCAGATGGACGTACTCTTTGGCAGTCAAGTTTGTTTTCTCCCTCTCATAACTCACAGTTAATTCTTACCGTCAGATCCTGGTATTAACGATGGAACACACAAATACCGTCGCGATTCTATACATCGAAGTCCAGCGTAACTATCTACAAGGGTCTATTGGTGCCTCGGTCACCGGATGGTGCGTTTTGTCATCTAGTTTTAAAATCAGACGCAAAACTGACTGGTAATTTATGTTCTCTCATCCTCTCAATTACGAAGGAACACACATAATGCGATGGTTTTGAGAACGTCGTCTTCCAGCAGATTTATCTGAAAGCATGCGTGGGTCACCACATGATCGTTCTCCTGCAGGTAAAGTTTCGGGAATCCGACGCAAATTTGACAGTTAATTGCGACATTCCCACCATCCTAATGACGATGCAACACAGAAATTGCGTCGCGATTCAATACATTGGTCACTAGCCGACTTATCTCCGAGTGTCTAACGCTGTTCATACCAGATGGTGTACAATATGGCTGTCAAGTTTCTTGTCTCCGACTCAAAACTCACAGTTAATTCTTACCGTCAGGTCCAGGTATCGACCATGGAACACACAAATAGCGTCGCGATTCAATACATCGACGTCTAGCGTAACTATCTACAAGGGTCTATTGGTGCCTCGGTCACCGGATGGTGCGTTTTGTCATCTAGTTTTAAAATCAGACGCAAAACTGACTGGTAATTTATGTTCTCTCATCCTCTCAATTACGAAGGAACACACATAATGCGATGGTTTTGAGAACGTCGTCTTCCAGCAGATTTATCTGAAAGCATGCGTGGGTCACCACATGATCGTTCTCCTGCAGGTAAAGTTTCGGGAATCCGACGCAAATTTGACAGTTAATTGCGACATTCCCTCCATCCTAATGACGATGCAACACAGAAATTGCGTCGCGATTCAATACATTGGTCACTAGCCGACTTATCTCCGAGTGTCTAACGCTGTTCATACCAGATGGTGTACAATATGGCTGTCAAGTTTCTTGTCTCCGACTCAAAACTCACAGTTAATTCTTACCGTCAGGTCCAGGTATCGACCATGGAACACACAAATAGCGTCGCGATTCAATACATCGACGTCTAGCGTAACTATTTACGAGGGTCTATTGGTGCCTCGGTCACCGGATCTTCGCGCTTTGTCAGCTTAGTTTTCAAAACCGACGCAAATTTGACACTTAATTGCGACATTCCCACCAGACTAATGAAGATGCAACACAGAAATTGCCTCGCGATTCAATATATTGGTCTCTAGCCGACTTATCTCCGAGGGTCTATCGCTGCCTCATACCAGAGGACGTATTCTTTGGCAGTCAAGATTTTTTTCTCCTTCTCATAACTCACAGTTAATTCTTACCGTCATATCCTGGTATTGACGATGGAACACACAAATGGCGTCGCGATTCAATAGATAGATGTCCAGCGTAACTATCTACAAGGGTCAATTGGTGTCTCGGTCACCAGATGGTCACGTTTAGTCATCTTGTTTTCAAATCCGACGCAAAACTGACAGTTAATTTTATTTTCTCTCATCCTCTCAATGACGATGGAACACACATACTGTGATGGTTTTCAGAACATCGTCTTCCAGCAGATTTATGTCGAAGCATCCATTACTGCCTGGGTCACCACATGATCGTTGTCCTACAAGTAAATTTTCGGGAATCCGACGCAAATTTGACAGTTAATTGCGACTTTCCCACCATCCTAATGACGATGCCACACAGAAATTGCGTCGCGATTCAATACATTGGTCACCAGCCGACTTATTTCCGAGGGTCTAACGCTGCTCATACCAGATGGATGTACAATTTGGCTGTCAAGTTTCTTTTCTCCGACTCAATACTCACAGTTAATTCTTACCGTCAGATCCTGGTATCGACCATGGAACACACAAATAACGTTGCGATTCAATACATCGATGTCCAGCGTTACTATCTACAAGGGTCTATTGGTGCCTCGGTCACCGGTGGTCGCGTTTTGTCATCTAGTTTTCAAATCCGACGCAAAACTGACATTTAATTTTATTTTCTCTCATCCTCTCAATGACGATAGAACACACATACTACGATGGTTTTCAGAACATAGTGTACAACTAGATTCATCTCCGAGCATCTATTACTGCCTGGGTCACCACATGACCGTTGTCCTACGAGTAACTTTTCGGGAATCCGAAGCAAAATTGACAGTTAATTGCGACATTCCCACCATCCTAACGACGTTGCTACACAGAAATTGCGCCGCGATTCAATACATTGGTCAATAGCCAACTTATCTCCTAGGGTCTATCGCTGCCTCATACATGATGGACGTACTGTTTGGCAGTCAAGTTTGTGTTCTCCCTCTCATAACTCACAGTTAATTCTTACCGTCAGATCCTGGTATTAACGATGGAACACACAAATACCGTCGCGATTCTATACATCGATGTCCAGCGTAACTATCTACAAGGGTCTATTGGTGCCTCGGTCACCGGATGGTCGCGTTTTGTCATCTAGTTTTAAAATCCGACGCAAAACTGACTGTTAATTTATGTTCTCTCATCCTCTCAATTACGATGGAACACACATAATGCGATGGTTTTGAGAACATCGGCTTCCAGCAGATTTATCTGAAAGCATGCGTGGGTCACCACATGATCGTTCTCCTGCGACTAAAGTTTCGGGAATCCGACGCAAATTTGACAGTTAATTGCGACATTCCCACCATCCTAATGACGATTCAACACTGAAATTGCGTCGCGATTCAATACATTGGTCAATAGCCAACTTATCTCCTAGGGTCTATCGCTGCCTCATACCAGATGGACGTACTGTTTGGCAGTCAAGTTTGTTTTCTCCCTCTCATAACTCACAGTTAATTCTTACCGTCAGATCCTGGTATTGACGATGGAACACACAAATGCCGTCGCGATTCAATACTTCGATTTCTAGTGTAACTATTTAGAAGAGTCTATTGGTGCCTCGGTCACCGGATGTTCGCGCTTTGTCAGTCTAGTTTTGAAATCCGACGCTAATTTGACAGTTAATTGCGACATTCCCACTACCCTAATGACGTTGCAACACAGAAATTGCGTCGCGATTCAATACATTGGTCATTAGGCGACTTATCTCCGAGGGTCTAACGCTGCTCATACCAGATGGATGTACAATTTGGCTGTCAAGTTTCTTGTCTCTGACTCAATACTCACAGTTAATTCTTACCGTCAGATCCTGGTATCGACTATGGAAGACACAAATAGCGTCGCGATTCAATACATCGATTTCTAGCGTAACTATTTACAAGGGTCTATTGGTGCCTCGGTCACCGGATGTTCGCGCTTTGTCAGTCTAGTTTTCAAATCCGACGCAAATTTGACAGTTAATTGCAACATTCCCACTACCCTAATGACGATGCAACACAGAAATTGCGTCGCGAATCAATACGTTGGTGACTAGCCGACTTATCTCCGAGGGTCTATCTCTGCCTCTTACCAGATGTACGTACTCTTTGGCAGTCAAGTTTGTTTTCTCCCTCTCTAAACTCACAGTTAATTCTTACCGTCAGATCCTGGTATCGACCATGGAACACACAAATAGCATCGCGATTCAGTATATCGATGTCTAGCGTAACTATTTACAAGGGTCTATTGGTGCCTCGTTCACCGGATGTTCGCGCTTTGTCAGTCTAGTTTTCAAAACCGAAGCAAATTTGACAGTTAATTGCGACATTCCCACCAGACTAATGACGATGCAACACAGAAATTGCGTCGCGAGTCAATACATTGGTCACTAGCCGACTTATCTCCGAGGGTCTATCGCTGCCTCATACCAGATGGACGTACTCTTTGGCGGTCAAGTTTGTTTTCTCCCTCTCAAAACTCACAGTTAATTCTTACCGTCAGATCCTGGTATCGACCATGGAACACACAAATAGCGTCGCGATTCAATACATCGACGTCTAGCGTAATTAATTACAAGGGTCTATTGGTGCCTCGGTCACCGGATGTTCGCGCTTTGTCAGCTTAGTTTTCAAATCCGACGCAAATTTGACACTTAATTGCGACATTCCAACCAGACTAATGACGATGCAACACAGAAATTGCGTCGCGATTCATTATACTGGTCACTAGCCGACTTATCTCCGAGGGTCTATCGCTGCCTCACACCAGATGGACGTACTCTTTGGCAGTCAAGATAATGTTCTCCCTCTCATAACTCACAGTTAATTCTTACCGTCAGATCCTGGTATTGACGATGGAACACACAAATGGCGTCGCGATTCAATAGATCGATGTCCAGCGTAACTATCTACAAGGGTCAATTGGTGTCTCGGTCACCAGATGGTCACGTTTAGTCATCTTGTTTTCAAATCCGACGCAAAACTGACAGTTAATTTTATTTTCTCTCATCCTCTCAATGACGATGGAACACACATACTGTGATGGTTTTCAGAACATCGTCTTCCAGCAGATTTATCTCCAACCATCTATTACTGCCTGGGTCACCACATGGTCGTTGTCCTACGAGTAAATTTTCGGGAATCCGACGCAAATTTGACAGTTAATTGCGACTTTCCCACCATCCTAATGACGATGCAACACAGAAATTGCGTCGCGATTCAATACATTGGTCACTAGCCGACTTATTTCCGAGGGTCTAACGCTGCTCATACCAGATGGATGTACAATTTGGCTGTCAAGTTTCCTGTCTCCGACTCAATACTCACAGTTAATTCTTACCTTCAGATCCTGGTATCGACCATGGAACACACAAACAACGTCGCGATTCAATACATCGA
The DNA here is from genome assembly GCF_023897955.1 of Schistocerca gregaria. NCBI lineage: Eukaryota > Metazoa > Arthropoda > Insecta > Orthoptera > Acrididae > Schistocerca > Schistocerca gregaria. The sequence continues at coordinate 1,591,574 of NW_026061833.1, read as the reverse complement.
TGTCTAGCGTAACTATTTACAAGGGTCTATTGGTGCCTCGGTCACCGGATGTTCGCGCTTTGTCAGACTAGTTTTCAAATCCGAAGCAAATTTGACAGTTAATTGCGACATTCCTAACAGACTAATGACGATGCATCACAGAAATTGCGTCGCGATTCAATACATTGGTCACTAGCCGACTTATCACCGAGGGCCATCGCTGCCTCATACCAGATGGACGTACTCTTTGGCAGTCAAGTTGGTTTTCTCCCTCCCAAAACTCACAATTAATTCTTACCGTCAGATCCTGGTATCGACGATGGAAAACACAAATATCGTCGAGATTCAATAGATCGATGTCCAGCGTAACTATCTACAAGGGTCTATTGGTGCTTCGGTCACCGGATGTTCGCGCTTTGTCAGTCTAGTTTTCAAATCCGACGCAAATTTGACAGTTAATTGCGACATTCCCACCAGACTAATGACGATGCATTACAGAATTTGCGTCGCGATTCAATACATTGGTCACTAGCAGAGGGTCTAACGCTGCTCATACCAGATGGATGTACAATTTGGCAGTCAAGTTTCTTGTCTCCCACTCAAAACTCACAGTTAATTCTTACCGTCAGGTCCTGGTATCGACCATGGAACACACAAATAGCGTCGCGTTTCAATACATCGACGTCTAGCGTAACTATTTACAAGGGGCTATTGGTGCCTCGGTCACCGGATGGTCACGTCTAGTCATCTTGTTTTCAAATCCGACGCAAAACTGACAGTTAATTTTATTTTCTCTCATCCTCCCAATGACGATGGAACACACATACTGTGATGGTTTTCAGAACATCGTCTTCCAGCAGATTTATCTCCAAGCATCTATTACTGCCTGGGTCACCACATGATCGTTGTCCTACGAGTAAATTTTCGGGAATCCGAAGCAAAATTGACAGTTAATTGCGACATTCCCACCATCCTAAAGACGTTGCAACACAGAAATTGCGTCGCGATTCAATACATTGGTCATTAGCCGACTTATCTCCGAGGGTCTAACGCTGCTCATACCAGATGGATGTACAATTTGGCTGTCAAGTTTCTTGTCTCCCACTCAAAACTCACAGTTAATTCTTACCGTCAGATCCTGGTATTGACGATGGAACACACAAACAGCGTCGCGATTCAATAGATCGATGTCCAGCGTTACTATCTACAAGGGTCTATTGGTGCCTCGGTCACCGGATGGTCGCGTTTTGTCATCTAGTTTTCAAATCCGACGCAAAACTGACATTTAATTTTATTTTCTCTCATCCTCTCAATGACGATAGAACACACATACTACGATGGTTTTCAGAACATAGTGTACAACTAGATTCATCTCCGAGCATCTATTACTGCCTGGGTCACCACATGATCGTTGTCCTACGAGTAAATTTTCGGGAATCCGAAGCAAAATTGACAGTTAATTGCGACATTCCCACCATCCTAACGACGTTGCAACACAGAAATTGCGTCGCGATTCAATACATTGGTCAATAGCCAACTTATCTCCGAGGGTCTATCGCTGCCTCTTGCCAGATGGACGTACTGTTTGGCAGTCAAGTTTGTTTTCTCCCTCTCATAACTCACAGTTAATTCTTACCGTCAGATCCTGGTATTAACGATGGAACACACAAATACCGTCGCGATTCTATACATCGATGTCCAGCGTAACTATCTACAAGGGTCTATTGGTGCCTCGGTCACCGGATGGTCGCGTTTTGTCATCTAGTGTTAAAATCCGACGCAAAACTGACTGTTAATTTATGTTCTCTCATCCTCTCAATTACGATGGAACACACATAATGCGATGGTTTTGAGAACATCGTCTTCCAGCAGATTTATCTGAAAGCATGCGTGGGTCACTACATGATCGTTCTCCTGCGAGTAAAGTTTCGGGAATCCGACGCAAATTTGACAGTTAATTGCGACATTCCCACCATCCTAAAGACGTTGCAACACAGAAATTGCGTCGCGATTCAATACATTGGTCATTAGCCGACTTATCTCCGAGGGTCTAACGCTGCTCATACCAGATGGATGTACAATTTGGCTGTCAAGTTTCTTGTCTCTGACTCAATACTCACAGTTATTTCTTACCGTCAGATCCTGGTATCGACTATGGAACACACAAATAGCGTCGCGATTCAATACATCGATTTCTAGCGTAACTATTTACAAGGGTCTATTGGTGCCTCGGTCACCGGATGTTCGCGCTTTGTCAGTCTAGTTTTCAAATCCGACGCAAATTTGACAGTTAATTGCAACATTCCCACTACCCTAATGACGATGCAACACAGAAATTGCGTCGCGAATCAATACATTGGTGACTAGCCGACTTATCTCCGAGGGTCTATCGCTGCCTCTTACCAGATGTACGTACTCTTTGGCAGTCAAGTTTGTTTTCTCCCTCTCATAACTCACAGTTAATTCTTACCGTCAGATCCTGGTATTGACGATGGAACACACAAATACCGTCGCGATTCTATACATCGATGTCCACCCTAACTATCTACAAGGGTCTAATGGTGCCTCGGTCACCGGATGGTCGCGTTTTGTCATTTAGTTTTCAAATCCGACGCAAAACTGACAATTTTATTTTCTCTCATCCTCTCAATGACGATAGAAAACACATACTGCGATGGTTTTCAGAACATCGTCTACCAGCAGATTTATCTCCAAGCATCTATTACTGCCTGGGTCACCACATGATCGTTGTCCTACGAGTAAAGTTTCAGGAATCCGACGCCAATTTAACAGTTAATTGCGACATTCCCACCATCCTAATGACGATGCAACACAGAAATTGCGTCGCGATTCAATACATTGGTCACTAGCCGACTTATCTCCAAGGGTCTAACGCTGCCTCATACCAGATGGAAGTACAATTTGGCTATCAAGTTTCTTGTCTCCGACTCAAAACTCACAGTTAATTCTTACCGTCACATCCTGGTATCGACCATGGAACACACAAATAGCGTCGCGATTCAATACATCGATGTCTAGCGTAACTATCTACAAGGGTCTATTCTTGCCTCGGTCACCGGATTTTCGCGTTTTGTCATCTAGTTTTCAAATCCGACGCAAAACAGACAATTTTGTTTTCCCTCATCCTCTCAATGCCGATAGAACACACATACTGCGATGGTTTTCAGAACATCGTCTTCCAGCAGATTTATCTCCAGGCATCTATTACTGCCTGGGTCACCACATGATCGTTGTCCTACGAGTAAGGTTTCGGGAATCCAACGCAAATTTGACAGTTAATTGCGACATTCCCACCATCCTAATGACGATGCAACAAAGAAATTGCGTTGCGATTCTATACATTGGTCAATAGCCGACTTATCTCCGAGGGTCTATCGTTGTCTCATACCAGATGGACGTACAGTTTGGCAGTCAAGTTTGTTTTCTCCCTCTCATAACTCACAGTTAATTCTTACCGTCAGATCCTGGTATTGACGATGGAACACAAATATAGCGTCGCGATTCAATACATCGATGACTAGCGTAACTATTTACAAGAGTCTATTGGTGCATCGGTCAGCGGATGTTCGCGCTTTGTCAGTCTAGTTTTCAAATCCGACGCAAATTTCACAGTTAATTGCGACATTCCCACTACCCTAATGACGTTGCAACAAGAAATTGCGTCGCGATTCAATACTTTGGTCATTAGCCGACATATCTCCGAGGGTCTAACGCTGCTCATACCAGGTGGATGTACAATTTGGCTGTCAAGTTTCTTGTCTCTGACTCAAAACTCACAGTTAATTCTTACCGTCAGATCCTGGTATCGACGATGGAACACACAAATAGCGTCGCGATTCAATACACTGACTTCTAGCGTAACTATTTACAAGGGTCTATTGGTGCCTCGGTCACGGGATGTTCGCGCTTTGTCAGTCTAGTTTTCAAATCCGAAGCAAATTTGACAGTTAATTGCGACATTCCCACCAGACTAATGACGATGCAACACAGAAATTGCGTCGCGATTCAATACATTGGTCACTAGCCGACTTATCTCCCAGGGTCTATCGCTGCCTCATACCAGATGGACGTACTCTTTGGCAGTCAAGTTTGTTTTCTCCCTCTCATAACTCACAGTTAATTCTTACCGTCAGATCCTGGTATTAACGATGGAACACACAAATACCGTCGCGATTCTATACATCGATGTCCAGCGTAACTATCTACAAGGGTCTATTGGTGCCTCGGTCACCGGATGGTCGCGTTTTGTCATCTTGTTTTAAAATCCGACGCAAAACTGACTGTTAATTTATGTTCTCTCATCCTCTCAATTACGATGGAACACACTTAATGCGATGGTTTTGAGAACATCGTCTTCCAGCAGATTTATCTGAAAGCATGCGTGGGTCACCACATGATCGTTCTCCTGCGAGTAAAGTTTCGGGAATCCGACGCAAATGTGACAGTTAATTGCGACATTCCCACCATCCTAATGACTTTGCAACACAGAAATTGCGTCGCGATTCAATACATTGGTCATTAGCCGACTTATCTCCGAGGGTCTAACGCTGCTCATACCGGATGGATGTACAATTTGGCTGTCAAGTTTCTTGTCTCTGACTCAATACTCACAGTTAATTCTTACCGTCAGATCCTGGTATCGACTATGGAACACACAAATAGCGTCGCGATTCAATACATCGATTTCTAGCGTAACTATTTACAAGGGTCTATTGGTGCCTCGGTCACCGGATGTTCGCGCTTTGTCAGTCTAGTTTTCAAATCCGACGCAAATTTGACAGTTAATTGCAACATTCCCACTACCCTAATGACGATGCAACACAGAAATTGCGTCGCGAATCAATACATTGGTGACTAGCCGACTTATCTCCGAGGGTCTATCGCTGCCTCTTACCAGATGTACGTACTCTTTGGCAGTCAAGTTTGTTTTCTCCCTCTCATAACTCACAGTTAATTCTTACCGTCAGATCCTGGTATTGACGATGGAACACACAAATACCGTCGCGATTCTATACATCGATGTCCAGCCTAACTATCTACAAGGGTCTAATGGTGCCTCGGTCACCGGATGGTCGCGTTTTGTCATTTAGTTTTCAAATCCGACGCAAAACTGACAATTTTATTATCTCTCATCCTCTCAATGACGATAGAAAACACATACTGCGATGGTTTTCAGAACATCGTCTTCCAGCAGATTTATCTCCAAGCATCTATTACTGCCTGGGTCACCACATGATCGTTGTCCTACGAGTAAAGTTTCAGGAATCCGACGCCAATTTAACAGTTAATTGCGTCATTCCCACCATGCTAATGACGATGCAACACAGAAATTGCGTCGCGATTCAATACATTGGTCACTAGCCGACTTATCTCCGAGGGTCTAACGCTGCCTCATACCAGATGGAAGTACAATTTGGCTATCAAGTTTCTTGTCTCCGACTCAAAACTCACAGTTAATTCTTACCGTCACATCCTGGTATCGACCATGGAACACACAAATAGCGTCGCGATTCAATACATCGATGTCTAGCGTAACTATCTACAAGGGTCTATTCTTGCCTCGGTCACCGGATTTTCGCGTTTTGTCATCTAGTTTTCAAATCCGACGCAAAACAGACAATTTTGTTTTCCCTCATCCTCTCAATGCCGATAGAACACACATACTGCGATGGTTTTCAGAACATCGTCTTCCAGCAGATTTATCTCCAAGCATCTATTACTGCCTGGGTCACCACATGATCGTTGTCCTACGAGTAAGGTTTCGGGAATCCAACGCAAATTTGACAGTTAATTGCGACATTCCCACCATCCTAATGACGATGCAACACAGAAATTGCGTTGCGATTCAATACATTGGTCAATAGCCGACTTATCTCCGAGGGTCTATCGTTGTCTAATACCAGATGGACGTACAGTTTGGCAGTCAAGTTTGTTTTCTCCCTCTCATAACTCACAGTTAATTCTTACCGTCAGATCCTGGTATTGACGATGGAACACAAATATAGCGTCGCGATTCAATACATCGATGACTAGCGTAACTATTTACAAGAGTCTATTGGTGCATCGGTCAGCGGATGTTCGCGCTTTGTCAGTCTAGTTTTCAAATCCGACGCAAATTTCACAGTTAATTGCGACATTCCCACTACCCTAATGACGTTGCAACACAGAAATTGCGTCGCGATTCAATACTTTGGTCATTAGCCGACATATCTCCGAGGGTCTAACGCTGCTCATACCAGGTGGATGTACAATTTGGCTGTCAAGTTTCTTGTCTCCGACTCAAAACTCACAGTTAATTCTTACCGTCAGATCCTGGTATCGACGATGGAACACACAAATAGCGTCGCGATTAAATACATTGATTTCTAGCGTAACTATTTACAAGGGTCTATTGGTGCCTCGGTCACCGGATGTTCGCGCTTTGTCAGTCTAGTTTTCAAATCCGACGCAAATTTGACAGTGATTTGCGACATTCCCACTACCCTAATGACGATGCAACACAGAAATTGCGTCGCGATTCAATACATTGGTCACTAGCCGACTTATCTCCGAGGGTCTATCGCTGCCTCTTACCAGATGTACGTACCCTTTGGCAGTCAAGTTTGTTTTCTCCCTCTCATAACTCACAGTTAATTCTTACCGTCAGATCCTGGTATTGACGATGGAACACACAAATACCGTCGCGATTCTATACATCGATGTCCAGCCTAACTATCTACAAGGGTCCATTGGTGCCTCGGTCACCGGACGGTCGCGTTTTGTCATCTAGTTTTCAAATCCGACGCAAAACTGACAATTTTATTTTCTCTCATCCTCTCAATGACGATAGAAAACACATACTGCGATGGTTTTCAGAACATCGTCTACCAGCAGATTTATCTCCCAAGCATCTATTACTGCCTGGGTCACCACATGATCGTTGTCCTACGAGTAAATTTTCGAGAATCCGACGCAAAGTTGACAGTTAATTGCGACATTCCCACCAGACTAATGACGATGCAACACAGAAATTGCGTCGCGATTCAATACATTGTCACTTCCGACCTCTCTCCGAGGGTCTATCGCTGCCTCATACCAGATGGACGTACTCTTTGGCAGTCAAGTTTGTTTTCTCCCTCCCAAAACTCATAATTAATTCTTACCGTCAGATCCTGGTATCGACGATGGAAAACACAAATATCGTCGCGATTCAATAGATCGATGTCCAGCGTAACTATCTACAATGGTCTATTGGTGCTTCGGTCACCGGATGTTCGCGCTATGTCAGTCTAGTTTTCAAGTCCGACGCAAATTTGACAGTTAATTGCGACATTCCCACCAGACTAAAGACGATGCATTACAGAATTTGCGTCGCGATTCAATACATTGGTCACTAGCAGAGGGTCTAACGCTGCTCATACCAGATGGATGTACAATTTGGCAGTCAAGTTTCTTGTCTCCCACTCAAAACTCACAGTTAATTCTTACCGTCAGGTCCTGGTATCGACCATGGAACACACAAATAGCGTCGCGATTCGATACATCGATGTCTAGCAACTATTTACAAGGGTCTATTCGTGCCTCGGTCACCGGATGTTCGCGCTTTGTCAGTCTAGTTTTCAAATCCGACGCAAAACTGACAATTTTATTTTCTCTCATCCTCTCAATGACGATAGAACACACATATTGCGATGGTGTTCAGAACATCGTCTACCAGCAGATTTATCTCCAAGCATCTATTACTGCCTGGGTCACCCCATGATCGTTGTCCTACGAGTAAATTTTCGGGAATCCGACGCAAATTTGACAGTTAGTTGCGACATTCCCACCATCCTAATGACGATGCAACACAGAAATTGCGTCGCGATACAATACATTGGTCAGTAGCCGACTTATTTCCGAGGGTCTAACGCTGCTCGATTAAATACATTGGTCACTAGCCGACTTATCTCCGAGGGTCTATCGCTGCCTCATACCAGATGGATGTACAATTTGGTTGTCAAGTTTCTTGTCTCCGACTCAAAACTCACAGATAATTCTTAATGTCACATCCTGGTATCGACCATGGAACACACAAATAGCGTCGCGATTCAATACATCGATGTCTAGCGTAACTATCTACAAGGGTCTATTGGTGCCTCGGTCTCCGCATGTTCGCGCTTTGTCAGTCTAGTTTTCAAATCCGACGCAAATTTGACAGTTAATTGCGACATTCACAAGACCCTAATAACGATGCAACACAGAAATTGCGTCGCGATTCAATACATTGGTCACTAGCCGACTTATCTCCGAAGGTCTATCGCTGCCTCATACCAGATGGACGTACAGTTTGGCAGTCAAGTTTGTTTTCTCCCTCTCATAACTCACAGTTAATTCTTACCGTCAGATCCTGGTATTGTCGATGGAACACACAAATAGCGTCGCGATTCAATACATCGATTTCTAGCGTAACTATTTACAAGGGTCTATTGGTGCCTCGGTCACCGCATGTTCGCGCTTTGTCAGTCTAGTTTTCAAATCCGACGCAAATTTGACAGTTCATTGCGACATTCCCACTACCCTAATGACCATGCAACACAGAAATTGCGTCGCGATTCAATACATTGGGCACTAGCCGACTTATCTCCGAGGGTCTATCGCTGCCTCTTACCAGATGTACGTACTCTTTGGCAGTCAAGTTTGTTTTCTCCCTCTCATAACTCACAGTTAATTCTTACCGTCAGATCCTGATATTAACGATGGAACACACAAATACCGTCGCGATTCTATACATCGATGTCCAGCGTAGCTATCTACAAGAGTGTATTGGTGCCTCGGTCACCGGATGGTCGCGTTTTGTCATCTAGTTTTCGAATCCGACGCAAAACTGACAAGTTTATTTTCTCTCATCCTCTCAATGACGATAGAAAACACATACTGCGATGGTTTTCAGAACATCGTCTACCAGCAGATTTATCTCCAAGCATCTATTACCTCCTGGGTCACCACATGACCGTTGTCCTATGAGTAAAGTTTCGGGAATCCGACGCCAATTTAACAGTTAATTGCGACATTCCCACCATCCTAATGACGATGCAACACAGAAATGGCGTCGCGATTCAATATATTGTTCACTAGCCGAGTTATCTCCGAGGGTCTAACGCTGCCTCATACCAGATGGATGTACAATTTGGCTGTCTAGTTTCTTGTCTCCGTCTCAAAAGTCACAGTTAATTCTTACCGTCAAATCCTGGTACCGACGGTGTAACACACAAATAGCGTCGCGATTCAATACATCGATGTCTTGCGTAACTATCTGCAAGGGTCTATTGGTACCTCGGTCACCGGATGTTCGCGGTTTGGCAGTCTAGTTTTCAAATCCGACGCAAAACTGACAGTTAATTTTATTTTCTCTCATCCTCTCAATGACGATAGAACACACATACTGCGATGGTTTTCAGAACATCGTTTTCCAGCAGATTTATCTACAAGCATCTATTACTGCCTGGGTCACCACATATTCGTTGTCCTACGAGTAAAGTTTCGGGAATCCGACGTAAATTTGACAGTTAATTGCGACATTCCCACCATCCTAATGACGATGCAACACAGAAATTGCGTCGCGATTAAATACATTGGTCACTAGCCGACTTATCTCCGAGGGTCCAACGCTGCCTCATACCAGATGGACGTACTGTTCGGCAATCATGTTTCTCTTCTCCCTCTCATAACTCACAGTTAATTCTTACCGTCAGATCCTGGTATTGACGATGGAACACACAAATAGCGTCTTGTTTCTATACATCGATGTCCAGCGTAACTATCTACAAGGGTCTATTGGTGAATCGGTCACCGGATGGTCGCGTTTTGTCAGTCTAGTTTACAAATCCGACGCAAAACTGGCAGTTAATTTTATTCCTCCCATACTCTCAATTACGATGTAACACACATACTGCGATGGGTTTCAGAACATCGTCTCAGTTTATCTCCAAGCATCTATTACTGCCTGGGTCACCACATGATCGTTCCCTGCGAGTAAAGTTTCGCGAATCCGACGCAAATTTGAAAGTTATTTGGGACATTACCACCAACCTAATGACGATGCAACACAGAAATTGCGTGGCGATTCAATACATTTGTCACTAGCCGAATTATCTCCGAGGGTCTAACGCTGCCTCATACCACATGGATGTACAATTTGGCTGTCAAGTTTCTTGTCTCCGACTCAAAACTCACTGTTAAATCTTACCTTCAGATGCAGGTATCGACTATGGAACACACAAATAGCGTCGCGACTCAATACATCGTTGTCTAGCGTAAGTATCTACATGGGTCTATTTGTGCCTCGGTCACCGGATGGTCGCGTTTTGTCAGTCTAGTTTACAAATCCGACGCAAAACTGGCAGTTAATTTTATTCCTCCCATACTCTCAATTACTGCGATGGTTTTCAGAACATCGTCTTCCAGCAGATTTATCTCCAAGCATCTATTACTGCCTGGGTCACTACATGTTCGTTCTCCTGCGAGTAAAGTTTCGGGGACCCGACGCAAATTTGACAGTTAATTGCGACATTCCCACCATCCTAATGACGATGCAACACAGAAATTGCGTCGCGATTCAATACATTGGTCACTAGCCGACTTATCTCCGAGGGTCTATCGCTGCCTCATACCAGATGGACGTACTCTTTGGCAGTCAAGTTTGTTTTCTCCCTCTCATAACTCACAGTTAATTCTTACCGTTAGATCCTGGTATTGACGTCGGAACACACAGATACCGTCGCGATTCTATACATCGATGTCCAGCGTAACTATCTATAAGGGTCTATTGTTGCCCCGGTCAACGGATGGTCGCGTATTGTCAGTCTAGTTTTCAAATCCGACGCAAATTTGACAGTTAATTGCGACATTCCCACCATCCTAACGACGTTGCAACACAGAAATTGCGTCGCGATTCAATACATGGGTCGCTAGCCGACTTAACTCCAAGGTCTATCGCTGCCTCATACCAGATGGACGTACTCTTTGGCAGTCAAGTTTGTTTTCTCCCTCTCATAACTCACAGTTAATTCTTACCGTCAGATCCTGGTATTGACGATGGAACACACAAATAGCTTCGCGATTCAATAGATCGATGTCCTTGCGTAACTATCTACAAAGGTCTATTGGTGCCTCGGTCACCGGATGGTCGCGCTTTGTCAGTCTAGTTTTCAAATCCGACGCAAATTTGACACTTAATTGCGACTTTCCTAAAACCCTAATGCCGATGCAACACAGAAATCGCGTCTCGATTCAATACATTGGTCACTAGCCGACTTATCTCCGAGGGTCTAACGCTGCCTCATACCAGATGGATGTACAATTTGGCAGTCAAGTTTCTCTTCTCACCTCTCATAACACACAGTTAATACTTAACGTCAGATCCTGGTATTGACGATGGAACACACAAATAGAGTCGCGATTCTATACATCGATTCCCAGCGTACCTATCTAGAAGGGTCCATTTGTGCCTCGGTCACAGGATGGTCGCGTTTTGTCATCTACTTTTCAAATCCGATGCAAAACTGACAGTTAATTTTATTTTCTCTCATCCTCTCAATTACGATAGAACACACATACTGCGATGGTTTTCAGAACATCGTCTTCCAGCAGATTTATCTCCAAGCATCTATTACTGCCTGGGTTACCACATATTCGTTGTTCTACGAGTAAAGTTTCGGGAATCCTATCCAAATTTGACAGTTAATTGCGATATTCCCACCATTCTAATGACGATGCAACACAGAAATTGCGTCGCGAGTCAATACATTGGTCACTAGCCGACTTATCTCCGAGGGTCTAACGATGTCTCATACCAGATGGATGTACAATTTGGCTGTCAAGTTTCTTGTCTCCGACTCAAAACTCTCAGTTAATTCTCACCGTCAGATCCTGGTATCGACGATGGAACACACAAATAGCGTCGCGATTCAATACATCGATGTCTAGCGTAACTATCTACAAGGGTCTGTTGGTGCCTCGATCAACGGATGTTCGCGCTTTGTCAGTCTAGTTTTCAAATCCGACGCAAATTTGACAGTTAATTGCGACATTCCCACCACCCTAATGACGATGCAACACAGAAATTGCGTCGCGATTCAATACATTGGTCACTAGCTGACCTATCTCCGAGGGTGTACCGCTGCCTCATACCAGATGGACATACTCTTTGGCAGTCAAGTTTGTTTTCTCCCTCTCATAACTCACAGTTAATTCATACCGTCAGATACTGGTATTGACGATGGAACACACAAATAGCGTCCCGATTCAATAGATCGATGTCCAGCGTAACAATCTACAAGGGTCCCAAGGTGACACAGGCAGTAATAGATGCTTGCAGATAAATTAACTGTGAGTTATGAGAGGGAGAAAACAAACTTGACTGCCAAAGAGTACGTCCATCTGGTATGAGGCAGCGATAGACCCTCGGAGATATGTCGGCTAGTGACCAATGTATTGAATCGCGACGCAATTTCTTTGTTGCATCGTCATTAGGGTAGTGGGAATGTCACATTTAACTGTCAAATTTGCTTCGGATTTGAAAACTACACTGACAAAGCGCGAACATCCGGTGACCGAGGCACCAATAGAACGTTGTAAATTGTTACGCTGTACATCGATCTATTGAATCGCGACGCTATTTGTGTGTTCCATCGTCAATACCAGGATCTGGCGGTAAGAATTAACTGTGAGTTATGAGAGGTAGAAAACAAACTTGATTGCCAAACAGTACCTTCATCTGGTATGAGGCAGCGATAGACCCTCGGAGATAAGTCGGCTAGTGACCAATGTATTGAATCGCGACGCAATTTCTGTGTGCATCGTCATTAGGATGGTGGGAATGTCGCAATTAACTGTCAAATTTGCGTCGGATTCCCGAAACATTACTCGTAGGACAACGATCATGTGGTGACCCAGGCAGTAATAGATGCTTGGAGAAAAATCTGCTGGAACACGATGTTCTGAAAACCATCGCAGTATGTGTGTTCCATCGTAATTGAGAGTATGGGAGGAATAAAACTAAGTGCCAGTTTTGCGTCGGATTTGTAAACTAGACTGACTAAACGCGACCATCCGGTGATCGAGGCACCAATAGACCCTTGTAGATAGTTACGCTGGACATCGATCTATTGAATCGCGACGCTATTTGTGTGTTCCATCGTCAATACCAGGATCTGAATGTAAGAATTAACTGTGAGTTATGAAAGGGAGAAAACAAACTTGACTGCCAAAGAGTACGTCCATCTGGTATGAGGCAGCGATAGACCCTAGGAGATAAGTCGGCCAATGTATAGAATCGCGACACAATTTCTGTGTTGCATCGTCATTAGGGTAGTGGGAATGTCGCAATTAACTGTCAAATTTGCGTCGGATTTGAAAACTAGACTGACAAAGCATGATCATCCGGTGACCGAGGCACCAATAGACCCTTGTAGATAGTTACGATAGACATCGATGTATTGAATCGCGACGCTATTAGTGTGTTCCATGGTCGATACAAGGATCTGACGGTAAGAATTAACTGTGAGTTTTGAGTCGGAGACAAGAAACTTGACAGCCAAATTGTACATCCATCTGGTTTGAGGCAGAGTTAGACCCTCGGAGATAAGTCGGCTAGTGACCAATGTATTGAATCGCGACGCAATTTCTGTGTTGCATCGTCATTAGAATGGTGGGAATGTCGCAATTAACTGTCAAATTCGCGTCGGATTCCCGAAACTTTACTTGTAGGACAACGATCATGTGGCGACCCAGGCAGTAATAGATGCTTGTAGATAAATCTGCTGGTAGGCGATGTTCTGAAAACCATCGCAGTATGTGTGTTCTATCGTCTTAGAGATTATGAGAGAAAATAAAATTAACTGTCAGTATTGCGTCGGAATTGAAAACTAGATGACAAAACGCGACCATCCGGTGACCGAGGAACCAATAGACCCTTGTAGATAGTTACGCTGGACATCGATCTATTGAATCGCGACGCTATTTGTGTGTTCCATCGTCAATACCAGGATCTGACGGTAAGAATTAACTGTGAGTTATGAGAGGGAGAAAACAAACTTGACTGCCACAGAGTACGTCCATCTGGTATGAGGCAGCGATAGACCCTCGGAGATAAGTCGGCTAGTGACCAATGTATTGAATCGCGACGCAATTTCTGTGTTGCATCGTCATTAGGATGGTGGGAATGTCTCAATTAACTGTCAAATTTGCGTCGGATTCCCGAAACTTTACTCGCAAGAGAACGATCATGTGATGACTTAGGCATGCTTGGTGATAAATCTGCTGGAAGACGAGGTTCTGAAAACCATCGCAGTATGTGTGTCCGTCGTAATTGAGAGTATGGGAGGAATAAAATTAACTGCCAGTCTTGCGTCGGATTTGTAAACTAGACTGACAAAACGCGACCATCCGGTGACCGAGGCACCAATAGACCCAGTAGATAGTTACGCCGGACATCGATGTATAGAATGGCGACGGTATTTCTGTGTTCCATCGTCAATACCAGGATCTGACGGTAAGAATTAACTGTGAGTTATGAGAGGGAGAAAATAAACTTGACTGCCAAAGAGTACGTCCATCTGGTATGAGTGTGTCGGAAGACGATGTTCTGAAAACCATCGCAGTATGTGTGTTCCATCGTCATTGAGAGAATGAGAGAACATAAATTAACAGTCAGTTTTGCGTCGGATTTGAAAACTAGATGATAAAACGCGACCATCCGGTGACCGAGGCACCAATAGACTCTTGTAGATAGTTACACTGGAAATCGATGTATTGAATCACGACGCTCTTTATGTGTTCCATCGTCAATACCAGGATCTGACGGTAAGAATTAACTGTGAGTTATGAGAGTGAGAAAACAAACTTGACTGCCAAAGAGTACGTCCATCTGGTATGAGGCAGCGATAGACCCTCGGGGATAAGTCGGCTAGTGACCAATGTATTGAATCGCGACGCAATTTCTGTGTTGCACCGACATTAGGGTAGTGGGAATGTCGCAATTAACTGTCAAATTTGCGTCGGAATTGAAAACTAGACTCACAAAGAGAGGAACATCCGGTGACCGAGGCACCAATGGACCCTTGTAAATAGTTACGCTAGACATCGATGTATTGAATCGCGACGCTATTTGTGTGTTCCATGGTTCTCCTGCTAGTAAAGTTTCTGGAATCCGACGCAAATTTGACAGTTAATTGCGACATTCCCACCATCCTACTGCCGATGCAACACAGAAATCGCTTCGCGATTCAATACATTGGTCACTAGACGATTTATCTCCGAGGGTCTAACGCTGCCTCATACCAGATGGATATACAATTTGGCAGTCAAGTTTCTCTTCCCCCTCTCATAACTCACAGTTAATACTTACCGTCATTTCCTTGAATTGACGATGGAACACACAAATAGCGTCGCAATTCTATACGTCGATGTCCAGCGTAACTATCTAGAAGGGTCTATTTGTGCCTCGGTCACCGGATGGTCGCGTTTTGTAAGTCTAGTTTTCAAATCCGTCGCAAAACTGACAGTTAATTTATGTTCTCTCATCCTCTCAATGACGATGGAAAACACATACTGTTATGGTTTTCAGAACATCGTCTTCCAGCAGATTTATCTCCAAGCATGCCTGGGTCACCACATGATCGTTGTCCTACGAGTATAATTTCGGGAATCCGACGCAAATTTGACAGTTAATTGCGACATTCCCACCACCCTCATGACGATGCAACACAGAAATTGCGTCGCGATTCATTACATTGGCCACTAGCCGACTTATCTCCGAGGGTCTAACGCTGCCTCATACCTGATGGATGAACAATTTGGCTGTCAAGTATCTTGTCTCCGACTCAAAACTCCCAGTTAATTCTTACCGTCAGATCCTGGTATCGACCATGGAACACACAAAAAGCGTCGCGATTCAATACATCGATGTCTAGCGTAACTATCTACAAGTGTCTATTGGTGCCTCGGTCACACGATGGTCGCGTTTTGTTAGTCTAGTTTACAAATCCGACGCAAAACTGGCAGTTAATATTATTCCTCCCATACTCTCAATTTCGATGGAACACACATACTGCGATGGTTTTCAAAACATCGTTTGCCAGCAGATTTATCTCCAACCATGCCTGGGTCACCAAATGATCGTTCTCCTGCGAGTAAAGTTTCGCGAATCCGACGCAAATTTGACAGTTAATTGCGACATTCCCACCATCCTAATGACGATGCAACACAGAAATTGCGTCGCGATTAAATACATTGGTCACTAGCCGACTTATCTCCGAGGGTCTATCGCTGCCTCATACCAGATGGACGTACTGTTTGGCAGTCAAGTTTGTTTTCTCCCTCTCATAACTCACAGTTAATTCTTACCGTCTGATTCTGGTATTGACGATGGAACACACAAATAGCGTCGCGATTCAATAGATCGATGTCCAGCGTAATTATCTACAAGGGTCTATTGGTGCCTCGGTCACCGGATGTTCGCGTTTTGTCAGTCTAGTTTACAAATCCGACGCAAAACTGGCAGTTAATTTTATTCCTCCCATACTCTCAATTACGATGGAACCCACATTTTGCGATGGTTTTCAGAACGTCGTCTTGCATCAGATTTATCTCCATGTATCTATTACTGCCTGGCTCACCACATGAACGTGCTACTGCGAGTAAAGTTTCGGGAATCCGACGCAAATTTGACAGTTAATTGCCACATTCCCACTATCCTATTGCCGATGCAACACAGAAATTGCGTCGCCATTCAATACATTGGTCACTAGCCGACTTATCTGCGAGGGTCTAACGCTGCCTCATACCAGATGAATGTACAATTTGGCTGTCGAGTTTCCTGTCTCCGACTCAAAACTCACAGCTAATTCTTACCGTCAGATCCTGGTATCGACGATAGAACACACAAATATTGTCGCGATTCAATACGTCGATGTCTAGCGTAACTATCTACAAGGGTCTATTGGTGCTCCGGTCACCGGATGGTCGCGTTTTTCATCTAGTTTTCAAATCCGACGCAAAACTGACAGTGAATTTATGTTCTCTCATCCTCTCAATGACGATGGAACACACATACTACGATGGTTTTCAGAACATCGTCTTCCAGCAGATTTATCTCCAAGCATATATTACTGCCTGGGTCACCACATGATCGGTGTCCTACGAGTAAAGTTTCGGGAATCTGACACAAATTTGACAGTTAATTGCGACATTCCCACCATCCTAATGCCGATGCAAGACAGAAATCGCGTCGCGATTCAATACATTGCTCAGTAGCCGACTTATCTCCGAGGGTCTAACGCTGCCCCATACCAGATGGATGTACAATTTGGCTGTCAAGTGTCTTGGCTCCGTCTCAAAGGTCACAGTTAATTCTTACCGTCAGATCCTGGTATCGACGGTGGAACACAGAAATAGCGTCGCAATTCAATACATCGATGTCTAGCGTAACTATATACAAGGGTATATTTGTGCCCCGGTCACCGGATGTTCGCGCTTTGTCAGTCTGCTTTTCAAATCCGACGCAAAACTGACAGTTAATTTTATTAATCCCATACTCTCAATTACGATAGAACACACATACTGCGATGGTTTTGAGAACATCGACTTCCAACACACTCATACCAGATGGACGTACTCTTTGGCAGTCAAGTTTGTTTTCTTCCTCTCATAACTCACAGTTAATTCTTACCGTCAGATTCTGGTATTGACGATGGAACACACAAATAGCGTCGCGATTCAATAGATCGATGTCCAGCGAAACTATCTACAAGGGTCTATTGGTGACTCGGTCACCGGATGGTCGCGTTTTTCATCTAGTTTCCAAATCCGACGCAAAACTGACAGTTAATTTATGTTCTCTCATCCTCTCAATGACGATGGAACCCACATACTGCGATTGTTTTCAGAACATCGTCTTCCAGCAGATTTACCTCCAAGCATCTATTACTGCCTGGGTCACCACATGATCGTTGTCCTACGAGTAAAGTTTCGGGAATCCGACGCAAATTTGACAGTTAATTGCGACATTCCCACCATCCTAAAGACGTTGCAATACAGAAATCGCGTCGCGATTCAATACATTGGTCACTAGCCGACTTAATTCCGAGGGTCTAACGCTGCCTCATACCAGATGGATGTACGATTTGGCTGTCAAGTTTCTTGTCTCCGATTCAAAACTCACAGTCAATTCTTACCGTCAGATCCTGGTATCGACCATGGAACACACAAATAGCGTCGCGATTCAATACATCGATATCTGGCGTAACTAATTACAAGGGTCTATTTGTGCTCGGTCACCGGATGTTCGAGCTTTGTCAGTCTAGTTTCCAAATCCGACGCAAATTTGACAGTTAATTGCGACATTCCCACCACCCTACTGACGATGCAACACAGAAATTGCGTCGCGATTCAATACATTGGTCACTAGCCGACTTAACTCCGAGGGTCTAACGCTGCCTCATACCAGATGGATGTACAATTTGGCAGTCAAGTTTCTCTTCTCCCTGTCTTAACTCACAGTTAATACTCACCGTCAGATCCTGGTATTGACGATGGAACACACAAATAGCGTCGCGATTCTATACATCGATGTCCAGCGCAACTATCTAGAAGGGTCTATTTGTGCATCGGTCACCCGATGGTCGCGTTTTGTCAGTCTACTTTTCAAATGCGACGCAAAACTGACAGTTAATTTTATTCCCCCCATACTCTCAATTACGATGGAACACACATACTGCGATGGTTTTCAGAACATCGTCTTCCAACACACTCATACCAGATGGACGTACTCTTTGGCAGTCAAGTTTGTCTTCTCCCTCTCATAACTCACAGTTAATTCTTACCGTCAGCTGCTGGTGTCGACGATGGAACACACAAGTAGCGTCGCGATTCAATAGATCGATGTCCAGCGAAACTATCTACAAAGGTCTATTGGTGCCTCGGTCACCGGATGGTCGCGTTTTGTCATCTAGTTTTCAAATCCGAAGCAAAACTAACAGTTAATTTTATTTTCTCTCATCCTCTCAATGACGATAGAACACACATACTGGGATGGTTTTCAGAAATCGTCTTCCAGCAGATTTATCTCCAAGCCTGGGTCACCACATGATCGTTGTCCTACGAGTAACGTTTCGGGAATCCGACGCAAATTTGACAGTTAATTGCGACATTCCCACCATCCTAATGACGATGCAATACAGAAATCGCGTCGCGATTCAATACATTGGTCACTAGCCGACTTATCTCCGAGGGTCTATCGCTGCCTCATACCAGATGGACGTACTGTTTGGCAGTCAAGTTTGTTTCCTCCCTCTCATAACTCACAGTTAATTCTTACCGTCAGATCCTGGTATTGACGATGGAACACACTAATAGCGTCGCGATTCAATACATCGATGTCCAGCGTAACTATCTACAAGGATAGACGCGTTTTGTCATCTAGTTTTCAAATCCGACGCAAAACTGGCAGTTAGTTTTATTCCTCCCATACTCTCAATTACGATGGAACACACATTCTGCGATGGTTTCAGAACATCGTCTTCCATCAGATTTATCTCCAAGTATCTATTACTGCCTGGATCACCACATGAACGTTCTCCTGTGAGTAAAGTTTCGGGAATCCGACGCAAATTTGACCGTTAATTGCGACATTCCCACCATCCTTATGACGATGCAACACAGAAATTGCGTCGCGATTCAATACATTGGTCACTAGCCGACTTATCTCCGAGGGTCTATCGCTGCCTCATACCAGATGGACGTAATGTTGGGCAGTCAAGTTTGTTTTCTCCCTCTCATAACTCACAGTTAATTCTTACCGTCAGATCCTGGTGTTGACGATGGAACACACAAATAGCGGCGCGATTCAATAGATCGATGTCCAGCGTAACTATCTACAAGGGTCTATTGGTTCCTCGGTCACCGGATTGTCGCGTTTTGTCATCTAGTTTTCAAATCCTACGCAAAACTGACAGTTAATTTTATTTATCTCTCATCCTCTCAATGACGATAGAACACACATACTGCGATGGTTTTGAGAACATCGTCTACCAGCAGATTTATCTCCAAGCATCTATTACTGCCTGGGTCACCACATGATCGTTGTCCTACGAGTAAAGTTTCGGGAATCTGACGCAAATTTGACAGTTAATTGCAACATTCCCACCATCCTAATGACGATGCAACACAGAAATTTCGTCGCGATTCAATACATTGGTCACTAGCCGACTTATCTCCGAGGGTCTAACGCTGCCTCATACCAGATGGATGTACAATTTGGCTGTCAAGTGTCTTGTCTCCGTCTCAAAGGTCACAGTTAATTCTTACCGTCAGATCCTGGTATCGACGGTGGAACACAGAAATAGCGTCGCAATTCAATACATCGATGTCTAGCGTAACTATATACAAGGGTCTATTGGTGCCCCGGTCACCGGATGTTCGCGCTTTGTCAGTCTACTTTTCAAATCCGACGCAAAACTGACAGTTAATTTTATTAATCCCATACTCTCAATTACGATAGAACTCACATACTGCGATGGTTTTGAGAACATCGACTTCCGACACACTCATACCAGGTGGACGTACTCTTTGGCAGTCAAGTTTGTTTTCTTCCTCTCATAACTCACAGTTAATTCTTACCGTCAGATTCTGGTGTTGACGATGGAACACACAAATAGCGTTGCGATTCAATAGATCGATGTCCAGCGAAACTATCTACAAGGGTCTATATGTGCCTCGGTCACCGGATGGTCGCGTTTTTCGCCTAGTTTCCAAATCCGACGCAAAACTGACAGTTAATTTATGTTCTCTCATCCTCTCAATGACGATGGAACACACATACTGCGATGGTTTTCAGAACATCGTCTTCCAGCAGATTTACCTCCAAGCATCTATTACTGGGTCACCACATGATCGTTGTCCTACGAAAAAAGTTTCGCGAATCCGACGCAAATTTGACAGTTAATTGCGACATTCCCACCATCCTAACGACGTTGCAACACAGAAATTTCGTCGCGATTCAATACATTGGTCACTAGCTGACTTAACTCCGAGGGTCTAACGCTGCCTCATACCAGATGGATGTACGATTTGGCTGTCAAGTTTCTTGTCTCCGATTCAAAACTCACAGTCAATTCTTACCGTCAGATCCTGGTATCGACCATGGAACACACAAATATCGGCGCGATTCAATAGATCGATGTCCAGCGTAAATATCTACAGGGGTCTATTGGTGCCTCGGTCACCGGATGTTCGTGCTTTATCAGTCTAGTTTTCAAATCCGACGCAAATTTGACAGTTAATTGCGACATTCCCACCATCCTAATGCCGATGCAACACAGTAATCGCGTCGCGATTCAATACATTGGTCACTAGCCGACTTAACTCCGAGGGTCTAACGCTGCCTCATACCAGATGGATGTACCATTTGGCAGTCAAGTTTCTCTTCTTCCTCTCTTAACTCACAGTTAATACTCACCGTCAGATCCTGGTATTGACGATGGAACACACAAATAGCGTCGCGATTCTATACATCGATGTCCAGCGCAACTATCTAGAAGGGTCTATTTGTGCATCGGTCACCCGATGGTCGCGTTTTGTCAGTCTACTTTTCAAATGCGACGCAAAACTGACAGTTAATTTTATTCCCCCCATACTCTCAATTACGATGGAACACACATACTGCGATGGTTTTCAGAACATCGTCTTCCAACACACTCATACCAGATGGACGTACTCTTTGGCAGTCAAGTTTGTTTTCTCCCTCTCATAACTCACAGTTAATTCTTACCGTCAGCTGCTGGTGTTGACGATGGAACACACAAGTAGCGTCGCGATTCAATAGATCGATGTCCAGCGAAACTATCTACAAAGGTCTATTGGTGCCTCGGTCACCGGATGGTCGCGTTTTGTCATCTAGTTTTCAAATCCGAAGCAAAACTAACAGTTAATTTTATTTTCTCTCATCCTCTCAATGACGATAGAACACACATACTGGGATGGTTTTCAGAAATCGTCTTCCAGCAGATTTATCTCCAAGCCTGGGTCACCACATGATCGTTGTCCTACGAGTAAAGTTTCGGGAATCCGACGCAAATTTGACAGTTAATTGCGACATTCCCACCATCCTAATGACGATGAAACACAGAAATTGCGTCGCGATTCAATACATTGGTCTCTAGCCGACTTAACTCCGAGGGTCTAACGCTGCATCATACCAGATGGATGTACAATTTGGCAGTCAAGTTTCTCTTCTCCCTCTCTTAACTCACAGTTAATACTCACCATCAGATCCTGGTATTGACGATGGAACACACAAATAGCGTCGCGATTCTATACATCGATGTCCAGCGCAACAATCTAGAAGGGTCTATTTGTGCCTCGGTCACCGGATGGTCGCGCTTTGTCAGCCTACTTTTCAAATGCGACGCAAAACTGACAGTTAATTTTAATCCTCCCATAACCTCAATTACGATGGAACACACATACTGCGATGGTTTTCAGAACATCGTCTTCCAACACACTCATACCAGATGGACGTACTCTTTGGCAGTCAAGTTTGTTTTCTCCCTCTCATAACTCACAGTTAATTCTTACCGTCAGCTGCTGGTATTGACGAAGGAACACACAAGTAGCGTAGCGATTCAATAGATCGATGTCCAGCGAAACTATCTACAAGGGACTATTGGTGCCTCGGTCACCGGATGGTCGCGTTTTGTCATCTAGTTTTCAAATCCGCCGCAAAACTAACAGTTAATTTTATTTTCTCTCATCCTCTCAATGACGATAGAACACACATACTGGGATGGTTTTCAGAAATCGTCTTCCAGCAGATTTAACTCCAAGCCTGGGTCACCACATGATCGTTGTCCTACGAGTAAAGTTTCGGGAATCCGACGCAAATTTGACAGTTAATTGCGACATTCCCACCATCCTAATGACGATGCAACACAGAAATTGCGTCGAGATTCAATACATTGGTCACTAGCCGACTTATCTCCGAGGGTCTAACGCTGCCTCATACCAGATGGATGTACAATTTGGCAGTCAAGTTTCTCTTCCCCCTCTCATAACTCACAGTTACTTCTTGCCGTCAGATCCTGGTATTGACGATGGAACACACAAATACCGTCGCGATTCAATAGATCGATGTCCAGCGTAACTATCTACAAGGGTCTATTGGTGCCTCGGACACCGGATGGTCGCGTTTTGTCAGTCTAGTTTAGAAATCCGACGCAAGATTGACAGTTAATTTTATTTCTCCCATACTCTCAATTACGATGGAACACACATACTGCGATGGTTTTTGGAACATCGTCTTCCAGCAGATTTATCTCCAAGCATGCCTGGGTCACCACATGATCATTCTCCTATGAGTAAAGTTTCGGGAATCCGACGAAAATTTGACAGTTAATTAAGACATTCCCACCATCCTTATGACGATGCAACACAGAAATTGCGTCGCGATTCAATACATTGGTCACTAGCCGACTTATCTCCGAGGGTCTATCGCTGCCTCATACCAGATGGGCTTACTGTTTGGCAGTCAAGTTTATTTCTCCGACTCAAAACGCACAGTTAATTCTTACCGTCACATCCTTGTACCAACCATGGTACACACAAATAGCGTCGCGATTCAATACATCGATGTCTAGCGTAACTATCTGCAAGGATCTATTGGTGCCTCGGTCACCGGATGTTCGCGCTTTGTCAGTCTAGTTTTCAAATCCGACGCAAATTTGACCGTTAATTGCGACATTCCCACCACCCTAATGACGATGCAACACAAAAATTGCATCGCGATTCTATACATTGGCCGACTTATCTCCGAGGGTCTATCGCTGCCTCATTGCAGATGGACGTACTGTTTGGCAGTCAAGTTTGTTTTCTCCCTCTCATAACTCACAGTTAATTCTTACAGTCAGATCCTGGTATTGACGATGGAACCCACAAATAGCGTCGCGATTCAATAGATCGATGTCCAGTGTAACTATCTACAAGGGTCTATTGGTGCCTCGGTCACCGGATGGTCGCGTTTTGTCATCTAGTTTTCAAATCAGACGCAAAACTGACAGTTAATTTTATTTTCTCTCATCCTCTCAATGACAATAGAACACACATACTGCGATGGTTTTCAGAACATCGTCTACCACCAGATTTATCTCCAAGCATCTATTACTGCCTGGGTCACCACATGATCGTTGTCCTACGAGTAAATTTTCAGGAATCCGACGCAAATTTGACAGTTAATTGCGACATTCCCACCAGACTAATGACGTGCAACACAGTTACCGCGTCGCGATTCAATACATTGGTCACTAGCCGACTTATCTCCGAGGGTCTAACGCTGCCTCATACCAGATGGATGTACAATTTGGCTGTCAAGTGTCTTGTCTCCGTCTCAAAAGTCACAGTTAATTCTTACCGTCAGATCCTGGTATCGACCATGGAACACACAAATAGCGTCGCGATTCAATACATCGATGTCTAGCGTAACAATCTACAAGGGTCTATTGGTGCCTCGGTCACCGGATGTTCGCGCTTTGTCAGTCTAGTTTTAAAATCCGACGCAAATTTGACCGTTAATTGCGACATTCCCACCACCCTAATGACGATGCAACACAAAAATTGCATCGCGATTCTATACATTGGCCGACTTATCTCAGAGGGTCTATCGCTGCCTCATACCAGATGGATGTACAATTTGGCTGTCAAGTGTCTTGTCTCCGTCTCAAAAGTCACTGTTAATTCTTATGGTCAGATCCTGGTATCGACGGTGGAACACATAATTAGCGTCGCGATTCAATACATCGATGTCTAGCGTAACTATCTACAAGGGTCTATTGGTGCTCCGGTCAGCAGGTGTTCGCTCTTTGTCAGTCTAGTTTTCAATTGCGACGCAAGTTTGATAGTTAATTGCGATATTCCCACCATCCTAACGACGTTGCAACACAGAAATTGCGTCGCGATTCAATACATTGGTCACTAGCCGACTTCTCTCCGAGGGTCTATCGCTGCCTCATACCGGATGGACGTACTGTTTGGCAGTGTAGTTTCTCTTCTCCCTCTCATAACTCACCATTAATTCTTACCGTCAGATCCTGGTATTGACGATGGAACCCACAAATAGCGTCGCGATTCAATAGATCGATGTCCAGCGTAACTATCTACAAGGGTCTATTGGTTCCTCGGTCACCCGATGATCGCGTTTTGTCATCTAGTTTTCAAATCCTACGCAAAACTGACACTTAATTTTATATATCTCTCATCCTCTCAATGACGATAGAACACACATACTGCCATGGTTTTGAGAACATCGTCTACCAGCAGATTTATCTCCAAGCATCTATTACTGCCTGGGTCACCACATGATCGTTGTCCTACGAGTAATGTTTCGTGAATCCGACGCAAATTTGACAGTTAATTGCGACATTCCCACCATCCTAATGACGGTGCAACACAGAAATTGCGTCGCGTTTCAATACATTGGTCACTAGCCGACTTATCTCCGAGGGTCTAACGCTGCCTCATACCAGATGGATGTACAATTTGGCTGTCAAATTTCTTGTCTCCGACTCAAAACTCACAGTTAATTCTTTACGTCAGATCCTGGTATCGACGATGGAACACACAAATAGCGTCGCGATTCAATACATCGATATCTAGCGTAACTATCTACAAGGGTCTATTGGTGCCTCGGTCACCGGATGGTCGCGCTTTGTCAGTCTAGTTTTCAAATCCGACGCAAAACTGGCAGTTAATTTTATTCCTCCCATACTCTCAATTACGATGGAACACAAATACTGCGATGGTTTTCAGAACATCGTCTTCCAACAGATTTATATCCAAGCATGCCTGGGTCTCCACGTGATCAGTCTCCTGCGAGTAAAGTTTCGGGAATCCGACGCAAATTTGACAGTTAATTGCGACATTCCCACCATCCTAATAACGATGCAACACAGAAATTGCGTCGCGATTCAATACATTGGTCACTAGCCGACTTATCTCCGAGTCTCTAACGCTGTTCATACCAGACGGTGTACAATTTGGCTGTCAAGTTTCTTGTCTCCGACTCAAAACACACAGTTAATTCTTAGGGTCCGATCCTGGTATCGACCATGGAACACACAAATAGCGTCGCGATTCAATACATCGATGTCTAGCGTAACTATCTACATGGGTCTATTGCTGCCTCGGTCACCGGATGGTCGCGATTTGTCAGGCTAATTTACAAATCCGACGCAAGATTGGCAGTTAATTTTATTCCTCCCATACTCTCAATTACGATGGAACACACATACTGCGATGGTTTTCAGAACATCGTCTTCCAGCAGATTTATCTCCAAGCATGCCTGGGTCACCACATGATGGTTCTCCTGCGAGTAAAGTTTCGGGAATCCGACGCAAATTTGACAGTTAATTGAGACATTCCCACCATCCTAATGACGATGCAACACAGAAATTGCGTCGCGATTCAATACATTGGTCTCTAGCCGATTTATCTATGAGGGTCTAACACTGCCTCATACCAGATGGATGTACAATTTGGCTGTCAAGTGTCTTGTCTCCGTCTCAAAAGTCACTGTTAATTCTTATGGTCAGATCCTGGTATCGACGGTGGAACACATAATTAGCGTCGCGACTCAATACATCGATGTCTAGCGTAACTATCTACAAGGGTCTATTGGTGCCTCTGTAACCGGATTTTCGCTCTTTGTCACTCTAGTTTTCAAATCCGACGCAAATTTGACAGTTAATTGAGACATTCCCACCATCCTAACGACGTTGCAACACAGAAATTGCGTCGCGATTCAATACATTGGTCACTAGCCGACTTATCTCCGAGGGTCTATCGCTGCCTCATACCAGATTGACGTACTGTTTTTCAGTCAAGTTTGTTTTCTCCCTCTCATAACTCACAGTTAATTCTTACCGTCAGATGCTGGTATCGACGATGGAACACACAAATAGTGTCGCGATTCAATAGATCGATGTCCAGCGTAACTATCTACATGGGTCTATTGCTGCCTCGGACACCGGATGGTCACGTTTTGTCAGTCTAGTTTACAAATACGACGCAAAACTGGCAATTAGTAATATTCCTCCCATACCTTCAATTACGATGGAACACACATACTGCGATGGTTTTCAGAACATCTTCCAGCAGATTTATCTCCAAGCATGCCTGGGTCATCACATGATCGTTCTCCTGCGAGTTACTTTTCGGCAATCCGACGCAAATTTGACAGTTAATTGCGACATTCCCACCATCCTAATGACGATGCAACACAGAAATTGCATCGCGATTCAATCCATTGGTCACTAGCCGACTTATCTCCGAGGGTCTAACGCTGCCTCATACCAGATGGATGTACAATTTGGCTGTCAAGTTTTTTGTCTCCGACACAAAACTCACAGCTAATTCTTACCGTCAGATCCTGGTATCGACGATGGAACACACAAATAGCGTCGCGATTCAATACAGCGATGTCTAGCGTAACTATATACAAGGGTCTATTGGTGCCTCGGTCACCGGATGTTCGCTCTTTGTCCGTCTAGTTTTCAAATCCGAAGCAAATTTGACAGTTAATTCTTACATTCCCACCATCCTAACGACGTTGCAACACAGAAATTGCGTCGAATCAATACATTGGTCACTAGCCGACTTATCTCCGAGGGTCTATCGCTGCCTCATACCAGATGGACGTACTCTTCGGCAGTCAAGTATGTTTTCTCCCTCTCATAACTCACAGTTAATTCTTACCGTCAGATCCTGGTATCGACGATGGAACACACAAATAGTGTCGCGATTCAATAGATCGATGTCCAGCGCAACTATTTACAAAGGGTCTATTGGTGCCTCGGTCACCGGATGCTCGCGTTTTGTCATCTAGTTTTCAAATCCGACGCAAAACTGACAGTTAATTTATATTCTCTCATCCTCTCAATGACGATGGAACACACATACTGCGATGGTTTTCAGAACATCGTCTTACAGCAGATTTATCTCCAAGCATCTATTACTGCCTGGGTCACCACATGATCATTGTCCTACGAGTAAAGTTTCGGGAATCCGATGAAAATTTGACAGTTAATTACGACATTCCCACCACCCTAATGACCATGCAACACAGAAATTGCGTCGCGATTCAATACATTGGTCACTAGCCGACTTATCTCCGAGGGTCTATCGCTACCTCATACCAGATGGACGTACTCTTTGGCAGTCAAGTTTGTTTTCTCCCTTTCATAACTCACAGTTAATTTTTACCGTCAGATCCTGGTATTGACGATGGAACACACAAATAGCGTCGCGATTCAATACATCGTTGTCCAGCGTAACTATCTACAAGGGTCTATTGGTGCCTCGGAATCCGGATGGTCGCGTTTTGTCATCTAGTTTTCAAATCCGACGCAAAACTGACAGTTAATTTATGTTCTCTCATCCTCTCAATGACGATGGAACACAAATACAGTGATGGTTTTCAGAACATCGTCTTCCAACAGATTTATCTCCAAGCATCTATTACTACCTGCGTCACCACTTGATCGTTCTCCTGCGAGTAAAGTTTCGGGAATCCGACGCAAATTTGAGAGTTAATTGCGACATTCCCACCATCCTGATGACGATGCAACACAGAAATTGCGTCGCGATTCAATACATTGGTCACTAGCTGACTTACCTCCGAGGGTCTATCGCTGCCTCATACCAAATGGATGTACAATTTGGCAGTCAAGTTTCTCTTCTCCCTCTCATAACTCAGAGTTAATACTTACCGTCAGATCCTGGAATTGACGATGGAACACACAAATAGCGTCGCAATTCTATACATCGATTTCCAGCGTAACTATCTAGAAGGGTCTATTTGTGCCTCGGTCACCAAATGGTCGCGCTTTGTCAGCCTAGTTTTCAAATCCGACGCAAAACTGACAGTTAATTTTATTCCTCCCATACTCTCAATTACGATGGAACACACATTCTGCGATGGTTTTCAGAACATCGTCTTCCAGCAGATTTATCTCCAAGCATCTATTACTGCCTGGGTCACCACATGATCATTGTCCTACGAGTAAAGTTTCAGGAATCCGACGAAACTTTGACAGTTAATTGCGACATTCCCACAACCCTAATGAACATGCAACACAGAAATTGCGTCGCGATTCAATACATTGATCACTAGCCGACTTATCTCCGATGGTCTAACGCTGCCTCATACCAGATGGATGTACAATTTGGCAGTCAAGTTTGTTTTCTCCCTCTCATAACTCACAGTTAATTCTTACCGTCGGATCCTGGTATTGACGATGGAACACACAAATAGCATCGCGATTCAATACATCGATGTCCAGCGTGACTATCTACAAGGACCTATTGGTGCCTCAGACTCCGGATAGTCGCGTTTTGTCATCTAGTTTTCAAATCTGACGCAAAACTGACAGTTAATTTATTTTCTCTCATCCTCTCAATGACGATGGAACACACATACTGCGATGGTTTTCAGAACATCGTCTTCCAGCAGATTTATCTCCAAGCATCTATTACTGCCTGGGTCAGCACATGATCGTTGTCCTACGAGTAAATTTTCGGGAATCCGACGCAAATTTGCGACATTCCCACCATCCTAATGACGATGCAACATAGTTATCGCGTCGCGATTCAATACTTTGGTCAGTAGCCGACTTATCTCCGAGGGTCTATCGCTGCCTCATACCAGATGGACGTACTCTTCGGCAGTCAAGTTTGTTTTCTCCCTATCATAACTCACAGTTAATTCTTATGGTCAGATCCTGGTATCGACGATGGAACACACAAATAGCGTCGCGATTCAGTAGATCGATGTCCAGCGTAACTATTTACAAGGGTCTATTGGTCCCTCGGTCACCGGATGCTCGCGCTTTGTCTGTCTAGTTTTCAAATCCGACGCAAATTTGACAGTTAATTGCGACATTCCCACCAGACTAATGACGATGCAACACAGAAATTGCGTCGCGATTCAATACAATGGTCACTAGCCGACTTATCTCCGCGGGTCTATCGCTGCCTCATACCAGATTGACGTACTGTTTGGCAGGCAAGTTTGTTTTCTCCCTCTCATAACTCACAGTTAATTCTTACCGTCAGATCCTGGTATTGGCGATGGAACACACAAATAGCGTCGCGATTCAATAGATCGATGTCCAGCGTAACTATCTACAAGGGTCTATTGCTGCCTCGGTCCCCGGATGGTCGCGTTTCGTCATCTAGTTTTCAAATCTGACGCAAAACTGACAGTTAATTTTATTTTCTCTCATCCTCTCAATGACGTTAGAACACACATACTGCGATGGTTTTCAGAACATCGTCTACCAGCAGATTTATCTCCAAGCATCTTTTACTTTCTGGGTCACCACATGATCGATGTCCTACGAGTAAAGTTTCGGGAATCCGACGCAAATTTGAAAGTTAATTGCGACATTCCCACCATCCTAATGACGATGCAGCACAGAAATTGCGTCGCGATTCAATGCATTGGTCACAAGCCGACTTATCTCCGAGGGTCTAACGCTGCTCATACCAGATGGATGTACAATTTGGTTGTCAAGTTTCTTGTCTCCGACTCAAAGCTCACAATTAATTATTACCGTCAGGTCCTGGTATCGACCATGGAACACACAAATAGCGTCGCGATTCAATACATCGATGTCTAGCGTAACTATTTACAAGGGTCTATTGGTGCCTCGGTCACCGGATGTTCGCACTTTGTCAGTCTAGTTTTCAAATCCGACTCAAATTTGACAGTTAATTGCGACATTCCCACCAGACTAATGACGATGAAACACAGAAATTGCGTCGCGATTCAATACTTTGGTTACTAGCCGACTTAACTCCGAGGGTCTATCGCAGCCTCATACCAGATGGACGTACTCTTTGTCAGTGAAGTTTGTTTTCTCCCTCTCATAACTCACAGTTAATTCTTACCGTCAGGTCCTGGTATTGACGAAGGAAGACACAAATAGCGTCGCGATTCAATTGATCGATGTCCAGCGTAACTATCTACAAGGGTCTATTGGTGCCTCGGTCACTGGATGGTCACGTTTTGTCATCTTATTTTCAAATCCGACGCAAAACTGACGATTAATTTTGTTTTCTCTCATCCTCTCAATGACGATGGAGCACATATACTGCGATGGTTTTCAGATCATCGTCTTCCAGCAGATTTATCTCATAGCATCTATTACTGCCTTGTTCACCACATGATCGTTGTCCTACGAGTAAAGTTTCGGGGATCCGATGCAATTTTGACAGTTAATTGCGACATTCCCACCATCCTAATGACGATGCAACACAGAAATTGCGTCGCGATTCAATACATTGGTCAGTAGCCGACTTATCTCCGATGTCTAACGCTGCCTCATACCAGATGGATGTACAATTTGGCTGTCAAGTTTCTTGTCTCCGACTCAAAACTCACAGTTAATTCTTACCGTCAGGTCCTGGTATCGATCATGGAACACACAAATAGCGTCGCGATTCAATACATCGATGTCTAGCGTAACTATTTACAAGGGTCTATTGGTGCCTCGTTCACCGGATGTTGGCGCTTTGTCAGTCTAGTTTTCAAATCCGACGCAAATTTGACGTTAATTGTGACATTCCCACCAGACTAATGACGATGCAACACAGAAATTGCGTCGCGATTCAATACAAAAGTCACTAGCCGACTTATCTCCGAGGGTCTAAAGCTGCTCATACCAGATGGATGTACAATTTGGTTGTCAAGTTTCTTGTCTCCGACTCAAAACTCACAGTTAATTCTTACCGTCAGGTCCTGGTATCGACGATGGAACACACAAATAGCGTCGCGATTCAATACATCGATGTCTAGCGGCTCTATTTACAAGGGTCTATTGGTGCCTCGGTCACCGGATGTACGCGCTTTGTCAGTCTAGTTTTCAAATCTGACGCAAATTTGACAGTTAATTGCGACATTCCCACCAGACTAATGACGATGCAATACAGAAATTGCGTTGCGATTCAATACATTGGTCACTAGCCGACTTATCTCCGAGGGTCTATTGCTGCCTCATACCAGATGGACGTACTCTTTGGCAGTCATGTTTGTTTTCTCCCTCTCATAACTCACAGTTAATTCTTACCGTCAGATCCTGGTATTGACGATGGAACAAACAAATAGCGTCGCGATTCAATAGATCGATGTCCAGCGTAAATATCTACAAGGGTCTATTGCTGCCTCGGTCACCGGATGGTCGCGTTTTGTCATCTGGTTTACAAATCCGACGCAAAACTGACAGTTAATTTTATTTTCTCTCATCCTCTCAATGACGATAGAACACACATACTGCGATGGTTTTCAGAACATCGTCTACCAGCAGATTTATCTGCAAGCATCTATTACTTTCTGGGTCACCACATGATCGTTGTCCTACGAGTAAAGTTTCGAGAATCCGACGCAAATTTGAAAGTTAATTGCGACATTCCCACCATCCTAATGACGATGCAACACAGATTTTGCGTCGCGAATCAATACATTGGTCACTAGCCGACTTATCTACGAGGGTTTAACGCTGCCTCATACCAAATGGATGTACAATTTGTTTGTCAAGTTTCTTGTCTCCGTCTCAAAACTCACAGTTAATTCTTACCGACAGGTCCCGGTATCGACCATGGAACACACAAATAGCGTCGCGATTCAATACATCGATGTCTAGCGTAACTATTTACAAGGGTCTATTGGTGCCTCGGTCACCGGATGGTCGCGTTCTGTCAGTCTAGTTTACAAATCTGACGCAATATTGGCAGTTAATTTTATTCCTCACAAACTCTCAATTACGATGGAACACACATACTGCGATGGTTTTCAGAACATCGTCTTCCAACACACTCATACCAGATGGACGTACTCTTTGGCAGTCAAGTTTGTTTACTCCATCTCATAACTCACAGTTAATTCTTACCGTCAGATCCTGGTATTGACGATGGAACACACAAATACCGTCGCGATTCAATAGATCGATGTCCAGCGTAACTATCTACAAGGGACTATTGGTGCCTCGGTCACCGGATGGTCGCGTTTTGTCATCTAGATTTCAAATCCGACGCAAAACTGACAGTTAATTTTATTTTCTCTCATCCTCTCAATGACGATAGTACACACATACTGCGATGGTTTTCAGAACATCGTCTACCTGCACATTTATCTCCAAGCATCTATTACTGCCTGGGTCACCACATGATCGTTGTCCTACGAGTAAAGTTTCGGGAATCCGACGCAAATTTGACAGTTAATTGCGACATTCCCATCATCCTAATGACGATTCAACACAGAAATTGCGTCGAGATTTAATACATTGGTCACTAGCCGACTTATGTCCGAGGGTCTAACGCTGCCTCATACCAGATGGATGTACAATTTGGCTGACAAGTTTCTTGTCTCCGACTCAAAACTCACAGCTAATTCTTACCGTCAGATCCTGGTATCGACGATGGAACACACAAATAGCGTCGCGTTACAATACATCGATGTCTAGCGTAAATATCTACAAGGGTCTATTGGTGCCTCGGTCACCGGATGTTGGCGCTTTGTCAGTCTAGTTTTCAAATCCGACGCAAATTTAACAGTTAATTGCGACATTCCCACCATCCTAACGACGTTGCAACACAGAAATTGCGTCGCGATTCAATACATTGGTCACTAGCCGACTTATCTCCGAGGGTCTATCGCTGCCTCATACCAGATGGACGTACTAATTGGCAGTCAAGTTTGTTTTCTCCCTCTCATAACTCACAGTTAATTCTTACCGTCAGATTTTGGTCTTGACGATGGAACACACAAATAGCGTCTCGATTCAATAGATCGATGTCCAGCGTAACTATCTACAAGGGTCTATTGGTGCCTCGGTCACCGGATGGTCGCGTTTTGTCATCTAGTTTTCAAATCTGACGCAAAACTGACAGTTAGTTTTATTGTCTCTCATCCTCTCAATGACGATAGAACACATACTGCGATGGTTTTCAGAACATCGTCTTCCAGCAGATTTATCTCCAAGCATGCCAGGGTCACCACATGATCGTTCCCCGGCGAGTAAAGTTTCGGGAATCCGACGAAAATTTGACAGTTAAATGCTACATTCCCACCATCCTAATGACGATGCAACACAGAAATTGCGTCGCGATTCAATACATTGGTCACTAGCCGACTTATCTCCGTGGGTCTATCGCTGCCACATACCTATGGACGTACTCTTTGGCAGTCAAGTTTGTTTTCTCCCTCTCATAACTCACAGTTAATTCTTACCGTCAGATCCTGGTATTGACGATGGAACACACAAATAGCTTCGCGATTCAATAGATCGATGTCCAGCGTAACTATCTACAAGGGTCTATTGGTGCCTCGGTCACCGGAAGGTCGCGTTTTGTCATCTAGTTTTCAAATCTGACGCAAAACTGACAGTTAATTTTATTTTCTCTAATCCTCTCAATGACGATAGAACACACATGCTGCGATGGTTTTCAGAACATCGTCTACCACCAGATTTATCTCCAAGCAACTATTACTGCCTGGGTCACCACATGATCGTTGTCCTACGAGTAAATTTTTGGGAATCCGACACAAATTTACAGTTAATTGCGACATTCCCACCATCCTAATGACGATGCAACACAGAATTTGCGTCGTGATTCAATACATTGGTCACTAGCCGACTTATCTCCGAGTGTCTAACGCTACTCATACCAGATGGATGTACAATTTGGCTGTCAAGTTTGTTTTCTCCCTCTCATAACTCACAGTTAATTCTTACCGTCAGATCCTGGTATTGACGATGGAACACACAAATAGCGTCGCGATTCAATAGATCGATGTCCAGAGTAACTATCTACAAGGGTCTATTGGTGTCTCGGTCACCGGATGGTCGCGTTTTGTCATCTTGTTTTCAAATCCGACGCAAAACTGTCAGTTAATTTTATTTTCTCTCATCCTTTCAATGACGATAGAACACACATACTGCGATGGTTTTCAGAACATCGTCTAACACCAGATTTATCTCCTACCATACATTACTTCCTACGTCACCACATGATCGTGGTCCTACGAGTAAATTTTTGGGAGTCCGAAGCAAATTTGACAGTTATTTGCGACATTCCCACCATCCTAATGACGATGCAACACAGAAATTGCGTCACGATTCAATACATTGGTCACTAGCCGACTTATCTCCGAGGGTCTATCGCTGCCTCATACCAGATGGATGTACATTTTGGCTGTCAAGTTTCTTGTCTCCGACACAAAACTCACAGTTAATCCTTACCGTCAGATCCTGGTATCGACCATGGAACACACAAATAGCGTCGCGATTCAATACATCGATGTCTAGCGTAACTATCTACAAGGGTCTATTGGTGACACGGACACTGGATGTTCGCGCTTTGTCAGTCTACTTTTCAAATCCGAAGCAAATTTGACAGTTAATTGCGACATTCCCACCACCCTAATGACGATGCAACACAGAAATTGCGTCGCGATTCAATACATTGGTCACTAGCCGACTATCTCCGAGGGTCTATCGCTGCCTCATACCAGATGGACGTACTCTATGGCAGTCAAGTTTGTTTTCTCCCTCTCATAACTCACAGTTAATTCTTACCGTCAGATCCAGGTATTGACGATGGAACACACAAATACCGTCGCGATTCAATAGATCGATGTCCAGCGTAACTATCTACAAGGGTCTATTGGTGCCTCGGTCACCGGATGTTGGCGCTTTGTCAATCTCGTTTTCAAATCCGACGCAAATTTAACAGTTAATTGCGACATTCTCACCATCCTAACGACGTTGCAGCACAGAAATTGCGTCGCGATTCAATACATTGGTCACTAGCCGACTTATCTATGAGGGTCTATCGCTGCCTCATACCAGATGGACGTACTGTTTGGCAGTCAAGTTTGTTTTCTCCCTCTCATAACTCACAGTTAATTCTTACAGTCAGTTCCTGGTATTGACGATGGAACATACAAATACCGTCGCGATTCTATAAATCGATGTCCAGCGTAACTATCTACAAGGGTCTATTGGTGCCTCGGTCACCGGATGGTCGCGTTTTGTCAGTCTAGTTTACAAATCTGACGCAAGATTGGCAGTTAATTTTATCCTCCCATACTCTCAATTACGATGGAACACACATACTGCGATGGTTTTCAGAACATCGTCTTCCAGCAGATTTATCTCCAAGCATGCCTGGGTCACCACATGATCGTTCTCCGGCGAGTAAAGTTTCGGGATTCCGACGAAAATTTGACAGTTAAATGCGACATTCCCACCATCCTAATGACGATGCAACACAGAAATTGCGTTGCGATTCAATACATAGGTCACTAGCCGACTTATCTCCGAGGGTCTATCGCTGCCACATACCAGATGGACGTACTCTTTGGCAGTCAAGTTTGTTTTCTCCCTCTCAAAACTCACAGTTAATTCTTACCGTCTGATCCTGGTATTGACGATGGAACACACAAATAGCTTCGCGATTCAATAGATCGATGTCTAGCGTAACTATCTACAAGGGTCTATTGGTGCCTCGGTCACCGGAAGGTCGCGTTTTGTCATCTAGTTTTCAAATCTGACGCAAAACTGACAGTTAATTTTATTTTCTCTCATCCTCTCAATGACGATAGAACACACATACTGCGATGGTTTTCAGAACATCGTCTACCACCAGATTTATCTCCAAGCATCTATTACTGCCTGGGTCACCATATGATCGTTGTCCTACGAGTAAATTTTTGGGAATCCGACACAAATTTACAGTTAATTGCGACATTCCCACCATCCTAATGACGATGCAACACAGAATTTGCGTCGTGATTCAATACATTGGTCACTAGCCGACTTATCTCCGAGTGTCTAACGCTACTCATACCAGATGGATGTACAATTTGGCTGTCAAGTTTGTTTTCTCCCTCTCATAACTCACAGTTAATTCTTACCGTCAGATCCTGGTATTGAC
Source organism: Schistocerca gregaria (assembly GCF_023897955.1). Lineage (NCBI taxonomy): Eukaryota > Metazoa > Arthropoda > Insecta > Orthoptera > Acrididae > Schistocerca > Schistocerca gregaria. Next base: position 1,554,574 of record NW_026061833.1, on the reverse strand, counting down.
GACGGAACACACAAATAGCGTCGCGATTCAATAGATCGATGTCCAGAGTAACTATCTACAAGGGTCTATTGGTGTCTCGGTCACCGGATGGTCGCGTTTTGTCATCTTGTTTTCAAATCCGACGCAAAGCTGTCAGTTAATTTTATTTTCTCTCATCCTTTCAATTACGATGGAACACACATACTGCGATGGTTTTCAGAACATCGTCTTCCAGCAGATATATCTCCAAGCATCTATTACTGCCTGGGTCACCACATGATCGTTGTCCTACGAGTAAAGTTTCGGGAATCCGACGCAAATTTGACAGTTAATTGCGACATACCCACCATCCTAATGACGATGCAACACAGAAATTGCGTCGCGATTTAATACATTGGTCACTAGACGACTTACCTCCGAGGGTCTAACGCTGCCTCATACCAGATGGATGTACAATTTGGCTGTCAAGTGTCTTGTCTCCGACTCAAAACTCACAGTTAATTCTTACCGTCAGGTACGGGTATCGACCATGGAACACACAAATAACGTCGCGATTCAATACATCGATGACTAGCGTAACAATTTACAAGGGTCTATTGGTGCCTCGGTCACCGGATGTTCGCGCTTTGTCAGTGTAGTTTTCAAATCCGACGCAAATTTGACAGTTAATTGCGACATTCCCACCAGACTAATGACGATGCAACACAGAAATTGCGTCGCGATTCAATACATTGGTCACTAGCCGACTTATATCCGAGGGTCTATCGCTGCTACATACCAGATGGACGTACTCTTTGGCAGTCAAGTTTGTTTTCTCCCTCTCATAACTCACAGTTAATTCTTACCGTGAGATCCTGGTATTGCCGATTGAACACACAAATACCGTCGCGATTCAATAGATCGATGTCCAGCGTAACTATCTACAAGGGTCTATTGGTGCCTCGGTAACCGGATGGTCGCGTTTTGTCAACTAGTTTACAAATCCGACGCAAAACTGACAGTTAATTTTATTTTCTCTCATCCTCTCAATGACGATAGAACACACATACTGCGATGGTTTTCAGAACATCGTCTACCACCAGATTTATCTCCTACCATACATTACTTCCTACGTCACCACATGATCGTGGTCCTACGAGTAAATTTTTGGGAATCCGAAGCAAATTTGACAGTTATTTGCGACATTCCCACCATCCTAATGACGATGCAACACAGAAATTGCGTCACGATTCAATACATTGGTCACTAGCCGACTTATCTCCGAGGGTCTATCGCTGCCTCATACCAGATGGATGTACATTTTGGCTGTCAAGTTTCTTGTCTCCGACACAAAACTCACAGTTAATCCTTACCGTCAGATCCTGGTATCGACCATGGAACACACAAATAGCGTCGCGATTCAATACATCGATGTCTAGCGTAACTATCTACAAGGGTCTATTGGTGACACGGACACTGGATGTTCGCGCTTTGTCAGTCTACTTTTCAAATCCGAAGCAAATTTGACAGTTAATTGCGACATTCCCACCACCCTAATGACGATGCAACACAGAAATTGCGTCGCGATTCAATACATTGGTCACTAGCCGACTATCTCCGAGGGTCTATCGCTGCCTCATACCAGATGGACGTACTCTATGGCAGTCAAGTTTGTTTTCTCCCTCTCATAACTCACAGTTAATTCTTACCGTCAGATCCAGGTATTGACGATGGAACACACAAATACCGTCGCGATTCAATAGATCGATGTCCAGCGTAACTATCTACAAGGGTCTATTGGTGCCTCGGTCACCGGATGTTGGCGCTTTGTCAATCTAGTTTTCAAATCCGACGCAAATTTAACAGTTAATTGCGACATTCTCACCATCCTAACGACGTTGCAGCACAGAAATTGCGTCGCGATTCAATACATTGGTCACTAGCCGACTTATCTATGAGGGTCTATCGCTGCCTCATACCAGATGGACGTACTGTTTGGCAGTCAAGTTTGTTTTCTCCCTCTCATAACTCACAGTTAATTCTTACAGTCAGTTCCTGGTATTGACGATGGAACATACAAATACCGTCGCGATTCTATAAATCGATGTCCAGCGTAACTATCTACAAGGGTCTATTGGTGCCTCGGTCACCGGATGGTCGCGTTTTGTCAGTCTAGTTTACAAATCTGACGCAAGATTGGCAGTTAATTTTATCCTCCCATACTCTCAATTACGATGGAACACACATACTGCGATGGTTTTCAGAACATCGTCTTCCAGCAGATTTATCTCCAAGCATGCCTGGGTCACCACATGATCGTTCTCCGGCGAGTAAAGTTTCGGGATTCCGACGAAAATTTGACAGTTAAATGCGACATTCCCACCATCCTAATGACGATGCAACACAGAAATTGCGTTGCGATTCAATACATAGGTCACTAGCCGACTTATCTCCGAGGGTCTATCGCTGCCACATACCAGATGGACGTACTCTTTGGCAGTCAAGTTTGTTTTCTCCCTCTCAAAACTCACAGTTAATTCTTACCGTCTGATCCTGGTATTGACGATGGAACACACAAATAGCTTCGCGATTCAATAGATCGATGTCTAGCGTAACTATCTACAAGGGTCTATTGGTGCCTCGGTCACCGGAAGGTCGCGTTTTGTCATCTAGTTTTCAAATCTGACGCAAAACTGACAGTTAATTTTATTTTCTCTCATCCTCTCAATGACGATAGAACACACATACTGCGATGGTTTTCAGAACATCGTCTACCACCAGATTTATCTCCAAGCATCTATTACTGCCTGGGTCACCATATGATCGTTGTCCTACGAGTAAATTTTTGGGAATCCGACACAAATTTACAGTTAATTGCGACATTCCCATCATCCTAATGACGATGGAACACAGAAATTGCGTCGCGATTCAATACATTAGTCACTAGCCGACTTATCTCCGAGGGTCTATCGCTGCCTCATACCAGATGGACGTACTGGTTGGCAGTCAAGTTTGTTTTCTCCCTCTCATAACTCACAGCTAATTCTTACCGTCAGATCCTGGTATCGACGATGGAACACACAAATAGCGTCGCGTTTCAATACATCGATGTCTAGCGTAAATATCTACAAGGGTCTATTGGTGCCTCGGTAACCGGATGTTCGCTCTTTGTCAGTCTAGTTTTCAAATCCGACGCAAATTTGACAGTTAATTGCGACATTCCCACCATCCTAACGACGTTGCAACACAGAAATTGCGTCGCGATTCAATACATTGGTCACTAGCCGACTTATCTCCGAGGGTCTACCCTGCCTTATACCAGATGGACGTACTGTTTGGCAGGCAAGTTTGTTTTCTCCCTCTCATATCTCACAGTTAATTCTTACCGTCAGATCCTGGTATTGACGATGGAACACACAAATACCATCGCGATTCTATACGTCGATGTCCAGCGTAACTATCTACGAGGGTCTATTGGTGCCTCGGTCACCGGATGGATGCGTTTTGTCATCTAGTTTTCAAATCCGACGAAAAACTGACAGTTAATTTTATTTTCTCTCATCCTCTCAATAACGATAGACCACACATACTGCGATGGTTTTAAGAACATCGTCTTCCAGCAGATTTATCTCCAAGCATCTATTACTGCCTGGGTACCACATGATCGTTGTCCTACGAGTAAAGATTCGGGAATCCGACGCAAATTTGACAGTTAATTGCGACATTCCCACCATCCTAATGACGATGCGATATAGAAATTGCGTCGCGATTCAATACATTGGTCACTAGCCGACTTATCTCCGAGGGTCTAACGCTGCCTCATACCAGATGGATGTACAATTAGGCTGTCAAGTTTCTTGTCTCCGACTGAAAACTCACAGCTAAATCTTACCGTCAGATCCTGGTATCGTCGATGGAACACACAAATAGCGTCGCGATCAATACATAGATATCTAGCGTAACTATCTACAAGGGCCTATTGGTGCTTCGGTCACCGGATATTCGCTCTTTGTCAGTCTAGTTTTCAAATCCGACGCAAATTTGACAGTTAATTGTGACATTCCCACCATCCTAACGACGTTGCAACATAGAAATTGCGTCGCGATTCATACAATACATTGGTCACTAGCCGACTTATCTCCGAGGGTTTATCGCTGCCTCTTTCCAGATGGCCGTACTCTTTGGCAGTCAAGTTTGTTTTCTCCCTCTCATAACTCACAGTTAATTCTTACCGTCAGATCCTGGTATTGACGATGGAACACACAAATAGCGTGGCGATTCAAAATATCGATGTCCAGCGTAACTATCTACAAGGGTCTATTGGTGCCTCGGTCACCGGATGTTCGCGCTTTGTCAGTCTAGTTTTAAAATCCGACGCAAATTTGACAATTAATTGCGACATTCCCACCACCCTAATGACGATGCAACACAGAAATTGCGTCGCGATTCAATACATTGATCACTAGCCGACTTATCTACGAGGGTCTATCGCTGCCTCATACCAGATGGACGTACAATTTGGCTGTCAAGTTTCTTGTCTCCGACTCAAAACTCACAGTTAATTCTTACCGTCAGGTACGGGTATCGACCATGGAACACACAAATAACGTCGCGATTCAATACATCGATGACTAGCGTAACTATTTACAAGGGTCTATTGGTGCCTCGGTCACCGGATGTTCGCGCTTTGTCAGTGTAGTTTTCAAATCCGACGCAAATTTGACAGTTAATTGCGACATTCCCACCACCCTAATGACGATGCAACACAGAAATTGCGTCGCGATTCAATACATTGGTCACTAGCCGACTTATCTCCGAGGGTCTATCGCTGCCACATACCAGATGGACGTACTCTTTGGCAGTCAAGTTTGTTTTCTCCCTCTCATAACTCTTAGTTAATTCTTACCGTGAGATCCTGGTATTGACGATTGAACACACAAATAGCGTCGCGATTCAATAGATCGATGTCCAGCGTAACTATCTACAAGGGTCTATTGGTGCCTCGGTAACCGGATGGTCGCGTTTTGTCATCTAGTTTTCAAATCCGACGCAAAACTGACAGTTAATTTTATTTTCTCTCATCCTCTCAATGACGATAGAACACACATAATGCGATGGTTTTCAGAACATCGTCTACCACCAGATTTATCTCCTAGCATACATTACTGCCTACGTCACCACATGATCGTGGTCCTACGAGTAAATTTTTGGACATCCGAAGCAAATTTGACAGTTAATTGCGACATTCCCACCATCCTAATGACGATGCAACACAGAAATTGCATCGCGATTCAATACATTGGTCACTAGCCGACTTATCTCCGAGAGTCTAACGCTGCCTCATACCAGATGGATGTACAATTTGGCTGTCAAGTTTCGTGTCTCCGACTCAAAACTCACAGTTAATTCTTACCGTCAGATCCTGGTATCGACCATGGAACACACAAATAACGTCGCGATTCAATACATCGATGTCTAGCGTAACTATTTACAAGGGTCTATTGGTGCCTCGGTCACCGGATGTTCGCGCTTTGTCAGTCTAGTTTTCAAATCCGACGCAAATTTGACAGTCAATTGCGACATTCCCACCAGACTAATGACGATGCAACACAGAAATTGCGTCGCGGTTCAATACATTGGTCACTAGCCGACTTATCTCCGATTGTCTATCGCTGCCTCATACCAGATGGACGTACTGTTTGGCAGTCAAGTTTGTTTCCTCCCTCTCATAACTCACAGTTAATTCTTACCGTCATATCCTGGTATTAACGATGGAACACACAAATAGCGTCGCGATTCAATACACCGATGTCTAGCGTAACTATCTACAAGGGTCTATTGGTGCCTCGGTCACCGGATGGTCGCGTTTTGTCATCTAGTTTTCAAATCGGACGCAAAACTGACAGTTAATTTTATTTTCTCCCATCCTCTCAATAACGATAGAACACACATACTGCGATGGTTTTCAGAACATCGTCTTCCAGCAGATTTATCTCCAAGCATCTATTACTGCATGGGTCACCACATGATCGTTGTCCTAAGAGTAAAGTTTCGGGAATCCGAAGCAAATTGACAGTTAATTGCGACAGTCCCACAATCCTAATGGCGATGCAACACAAAAATTGCGTAACGATTCAATACATTGGTCACTAGCCAACTTATCTCAGAGGGTCTAACGCTGCCTCATACCAGAAGGATGTACAATTTGGTTGTCAAGTTTCTTGTCTCCGACTCAAAACTCAGAGTTAATTCTTACCGTCAGATCTTGGTATCGACCATGGAACACACAAATAGCGTCGCGATTCAATTGATCGATGTCTAGCGTAACTATCTACAAGGATCTATTGGTGCCTCGGTCACCGGATGGTCGCGTTTTGTCATCTAGTTTTCAAATCCGACGCAAAACTGACAATTATATTTTCTCTCATCCTCTCAATGACGATAGAACACACATACTGCGATGGTTTTCAGAACATCGTCTACCAGCAGATTTATCTTCAAGCATCTATTACTGCCCGTGTCACCACATGATTGTTCTAATGCGAGTAAAGTTTCGGGAATCCGACGCAAATTTGACAGTTAATTGCGACATTCCCACCATCCTAATGACGATGCGACACAGAAATTGCGTCGCGATTCAATACATTGGTCACTAGCCGACTTATCTCCGATGGTCTAACGCTGCCGCATACCAGATCTATGTACAATTTGGCTGTCAAGTTTCTTTTCTCCGACTCAATACTCACAGTTAATTCTTACCGTCAGATCCTGGTATCGACGATGAAACACACAATTACCGTCGCGATTCAATACATCGATGTCTAGCGTAACTATCTACAAGGGTCTATTTGTGCTTCGGTCACCGGATGGTCGCGTTTTGTCAGTCTAGTTTTCAAATCCAAAGTAAAACTGACAGTTAATTTTATTCCTCCCATACTCTAAATTACGATGAAACACATATACTGCGATGGCTTTCAGAACTTCGTCTTCCAGCAGATTTATCTCCAAGCATGCCTGGGTCACCATATGATCGTTCTGCGAGTAAAGTTTCGGGAATCCGACGCATATTTGACATTTAATTGCGACATTCCCATCAACCTAATGACGATGCAACACAGAAATTGCGTCGCGATTCAATACATTGGTCACTAGCCTACTTATCTTCGAGGGTCTAACGCTGCCTCATACCAGATGGATGTACAATTTGGCTGTCAAGTTTTTTGTCTCCGACCCAAAACTCCCAGCTAATTCTTACCGTCAGATCCTGGTATCGACGATGGAACACACAAATAGCGTCGCGATTCAATGCATCGATGTCCAGCGTAACCATGTACAAATGTCTATTGGTGCCTAGGTCACCGGATGTTCGCTCTTTGTCAGTCTAGTTTTCAAATCCGACGCAAATTTGACAGTTAATTGCGACATTCCCACCATCCTATCGACGTTGCAACACAGAAATTGCGTCGCTATTCAATACATTGGTCACTAGCCCACTTATCTCCGAGGGTCTATCGCTGCCTCATACCAGATCGACGTAATGTTTGGCAGGCAAGTTTGTTTTCTCCCTCTCATAACTCACAGTTAATTCTTACCGTCAGATCCTGGTATTGACGATGGAACACACAAATACCGACGCGATTCTATACATCGATGTCCAGCGTAACTATCTACAAGGGTCTATTGGTGCCTCGGTCACCGTATGGTCGCGTTTTGTCATCTAGTTTTCAAATTCGACGCAAAACTGACAATTTTATTTTCTCTCATCCTCTCAATGACGATAGAACACACATACTGCGATGGTTTTCAGAACATCGTCTACCAGCAGATTTATCTCCAAGCATCTATTACTGCCCGTGTCACCACATGATTGGTCTAATGCGAGTAAAGTTTCGGGAATCCGACGCAAATTTGACAGTTAATTGCGACATTCCCACCATCCTAATGACGATGCGACACAGAAATTGCGTCGCGATTCAATACATTGGTCACTAGCCGACTTATCTCCGATGGTCTAACGCTGCCGCATACCAGATCTATGTACAATTTGGCTGTCAAGTTTCTTGTCTCCGACTCAATACTCACAGTTAATTCTTACCGTCAGATCCTGGTATCGACGATGAAACACACAAATACCGTCGCGATTCAATACATCGATGTCTAGCGTAACTATCTACAAGGGTCTATTTGTGTTTCGGTCACCGGATGGTCGCGTTTTGTCAGTCTAGTTTTCAAATCCAAAGTAAAACTGACAGTTAATTTTATTCCTCCCATACTCTAAATTACGATGAAACACACATACTGCGATGGTTTTCAGAACATCGTCTTCCAGCAGATTTATCTCCAAGCATGCCTGGGTCACCATATGATCGTTCTGCGAGTAAAGTTTCGGGAATCCGACGCATTTTTGACATTTAATTGCGACATTCCCACCAACCTAATGACGATGCAACACAGAAATTGCGTCGCGATTCAATACATTGGTCACTAGCCTACTTATCTTCGAGGGTCTATCGCTGCCTCATACCAGTTCGACGTAATGTTTGGCAGGCAAGTTTGTTTTCTCCCTCTCATAACTCACAGTTAATTCTTACCGTCAGATCCTGGTATTGACGATGGAACACACAAATACCGTCGCGATTCTATACATCGATGTCCAGCGTAACTATCTACAAGGGTCTATTGGTGCCTCGGTCACCGGATGGTCGCGTTTTGTCATCTAGTTTTCAAATCCGACGCAAAACTGACAATTTTATTTTCTCTCATCCTCTCAATGACGATAGAACACACATACTGCGATGGTTTTCAGAACATCGTCTACCAGCAGATTTATCTCCAAGCACCTATTACTGACTGGGTCACCACATGATCGTTGTACTAGGAGTAAAGTTACGGGAATCCGACGCAAATTTGACAGTTAATTACGACATTCCCACCATCCTAATGACGTTCCAACACAGAAATTGCGTCGCGATTCAATACTTTGGTCACTAGCCGACTTATCTCCGAGGGTCTGTCGCTGCCTCATACCAGATGGACGTACTTTTTGGCAGTCAAGTTTGTTTTTTCCCTCTTAAAACTCAGCTAATTCTTACCGCCAGATCCTGGTATCGACGATGGAACACACAAATAGCGTCGCGATTCAATACATCGATGTCTAGCGTAACTATCTACAAGGGTTTATTTGTGCTTCGGTCACCGAATATTCGAATTTTGTCAGTCTAGTTTACAAATCGACGCAAAACTGGCAGTTAATTTTATTCCTCCCATTCAATTACGATGGAACACACATACTGCGATGGTTTTCAGAACATCGTCTTCCAGCAGATTTATCTCCAAGCATCTATTACTGCTTGGGTCACCACATGTTCGTTCTCCTGCGAGTAAAGTTTCGGGAATCCGACGCAAATTTGACAGTTAATTGCGACATTCTCACCATCCTAACGTCGTTGGAACACAGAAATTGCATCGCGATTCAATACATTGGTCACTAGCTGACTTATCTCCGAGGGTCTAACGCTGCCTCATACCAGATGGACGTACTGTTTGGCAGTCAAGATTGTTTTTTCCCTCTCATAACTCACAGTTAATTCTTACCGTCAGATCCTGGTAATGACAATGGAACACACAAATACCGTCGCGATTCTAATCATCGATGGTCCAGCGTAACTATCTAGACGGGTCTATTGGTGACTCGGTCACCGGATGGACGCGTTTGTTCAGTCTAGAGTACAAATCCAACGCAAAACTGGCAGTTAATTTTATTCCTCCCATATTCTCAATTACGATAGAACACACATACTGCGAAATTTTCAGGACATCGTCTTCCAGCAGATTTATCTCCAAGCATGCCTCGGTCACCACATGATCGTTCTCCTGCGAGTAAAGTTTCGGGAACCCGAAACAAATTTGACAGTTAATTGCGACATTCCCACCATCCTAATGATGCAACACAGAAATTGCGTCGCGATTCAATACTTTGGTCACTAGCCGTCTTATTTTCGAGGGTCTAACGCTGCCTCATACCAGATGGATGTACAATTTGGCCGTCAAGTTTCTTGTCTCCGTATCAACTCACAGCTAATTGTTACCGTCAGATCCTGGTATCGACGATGGAACACACAAATAGCGTCGCGATTCAATACATCAGTGTCTAGCGTAAGTATCTACAAGGGTTTATTGGTACCTAGGTCACCGGAAGTTAGCTCTTTGTCAGTCTAGTTTTGAAATCCGACGCAAATTTGACATTTAATTGCGACATTCCCACTATCCTAATGACGATGCAACACAGAAATTGCGTCGCAATTCAATACATTGGTCACTAGCCGACTTATATCAGGGGGTCTAACGCTGCCTCCTACCATAAGGGCGTACTCTTTGGCAGTCAAGTTTCTTGTCTCTGTTTCACAACTCACAGTTAATTCTTACCGTCAGATCCTGGTATCGACAATGGAACACACAAATAGCGTCGCGATTCAATACAACAATGTCTAGCGTAACTATCTACAAGGGTTTATTGGTGCCTAGGTCACGGGATGTTCGCGCTTTGTCAGTCTAGTTTTCAAATCCGACGCAAATTTGACAGTTAATTGTGACATTCCCACCATCCTTATCACGATGCAACACTGAAATTGCGTCGCGATTCAATACATTGGTCAATAGGCGACTTATCTCCGAGGGTCTAACGCTGCCTCATACCAGATGGATGTACAATTTGGATGTCACGTTTCTTGTCTCCGACTCAAAACTCACAATTAATTCTTACCGTCAGATTCTGGTATCGACGATGGAACACACAAATAGCGTCGCGATTCAATACATCAGTGTCTAGCGTAACTATCTACAAGGGTTTATTGGTGCCTAGGTCACCGGATGTTAGCTCTTTGTCAGTCTAGTTTTGAAATCCGACGCAAATTTGACAGTTAATTGCGACATTCCCACCATCCTATTGACGATGCAACACAGAAATTGCGTCGCAATTCAATACATTGGTCACTAGAAGACTTATATCAGGGGGTCTAACGCTGCCTCCTACCAGAAGGGCGTACTCTTTGGCAGTCAAGTTTCTTGTCTCTGTTTCAAAACTCACAGTTAATTCTTACCGTCAGATCCTGGTATCGACAATGGAACACACAAATAGCGTCGCGATTCAATAGATCGATGTCTAGCGTAACTATCTACAAAGGTCTATTGGTGCCTCGGTCACGGCATGTTCGCGCTTTGTCAGTCTAGTTTTCAAATCCGACGCATAACTCGCAGTTAATTTTATTCCTCCCTTACTCTCAACTACGATGGAACACACATACTGCGATGGTTTTAAGAACATCGTCTTCCAGCAGATTTATCTCCAAGTATCTATTACTGCCTGGGTCACCACTTGATCGTTCTCCTGCGAGTAAAGTTTCGGAAATCCGACGCAAATTTGAGAGTTAATTGCGACATTCCCACCATCCTAATGACGATGCAACACAGAAATTGCGTCGCGATTCAATACATTGGTCACTAGCCGACTTATCTCCGAGGGTCTAACGCTGCCTCATACCAGATGCATGTAGAATTTCTCAGTCAAGTTTCTCTACTCCCTCTTATAAGTCACAGTTAATACTTACCGTCAGATCCTGGTATTGACGCTGGAACATACAAATAGCGTCGCGATTCTATACATCGATGTCCTGCGTAACAATCTACAAGCGTCTATAAGTGCCTCGGTCACCGGATGGTCGCGTTTTGTCATCTAGTTTTCAAATCCGACGCAAAGCTGACAGTTAATTTTATTCCTCCCATACTGTCAATTACGATGGAACACACATACTGCGATGGTTTTCAGAACATCGTCTTCCAGCAGATTTATCTCCAAGTATCTATTACTGACTGGGTCACCACATGATCGTTCTCCTGCGAGTAAATTTTCGGGAATCCGACGCAAATTTGGCGGTTAATTGCGACATTCCCCCATACTAATGACGATGCAACACAGAAATTACGTCGAGATTCAATACATTGGTCACTAGCCGCCTTATCTCCGAGGGTCTAACGCTGCGTATTACCAGATGGATGTACTATTTGGCAGTCAAGTTTCTTGTCTCCGTATCAACTCACAGTTAATTGTTACCGTCAGATCCTGGTATCGACGATGGAACACACAAATAGCGTCGCGATTCAATACAATGATGTCTAGCGTAACTATCTACAAGGGTTTATTGGTGTCTAGGTCACCGGATGTTCGCGCTTTGTCAGTCTAGTTTTCATATTCGACGCAAATTTGACAGTTAATTGCGACATTCCCACCACCCTAATGACGATGCAACACAGAAATTGCGTCGCGATTCAATACATTGGTCACTAGCCGACATATCTCCGAGGGTCTATCGCTGCCTCATACCAGATGGACGTACTGTTAGGCAGTCAAGTTTGTTTTCTCCCTCTCATAACTCACAGTTAATTCTTACCGTCTGATCCTGGTATCGACGATGGAACACACAAATAGCGTCGCGATTCAATACATCGATGTCAAGTGTAACTATCTACAAGGGTCTATTTGTGCTTCGGTCACCGGTTATTCGCGTTTTGTCAGTCTAGTTTACAAATCCGACGCAAAACTGGCAGTTAGTTTTATTCCTCCCATACACTCAATTACGATGGAACACACATACTGCGATGGTTTTCAGAACATGGTCTTCCAGCAGATTTATCTAAAAGCATCTATTACTGAATGGGTCACCACATGATCGTTGTCCTGCGAGTAACGTTTCGGGAATCCGACGCAAATTTGACAGTTAATTGCGACCTTCCCACCATCCTAATGACGATGCAACACAGAAATTGCGTCGCGATTCAATACATTGGTCAATAGCCGACTTATCTCCGAGGGTCTAACGCTGCCTCATACCAGATGGATGTACAATTTGGCTGTCAAGTTTCTTGTCTCCGACTCAAAACTCACAGTTAATTGTTACCGTCAGATCCTGGTATCGACGATGGAACACACAAATAGCGTCGCGATTCAATACAATGATGTCTAGCGTAACTATCTATAAGGGTTTATTGGTGCCTAGGTCACCGGGTGTTCGCGCTTTGTCAGTCTAGTTTTCATATTCGACGCAAATTTGACAGTTAATTGCGACATTCCCACCACCCTAATGACGATGCAACACAGAAATTGCGTCGCGATTCAATACATTGGCCACTAGCCGACATATCTCCGAGGGTCTATCGCTGCCTCATACCAGATGGACGTACTGTTAGGGAGTCAAGTTTGTTTTCTCCCTCTCATAACTCACAGTTAATTCTTACCGTCAGATCCTGGTAACGACGATGGAAACACAAATAGCGTGGCGATTCAATACATCGATGTCTAGCGTAACTATCTACAAGGGTCTATTGTTGCCTCGGTACCGGATATTCGCGCTTTGTCAGTCTAGTTTTCAAATCCGACTACAAAGTGACAGTTACTTTTATTACTCCCATCCTCTCAATTACGATGGCACACACATACTGCGATGGTTTTCAGATCATCGTCTTCCAGCAGATTTATCTCCGAGTATCTATTACTGCCTGGGTCACCACATGAACTTTCTCCTGCGAGTATAGTTTTCAAATCCGACGCAAATTTGACATTTAATTCTGACATTCCCACCACCCTATTGGCGATGCAACACAGAAATTGCGTCGCGATTCAATACATTGGTCATTAGCCGACTTATCTCCGAGGGTCTATCGCTGCCTCATACCAGATGGACGTACTGTTTGGCAGTCAAGTTTCTTGTCTCCGTTTCAAAACTCACAGTTAATTCTTACCGTCAGTTTCTGGTATCGACGATGGAACACACAAATAGCGTCGCGATTCAATAGATCGATGTCTAGCGTAGCTATCTACAGGGGTCTATTAGTGCCTCGGTCACCGAATGTTCGCGCTTTGTCAGTCTAGTTTTCAAACCCGACGCAAAACTGACAGTTAATTTTATTCCTCCCATACTCTCAATTACGACGGAACACACATACTGCGATGGTTTTCAGAACATCTTCTTCCATTCTCACCACCCTAATGACAATGCAATACAGAAATTGCGTCGCGATTCAATACATTGGTCACTAGCCGACTTATCTCCGGGGGTCTAACGCTGCCTCATACCAGATGGATGTACTATTTGGCAGTCAGGCTTCTTGTCTCCGTTTCAAAACTCACAGTTAATTCTTACCGTCAGATCCTAGTATCGACGATGGAACACACAAATAGCGTCGCGATTCAATACAATGATGTCTAGCGTAACTATCTACAAGAGTTTACTGGTGCCTAGGTCACCGGATGTTCGCGCTTTGTCAGTCTAGTTTTCAAGTCCGACGCAAAACTGACTGTTAATCTTATTCCTCCAATACTCTCAATTACCATGGAACACACATACTGCGATGGTTTTAAGAACATCGTCTTCCAGCAGATGGAACACACTAATAGCGTCGCGATTCAATACATCGGTATCTAGCGTAACTATCTACAAGGGTCTTATGGTGCCTCGGTCACCGGATGTTCGCTCTTGGTCAGTCTAGTTTTCAAATCCGTCGCAAATTTGACAGTTAATTGCGACATTCCCACCACCTCAATGACGATGCAACACAGAAATTGCGTCACTATTCAATACATTGGTCACTAGCCGACTTATCTCCGAGGGTGTATCGCATCCTCATACCAGATGGACGTACTCTTTGGCTGTCAAGTTTTTTTCTCCCTCTCATAACTCACAGTTACTTCTTACCGTCAGATCCTTGTATTGACGATGGAACACAAAAATAGCGTCGCGATTCAATAGATCGATGTCCAGCGTAACTATCTACAAGGGTCTATTGGTGCCTCGGTCACCGGATGGTCGTGTTTTGTCATCTAGTTTTCAAATCCGACGCAAAACTGACAGTTAATTTTCTTCCTTCCATACTGTCAATTACGATGGAACACACATACTGCGATGGTTTTCAGAACATCGTCTTCCAGCAGATTTATCTCCAAGCATCTATTACTGCCTGGGTCACCTAATGATCGTTGTCCTACGAGTAATGTTTCGGGAATCCGACGCAAATTTGACAGTTAATTGCGACATTCCCACCATCCTAATGCCGATGCAACACAGAAATCGTGTCGCGATTCAATACATTGGTCACTAGCCGACTTATCTCCCAGTGTCTAACGCTGCCTCATACCAGATGGATGTACAATTTGGTTGTCAAGTTTCTTGTCTCCGACACAAAACTCACAGTTAATCCTTACCGTCAAATCCTAGTATCGACCATGGAACACACAAATAGCGTCTCGATTCAATACATCGATGTCTAGCGTAACTATCTACAAGGGTTTATTGGTGCCTCGGTCACCGGATGTTCGCGCTTTGTCAGTCTAGTTTTCAAATCCGAAGCAAATTTGACAGTTAATTGCGACATTCCCACCATCCTAATGTCGATGCAACACAGAAATCGCGTCGCGATTCAATACATTGGTCACTAGCCGACTTATCTCCGGGGGTCTAACGCTGCCTCGTACCAGATGCATGTACAATTTGTCAGTCAAGTTTCTCTACTCCCTCTTATAAGTCACAGTTAATACTTACCGTCAGATCCTCGTATTGACGCTGGAACATACAAATAGCTTCGCGATTCTATACATCGTTGTCCTGCGTAACTATCTAGAATCGTCTATTGGTGCCACGGTCACTGGATGTTCGCGCTTTGTCAGTCTAGTTTTCAAATCCGACGCAAATTTGACAGTTAATTGCGACATTCCCACAACCTCAATGACGATGCAACACAGAAATTGCGTCGCGATTCAATACATTGGTCACTAGCCGACTTACCTCAGAGGGTCTATCGCAGCCTCATACCAGATGGACGTACTCTTTGGCAGTCAAGTTTTTTTCTCCCTCTCATAACTCACAGTTACGTCTTACCGTCAGAGCCTGGTATTGACGATGGAATACAAAAATAGCGTCGCGATTCAATAGATCGATGTCCAGCGTAACTATCTACAAGGGTCTATTGGTGCCTCGGTCACCGGATGGTCGTGTTTTGTCATCTAGTTTTCAAATCCGACGGAAAACTGACAGTTAATTTTATTCCTCCCGTACTCTCAATTACGATGCAACACACATTCTGCGATGGTTTTCAGAACATCGTCTTCCATCAGATTTATCTCCAAGTATCTATTACTGCCTGGGTCACCACATGAACGTTCTCCTGCGAGTAAAGTTTCGGGAATCCGACGCAAATTTGACAGTTAATTGCGAAATTCCCACCATCCTAATGACGATGCAACATAGAAATTGCGTCGCGATTCAATACATTGGTCACTAGCCGACATATCTCCGAGGGTCTATCGCTGCCTCATACCAGATGGACGTACTCTTTGGCAGTCAAGTTAGTTTTCTCCCTCTCATAACTCACAGTTAATTCTTACCGTCAGATCTTGGTATTGACGATGGAACACACAAATACCGTCGCGATTCTATACATCGATGTCTAGCGTAACTATCTACAAGGGTCTATTGGTTCCTGGGTCACCGGATGGTCGCGTTTTGTCAGTCTAGTTTGCAAATCCGACGCAAAACCTGCAGTTAATTTTATTCCTCCCATACTCTCAATTACGATGGCGCACACATACTGCGATGGTTTTCAGAACATCGTCTTCCAGCAGATTTATCTCCAAGCATCTATTACTGCCTGGGTCACCACATGATCGTTGTCCTAAGAGTAATGTTTCGGGAATCCGACGCAAATTTGACAGTTAATTGTGACATTCCCACCATCCTAATGACGATGCAACACAGAAATTGCGTCGCGATTCAATACATTGGTCACTAGCCGACTTATCTCCTAGGGTCTAACGCTGCCTCATACCAGATGGATGTACTTTTTGGCTGTCAAGTTTCTTGTCTCCGACACAAAACTCACAGTTAATCCTTACCGTCAAATCCAGGTATCGACCATGGAACACACAAATAGCGTCGCGATTCAATACATCGATGTCTAGCGTAACTATCTACAAGGGTCTTATGGTGCCTCGGTCACCTGATGTTCGGTCTTTGTCAGTCTAGTTTTCAAATCCGTCGCAAATTTGACAGTTAATTGCGACATTCCCACCATCTCAATGACGATGCAACACAGAAATTGCGTCGCGATTCAATACATTGGTCACTAGCCGACTTATCTCCGAGGGTCTATCGCAGCCTCATACCAGATGGACGTACTCTTTGGCAGTCAAGTTTTTTCCTCCCTCTCATAACTCACAGTTACGTCTTACCGTCAGATCCTGGTATTGACGATTGAACACACAAATACCGTCGCGATTCTATACATCGATGTCCAGCGTAATTATCTACAAGGCTCTATTGGTGCCTCGGTCACCGGATGGTAGCGTTTTGTCAGTCTAGTTTACAAATCAGACGCAAAACTGGCAGTTAATATTATTCTTCCCCTACTCTCAATTACGATGGAACACACATACTGCGATGGTTTTCAGAACGTCGTCTTCCAGCAGATTTATCTCCAAGCATACCTGGGTCACCACATGATCGTTCTCCTGCGGGTAAAGTATCGTGAATCCGACGCAAAGTTGACAGTTAACTGCGACATTCCCACCACCCTAATGACGATGCAACACAGAAATTGCGTCGCGATTCAATACATTGGTCATTAGCCGACTTATCTCCGTGGGTCTAACGCTGCCGCATACCAGATGTATGTACAATTTGGCTGTCAAGTTTCTTGTCTCCGACTCAAAACGCACATTTAATTCTTACCGTCAGCTCCTGTTATCGACCATGGAACACACAAATAGCGTCGCGATCAATACATCGATGTCTAGCGTAACTATCTACAAGGGTCTATTTGTGCCACGGTCACTGAATGTTCGCGCTTTGTCAGTCTTCTTTTCAAATCCGACGCAAATTTGACAGTTAATTGCGACATTCACACCACCCTAAAAACGATGCAACACAGAAATTGCGTCGCGATTCAATACATTGGTCACTAGCCGACCTATCTCCGAGGGTCTATCGCTGACTCATACCAGATGGACGTACTCTTTGGCAGTCAAGTTTGTTTTCTCCCTCTCATAACTCACAGTTAATTCTTACCGTCAGATCCTGGTATTGACGATGGAATACACAAATATCGTCGCGATTCAATAGATCGATGTCCAGCGTAACTATCTATTGGTGCCTCGGTCACCGGATGGTCGCTTTTTGTCATCTAGTTTTCAAATCCGACGCAAAACTGACAGTTAATTTATGTTCTCTCATCCTCTCAATGACGATGGAACACACATAATGCGATGGATTTCAGATCATCGTCTTCCAGCAGATTTATCTCCAAGCATCTATTACTGCCTGGGTCACCACATGATCGTTGTCCTACGAGTAAAGTTTCGGGAATCCGACGCAAATTTGACAGTTAATTGCGACAATCCCACCACCGCAATGACGATGCAACACGGAAATTGCGTCGTGATTCAATACATTGGTCACTAGCCGACTTATCTCCGAGGGTCTATCGCTGACTCATACCAGATGGACGTACTCTTTGGCAGTCGAGTTTGTTTTCTCCCTCTCATAACTCACAGTTAATTCTTACCGTCAGATCCTGGTATTGACGATGGAACACACAAATAGCGTCGCGATTCAATAGATCGATGTCCAGCGTAACTACACTCCTGGAAATTGAAATAAGAACACCGTGAATTCATTGTCCCACGAAGGGGAAACTTTATTGACACATTCCTGGGGTCAGATACATCACATGATCACACTGACAGAACCACAGGCACATAGACACAGGCAACAGAGCATGCACAATGTCGGCACTAGTACAGTGTATATCCACCTTTCGCAGCAATGCAGGGTGCTATTCTCCCAAGGAGACGATCGTAGAGATGCTGGATGTAGTCCTGTGGAACGGCTTGCCATGCCATTTCCACCTGGCGCCTCAGTTGGACCAGCGTTCGTGCTGGACGTGCAGACCGCGTGAGACGACGCTTCATCCAGTCCCAAACATGCTCAATGGGGGACAGATCCGGAGATCTTGCTGGCCAGGGTAGTTGACTTACACCTTCTAGAGCACGTTGGGTGGCACGGGATACACGCGGATGTGCACTGTCCTGTTGGAACAGCAAGTTCCCTTGCCGGTCTAGGAATGGTAGAACGATGGGTTCGATGACGGTTTGGATGTACCGTGCACTATTCAGTGTCCCCTCGACGAACACCAGAGGTGTAAAGCCAGTGTAGGAGATCGCTCCCCACACCATGATGCCGGATGTTGGCCCTGTGTGCCTCGGTCGTATGCAGTCCTGATTGTGGCGCTCACCTGCACGGCGCCAAACACGCATACGACCATCATTGGCACCAAGGCAGAAGCGACTCTCATCGCTGAAGACGACACGTCTCCATTCGTCCCTCCATTCACGCCTGTCGCGACACCACTGGAGGCGGGCTGCACGATGTTGGGGCGTGAGCGGAAGACGGCCCAACGGTGTGCGGGACCGTAGCCCAGCTTCATGGAGACGGTTGCGAATGGTACTCGCCGATACCCCAGGAGCAACAGTGTCCCTAATTTGCTGGGAAGTGGCGGTGCGGTCCCCTACGGCACTGCGTAGGATCCTACGGTCTTGGCGTGCATCCGTGCGTCGCTGCGGTCCGGTCCCAGGTCGACGGGCACGTGCACCTTCCGCCGACCACTGGCGACAACATCGATGTACTGTGGAGACCTCACGCCCCACGTGTTGAGCAATTCGGCGGTACGTCCACCCGGCCTCCCGCATGCCCACTATACGCCCTCGCTCAAAGTCCGTCAACTGCACATACGGTTCACGTCCACGCTGTCGCGGCATGCTACCAGTGTTAAAGACTGCGATGGAGCTCCGTATGCCACGGCAAACTGGCTGACACTGACGGCGGCGGTGCACAAATGCTGCGCAGCTAGCGCCATTCGACGGCCAACACCGCGGTTCCTGGTGTGTCCGCTGTGCCGTGCGTGTGATCATTGCTTGTACAGCCCTCTCGCAGTGTCCGGAGCAAGTATGGTGGGTCTGACACACCGGTGTCAATGTGTTCTTTTTTCCATTTCCAGGAGTGTATCTACAAGGGTCTAGGGTCAAGGGTTCACCGGATAGTCGTGTTTTGTCATCTAGTTTTCAAATCCGACGCAAAACTGACAGTTAATTGCGACATTCCCACCACCCTAAAGACGATGCAACATGTAAATTGCGTCGCGATTCAATACATTGGTCACTAGCCGACTTATCTCCGAGGGTCTATCGCTGACTCATACCAGATGGACGTACTCTTTGGCAGTCAAGTTTGTTTTCTCCCTCTCATAACTCACAGTTAATTCTTACCGTCAGATCCTGTTATTGACGATGGAATACACAAATAGCGTCGCGATTCAATAGATCGATATCCAGCGTAACTATCTACAAGCGTCTATTGGTGCTTCGGTCACCCGATAGTCGCGTTTTGTCATCTAGTTTTCAAATCCGACGCAAAACTGACAGTTAATTTTATTCCTCCCATACTCTCAATTACGATGGAACACACATTCTGCGATGGTTTTCAGAACATCGTCTTCCATCAGATTTATCTCCAAGTATCTATTACTGCCTGGGTCACCACATGACCGTTGTCCTACGAGTAAAGTTTCGGGAATCCGACGCAAATTTGACAGTTAATTGAGACATTCCCACCATCCTAATGACGATGCAACATAGAAATTGCGTCTCGATTCAATACATTGGTCACTAGCCGACATCTCCGAGGGTCTATCGCTGCCTCATACCAGATGGACGTACTCTTTGGCAGTCAAGTTAGTTTTCTCCCTCTCGTAACTCACAGTTAATTCTTACAGTCAGATCTTGGTATTGACGATGGAACACACAAATACTGTCGCGATTCTATACATCGATGTCCAGCGTAACTATCTACAAGGGTCTATTGGTGCCTCGGTCACCGGATGGTCGCGATTTGTCAGTCTAGTTTGCAAATCCGACGCAAAACTGGCAGTTAATTTCATTCCTCCCATACTCTCAATTACGATGGAACACACATACTGCGATGGTTTTCAGAACATCGTCTTCCAGCAGATTTATCTTCAAGCATGCCTGGGTCACCACATGATCGTTGTCCTACGAGTAAAATTTCGGGAATCCGACGCAAATTAGACAGTTATTTGCGACATTCCCACCATCCTAATGACGATGCAACACAGAAATTGCGTCGCGATTCAATACATTGGTCATTAGCCGACTTATCTCCGAGGGTCTAACGCTGCCTCATACCAGATTTATGTACAATTTGGCTGTCAAGTTTCTTGTCTCCGACTCAAAACTCACAGTTAATTCTTACCGTCAGATCCTGGTATCGACCATGGAACACACAAATAGCGTCGCGATCAATACATCGATGTCTAGCGTAACTATCTACAAGGGTCTATTGGTGCCTCGGTCACCGGATGGTCGCGTTTTGTCATCTAGTTTTCAAATCCGACGCAAAACTGACAGTTAATTTTACTCCTCCCATACCCTCAATTACGATGGAACACACATACTGCGACGGTTTTCAGAACATAGTCTTCCATCAGATTTATCTCCAAGTATCTATTACTGCCTGGGTCACCACATAAACGTTCTCCTGCGAGAAAAGTTTCGGGAATCCGACGCAAATTTGACAGTTAATTGCGACATTCCCACCATCCTAATGACGATTAACACAGAAATTGCGTCGCGATTCAACACATTGGTCACTAGCCGACTTATCTCAGAGGGTCTATCGCTGCCTCATACCAGATGGACGTACTCTTTGGCAGTCAAGTTTGTTTTCTCCCTCTCATAACTCACAGTTAATTCTTACTGTCAGATACTGGTATTGACGATGGAACACACAAATAGAGTCGCGATTCAATAGATCGATGTGCAGCGTAACAATCTACAAGGGTCTATTATTGCCTCGGCAATTTCTGTATTGCATCGTCATTAGGGTGCTGGGAATGTCGCAACTAACTGTCAAATTTTCGTCGGATTTGAAAACTAGACTGACTAAGGGCGAACATCCGGTGACCGAGGCACCAATAGACCCATGTAGATGGTTACGCGAGACATCGATGTATTGAATCGCGACGCTATTTGTGTGTTCCATGGTCCATACCAGAATCTGACGGTAAGAATTAACTGTGAGTTTTGAGTCGGAGACAAGAATCTTGACAGCCAAATTGTATATCCATCTGGTATAGGCAGCGTTAGACCCTCGGAGATAAGTCGGCTAGTGACCAATGTATTGAATCGCGACGCAATTTCTGTGTTGCAACGTCGTTAGGATGGTGGGAATGTCGCAATTAACTGTCAAATTTGCGTCGGATTTGAAAACTAGACTGACAAAGAGCGAACAACCGGTGACCGAGGCACCAATAGACCCTTGTAGATAGTTACGCTAAACATCGATGTACTGATAGGCGACGCTATTTGTGTGTTCCATCGTCGATACCAGTATCTGCCGTAACTATCTGTGAGTTCTGAGTGGGAGACAAGAAACTTGACAGCCAAATTGTTCAGCCATCTGATATGAGGCAGCGATAGACCCTCGGAGATAAGACGGCTAGTGACCAATGTATTGAAATGAATTGAATGTATTGAATCGCGACGCAATTTCTGTGTTGCTACGTCGTTAGGATGGTGGGAATGTCGCAATTAACTGTCAACTTTGCGTCGGATTTTAAAACTAGTCTGACAAAGAGCGAACATCCCGTGACCGAGCCACCAATAGACCCTTGTAGATAGTTACGCTAGACATCGATGTATTGAATCGCGACGCTATTTGTGTGTTCCATCGTCGATACCAGGATCTGACGGTAAGAATTAGCTGTGAGTTGTGAGTTGAGACAAGAAACTTGGCAGCCACATTGTACATCCATCTTGTTTGAGGCAGCGTTAGACCCTCGGAGATAAGTCGGCTAGTGACCAATGTATTGAATCGCGACGCGATTTCTGTGTTGCTTCGGCATTAGGATGGAGGGAATGCCGCAATTAACTGTCAAATTTCCGTCGGATTCCCGAAACTTTACTCGCAGGAGAACGATCATGTAGTGACCGAGGCATGCTTGGAGATAAACTTGCTGGAAGACGATGTTCGGAAAACCATCGCAGTATGTGTGTTCCATCATAATTGAGAGTATGGGAGGAATAAAATTAACTGCCAGTTTTGCGTCGGATTTGTAAACTAGACTGACAAAACGCTACGATCCGGTGACCGAGGCACCAATAGACCCTTGTAGATAGTTACGCTTTACATCGATCTATTGAATCGCGACGCTATTTGTGTGTTTCATCGTCGATACCAGGATCTGACGGTAAGAATTAGCTGTGAGTTTTGGGTCGGAGACAAGAAAGTTGACAGCCAAATTGTACATCCATCTGGTATGAGGCAGCGTTAGACCCTCATAGATAAGTCGGCTAGTGACCAATGTATTGAATCGCGACGCGATTTCTGTGTTGCATCGGCATTAGGATGGTGGGAATGTCGCAATTAACTGTCAAATTTCCGTCGGATTCCCGAAACTATACTCGCAGGATAACGATCATGTGGTGACCGAGGCATGCTTGGAGATAAATCTGCTGGAAGACGATGTTCGGAAAACCATCGCAGTATGTGTGTTCCATCATAATTGAGAGTATGGGAGGAATAAAATTAACTGCGAGTTTTGCGTCGGATTTGTAAACTAGACTGACAAAACGCGACGATCCGGTGACCGAGGCACCAATAGACCCTAGTTGATAGTTACGCTGGACATCGATCTATTGAATCGCGACTCTATTTGTGTGTTCCATCGTCAATACCAGGATCTGACGGTTAGAATTAACTGTGAGTTATGAGAGGGAAAAAACAAACTTGACTGCCAAACAGTACGTCCATCTGGTATGAGGCAGCGATAGACCCTCGGAGATAAGTCGGCTAGTGACCAATGTATTGAATCGCGACGCGATTTCTGTGTTGCATCGGCATTAGGATGGTGGGAATGTCGCAATTAACTGTCAAATTTCCGTCGGATTCCCGAAACTATACTCGCAGGATAACGATCATGTGGTGACCGAGGCATGCTTGGAGATAAATCTGCTGGAAGACGATGTTCGGAAAACCATCGCAGTATGTGTGTTCCATCATAATTGAGAGTATGGGAGGAATAAAATTAACTGTCAGTTTTGCGTCGGATTTGAAAAATAGACTGACAAAGCGCGACCATCCGGCGACCGAGGCACAAATAGACACATCTAGATAGTTACGCTGGTCATCGATGTATAGATCGCGACGCTATTTGTGTGTTCCATCGTCAATACCAGGATCTGACGGTAAGAATCAACTGTGAGTTATGGGAGGGAGAAGAGAAACTTGACTGCCAAATTGTACATCCATGTGGTATGAGGCAGCGATAGACCCTTGGAGATAAGTCGGCTAGTGACCAATGTATTTAATCGCGACGCTACTTCTGTGTTGCATCGTCATTAGGGTGGTGGAAATGTCGCATTTAACTGTCAAATTTGCATGGGATTTGAAAACTAGACTGACAAAGCGCGAACATCCGGTGACCGAGGCACCAATAGACCCTTGAAGATGGTTACGCTAAACATCGATGTATTGCATCGCGACGCTATTTGTGTATTCCATCGTCCATACCTGGATCTGACGGTAAGACTTAACTATGAGTTTTGAGTAGGAGACGAGAAACTTGACAGCCAAATTGTACATCCATCTGGTATGAGGCAGCGTTAGACCCTCAGACATTCCCACCATAGACCCTCGGAGATAAGTCGGCTAGTGACCAATGTATTTAATCGCGACGCAATTTGTGTGTTGCATCGTCATTAGGATGGTGGGAATGTAGCAATTAACTGTCAAATTTGCGTCGGATTCCCGAAACTTTACTCGCAGGAGAACGTTCATGTGGTAACCCAGGCAGTAATAGATACTTGGAGATAAATCTGATGGAAGACGATGTTCTGAAAACCATCGCAGAATGTGTGTTCCATCGTAATTGAGAGTATGGGAGCAATAAAATTAGCTGTCAGTTTTGCGTCGGATTTGAAAACTAGACTGGCAAAGCGCGACCATCCGGCGACCGAGGCTCAAATAGACCCATCTAGATAGTTACCCTGGACATCGATGTATAGAATCGCGACGCTGTTTGTGTGTTCCATCGTCAATACCTGGATCTAACGGTAAGAATTAACTGTGAGTTATGAGAGGGAGAAAACTAACTTGACTGACAAACAGTACGTCCATCTGGTATGAGGCAGCGATAGACCCTCGGAGATTTGTCGGCTAGTGACCAATGTATTGAATCGCGACAAAATTTCTGTGTTGCATCGTCAGTAGGATAGTGGGAATGTCACAATTAACTGTCAGATTTGCGTCGGATTCCCGAAACTTTACTCGTAGGACAACGATCATGTGGTGACCCAGGCAGTAATAAATGATTGAAGATAAATCTGCTGGAAGACGATGATCTGATAACCATCGCAGTATGTGTGTTCCATCGTCATTGAGAGGATGAGAGAACATAAATTAACTGTCAGTTTTGCGTCGAATTTGAAAACTAGATGACAAAACGCGATCATCCGGCGACCGAGGCCCCAATAGCCCCTTGTAGATAGTTCCACGGACATCGATCTATTGAATCACGACGCTATTTGTGTGTTCCATCGTCAATACCTGGATCTGACGGTAAGAATTAACTGTGAGTTATGAGAGGGAGAAAACAAACTTGACTGCCAAAGAGTACGTCCATCTGGTATGAGGCAGCGATAGACCCTCGGAGATAAGTCGGCTAGTGACCAATATATTGAATCGCGACGCAATTTCTGTGTTGCAACGTCGTTATGATGGTGGGAATGTCGCAATTAACTGTCAAATTTGCAGCGGATTTGAAAACTAGACTGACAAAGAGCGAACATCCGGTGACCGAGGCACCAATAGACCCTTGTAGATAGTTACGCTAGACATCGATGTATTGAATCGCGACGCAATTAGTGTGTTTCATCGTCGATACCAGGATCTGACGGTAAGAATTAGCTGTGAGTTTTGGGTCGGAGACAAGAAAGTTGACAGCCAAATTGTACATCCATCTGGTATGAGGCAGCGTTAGACCCTCATAGATAAGTCGGCTAGTGACCAATGTATTGAATCGCGACGCGATTTCTGTGTTGCTTCGGCATTAGGATGGAGGGAATGCCGCAATTAACTGTCAAATTTCCGTCGGATTCCCGAAACTTTACTCGCAGGAGAACGATCATGTAGTGACCGAGGCATGCTTGGAGATAAATCTGCTGGAAGACGATGTTCGGAAAACCATCGCAGTATGTGTGTTCCATCATAATTGAGAGTATGGGAGGAATAAAATTAACTGCCAGTTTTGCGTCGGATTTGTAAACTAGACTGACAAAACGCTACGATCCGGTGACCGAGGCACCAATAGACCCTTGTTGATAGTTACGCTGGACATCGATCTATTGAATCGCGACTCTATTTGTGTGTTCCATCGTCAATACCAGGATCTGACGGTTAGAATTAACTGTGAGTTATGAGAGGGAAAAAACAAACTTGACTGCCAAACAGTACGTCCATCTGGTATGAGGCAGCGATAGACCCACGGAGATAAGTCGGCTAGTGACCAATGTATTTAATCGCGACGCAATTTCTGTGTTGCATCGGCATTAGGATGGTGGGAATGTCGCAATTAACAGTCAAATTTGCGTCGGATTTGAAAACTAGACTGACAAAGAGCGAACATCCGGTGACCGAGGCACCAATAGACCCTTGTAGATAGTTACGCTTTACATCGATCTATTGAATCGCGACGCTATTTGTGTGTTCCATCGTCAATACCAGGATCTGACGGTAAGAATTAACTGTGAGTTATGAGAGGGAGAAAACAAACTTGACTGCCAAAGAGTACGTCCATTTGGTATGAGGCAGCGATAGACCCTCGGAGATAAGTTGGCTAGTGACCAATGTATTCAATCGCTACGCAATTTCTATGTTGCAACGTCGTTAGGATTGTGGGAATTTCGCAATTAACTGTCAAATTTGAGGCGGATTTGAAAACTAGACTGACAAAGAGCGAACAATCGGTGACCGGGGCACCAATAGACCCTTGTAGATAGTTACGCTAGATATCGATGTATTGAAATGCGACGCTATTTGTGTGTTTCATCGTCGATACCAGGATCTGACGGTAAGAATTAGCTGTGAGTTTTGGGTCGGAGACAAGAAAGTTGACAGCCAAATTGTACATCCATCTGGTATGAGGCAGCGTTAGACCCTCATAGATAAGTCGGCTAGTGACCAATGTATTGAATCGCGACGCGATTTCTGTGTTGCATCGGCATTAGGATGGTGGGAATGTCGCAATTAACTGTCAAATTTCCGTCGGATTCCCGAAACTTTACTCGCAGGAGAACGATCATGTGGTGACCGAGGCATGCTTGGAGATAAATCTGCTGGAAGACGATGTTCTGAAACCCATCGCAGTATGTGTGTTCCATCATAATTGAGAGTATGAGAGGAATAAAATTAACTGCCAGTTTTGCGTCGGATTTGTAAACTAGACTGACAAAACGCGACGATCCGGTGACCGAGGCACCTATAGACCCTTGTTGATAGTTACGCTGGACATCGATGTATAGAATCGCGACGGTATTTTGTGTTCCATCGTCAATACCAGGATCTGACGGTTAGAATTAACTGTGAGTTATGAGAGGGAAAAAACAAACTTGACTGCCAAACAGTTCGTCCATCTGGTATGAGGCAGCGATAGACCCACGGAGATAAGTCGGCTAGTGACCAATGTATTGAATCGCGACGCAATTTCTGTGTTGCAACGTCGTTATGATGGTGGGAATGTCGCAATTAACTGTCAAATTTGCGTCGGATTTGAAAACTAGACTGACAAAGAGCGAACATCCGGTGACCGAGGCACCAATAGACCCTTGTAGATGGTTACGCTAGACATCGATGTATTGTATCGCGACGCTATTTGTGTGTTCCATCGTCCATACCTGGATCTGACGGTAAGACTTAACTATGAGTTTTGAGTAGGAGACAAGGGAGGTGGGAATGTCGCAATTAACTGTCAAATTTGCGTCGGATTCCCGAAACTTTACTCGCAGGAGAACGATCATGTGGTGACCGAGGCATGCTTGGAGATAAATCTGCTGGAAGACGATGTTCTGAAAACCATCGCAGTATGTGTGTTCCATCATAATTGAGAGTATGGGAGGAATAAAATTAACTGCCAGTTTTGCGTCGGATTTGTAAACTAGACTGACAAAACGCGACCATCCGGTGCCCGAGGCACCTATAGACCCTTGTTGATAGTTACGCTGGACATCAATGTATAGAATCGCGACGGTATTTGTGTGTTCCATCGTCAATACCAGGATGGTGGGAATGTCTCAATTAACTGTCAAATTTGCGTCGGACTCCCGAAACTTTACTCGCAGGAGAACGATAATGTGGTGACCCAGGCATGCTTGGGGATAAATCTGCTGAAAGACGATGTTCGGAAAACCATCGCAGTATGTGTGTTCCATCATAATTGAGAGTATGGGAGGAATAACATTAACTGCCAGTTTTGCGTCGGATTTGTAAACTAGACTAACAAAACGAGACCATCCGGTGACCGAGGCACCTATACACCCTTGTAGATAATTACCCTGGACATCGATCTATTGAATCGCGACGCTATTTGTGTGTTCCATCGTCAATACCAGGATCTGACGGTAAGAATCAACTGTGAGTTATGAGAGGGAATAAACAAACTTGACTGCCAAACAGTACGTATATCTTGTATGAGATAGCGATAGACCCTCGGGGATAAGTCGGCTAGTGACCAATGTATTTAATCGCGACGTAATTTCTGTGTTGCATCGTCATTAGGATGGTGGGAATGTCGCAATTAACTGTCAAACTTGCGTCGGATTCCCGGAACTTTACTCGCAGGAGAACGTTCATGTGGTAACCCAGGCAGTAATAGATACTTGGAGATAAATCTGATGGAAGACGATGTTCTGAAAACCATCGCAGAATGTGTGTTCCATCGTAATTGAGAGTATGGGAGCAATAAAATTAACTGTCAGTTTTGCGTCGGATTTGAAAACTAGACTGGCAAAGCGCGACCATCCGGCGACCGAGGCACAAATAGACCCTTCTAGATAGTTACGCTGGACATCGATGTATAGAATCGCGACGCTATTTGTGTGTTCCACCGTCGATGCCAGGATCTGACGGTAAGTATCAACTGTGAGTTATGGGAGGAACAAGAGAAACTTGACTGCCAAATTGTACATCCATGTGGTATGAGGCAGCGTTAGACCCTCGGTGATAAGTCGGCTAGTGACCAATGTATTGAATCGCCATGCGATTTCTGTGTTGCATCGGCATTAGGATGGTGGGAATGTCGCAATTAACTGTCAAATTTGCGTCGGATTCCCGAAACTTTACTCGTAGGACAACGATCATGTGGTGACCCAGGCAGTAATAAATGATTGAAGATAAATCTGCTGGAAGACGATGTTCTGAAAACCATCGCAGTATGTGTGTTCCATCGTCATTGAGAGGATGAGAGAACATAAATTAACTGTCAGTATTGCGTCGGATTTGAAAACTAGATGACAAAACGCGACCATCCGGTGACCGAGGCCCCAATAGCCCCTTGTAGATAGTTACGCGGACATCGATCTATTGAATCGCGACGCTATTTGTGTGTTCCATCGTCAATACCTGGATCTGAGGGTAAGAATTAACTGTGAGTTATGAGAGGGAGAAAACAAACTTGACTGCCAAAGAGTACGTTCATCTGGTATGAGGCAGCGATAGACCCTCGGAGATAAGTCGGCTAGTGACCAATGTATTGAATCGCGACGCAATTTCTGTGTTGCAACGTCGTTATGATGGTGGGAATGTCGCAATTAACTGTCAAATTTGCGTCGGATTTGAAAACTATATTGACAAAGAGCGAACATCCGGTGACCGAGGCACCAATAGACCCTTGTAGATAGTGTCGCTAGACAT
The DNA here is from genome assembly GCF_023897955.1 of Schistocerca gregaria. NCBI lineage: Eukaryota > Metazoa > Arthropoda > Insecta > Orthoptera > Acrididae > Schistocerca > Schistocerca gregaria. The sequence goes on along the minus strand of NW_026061833.1, from coordinate 1,524,536 downwards.
CGATGTATTGAATCGCGACGCTATTTGTGTGTTCCTTCGTGGATACCAGGATCTGACGGTAAGAATTAGCTGTGAGTTTTGAGTCGGAGACAAGAAACTTGACAGCCAAATTGTACATCCATCTGGTATGAGGCAGCGTTAGACCCTCGGAGATAAGTCGGCTAGTGACCAATGTATTGAATTGCGACGCAATTTCTGTGTTGCATCGTCATTAGGGTGGTGGAAATGTCGCAATTAACTGTCAAATTTGCATCGGATTTGAAAACTAGACTGACAAAGCGCGAACATCCGGTGACGGAGATACCAATAGACCCTTGCAGATAGTTACGCTAGACATCGATGTATTGTATCGCGACGCTATTAGTGTGTTCCATCGTCGATACCAAGAACTGACGGTAGGACTTAACTATGAGTTTTGAGTAGGAGACAAGAAACTTGACAGCCAAATTGTACATCCATCTGGTATGAGGCAGCGTTAGACCCTCAGAGATAAGTCGACTAGTGACCAATGTATTGAATCGCAACGCAATTTCTGTGTTGAATCATCATTAGGATGGTGGAATTGTCGCAATTAACTGTCAAATTTGCGTCGGATTCCCGAAACTTTACTCGTAGGACAACGATCATGTGGTGACCCAGGCAGTAATAGATGCTTGGAGATAAATCTGCTGGAAGACGATGTTCTGTAAACCATCGCAGTATGTGTGTTCTATCGTCATTGAGAGGATGAGAGAAAATAAAATTAACTGTCGGTTTTGCGTCGGATTTGAAAACTAGATGACAAAACGCGACGATCCGGTGACCGCGGCACCAATAGACCCTTGTAGATAGTTACGCTGGACATCGATCTATTGAATCGCGACGCTATTTGTGTCTTCCTTCGTCAATACCAGGATCTGACGGTAAGAATTAACTGTGAGTTATGAGAGGGAGAAAACAAACATGACTGCCAAAGAGTACGTCCATCTGGTATGAGGCAGCGATAGACCCTCGGAGATAAGTCGGCTAGTGACCAATGTATTGAATCGCGACGCAATTTCTGTGTTGCAACTTCGTTAGGATGGTGGGAATGTCGCAATTAACTGTCAAATTTGCGTCGGATTTGAAAACTAGACTTACAAAGAGCGAACCTCCAGTGACCGAGGCACCAATAAGCCCTTGTAGATAGTTACGGTAGACATCGACGTATCGAATAGCGACGCTATTTGTGTGTTCCATCGTCGATACCAGGATCTGACGGTAAGAATTAGCTGTGAGTTTTGAGTAGGAGACAAGAAACTTGACAGCCAAATTGTACATCCATCTGGTATGAGGCAGCGTTAGACCCTCAGAGATAAGTCGTCTAGTGACCAATGTATTGAATCGCAACGCAATTTCTGTGTTGAATCGTCATTAGGATGGTGGGAATGTCTCAATTAACTGTCAAATTTGCGTCGGATTTCTGTGTTGCATCGGCATTAGGATGGTGGGAATGTCGCAATTAACTGTCAAATTTGCGTCGGATTCCCGAAACTTTACTCGTAGGACAACGATCATGTGGTGACCCAGGCAGTATTAGATGATTGAAGATAAATCTGCTGGAAGACGATGTTCTGAAAACAAACTTGACTGCCAAAGAGTACGTCCACCTGGTATGAGGCAGCGATAGACCCTCGGAGATAAGTCGGCTAGTGACCAATGTATTGAATCGCGACGCAATTTCTGTGTTGCAACGTCGTTATGATGGTGGGAATGTCGCAATTAACTGTCAAATTTGCGTCGGATTTGAAAACTAGACTGACAAAGAGCGAACATCCGGTGACCGAGGCACCAATAGACCCTTGTAGATAGTTACGCTAGACATCGATGTATTGAATCGCGACGCTATTTGTGTGTTCCTTCGTCGATACCAGGATCTGACGGTAAGAATTAGCTGTGAGTTTTGAGTCGGAGACAAGAAACTTGACAGCCAAATTGTACATCCATCTGGTATGAGGCAGCGTTAGACCCTCGGAAAGAAGTCGGCTAGTGACCAATGTATTGAATTGCGACGCAATTTCTGTGTTGCATCGTCATTAGGATGGTGGGAATGTCGCAATTAACTGTCAAATTTCCGTCGGATTCCCGAAACTTTACTCGCAGGAGAACGTTCATGTGGTAACCCAGGCAGTAATAGATACTTGGAGATAAATCTGATGGAAGACGATGTTCTGAATACCATCGCAGAATGTGTGTTCCATCGTAATTGAGAGTATGGGAGCAATAAAATTAACTGTCAGTTTTGCGTCGGATTTGAAAACTAGATAACAAAGCGCGACCATCCGGCGACCGAGGCACAAATAGACCCTTCTAGATAGTTACGCTGGACATCGATGTATAAAATGGCGACGCTATTTGTGTGTTCCATCGTCAATACCAGGATCTGACGGTAAGAATTAACTGTGAGTTATGAGAGGGAATAAACAAACTTGACTGCCAAACAGTACGTCCATCTTGTATGAGATAGCGATAGACCCTCGGGGATAAGTCGGCTAGTGACCAATGTATTTAATCGCGACGTAATTTCTGTGTTGCATCGTCATTAAGATGGTGGGAATGTCGCAATTAACTGTCAAATTTGCGTCGGATTTGAAAACTAGACTGACAAAGAGCGAACATCCGGTGACCGAGGCACCAATAGACCCTTGTAGATAGTTTCGCTAGACATCGATGTATTGAATCGCGACGCTATTTGTGTGTTCCTTCGTCGAGACCAGGATCTGACGGTAAGAATTAGCTGTGAGTTTTGAGTCGGAGACAAGAAACTTGACAGCCAAATTGTACATCCATCTGGTATGAGGCAGCGTTAGACCCTCGGAGATAAGTCGGCTAGTGACCAATGTATTGAATTGCGACGCAATTTCTGTGTTGCATCGTCATTAGGGTGGTGGAAATGTCGCAATTAACTGTCAAATTTGCATCGGATTTGAAAACTAGGCTGACAAAGCGCGAACATCCGGTGACGGAGATACCAATAGACCCTTGCAGATAGTTACGCTAGACATCGATGTATTGTATCGCGACGCTATTAGTGTGTTCCATCGTCGATACCAGGAACTGACGGTAGGACTTAACTATGAGTTTTGAGTAGGAGACAAGAAACTTGACAGCCAAATTGTACATCCATCTGGTATGAGGCAGCGTTAGACCCTCAGAGATAAGTCGACTAGTGACCAATGTATTGAATCGCAACGCAATTTCTGTGTTGAATCATCATTAGGATGGTGGAATTGTCGCAATTAACTGTCAAATTTGCGTCGGATTCCCGAAACTTTACTCGTAGGACAACGATCATGTGGTGACCCAGGCAGTAATAGATGCTTGGAGATAAATCTGCTGGAAGACGATGTTCTGTAAACCATCGCAGTATGTGTGTTCTATCGTCATTGAGAGGATGAGAGAAAATAAAATTAACTGTCAGTTTTGCGTCGGATTTGAAAACTAGATGACAAAACGCGACGATCCGGTGACCGCGGCACCAATAGACCCTTGTAGATAGTTACGCTGGACATCGATGTATTGAATCGCGACGCTATTTGTGTGTTCCTTCGTCGATACCAGGATCTGACGGTAAGAATTAGCTGTGAGTTTTGAGTCGGAGACAAGAAACTAGACAGCCAAATTGTACATCCATCTGGTATGAGGCAGCGTTAGACCCTCGGAAAGAAGTCGGCTAGTGACCAATGTATTGAATTGCGACGCAATTTCTGTGTTGCATCGTCATTAGGATGGTGGGAATGTCGCAATTAACTGTCAAATTTGCGTCGGATTCCCGAAACTTTACTCGCAGGAGAACGTTCATGTGGTAACCCAGGCAGTAATAGATACTTGGAGATAAATCTGATGGAAGACGATGTTCTGAAAACCATCGCAGAATGTGTGTTCCATCGTAATTGAGAGTATGGGAGCAATAAAATTAACTGTCAGTTTTGCGTCGGATTTGAAAACTAGACTGGCAAAGCGCGACCATCCGGCGACCGAGGCACAAATAGACCCTTCTAGATAGTTACGCTGGACATCGATGTATAGAATCGCGACGCTATTTGTGTGTTCCACCGTCGATACCAGGATCTGACGGTAAGTATCAACTGTGAGTTATGGGAGGAACAAGAGAAACTTGACTGCCAAGTTGTACATCCATGTGGTATGAGGCAGCGTTAGACCCTCGGTGATAAGTCGGCTAGTGACCAATGTATTGAATCGCCATGCGATTTCTGTGTTGCATCGGCATTAGGATGGTGGGAATGTCGCAATTAACTGTCAAATTTGCGTCGGATTCCCGAAACTTTACTCGTAGGACAACGATCATGTGGTGACCCAGGCAGTAATAAATGATTGAAGATAAATCTGCTGGAAGACGATGTTCTGAAAACCATCGCAGTATGTGTGTTCCATCGTCATTGAGAGTATGAGAGAACATAAATTAACTGTCAGTATTGCGTCGGATTTGAAAACTAGATGACAAAACGCGACCATCCGGTGACCGAGGCACCAATAGCCCCTTGTAGATAGTTACGCGGACATCGATCTATTGAATCGCGACGCTATTTGTGTGTTCCATCGTCAATACCTGGATCTGACGGTAAGAATTAACTGTGAGTTATGAGAGGGAGAAAACAAACTTGACTGCCAAAGAGTACGTCCATCTGGTATGAGGCAGCGATAGACCCTCGGAGATAAGTCGGCTAGTGACCAATGTATTGAATCGCGACGCAATTTCTGTGTTGCATCGTCATTAGGGTGGTGGAAATGTCGCAATTAACTGTCAAATTTGCATCGGATTTGAAAACTAGACTGACAAAGCGCGAACATCCGGTGACGGAGGCACCAATAGACCCTTGCAGATAGTTACGCTAGACATCGATGTATTGTATCGCGACGCTATTTGTGTGTTCCATTGTCGATACCAGGAACTGACGGTAAGACTTAACTATGAGTTTTGAGTAGGGGACAAGAAACTTGACAGCCAAATTGTACATCCATCTGGTATGAGGCAGCGTTAGACCCTCAGAGATAAGTCGTCTAGTGACCAATGTATTGAATCGCAACGCAATTTCTGTGTTGAATCATCATTAGGATGGTGGGAATGTCGCAATTAACTGTCAAATTTGCGTCGGATTCCCGAAACTTTACTCGTAGGACAACGATCATGTGGTGACCCAGGCAGTAATAGATGCTTGGAGATAAATCTGCTGGAAGACGATGTTCTGTAAACCATCGCAGTATGTGTGTTCTATCATCATTGAGAGGATGAGAGAAAATAAAATTAACTGTCAGTTTTGCGTCGGATTTGAAAACTAGATGACAAAGCGCGACCATCCGGCGACCGAGGCACAAATAGACCCTTCTAGATAGTTACGCTGGACATCGATGTATAAAATGGCGACGCTATTTGTGTGTTCCATCGTCAATACCAGGATCTGACGGTAAGTATCAACTGTGAGTTATGGGAGGGAGAAGAGAAACTTGACTGCCAAATTGTACATCCATGTGGTATGAGTCAGCGTTAGACCCTCGGAGATAAGTCGGGTAGTGACCAATGTATTGAATCGCCACGCGATTTCTGTGTTGCATCGGCATTAGGATGGTGGAATTGTCGCAATTAACTGTCAAATTTGCGTCGAATTCCCGAAACTTTACTCGTAGGACAACGATCATGTGGTGACCCAGGCAGTATTAGATGATTGAAGATAAATCTGCTGGAAGACGATGTTCTGAAAACCATCGCAGTATGTGTGTTCCATCGTCATTGAGAGAATGAGAGAACATAACTTAACTGTCAGTTTTGCGTCGGATTTGAAAAGTAGATGACAAAACGCGACCATCCGTTGACCGAGGCCCCAATAGACCCTTGTAGATAGTTACGCGGTCATCGATCTATTGAATCGCGACGCTATTTGTGTGTTCCATCGTCAATACCAGGATCTGACGGTAAGAATTAACTGTGAGTTATGAGAGGGAGAAAACAAACTTGACTGCCAAAGAGTACGTCCATCTGGTATGAGGCAGCGATAGACCCTCGGAGATAAGTCGGCTAGTGACCAATGTATTGAATCGCGACGCAATTTCTCTGTTGCATCACCATTAGGATGGTGTGAATTTCGCAATTAACTGTCAAATTTGCGTCGGATTCCCGAAACTTTACTCGTAGGACAACGATCATGTATTGACCCAGGCAGTAATAGATGCTTGTAGATAAATCTGCTGGAAGACGATTTCTGAAACAATCGCAGTATGTGTGTTCTATCGTCATTGAGAGGATGAGAGAAAATAAAATTAACTGTCAGTTTTGCGTTGGATTTGAAAACTAGATGACAAAACGCGACTATCCGGTGACCGAGGCTCCTATAGACCCTTGTAGATAATTACGCTGGACATCGATCTATTGAATCGCGACGCTATTTGTGTGTTCCATCGTCAATACCAGGATCTGACGGTAAGAATTAACTGTGAGTTATGAGAGGGAGAAAACAAACTTGACTGCCAAAGAGTACGTGCATCTGGTATGAGGCAGCGATAGACCATCGGAGATAAGTCGGCTAGTGACCAATGTATTGAATCGCGACGCAATTTCTGTGTTGCAACGTCGTTATGATGGTGGGAAGGTCGCAATTAACTGTCAAATTTGCGTCGGATTTCAAAACTAGACTGACAAAGAGCGAACATCCGGTGACCGAGGCACCAATAGACCCTTGTAGATAGTTACGCTAGACATCGATGTATTGAATCGCGACGCTATTTGTGTGTTCCATCGTCGATACCAGGATCTGACGGTAAGAATTAGCTGTGAGTTTTGAGTCGGAGACAAGAAACTTGACAGCCAAATTGTACATCCTTCTGGTATGAGGCAGCGTTAGACCCTCGGAGAGAAGTCGGCTAGTGACCAATGTATTGAATTGCGACGCAATTTCTGTGTTGCATCGTCATTAGGGTGGTGGGAATGTCGCAATTAACTGTCAAATTTGCGTCGGATTCCCAAAACTTTACTCGCAGGAGAACGATCATGTGGTGACCCAGGCATGCTTGGAGATAAATGTGCTTGAAGACGATGTTCTGAAAACCATGGCAGTATGTGTGTTCCATCGTAATTGAGAGTATGGGAGGAATAAAATTAACTGTCAGTTTTGCGTCGGATTTGAAAACCAGACTGACAAAGCGCGACCATCTGGTGACCGAGGCACAAATAGACCCTTCTGGATAGTTACGCTGGACATCGATGTATAGAATCGTTACGCTATTTGTGTGTTCCATCGTCAATACTAGGATCTGACGGTAAGTATTAACTGTGAGTTACGAGAGGGAGAAGAGAAACTTGACTGCCAAATTGTACATCCATCTGGGATGAGGCAGCGTTAGACACTCGGAGATAAGTCGGCTAGTGACCAATGTATTGAATCGCGACGCGATTTCTGTGTTGCATCGGCATTAGGATGGTGGGAATGTCGCAATTAACTGTCAAATATGCGTCGGATTACCGACACTTTACTCGCAGGAGAACGATCATGTGGTGACCCAGGCATGCTTGGAGATAAATGTGCTGGAAGACGATGTTCTGAAAACCATCGCAGTATGTGTGTTCCATCGTAATTGAGAGTATGGGAGGAATAAAATTAACTGTCAGTTTTGCGTCGGATTTGAAAACTAGACTGACAAAGCGCGACCATCCGGTGACCGAGGCACAAATAGACCCTTCTAGATAGTTACGCTGGACATCGATCTATTGAATCGCGACGCTATTTGTGTGTTCCATCGTCAATACCAGGATCTGACGGTAAGAATTAACTGTGAGTTATGAGAGGGAGAAAACAAATTTGACTGCCAAAGAGTACGACCATCTGGTATGAGGCAGCGATAGACCCTCGGAGATGAGTCGGCTAGTGACCAATGTATTGAATCGCGACGCAACTTCTGTGTTGCATCGTCATTAGGGTGGTGGGAATGTCGCAATTAACTGTAAAATTTGCGTCGGATTTGAAAACTAGACTGACAAAGCGCGAACATCCGGTGACCGAGGCACCATTAGACCCTTGTAGATAGTTACGCTGGACATCGATCTATTGAATCGCGACGCTATTTGTGTGTTCCATCGTCAATACCAGTATCTGACGGTAAGAATTAACTTTGAGTTATGAGAGGGAGAAAACAAACTTGACTGCCAAAGAGTACGTCCATCTGGTAGGAGGCAGCGATAGACCCTCGGAGATAAGTCGGCTAGTGACCAATGTATTGAATCGCGACGCTATTTCTGTGTTGCAACGTCGTTAGGATGGTGGGAATGTCGCAATTAACTGTCAAATTTGCGTCGGATTTGAAAACTAGACTTACAAAGAGCGAACCTCCAGTGACCGAGGCACCAATAGCCCCTTGTAGATAGTTACGCTAGACATCGATGTATTGAATCGCGACGCTATTTGTGTGTTCCATCGTCGATACCAGGATCTGACGGTAAGAATTAGCTAAAAGTTTTGAGTCGGAGACAAGAAACTTGACAGCCAAATTGTACATCCATCTGGTATAAGGCAGCGTTAGACCCTCGGAGATAAGTCGGCTAATGACCAATGTATTGAATCGCGACGCGATTTCTGTGTCGCATCGTCATTAGGATGGTGGGAATGTCGCAATTAACTGTCAAATTTCCGTCGGATTCCCGAAACTTTACTCGTAGGACAACGACCATGAGTTGATCCAGGCAGTAATAGATGCTTGGAGATAAATCTGCTGGAAGACGATGTTCTGAAAACCATCGCACTATGTGTGTTCCATCGTCATTGAGAGGATGAGAGAACATAAATTAACTGTCAGTTTTGTGTCGGATTTGAAAACTAGATGACAAAACGCGACCGTCCGGTGAGCGAGGCACCAATAGACCCTTGTAGATAGTTACGCTGGACATCGATGTATAGAATCGCGACGGTATTTGTGTGTCCATCGTCAAAACCAGGATCTGACGGTAAGAATTAACTGTGAGTTATGAGAGGGATAAAACAAACTTGACTGCCAAACAGTACTTCCATCTGGTATGAGGCTGCGACAGACCTTCGGAGATAAGTCGGCTAGTGACCAATGTATTTAATCGGGACGCAATTTCTGTGTTGCATCGTCATTAGGATAATGGTAATGTCGCAATTAACTGTAAAATTTGCGTCGGATTCCCGTAACTTTACTCGCAGGAGAACGTTCATGTGGTGACCCAGGCAGTAATAGATACTTGGAGATAAATCTGTTGGAAGACGATGTTCTGAAAACCATATCAGAATGTGTGTTCCATCGTAATTGGGAGTATGGGAGGAATAAAATTAACTCTCAGTTTTGCGGCGGATTTGAAAACTAGATGACAAAACGCGACCGTCCGGTGACCGAGGCGCGAATAGTCCCTTGTAGATATTTACGCTGGACATCGATCTATTGAATCGCGACGATATTTGTGTGTTCCATCGTCAATACCAGGATCTGACGGTAAGAATTAACTGTGAGTTATGAGAGGAAGAAAACAAACTTGACTGCCAAAGAGTACGTCCATCTGGTATGAGGCAGCGATAGACCCTCGGAGATAAGTCGGCTAGTGACCAATGAATTGAATCGCGACGCAATTTCTGTGTTGCATCGTCATTAGGATGGTGGGAATGTCGCAATTAACTGTCAAATTTGCGTTGGATTCCCGAAACTTTACTCGCAAGAGAACGATCATGTGGTGACCCAGGCATGCTTGGAGATAAATCTGCTGGAAGACGATGTTCTGAAAACCATCGCAGTATGTGTGTTCCATCGTAATTGAGAGTATGGGAGGAATAAAATTAACTGTCAGTTTTGCGTCGGATTTGAAAACTAGACTGACAAAGCGCGACCATCCGGTGACCGAGGCACAAATAGACCCTTCTAGATAGTTACGCTGGACATCGATCTATTGAATCGCGACGCTATTTGTGTGTTCCATCGTCAATACCAGGATCTGACGGTAAGAATTAACTGTGAGTTATGAGAGGGAGAAAACAAATTTGACTGCCAAAGAGTACGACCATCTGGTATGAGGCAGCGATAGACCCTCGGAGATGAGTCGGCTAGTGACCAATGTATTGAATCGCGACGCAACTTCTGTGTTGCATCGTCATTAGGGTGGTGGGAATGTCGCAATTAACTGTAAAATTTGCGTCGGATTTGAAAACTAGACTGACAAAGCGCGAACATCCGGTGACCGAGGCACCATTAGACCCTTGTAGATAGTTACGCTGGACATCGATCTATTGAATCGCGACGCTATTTGTGTGTTCCATCGTCAATACCAGTATCTGACGGTAAGAATTAACTTTGAGTTATGAGAGGGAGAAAACAAACTTGACTGCCAAAGAGTACGTCCATCTGGTAGGAGGCAGCGATAGACCCTCGGAGATAAGTCGGCTAGTGACCAATGTATTGAATCGCGACGCTATTTCTGTGTTGCAACGTCGTTAGGATGGTGGGAATGTCGCAATTAACTGTCAAATTTGCGTCGGATTTGAAAACTAGACTTACAAAGAGCGAACCTCCAGTGACCGAGGCACCAATAGCCCCTTGTAGATAGTTACGCTAGACATCGATGTATTGAATCGCGACGCTATTTGTGTGTTCCATCGTCGATACCAGGATCTGACGGTAAGAATTAGCTAAAAGTTTTGAGTCGGAGACAAGAAACTTGACAGCCAAATTGTACATCCATCTGGTATAAGGCAGCGTTAGACCCTCGGAGATAAGTCGGCTAATGACCAATGTATTGAATCGCGACGCGATTTCTGTGTCGCATCGTCATTAGGATGGTGGGAATGTCGCAATTAACTGTCAAATTTCCGTCGGATTCCCGAAACTTTACTCGTAGGACAACGACCATGAGTTGATCCAGGCAGTAATAGATGCTTGGAGATAAATCTGCTGGAAGACGATGTTCTGAAAACCATCGCACTATGTGTGTTCCATCGTCATTGAGAGGATGAGAGAACATAAATTAACTGTCAGTTTTGTGTCGGATTTGAAAACTAGATGACAAAACGCGACCGTCCGGTGAGCGAGGCACCAATAGACCCTTGTAGATAGTTACGCTGGACATCGATGTATAGAATCGCGACGGTATTTGTGTGTCCATCGTCAAAACCAGGATCTGACGGTAAGAATTAACTGTGAGTTATGAGAGGGATAAAACAAACTTGACTGCCAAACAGTACTTCCATCTGGTATGAGGCTGCGACAGACCTTCGGAGATAAGTCGGCTAGTGACCAATGTATTTAATCGGGACGCAATTTCTGTGTTGCATCGTCATTAGGATAATGGTAATGTCGCAATTAACTGTAAAATTTGCGTCGGATTCCCGTAACTTTACTCGCAGGAGAACGTTCATGTGGTGACCCAGGCAGTAATAGATACTTGGAGATAAATCTGTTGGAAGACGATGTTCTGAAAACCATATCAGAATGTGTGTTCCATCGTAATTGGGAGTATGGGAGGAATAAAATGAACTCTCAGTTTTGCGGCGGATTTGAAAACTAGATGACAAAACGCGACCGTCCGGTGACCGAGGCGCGAATAGTCCCTTGTAGATATTTACGCTGGACATCGATCTATTGAATCGCGACGATATTTGTGTGTTCCATCGTCAATACCAGGATCTGACGGTAAGAATTAACTGTGAGTTATGAGAGGGAGAAAACAAACTTGACTGCCAAACAGTACGTCCATCTGGTAAGAGGCAGCGATAGACCCTCGGAGATAAGTCGGCTAGTGACCAATGAATTGAATCGCGACGCAATTTCTGTGTTGCATCGTCATTAGGATGGTGGGAATGTCGCAATTAACTGTCAAATTTGCGTTGGATTCCCGAAACTTTACTCGCAAGAGAACGATCATGTGGTGACCCAGGCATGCTTGGAGATAAATCTGCTGGAAGACGATGTTCTGAAAACCATCGCAGTATGTGTGTTCCATCGTAATTGAGAGTATGGGAGGAATAAAATTAACTGTCAGTTTTACGTCGGATTTGAAAACTAGATGACAAAACGCGATCATCCGGTGACCGAGGCGCCAATAGACCCTTGTAGATTGTTACGCTGGACATCGATCTATTGAATCGCGACGCTATTTGTGTGATCCATCGTCAATACCAGGATCTGACGGTAAGAATTAACTGTGAGTTATGAGAGAGAGAAAACAAACATGAGTGCCAAAGAGTACGTCCATCTGGTATGAGGCAGCGATAGACCCTCGGAGATAAGTCGGCTAGTGACCTATGTATTGAATCGCGACGCATTTTCTGTGTTGCATCGTCATTAGGGTAGTGGGAATGTCGCAATTAACTGTCAAATTAGCGTCGGATTTGAAAACTAGTTGACAAAGCGCGAACATCCGGTGACCGAGGCACCAATAGACCCTTGAAAAAAATTACGCTAGACATCGATGTATTGAATTGGGACGCTTTTTGTGTGTTCCATGGTCGATACCAGGATCTGACGGTAAGAATTAACTGTGAGTTATGGGAGGGAGAAAACAAACTTGACTGCCAAACAGTACGTCCATCTGGTAAGAGGCAGCGATAGACCCTCGGAGATAAGTCGGCTAGTGACCAATGAATTGAATCGCGACGCAATTTCTGTGTTGCATCGTCATTAGGATGGTGGGAATGTCGCAATTAACTGTCAAATTTGCGTTGGATTCCCGAAACTTTACTCGCAAGAGAACGATCATGTGGTGACCCAGGCATGCTTGGAGATAAATCTGCTGGAAGACGATGTTCTGAAAACCATCGCAGTATGTGTGTTCCATCGTAATTGAGAGTATGGGAGGAATAAAATTAACTGTCAGTTTTACGTCGGATTTGAAAACTAGATGACAAAACGCGATCATCCGGTGACCGAGGCGCCAATAGACCCTTGTAGATTGTTACGCTGGACATCGATCTATTGAATCGCGACGCTATTTGTGTGATCCATCGTCAATACCAGGATCTGACGGTAAGAATTAACTGTGAGTTATGAGAGAGAGAAAACAAACATGAGTGCCAAAGAGTACGTCCATCTGGTATGAGGCAGCGATAGACCCTCGGAGATAAGTCGGCTAGTGACCTATGTATTGAATCGCGACGCATTTTCTGTGTTGCATCGTCATTAGGGTAGTGGGAATGTCGCAATTAACTGTCAAATTAGCGTCGGATTTGAAAACTAGTTGACAAAGCGCGAACATCCGGTGACCGAGGCACCAATAGACCCTTGAAAAAAATTACGCTAGACATCGATGTATTGAATTGGGACGCTTTTTGTGTGTTCCATGGTCGATACCAGGATCTGACGGTAAGAATTAACTGTGAGTTATGGGAGGGAGAAAACAAACTTGACTGCCAAACAGTACGTCCATCTGGTAAGAGGCAGCGATAGACCCTCGGAGATAAGTCGGCTAGTGACCAATGAATTGAATCGCGACGCAATTTCTGTGTTGCATCGTCATTAGGATGGTGGGAATGTCGCAATTAACTGTCAAATTTGCGTTGGATTCCCGAAACTTTACTCGCAAGAGAACGATCATGTGGTGACCCAGGCATGCTTGGAGATAAATCTGCTGGAAGACGATGTTCTGAAAACCATCGCAGTATGTGTGTTCCATCGTAATTGAGAGTATGGGAGGAATAAAATTAACTGTCAGTTTTACGTCGGATTTGAAAACTAGATGACAAAACGCGATCATCCGGTGACCGAGGCGCCAATAGACCCTTGTAGATTGTTACGCTGGACATCGATCTATTGAATCGCGACGCTATTTGTGTGATCCATCGTCAATACCAGGATCTGACGGTAAGAATTAACTGTGAGTTATGAGAGAGAGAAAACAAACATGAGTGCCAAAGAGTACGTCCATCTGGTATGAGGCAGCGATAGACCCTCGGAGATAAGTCGGCTAGTGACCTATGTATTGAATCGCGACGCATTTTCTGTGTTGCATCGTCATTAGGGTAGTGGGAATGTCGCAATTAACTGTCAAATTAGCGTCGGATTTGAAAACTAGTTGACAAAGCGCGAACATCCGGTGACCGAGGCACCAATAGACCCTTGAAAAAAATTACGCTAGACATCGATGTATTGAATTGGGACGCTTTTTGTGTGTTCCATGGTCGATACCAGGATCTGACGGTAAGAATTAACTGTGAGTTATGGGAGGGAGAAAACAAACTTGACTGCCAAACAGTACGTCCATCTGGTAAGAGGCAGCGATAGACCCTCGGAGATAAGTCGGCTAGTGACCAATGTATTGAATCGCGACGCAATTTCTGTGTTGCATCGTCATTAGGATGGTGAGAATGTCGCAATTAAACATAAAATATGCGTCGGATTCCCGAAACTTTACTCGCCGAACGATCATATATTGACCCAGGCATGCTTGGAGATAAATCTGCTGGAAGACGATGTTCTGAAAACCATCGCAGTATGTGTGTTCCATCGTAATTGAGAGTATGGGATGAATAAAATTAACTGTCAGTTTTACGTCGGATTTGTAAACTGGACTGACAAAACGCGACCATCCGGTGACCGAGGCACCAATAGACCCTTGTAGATACTTACGCTGGACATCGATGGATAGAATCGCGGTGAACTTTGTGTGTTCCATCGTCAATACCAGGATCTGACGGTAAGAATTAACTGTGAGTTATGAGAGGGAGAAAACAAACTTGACTGCCAAACAGTACGTCCATCTGGTAAGAGGCAGCGATAGACCCTCGGAGATAAGTCGGCTAGTGACCAATGAATTGAATCGCGACGCAATTTCTGTGTTGCATCGTCATTAGGATGGTGGGAATGTCGCAATTAACTGTCAAATTTGCGTTGGATTCCCGAAACTTTACTCGCAAGAGAACGATCATGTGGTGACCCAGGCATGCTTGGAGATAAATCTGCTGGAAGACGATGTTCTGAAAACCATCGCAGTATGTGTGTTCCATCGTAATTGAGAGTATGGGAGGAATAAAATTAACTGTCAGTTTTACGTCGGATTTGAAAACTAGATGACAAAACGCGATCATCCGGTGACCGAGGCGCCAATAGACCCTTGTAGATTGTTACGCTGGACATCGATCTATTGAATCGCGACGCTATTTGTGTGATCCATCGTCAATACCAGGATCTGACGGTAAGAATTAACTGTGAGTTATGAGAGAGAGAAAACAAACATGAGTGCCAAAGAGTACGTCCATCTGGTATGAGGCAGCGATAGACCCTCGGAGATAAGTCGGCTAGTGACCTATGTATTGAATCGCGACGCATTTTCTGTGTTGCATCGTCATTAGGGTAGTGGGAATGTCGCAATTAACTGTCAAATTAGCGTCGGATTTGAAAACTAGTTGACAAAGCGCGAACATCCGGTGACCGAGGCACCAATAGACCCTTGAAAAAAATTACGCTAGACATCGATGTATTGAATTGGGACGCTTTTTGTGTGTTCCATGGTCGATACCAGGATCTGACGGTAAGAATTAACTGTGAGTTATGGGAGGGAGAAAACAAACTTGACTGCCAAACAGTACGTCCATCTGGTAAGAGGCAGCGATAGACCCTCGGAGATAAGTCGGCTAGTGACCAATGAATTGAATCGCGACGCAATTTCTGTGTTGCATCGTCATTAGGATGGTGGGAATGTCGCAATTAACTGTCAAATTTGCGTTGGATTCCCGAAACTTTACTCGCAAGAGAACGATCATGTGGTGACCCAGGCATGCTTGGAGATAAATCTGCTGGAAGACGATGTTCTGAAAACCATCGCAGTATGTGTGTTCCATCGTAATTGAGAGTATGGGAGGAATAAAATTAACTGTCAGTTTTACGTCGGATTTGAAAACTAGATGACAAAACGCGATCATCCGGTGACCGAGGCGCCAATAGACCCTTGTAGATTGTTACGCTGGACATCGATCTATTGAATCGCGACGCTATTTGTGTGATCCATCGTCAATACCAGGATCTGACGGTAAGAATTAACTGTGAGTTATGAGAGAGAGAAAACAAACATGAGTGCCAAAGAGTACGTCCATCTGGTATGAGGCAGCGATAGACCCTCGGAGATAAGTCGGCTAGTGACCTATGTATTGAATCGCGACGCATTTTCTGTGTTGCATCGTCATTAGGGTAGTGGGAATGTCGCAATTAACTGTCAAATTAGCGTCGGATTTGAAAACTAGTTGACAAAGCGCGAACATCCGGTGACCGAGGCACCAATAGACCCTTGAAAAAAATTACGCTAGACATCGATGTATTGAATTGGGACGCTTTTTGTGTGTTCCATGGTCGATACCAGGATCTGACGGTAAGAATTAACTGTGAGTTATGGGAGGGAGAAAACAAACTTGACTGCCAAACAGTACGTCCATCTGGTAAGAGGCAGCGATAGACCCTCGGAGATAAGTCGGCTAGTGACCAATGTATTGAATCGCGACGCAATTTCTGTGTTGCATCGTCATTAGGATGGTGAGAATGTCGCAATTAAACATAAAATATGCGTCGGATTCCCGAAACTTTACTCGCCGAACGATCATATATTGACCCAGGCATGCTTGGAGATAAATCTGCTGGAAGACGATGTTCTGAAAACCATCGCAGTATGTGTGTTCCATCGTAATTGAGAGTATGGGATGAATAAAATTAACTGTCAGTTTTACGTCGGATTTGTAAACTGGACTGACAAAACGCGACCATCCGGTGACCGAGGCACCAATAGACCCTTGTAGATACTTACGCTGGACATCGATGGATAGAATCGCGGTGAACTTTGTGTGTTCCATCGTCAATACCAGGATCTGACGGTAAGAATTAACTGTGAGTTATGAGAGGGAGAAAACAAACTTGCCTGCCAAACAGTACGTCCATCTGGTATGAGGCAGCGATAGACCCTCGGAGATAAGTCGGCTAGTGACCAATGTATTGAATCGCGACGCGATATCTGTGTTGCATCGGCATTAGGATGGTGGGAATATCGCAATTAACTGTCAAATTTGCGTCGGATTCCCGAAACTTTACTCGCAGAAGAACGATGATGTGGTGACAGGCATGCTTGGAGATAAATCTGCTGGAAGACGATGTTCAGAAAACCATCGCAGTATGTGTGTTCCATCGTCATTGAGAGGATGAGAGAACATAAATTAACTGTCAGTTTTGCGTCGGAATTGAAAACTAGATGACAAAACGCGACCATCCGGTGACCGAGGCACCAATAGACCCTTTTAGATAGTTACGCTGGACTTCGATCTATTGAATCGCGACGCTATTTGTGTGTTCCATCGTCAATACCAGGATCTGACGGTAAGAATTAACTTTGAGTTATGAGAGGAAGAAAACAAACATGACTGCCAAAGAGTACGTCCGTCTGGTATGAGGCAGGGATAGACCCTCGGAGATAAGTCGGCTAATGACCAATGTATTGAATCGCGACGCAATTTCTGTGTTGCATCGTCATTAGGATGGTGGGAATGTCGCAATTAACTGTCAAATTTGCGTCGGATTCCCGAAACTTTACTCGTAGGACAACGATCATGTGGTGACCCAAGCATTAATAGATGCTTGGAGATAAATCTGCAGGAAGACGATGTTCTCAAAACCATCGCAGTATGTGTGTTCCATCGTCATTGAGAGGATGAGAGAACATAAATTAACTGTCAGTTTTGCGTCGGAATTGAAAACTAGATGACAAAACGCGACCATCCGGTGACCGAGGCACCAATAGACCCTTGTAGATAGTTACGCTGGACATCGATCTATTGAATCGCGACGCTATTTGTGTGTTCCATCGTCAATACCTGGATCTGACGGTAAGAATTAACTTTGAGTTATGATATAGAGAAATCAAACATGGCTGCCAAAGAGTACGTCCATCTGGTATGAGGCAGGGAAAGACCCTCGGAGATAAGTCGGCTAGTGACCAATGTATTGAATCGCGACGCAATTTCTGTGTTGCATCGTCATTAGGGTAGTGGGAATGTCGCAATTATCTGTCAAATTTCAGTCGGATTTGAAAACTAGACTGACAAGGAGCGAACATCCGGTGACCGAGGCACCAATCGACCCTTGTAAATAGTTACGCTAAACATCGATCTATTGAATCGCGACGCTATTTGTATGTTCCATGGTCGATACCAGGATCTGACGGTAAGAATTAACTGTGAGTTTTGAGTCGGAGACAAGAAACTTGACAGACAAATTGTACATCCATCTGGTATGAGGCATCGTTAGACCCTCGGAGATAAGTCGGCTAGTGACCAATGTATTGATTCGCGACGCAATTTCTGTGTTGCATCGTCATTAGGATGGTGGGATTGTCGCAATTAACTGTCAAATTTGCGTCGGATTCCCGAAACTTTACTCGCAGGAGAACGATCAAGAGGTGACCCAGGCATACTTGGAGATAAATCTGATGGAAGACGATGTTCTGAAAACCATCGCAGAATGTGTGTTCCATCGTAATTGAGAGTATGGGAGGAATAAAATTAACTGTCAGTTTTGCGTCGGATTTGAAAACTAGACTGACAAAGTGAACCCATCCGGTGACCGAGGCACAAATAGACCCTTCTAGATAGTTACGCTGGACATCGATGTATAGAATCGCGACGCTATTTGTGTGTTCCATCGTCAATACCAGGATGTGACGGTAAGTATTAACTGTGAGTTATGAGAGGGAGAAGAGAAACTTGACTGCCAAATTGTACATCCATCTGGTATGAGGCAGCGTTAGACCCTCGGAGATAAGTCGGCTAGTGACCAATGTATTGAATCGCGACGCGATATCTGTGTTGCATCGGCATTAGGATGTTCTGAATGTTGCAATTAACTGTCAATTTGCGTCGGATTCGAAAAATAGATGACTAAACGCGACCATCCGGTGACCGAGGCACCAATAGACCCTTGTAGATAGTTACGCTGGACATCGATCTATTGAATCGCGACGCTATTTGTGTGTTCCATCGTCAATACCAGGATCTGACGGTAAGAATTAACTGTGAGTTATGAGAGGGAGAAAACAAACATGAGTGCCAAAGAGTACGTCCATCTGGTATGAGGCAGCGATAGACCCTCGGAGATAAGTCGGCTAGTGACCAATGTATTGAATCGCGACGCAATTTCTGTGTTACATCGTCATTAGGGTAGTGGGAATGTCGCAATTAACTGTCAAATTTGCGTCGGATTTGAAAACTAGACTGACAAAGCGCGAACATCCGGTGACCGAGGAACCAATAGACCCTTGTAAATAGTTACGGTAGACATCGATGTATTGAATCGTGACGCTATTTGTGTGTTCCATGGTCGATACGAGGATCTGACGGTAAGAATTAACTGTGAGTTTTGAGTCGGAGACAAGAAACTTGACAGCCAAATTGTACATCCATCTTGTATGAGGCATCGTTAGACCCTCGGAGATAAGTCGGCTAGTGACCAATGTATTGATTCGCGACGCAATTTCTGTGTTGCATCGTCATTAGGATGGTGGGATTGTCGCAATTACCTGTCAAATTTGCGTCGGATTCCCGAAAGTTTACTCGCAGGAGAACGATCAAGTGGTGACCCAGGCATACTTGGAGATAAATCTGATGGAAGACGATGTTCTGAAAACCATCGCAGAATGTGTGTTCCATCGTAATTGAGAGTATGGGAGGAATAAAATTAACTGTCAGTTTTGCGTCGGATTTGTAAACTAGACTGACAAAACGTGACCATCCAGTGACCGAGGCACCAATAGATCCTTGTAGATAGTTACGCTGGACATCGATGTATAGAATCGCGACGGTATTTGTGTGTTTTACGTCAATACCAGGATCTGACTGTAAGAATTAACTGTGAGTTATGAGAGGGAGAAAACAAACTTGCCTGCCAAACAGTACGTCCATCTGGTATGAGGCAGCGATAGACCCTCGGAGATAAGTCGGCTAGTGACGAATGTATTGAATAGCGACGCAATTTCTGTGTTGCAACGTCGTTAGGTTCGTGGGAATGTCGCAATTAACTGTCAAATTTGCGTCGGATTCCCGAAACTTTACTCGCAGGAGAACGATCATGTGGTGACCCAGGCATGCTTGGAGATAAATCTGCTGGAAAACGATGTTCTGAAAACCATCGCAGTATGTGTGTTCCATCGTAATTGAGAGTATGGGAAGAATAAAACTAACTGCCAGTTTTGCGTCGGATTTGTAAACTAGACTGACAAAACGCGACCATCCGGTGACCGAGGCACCAATAGACCCTTGTAGATAGTTACGCTGGACATCGATGTATAGAATCGCGACAGTATTTGTGTGTTCCATCGTCAATACCAGGATCTGACGGTAAAATTAACTTTGAGTTATGAGAGGGAGAAAACAAACTTGACTGCCAAACAGTACGTCCATCTGGTATGAGGCAGCGTTTGACCCTCGGAGATAAGTCGGCTAGTGACCAATGTATTGAATCGCGACGCGATATCTGTGTTGCATCGGCATTAGGATGGTGGGAATATCGCAATTAACTGTCAAATTTGCGTCGGATTCCCGAAACTTTACTCGCAGAAGAACGATGATGTGGTGACAGGCATGCTTGGAGATAAATCTGCTGGAAGACGATGTTCAGAAAACCATCGCAGTATGTGTGTTCCATCGTCATTGAGAGGATGAGAGAACATAAATTAACTGTCAGTTTTGCGTCGGAATTGAAAACTAGATGACAAAACGCGACCATCCGGTGACCGAGGCACCAATAGACCCTTTTAGATAGTTACGCTGGACTTCGATCTATTGAATCGCGACGCTATTTGTGTGTTCCATCGTCAATACCAGGATCTGACGGTAAGAATTAACTTTGAGTTATGAGAGGAAGAAAACAAACATGACTGCCAAAGAGGACGTCCGTCTGGTATGAGGCAGGGATAGACCCTCGGAGATAAGTCGGCTAATGACCAATGTATTGAATCGCGACGCAATTTCTGTGTTGCATCGTCATTAGGATGGTGGGAATGTCGCAATTAACTGTCAAATTTGCGTCGGATTCCCGAAACTTTACTCGTAGGACAACGATCATGTGGTGACCCAAGCATTAATAGATGCTTGGAGATAGATCTGCAGGAAGACGATGTTCTCAAAACCATCGCAGTATGTGTGTTCCATCGTCATTGAGAGGATGAGAGAACATAAATTAACTGTCAGTTTTGCGTCGGAATTCAAAACTAGATGACAAAACGCGACCATCCGGTGACCGAGGCACCAATAGATCCTTGTAGATAGCTAAGCTGGAC
Source organism: Schistocerca gregaria (assembly GCF_023897955.1). Taxonomy (NCBI): domain Eukaryota; kingdom Metazoa; phylum Arthropoda; class Insecta; order Orthoptera; family Acrididae; genus Schistocerca; species Schistocerca gregaria. Next base: position 1,503,268 of record NW_026061833.1, on the reverse strand, counting down.
ATCGATGTATAGAATCGCGACGGTATTTGTGTGTTCCATAGTCAATACCAGGATCTAACGGTAAGAATTAACTGTGAGTTATGAGAGGGAGAAAACAAACTTGACTGCCAAACAGTACGTCCATCTGGTATGAGGCAGCGAAAGACCCTCGGAGATAAGTCGGCTAGTGACCAATGTTTTTAATCGCGACGCGATATCTGTGTTGCATCGGCATTAGGATGTTCTGAATGTTGCAATTAACTGTCAATTTGCGTCGGATTCGAAAAATAGATGACGAAACGCGACCATCCGGTGACCGAGGCACCAATAGACCCTTGTAGATAGTTACGCTGGACATCGATCTATTGAATCGCGACGCTATTTGTGTGTTCCATCGTCAATACCAGGATCTGACGGTAAGAATTAACTTTGAGTTATGATATAGAGAAAACAAACATGGCTGCCAAAGAGTACGTCCATCTGGTATGAGGCAGGGAAAGACCCTCGGAGATAAGTCGGCTAGTGACCAATGTATTGAATCGCGACGCAATTTCTGTGTTGCATCGTCATTAGGGTAGTGGGAATGTCGCAATTATCTGTCAAATTTCAGTCGGATTTGAAAACTAGACTGACAAGGAGCGAACATCCGGTGACCGGGGCACCAATCGACCCTTGTAAATAGTTACGCTAGACATCGATCTATTGAATCGCGACGCTATTTGTATGTTCCATGGTCGATACCAGGATCTGACGGTAAGAATTAACTGTGAGTTTTGAGTCGGAGACAAGAAACTTGACAGACAAATTGTACATCCATCTGGTATGAGGCATCGTTAGACCCTCGGAGATAAGTCGGCTAGTGACCAATGTATTGATTCGCGACGCAATTTCTGTGTTGCATCGTCATTAGGATGGTGGGATTGTCGCAATTAACTGTCAAATTTGCGTCGGATTCCCGAAACTTTACTCGCAGGAGAACGATCAAGAGGTGACCCAGGCATACTTGGAGATAAATCTGATGGAAGACGATGTTCTGAAAACCATCGCAGAATGTGTGTTCCATCGTAATTGAGAGTATGGGAGGAATAAAATTAACTGTCAGTTTTGCGTCGGATTTGAAAACTAGACTGACAAAGTGAACCCATCCGGTGACCGAGGCACAAATAGACCCTTCTAGATAGTTACGCTGGACATCGATGTATAGAATCGCGACGCTATTTGTGTGTTCCATCGTCAATACCAGGATGTGACGGTAAGTATTAACTGTGAGTTATGAGAGGGAGAAGAGAAACTTGACTGCCAAATTGTACATCCATCTGGTATGAGGCAGCGTTAGACCCTCGGAGATAAGTCGGCTAGTGACCAATGTATTGAATCGCGACGCAATTTCTGTGTTGCAACGTCATTAGGATGGTGGGAATGTCGCAATTAACTGTCGGATTCTCTAAACTTTACTCGTAGGACAACGATCATGTGGTGACCCAGGCAGTAATAGATGCTTGGAGATAAATCTGCTGGAAGACGATGTTCTGAAATCCATCGCAGTATGTGTGTTCCATCGTCATGGAGAGGATGAGAGAAAATAAAATTAACTGTCAGCTTTGCGTCGGATTTGAAAACTAGATGACTAAACGCGACCATCCGGTGACCGAGCCACCAATGGACCCTTGTACTTAGTTACGCTGGACGTCGATCTATTGAATCGCGACGGTATTTGTGTGTTCCATCGTCAATCCTAGGATCTGACGGTAAGAATTAGCTATGAGTTTTGAGTCGGAGACAAGAAACTTGACAGCCAAATTGTACATCCCTCTGGTGTGAGGCAGCGTTAGACCCTCGGAGATAAGTCGGCTAGTGACCAATGTATTGAATCAGCGACGCGATACCTGTGTTGCATCGGCATTAGGATGGTGGGAATATCGCAATTAACTGTCAAATTTGCATCGGATTCCCGAAACTTTACTCGCAGAAGAACGATCATGTGGTTACCCAGGCATGCTTTGAGAGAAATCTGCTGTAACAGCCCATTTTGCATCGGATTTGTAAACTAGACTGACAAAACGGGACCATCCGGTGACCGAGGCACCAATAGACGCTTGTAGATAGTTACGCTGGACATCGATCTATTGAATCGCGACGGTATTTGTGTGTTCCATCGTCAATACCAGGATCTGACGGTAAGAATTAACTGTGAGTTGTGAGAGGGAGAAAACAAACTTGACTGCCAAAGAGTACGTCCATCTGGTATGAGGCAGCGACAGACCCTCGGAGATAAGTCGGCTAGTGACCAATGTATTGAATCGCGACGCAATTTCTGTGTTGCATCGTCATTAGGATAGTGGGAATGTCGCAATTAACTGTCAAATTTGCGTCGGATTCCCGAAACTTTACTCGCAGGAGAACTTTCATGTGGTGATCCAGGCAGAATTAGATATTTGGAGATAAATCTGATGGAAGACGATGTTCTGAAAACCATCGCAGAATGTGTGTTCCATCGTCATTGAGAGGATGAGAGAACATAAATTAACTGACAGTTTTGCGTCGGATTTGAAAACTAGATGACAAAGCGCGAACATCCGGTGACCGAGGCACAAATAGACCCTTCTAGATAGTTACGCTGGACATCGATGTATAGAATCGGAGACAAGTCGCCTAGTGACCAATGTATTGAATCGCGACGCAATTTCTGTGTTGCATCGTCATTAGGGTAGTGGGAATGACGCAATTAACTGTCAAATTTGCGTCGGATTTGAAAACTAGACTGACAAAGCGCGAACATCCGGTGACCGAGGCACCAATAGACCCTTGTAAATAGTTACGCTAGACAACGATGTATTGAATCGCGACGCTAATTGAGTGTTCCATGGTCGATACCAGGATCTGCTGGTAAGAATTAACTGTTAGTTTTGAGTCGGAGACAAGAAACTTGACAGCCAAATTGTTCATCCATATGGTATGTGGCAGCGTTAGACCCTCGGAGATAAGTCGGCTAGTGACCAATGTATTGAATCGCGACGCAATTTCTGTGTTGCATCGTCATTAGGATGGTGGGAATGCCGCAATTAACTGTCAAATTTGCGTCGGACTCCCGAAACTTTACTCGTAGGTCAACGATCATGTGCTGACCCAGGCAATAATGGATGCTTGGAGATAAATCTGCTCGTAGACGATGTTCTGAAAACGATCGCAGTATGTGTGTTCCATCGTCATTGAGAGGATGAGAGAACATAAATTAACTGTCAGTTTTGCGTCGGAATTGAAAACTAGATGACAAAACGCGACCATCCGGAGACCGAGACACCAATAGACCCTTGTAGATAGTTACGCTGAACATCGATCTATTGAATCGCGACGCTATTTGTGTGTTCCATCGTCAATGCCAGGATCTGACGGTAAGAATTAACTGTGACTTATGAGAGGGAGAAAACAAACATGACTGCCAAAGGCTACGTGCATCTAGTATGAGGCAGCGATAGACCCTCGGAGATAAGTCGGCTAGTGACCAATGTATTGAATCGCAACGCAATTTCTGTGTTGCATCGTCATTAGGGTAGTGGGAATGACGCAATTAACTGTCAAATTTGCGTCGGATTTGAAAACTAGACTGACAAAGCGCGAACATCCGGTGACCGAGGCACCAATAGACCCTTGTAAATAGTTACGCTAGACATCGATGTATAGAATCGCGACGCTATTTGTGTGTTCCATGGTCGATACCAGGATCTGACGGTAAGAATTAACTGTGAGTTTTGAGTCGGAGACAAGAAACTTGACAGCCAAATTGTACATCCATCTGGTATGAGGCAGCGTTTGACCGTCGGAGATAAGTCGGCTAGTGACCAATGTATTGATTCGCGACGCAATTTCTGTGATTCATCGTCATTAGGATGGTGGGATTGTCGCAATTAACTGTCAAATATGCGTCGTATTCCCGAAAGTTTACTCGCAGGAGAACGATCATGTGGTGACCCAGGCATGCTTGGAGATAAATCTGCTGGAAGACGATGTTCTGAAAACCATCGCCGTATGTGTGTTCCATCGTAATTGAGAGAATGGGAGGAATAAAATTAACTGTCAGTTTTACGTCGGATTTTTAAACTAGACTGACAAAACGCGACCATCCGGTGACCGAGGCACCAATAGATCCTTGTAGATAGCTACGCTGGACATCGATGTATAGAATCGCGACGGTATTTGTGTGTTCCATCGTCAATACCAGGATCTAACGGTAAGAATTAACTGTGAGTTATGAGAGGGAGAAAACAAACTTGACTGCCAAACAGTACGTCCATCCGGTATGAGGCAGCGATAGATCCTCGGAGATAAGCCGGCTAGTGACCAATGTATATAATCGCGACGCGATATCTGTGTTGCATCGGCATTAGGATGTTCTGAATGTTGCAATTAACTGTCAATTTGCGTCGGATTCGAAATATAGATGACTAAACGCGACCATCCGGTGACCGAGGCACCAATAGACCCTTGTAGATAGTTACGCTGGACATCGATCTATTGAATCGCGACGCTATTTGTGTGTTCCATCGTCAATACCAGGATCTGACGGTAAGAATTCACTGTGAGTTATGAGAGGGAGGAAACAAACATGACTGCCAAACTGTACGTCCATCTGTTATGAGGAAGCGATAGACCCTCGGAGATAAGTCGGCTAGTGACCAATGTATTGAATCGCGACGCGATATCTGTGTTGCATCGTCATTAGGATGGTGTTAATGTCGCAATAAACTGTCAATTTGTGTCGGATTTGAAAACTAGATGACAAAACGCGACCATCCTTTGACCGAGGCACCAATAGACCCTTGTAGATAGTTACGCTGGACATCGATCTATTGAATCGCGACGGTTTTAGTGTGTTTAATCGTCAATACCAGGATCTGACGGTAAGAATTAACTGTGAGTTATGTGAGGGAGAAAACAAACATGAGTGCCAATGAGTACGTCCATCTGGTATGAGGTAGCGATAGACCCTCGGAGATAAGTCGGCTAGTGACCAATGTATTGAATCAGCGACGCGATACCTGTGTTGCATCAGTATTAGGATGGTGGGAATATCGCAATTAACTGTCAAATTTGCATCGGATTCCCGAAACTTTACTCGCAGAAGAACGATCATGTGGTTACCCAGGCATGCTTTGAGAGAAATCTGCTGTAAGACGATGTTCAGAAAACCATCGCAGTATGTGTGTTCCATCGTCATTGAGAGGATGAGAGAACATAAATTAACAGCCCATTTTGCGTCGGATTTGTAAACTAGACTGACAAAACGGGACCATCCGGTGACCGAGGCACCAATAGACGCTTGTAGATAGTTACGCTGGACATCGATCTATTGAATCGCGACGGTATTTGTGTGTTCCATCGTCAATACCAGGATCTGACGGTAAGAATTAACTGTGAGTTGTGAGAGGGAGAAAACAAACTTGACTGCCAAAGAGTACGTCCACCTGGTATGAGGCAGCGATAGACCCTCGGAGACAAGTCGCCTAGTGACCAATGTATTGAATCGCGACGCAATTTCTGTGTTGCATCGTCATTAGGGTAGTGGGAATGTCGCAATTAACTGTCAAATTTGCTTCGGATTTGAAAACTAGACTGACAAAGCGCGAACATCCGGTGACCAAGGCACCAATAGACCCTTGTAAATAGTTACGCTAGACATCGATGTATTGAATCGCGACGCTATTTGTGTGTTCCATGGTCGATACCAGGATCTGCTGGTAAGAATTAACTGTTAGTTTTGAGTCGGAGACAAGAAACTTGACAGCCAAATTGTTCATCCATATGGTATGTGGCAGCGTTAGACCCTCGGAGATAAGTCGGCTAGTGACCAATGTATTGAATCGCGACGCAATTTCTGTGTTGCATCGTCATTAGGATGGTGGGAATGTCGCAATTAACTGTCAAATTTGCGTCGGATTCCCGAAACTTTACTCGTAGGTCAACGATCATGTGTTGACCCAGGCAATAATGGATGCTTGGAGATAAATCTGCTCGTAGACGATGTTCTGAAAACCATCGCAGTAAGTGTGTTCCATCGTCATAGAGTTGATGAGAGAACATAAATTAACTGTCAGTTTTGCGTCGGAATTGAAAACTAGATGACAAATGCGACCATCCGGTGACCGAGACACCAATAGACCCTTGTAGATAGTTACGCTGGACATCGATCTATTGAATCGCGACGCTATTTGTGTGTTCCATCGTCAATACCAGGATCTGACGGTAAGAATTCACTGTGAGTTATGGGAGGGAGAAAACAAACTTGACTGCCAAACAGTACGTCCATCTGGTATGAGGCAGCGTTAGACCCTCGGAGAAAAGTCGGCTAGTGGCCAATGTATTGAATCGCGACGCGATATCTGTTTGTGCATCGTCATTAGGATGGTGTTAATGTCGCAATAAACTGTCAATTTGCGTCGGATTTGAAAACTAGATGACAAAACGCGACCATCCTTTGACCGAGGCACCAATAGACCCTTGTAGATAGTTACGCTGGACATCGATCTATTGAATCGCGACGGTATTAGTGTGTTTAATCGTCAATACCAGGATCTGACGGTAAGAATTAACTGTGAGTTATGAGAGGGAGAAAACAAACTTGACTGCCAAACAGTACGTCCATCTGGTATGAGGCAGCGATAGACCCTCGAAGCTAAGTCGGCTAGTGACCAATGTATTGAATCGCGACGCAATTTCTGTGTTGCATCGTCATTAGGATGGTGAGAATGTCGTAATTGTCAAATTTGCGTCGGAGTCCCGAAACTTTACTCGCAGGACAACGATCATGTGGTGACCAAGGCAGTAATAGATTCTTGGAGATAAATTGAAAACTAGATTTGAAAACAAACATGAGTGCCAATGAGTACGTCCATCTGGTATGAGGTAGCGATAGACCCTCGGAGATAAGTCGGCTAGTGACCAATGTATTGAATCGCGACGCAATTTCTGTGTTTCAACGTCGATAGGATGGTGGGATTGTCGCAATTAACTGTCAAATTTGCGTCGGATTCCCGAAAGTTTACTCGCAGGAGAACGATCATGTGGTGACCCAGGCATACTTGGAGATAAATCTGATGGAAGACGATCTTCTGAAAACCATCGCAGAATGTGTGTTCCATCGTAATTGAGAGTATGGGAGGAATAAAATTAACTGTCAGTTTTGCGTCGGATTTGAAAATTAGACTGACAAAGTGAACCCATCCGGTGACCGAGGCACAAATAGACCCTTCTAGATAGTTACGCTGGACATCGATGTATAGAATCGCGACGCTATTTGTGTGTTCCATTGTCAATACCAGGATCTGACGGTAAGTATTAACTGTGATTTATGAGAGGGAGAAAAGAAACTTGACTGCCAAATTGTACATCCATCTGGTATGAGGCAGCGTTAGACCCTCGGAGATAAATCGGCTAGTGACCAATGTATTGATTCGCGATGCAATTTCTGTGTTGCATCGTCATTAGGATGGTGGGATTGTCGCAATTAACTGTCAGATTTGCGTCGGATTCCCGAAAGTTTACTCGCAGGAGAACGATCATGTGGTGACCCAGGCATACTTGGAGATAAATCTGATGGAAGACGATGTTCTGAAAACCATCGCAGAATGTGTGTTCCATCGTAATTGAGAGTATGGGAGGAATAAAATTAACTGTCAGTTTTGCGTCCGATTTGAAAACTAGACTGACAAATAGAAACCTAATCGGTGACGGAGGCACAAATAGACCCTTCTAGATAGTTACGCTGGACATCGATGTATAGAATCACGACGGTATTTGTGTGTTCCATCGTCAATACCAGGATCTGACGGTAAGATTTAACTGTGAGTTATGAGAGGGAGAGGACAAACATGAGTGCCAAAGAGTACGTCCATGTGGTATGAGGCAGCGATAGACCCTCGGAGATAAGTCGGCTAGTGACCAATGTATTGAATCGCGACGCAATTTCTGTGTTGCATCGTCATTAGGGTAGTGGGAATGTCGCAATTAACTGACAAATTTGCGTCGGATTTGAAAACTAGACTCACAAAGCGCGAACATCCGGTGACCGAGGCACCAATAGACCCTTGTAAATAGTTACGCTAGACATCGATGTATTGAATCGCGACGCTATTTGTGTGTTCCATGGTCGATACCAGGATCTGCTGGTAAGAATTAACTGCGAGTTTTGAGTCGGAGACAAGAAACTTGACAGCCAAATTGTTCATCCATATGGTATGAGGCAGCGTTAGACCCTCGGAGATAAGTTGGCTAGTGACCAATGTATTGAATCGCGACGAAATTTCTGTGTTGCATCGTCATTAGGATAGTGGGAATGTCGCAATTAACTGTCAAATTTGCGTCGGATTCCCGAAACTTTACTCGCAGGAGAACGTTCATGTGGTGACCCAGGCAGAAATAGATATTTGGAGATAAATCTGATGGAAGACGATGTTCTGAAAACCATCGCAGAATGTGTGTTCCATCGTAATTGAGAGTATGGGAGGAATAAAATTAAATGTCAGTTTTGCGTCGGATTTGAAAACTAGACTGAGAAAGCGCGAACATCCGGCGACCGAGCCACTAATAGACCCTTCTAGATAGTTACGCTGGACATCGATGTATAGAATCGCGACGGTATTTGTGTGTTCCATCGTCAATACCAGGATCTGACGGCAAGAATTAACTGTGAGTTATGAGAGGGAGAAAACAAACTTGACTGCCAAACAGTACGTCCATCTGGTATGAGGCAGCGATAGACCCTCGGAGATAAGTCGGCTAGTGACCAATATATTTAATCGCGACGCGATATCTGTGTAGCATCAGCATTAGGATGGTGGGAATGTCGCAATTAACTGTCAATTTGCGTCGGATTTGAAAACTAGATGACAAAACGCGACAATCCGGTGACCGAGGCACCTTTAGACCCTTGTAGATAGTTACGCTTGACATCGATCTGTTTAATCGCGACGCTATTTGTGAGTTCCATCGTCAATACCAGGATCTGACGGTAAGAAATAACTGTGAGTTATGAGAGGGAGAAAACAAACATGAGTGCCAAAGAGTATGTCCATCTGGTATGAGGCAGCGATAGACCTTCGGAGATAAGTCGGCTAGTGACCAATGTATTGAATCGCGACGCAATTTCTGTGTTGCATCGTCATTAGGGTAGTTGGAATGTCGCAATTAACTGACAAATTTGCGTCGGATTTGAAAACTAGACTGACAAAGCGCGAACATCCAGTGACCGAGGCACCAATAGACCCTTGTAAATAGTTACGCTAGACATCGATGTATTGAATCGCGACGCTATTTGTGTGTTCCATGGTCGATACCAGGATCTGACGGTAAGAATTAACTGTGAGTTTTCAGTCGGAGACAAGAAACTTGACAGCCAAATTGTACATCCATCTGGTATGAGGCAGCGTTAGACCCTCTGAGATAAGTCGGCTAGTGACCAATGTATTGAATCGCGACGCAATTTCTGTGTAGCATCAGCATTAGGATGGTGGGGATGTCGCAATTAACTGTCAAATTTGCGTCAGATTCCCGAAACTTTACTCGTAGGACAACGATCATGTGGTGACCCTGGCAGTAATAGATGCTTGGAGATAAATCTGCAGGAAGACGATGTTCTGAAAACCATCGCAGTATGTGTGTTCCATCGTCATTGAGAGGATGAGAGAACATAAATTAAGTGTCAGTTTTGCGTCGGAATTGAAAACTAGATGACAAAACGCGACCATCCGTTGACCGAGGCACCAATAGACCCTTGTAGATAGTTACGCTGGACATCGATCTATTGAATCGCGACGCTATTTGTGTGTTCCATCGTCAATACCAGGATCTGACGGTTAGAATTAACTTTGAGTTATGAGAGGGAGAAAACAAACATGACTGCCAAAGAGTACGTCCTTCTGGTAAGAGGCAGGGATAGACCCTCGGAGATAAGTCGGCTAGTGACCAATGTATTGAATCGCGACGCAATTTCTGTGTTGCATCGTCATTAGGGTAGTGGGAATGTCGCAATTAACTGTCAAATTTGCCTCGGATTTAAAAACTAGACTGACAAAGCGCGAACATCCGGTGACCGAGGCACCAATAGACCCTTGTAAATAGTTACGCTAGACATCGATCAATTGAATCGCACGCTATTTGTGTGTTCCATGGTTCATACCAGGATCTGACGGTAAGAATTAACTGTGAGTTTTGAGTCGGAGACAAGAAACTTGACAACCAAATTGTACATCCATCTGGTATGAGGCAGCGATAGACCCTCGGAGATAAGTCGGCTAGTGACCAATGTATTGATTCACGACGCAATTTCTGTGTAGCATCGACATTAGGATGGTGGGATTGTCGCAATTAACTGTCAAATTTGCGTCGGATTCCCGAAAGTTTACTCGCAGAAGAACGATCATGTGGTGACCCAGGCATGCTTGAAGATAAATCTGCTGTAAGACGATGTTCAGAAAACCATCGCAGTATGTGTGTTCCATCGTCATTGAGAGGATGAGAGAACATATATTAACTGCCCGTTTTGCGTCGGATTTGTGAACTAGACTGACAAATCGGGACCATCCGGTGACCGAGGCACCAATAGACCCTTGTAGATAGTTACGCTGGACATCGATGTATAGAATCGCGACGGTATTTGTGTGTTCCATCGTCAATTCCAGGATCTGACGGTAAGAATTAACTGTGAGTTGTGAGAGGGAGAAAACAAACTTGACTGCCAAAGAGTACGTCCATCTGGTATGAGGCAGCGATAGACCCTTGGAGACAAGTCGGCTAGTGAGCAATGTATTATTGAATCGCGACGCAATTTCTGTGTTGCATCGTCATTAGTCTGGTGGGAATGTCGCAATTAACTGTCAAATTTGCTTCGGATTTGAAAACTAGACTGACAAAGCGCGAACATCCGGTGACCGAGGCACCAATAGACCCTTGTAAATAGTTACGCTAGACATCGATGTATTGAATCGCGACGCTATTTGTGTGTTCCATGGTCGATACCAGGATCTGCTGGTAAGAATTAACTGTGAGTTTTGAGTCGGAGACAAGAAACTTGACAGCCAAATTGTTCATCCATATGGGATGAGGCAGCGTTAGACGCTCGGAGATAAGTCGGCTAGTGACCAATGTATTGAATCGCGACGCAATTTCTGTGTTGCATCGTCATTAGGATAGTGGGAATGTCGCAATTAACTGTCAAATTTGCGTCGGATTCCCGAAACTTTACTCGCACGAGAACGTTCATGTGGTGACCCAGGCAGAAATAGATATTTGGAGATAAATCTGATGGAAGACGATGTTCTGAAAACCACCGCAGAAGGTGTGTTCCATCGTAATTGAGAGTATGGGAGGAATAAAGTTAACTGTCAGTTTTGCGTCGGATTTGAAAACTAGACTGACAAAGCGCGAACATCCGGTGACCGAGGCACAAATAGACCCTTCTAGATAGTTACGCTGGACATCGATGTATAGAATCGCGACGCTATTTGTGTGTTCCATCGTCAATACCAGGATCTGACGGTAAGAATTAGCTGTGAGTTTTGAGTCGGAGACAAGAAGCTTGACAGCCAAATTGTACATCCTTCTGGTATGAGTCAGCGTTAGACCCTCGGAGATAAATCGGCTAGTGACCAATGTATTGAATCGCGACGCGATATCTGTGTTGCATCGGCATTAGGATGGTGGGAATATCGCAATTAACTGTCAAATTTGCGTTCGATTCCCGAAACTTTATTCGCAGAAGAACGATCATGTGGTGACCCAGGCATGCTTGGAGATAAATCTGCTGGAAGACTATGTTCAGAAAATCATCGCAGTATGTGTGTTCCATCGTAATAGAGTATGCGAGGAATAAAATTAACTGTCAGTTTTACGTCGGATTTGAAAACTAGACTGACAAAACGATACAATCCGGTTACCGAGGCACCAATAGACCCTTGTAGATAGTTACGCTGGACATCGATGTTTAGAATCGCGACGCTATTTGTGTGTTCCATCGTCAATACCAGGATCTGACGGTATTAACTGTGAGTTATGTGAGGGAGAAGAGAAACTTGACTGCCAAATTGTACATCCATCAGGTATGAGGCAGCGGTAGACCCTCGGTGATAAGTCGGCTAGTGACCAATGTATTGAATCGCGACGCAATTTCTGTGTTGCATCGTCATTTGGATGGTGGGAATGTCGCAATTAACTATCAAATTTGCGTCGGATTCCCGAAACTTTACTCGCAGGAGAACAAGATGTGGTGACCCAGGCAGTAATAGATGCTTGGAGATAAATATGCTGGAAGACGATGTTCTGAAAACCATCGCAGTATGTGTGTTCCATCGTCATTGAGAGGATGAGAGAACATAAATTAACTGTCAGTTTTGCGTCGGATTTGAAAACTAGATGACAAAACGCGACCATCCGTTGACCGAGGCACCAGTAGACCCTTGTAGATAGTTACGCTGGACATCGATCTATTGAATCGCGACGGTATTTGTGTTTTCCATCGTCAATACCAGGATATGACGGTAAGAATTAACTGTGAGTTGTGAGAAGGAGAAAACAAACTTGACTGCCAAATAGTACGTCCATCTGATATGAGGCAGCGACAGACCCTCGGAGATAAGTCGGCTAGTGACCAATGTATTGAATCGCGACGCAATTTCTGTGTTGCATCGTCATTAGGATAGTGGGAATGTCGCAATTAACTGTCAAATTTGCGTCGGATTCCCGAAACTTTACTCGCAGGAGAACTTTCATGTGGTGATCCAGGCAGAATTAGATATTTGGAGATAAATCTGATGGAAGACGATGTTCTGAAAACCATCGCAGAATGTGTGTTCCATCGTCATTGAGAGGATGAGAGAACATAAATTAACTGACAGTTTTGCGTCGGATTTGAAAACTAGATGACAAAGCGCGAACATCCGGTGACCGAGGCACAAATAGACCCTTCTAGATAGTTACGCTGGACATCGATGTATAGAATCGCGACGCTATTTGTGTGTTCCATCGTCAATACCAGGATCTGACGGTAAGAATTAGCTGTGAGTTTTGAGTCGGAGACAAGAAACTTGACAGCCAAATTGTACATCCTTCTGGTATGAGGCAGCGTTAGACCCTCGGAGATAAATCGGCTAGTGACCAATGTATTGAATCGCGACGCGATATCTGTGTTGCATCGGCATTAGGATGGTGGGAATATCGCAATTAACTGTCAAATTTGCGTTCGATTCCCGAAACTTTACTCGCAGAAGAACGATCATGTGGTGACCCAGGCGTGCTTGGAGATAAATCTGCTGGAAGACTATGTTCAGAAAACCATCGCAGTATGTGTGTTCCATCGTACTAGAGAGTATGCGAGGAATAAAATTAACTGTCAGTTTTACGTCGGATTTGAAAACTAGACTGACAAAACGATACCATCAGGTTACCGGAGCAGCAATAGACCCCTGTAGATAGTTACGCTGGACATCGATGTTTAGAATCGCGACGCTATTTGTGTGTTCCATCGTCAATTCCAGGATCTGACGGTATTAACTGTGAGTTATGAGAGGGAGAAGAGAAACTTGACTGCCAAATTGTACATCCATCAGGTATGAGGCAGCGATGCACCCTCGGTGATAAGTCGGCTAGTGACCAATGTATTGAATCGCGACGCAATTTCTGTGTTGCATCGTCATTTGGATGGTGGGAATGTCGCAATTAACTATCAAATTTGCGTCGGATTCCCGAAACTTTACCCGCAGGAGAACAACATGTGTTGACCCAGGCAGTAATAGATGCTTGGAGATAAATCTGCTGGAAGACGATGATCTGAAAACCATGTGTGTTCCATCGTCATTGAGAGGATGAGAGAACATAAATTAACTGACAGTTTTGCGTCGGATTTGAAAACTAGATGACAAAACGCGAACATCCGGTGACCGAGGCACAAATAGACCCTTCTAGATAGTGACGCTGGACATCGATGTATAGAATCGCGACGCTATTTGTGTGTTCCATCGTCAATACCAGGATCTAACGGTAAGAATTAGCTGTGAGTTTTGAGTCGGAGACAAGAAATTTGACAGCCAAATTGTACATCCATCTGGTATGAGGCAGCGTTAGAACCTCGGAGATAAGTCGTCTAGTGACCAATGTATTGAATCGCGACGCGATATCTGTGTTGCATCGGCATTAAGATTGGTGGGAATATTGCAATAAACTGTCAAATTTGCGTTGGATTCACGAAACTTTACTCGCAGAAGAACGATCATGTGGTGACCCAGGCATGCTTGGAGATAAATCTGCTGGAAGACGATGTTCAGAAAACCATCGCAGTATGGGTGTTCCATCGTAATTGGGAGTATGGGAGGAATAAAATTAACTGCCAGTTTTGCGTCGGATTTGTAAACTAGACTGACAAAACGGGAACATCCGGTGACCGAGGCACCAATAGACCCTTCTAGATAGTTACGCTGGACATTGACGTATAGAATCGCGACGCTATTTGTGTGTTCCATCGTCAACACCAGGATCTGACGGTAAGAATTAACTGTGAGTTTTGAGTCGGAGACAAGAAACTTGACAGCCAAATTGTACATCCATCTGGCAAGAGGCAGCGTTACACCCTCGGAGATAAGTCGGCTAGTGACCAATGTATTGAATCGCGACGCAATTTCTGTGTTGCATCGTCATTTGGATGGTGGGAATGTCGTAATTAACTATCAAATTTGCGTCGGATTCCCGAAACTTTACTCCCAGGAGAACAAGATGTGGTGACCCAGGCAGTAATAGATGCTTGGAGATAAATCTGCTGGAAGACGATGTTCTGAAAACCATCGCAGTATGTGTGTTCCATCGTCATTGAGAGGATGAGAGAACATAAATTAACTGTCAGTTTTGCGTCGGATTTGAAAACTAGATGACAAAACGCGACCATCCGTTGACCGAGGCACCAGTAGACCCTTGTAGATAGTTACGCTGGACATCGATCTATTGAATCGCGACGGTATTTGTGTTTTCCATCGTCAATACCAGGATCTGACGGTAAGAATTAACTGTGAGTTGTGAGAGGGAGAAAACAAACTTGACTGCCAAATAGTACGTCCATCTGGTATGAGGCAGCGACAGACCCTCGGAGATAAGTCGGCTAGTGACCAATGCATTGAATCGCGACGCAATTTCTGTGTTGCATCGTCATTAGGATAGTGGGAATGTCGCAATTAACTGTCAAATTTGCGTCGGATTCCCGAAACTTTACTCGCAGGAGAACTTTCATGTGGTGATCCAGGCAGAAATAGATATTTGGAGATAAATCTGATGGAAGACGATGTTCTGAAAACCATCGCAGAATGTGTGTTCCATCGTCATTGAGAGGATGAGAGAACATAAATTAACTGACAGTTTTGCGTCGGATTTGAAAACTAGATGACAAAACGCGAACATCCGGTGACCGAGGCACAAATAAACCCTTCTAGATGGTTACGCTGGACATCGATGTATAGAATCGCAACGCTATTTGTGTGTTCCATCGTTGACGATGGTATTGGTATTGGTATTGATACCAGGATCTGACGGTAAGATTAGCTGTGAGTTTTGAGTCGGAGACAAGAAACTTGACAGCCAAATTGTGCATCCATCTGGTATGAGGCAGCGTTAGACCCTCGGAGATAAGTCGGCTAGTGACTAATGTATTGAATCGCGACGCGATATGTGTGTTGCATTGGCATTAGGATGTTGGGAATATCGCAATTAACTGTCAAATTTGCGTCGGATATCCCGAAACTTTACTCGCAGAAGAACGATCATGTGGTGACCCAGGCGTGCTTGGAGATAAATCTGCTGGAAGACTATGTTCAGAAAACCATCGCAGTATGTGTGTTCCATCGTAATAGAGAGTATGCGAGGAATAAAATTAACTGTCAGTTTTACGTCGGATTTGAAAACTAGACTGACAAAACGATACCATCCGGTTACCGGAACACCAATAGACCCCTGTAGATAGTTACGCTGGACATCGATGTTTAGAATCGCGACGCTATTTGTGTGTTCCATCGTCAATACCAGGATCTGACGGTAAGTTTTAACTGTGAGTTATGAGAGGGAGAAGAGAAACTTGACTGCCAAATTGTACATCCATCAGGTATGAGGCAGCGATAGACCCTCGGTGATAAGTCGGCTAGTGACCAATGTATTGAATCGCGACGCAATTTCTGTGTTGCATCGTCATTAGGATGGTGGGAATGTCGCAATTAACTATCAAATTTGCGTCGGATTCCCGAAACTTTACGCGCAGGAGAACAACATGTGTTGACCCAGGCAGTAATAGATGCTTGGAGATAAATCTGCTGGAAGACGATGTTCTGAAAACCATGTGTGTTCCATCGTCATTGAGAGGATGAGAGAACATAAATTAACTGACAGTTTTGCGTCGGATTTGAAAACTAGATGACAAAACGCGACCATCCGGTGACCGAGGCACCAATAGACCCTTGTAAATAGTTACGCTAGACATCGATGTATTGAATCGCGACGCTATTTGTGTGTTCCATCGTCGATACCAGGATCTGACGGTAAGAATTAACTGTGGCTTTTGAGTCGGAGACTAGAAACTAGACAGCCAAATTGTACATCCATATGGTATGAGCAGCGTTAGACCCTCGGAGATAAGTCGGCTAGCGACCAATGTATTGAATCACGACGCAATTTCTGTTTTGCATCGTCATTAGGATGGTGGGAATGTCGCAATTAACTGTCAAATTTGCGTCGGATTCCCGAAAATTTACTCGTAGGACAACGATCATGATGTGACCCAGGCATGCTTGGAGATAAATCTGCTGGAAGACGATGTTCTGAAAACCATCGCATTATGTGTGTTCCATCGTAATTAAGAGTATGGGAGGAATAAAATTAACTGCCAATCTTGCGTCGGATTTATAAACTAGACTGACAAAACGCGTCCATCCGGTGACCGAGGCACAACTAGACCCCTCTAGATAGTTACGCTGGACATCGATGTATAGAATCGCGACGGTATTTGTGTGTTGCACCGTCAATACCAGGATCTGACGGTAAGAATTAACTGTGAGTTATGAGAGGGAGAAATAAACTTGACTGCCAAACTGTACGTCCATCTGGTATGAGGCAGCGATAGACCCTCGGAGATAAGTCGGCTAGTGACCAATGTATTAAATCGCGACGCAATTTCTGTGTTGCATCGTCATTAGGGTAGTGGGAATGTCGCAATTAACTGTCAAATTAGCGTCGGATTCCCGAAACTTTACTCGTAGGACAACGATCATGTGGTGACCCAAGCAGTAATAGATGCTTGGAGATAAATATGCTGGAAGACGATGTTCTGAAAACCATCGCAGTATGTGTGTTCTATCGTCATTGAGAGGATGAGAGAAAATATAATTGTCAGTTTTGCGTCGGATTTGAAAACTAGATGACAAAACGCGACCATCCGGTGACCGAGGCACCAATCGACCCTTGTAGATAGTTACGCTGCACATCGATCTATTGAATCGCGACGCTATTTGTGTGTTCCATCGTCCCCACCAGGATCTGACGGTAAGAATTAACTGTGAGTTATGAGAGGGAGAAAAACTTGACTGCGAAAGAGTACGTCCATCTGGTATGAGGCAGCGATAGACCCTCGGAGATAAGTCGGCTAGTGACCAATGTATTGAATCGCGACGAAATTTCTGTGTTGCAACGTCGTTAGGATAGTGGGAATGTCTCAATTAACTGTCAAATTTGCGTCGGATTCCCGAAACTTTACTCGTAGGACAACGATCATGTGGTGACCCAGGCAGTAATAGATGCTTGGAGATAAATCTGCTGGAAGTCGATGTTCTGGAAAACATCGCAGTATGTGTGTTCCATCGTCATTGAGAGGATGAGAGAACATAAATTAACTGTCAGTATTGCGGCGGATTTGAAAACTCGATGACAAAACGCGACCATCCGGTGACCGAGGCACCAATAGATCCTTGTAGATAGTTACGCTGGACATCGATCTATTGAATCGCGACGCTATTTGTGTGTTCTATCGTCAACTCCAGGATCTGACGGTAAGAATTAACTGTGAGTTATGAGAGGAAGAACACAAACTTGACTGCCAAAGAGTACGTCCATCTGGTAAGAGGCAGCGATAGACCCTCGGAGATAAGTCGGCTAGTGACCAATGTATTGAATCGCGACGCAATTTCTTTGTTGCATCCTTATTAGGGTAGTGGGAATGTCGCAATTAACTGTCAAATATGCGTCGGATTTGAAAACTAGACAAACAAAGCGCGAACATGCGGTGACCAACGCACCAATAGACCCTTATAGATACTTACGCTAGACATCGATGTATTGAATCGCGACGCTATTTGTGTGTTGCATGGTCGATACCAGGATCTGACGGTAAGAATTAACTGTGAGTTTTTAGTCGGAGACAATAAACTTGACAGCCAAATTGTACATCCATCTGGTATGAGGACCCGTTAGACCCTCGGAGATAAGTCGGCTAGTGACCTATGTATTGAATCGCGATGCAATTTCTGTGTTGCATCGTCATTAGGATGGTGGGAATGTCGCAATTAACTGTTAAATTTGAGTCGGATTCCCGAAACTTTGCTCGTAGGACAACGATCATGTGGTGACCCAGGCAGTAATAGATGCTTGGAGATAAATCTGCTTGTAGACGATGTTCTGAAAACCATCGCAGAATGTGTTTTCTATCGTCATTGAGAGGATGAGAGAAAATAAAATTGTCAGTTTTGCGTCGGATTTGAAAGCTAGATGACAAAACGCGACCATCCGGTGACCGAGGCACCAATAGACCCTTGTAGATAGTTACGCTGGACATCGATCTATTGAATAGCGACGCTATTTGTTTGTTCCATCGTCACCACCAGGATCTGACGGTAAGAATCAACTGTGAGTTATGAGAGGGAGAAAAACTTGACTGCCAAAGAGTACGTCCATCTGGTATGAGGCAGCGATTGACCCTCGGAGATAAGTCGGCTAGTGACAATGTATTGAATCGCGAAGCAATTTCTGTGTTGCAACGTCGTTAGGATGGAGGGAATGTCTCAATTAACTGTCAAATTTTCGTCGGATTCCCGAAACTTTACTCGCAGGAGAACGATCATGATGTGACCCAATCATGCTTGGAGATAAATCTGCTGGAAGACGATGTTCTGAAAACCATCGCAGTATGTGTGTTCCATCGTAATTGAGAGTATTGGAGGAATAAAATTAACTGAAAATCTTGCGTCGGATTTGTAAACTAGACTGACAAAACGTGTCCATCCGGTGACCGAGGCACAAATAGACCCCTCTAGATAGTTACGCTGGACATCGATGTATAGAATCGCGACGGTATTTGTGTGTTCCATCGTCAATACCAGGATCTGACAGTAAGAATTAACTGTGAGTTATGAGAGGGAGAAAACAAACTTGACTGCCAAACTGTACGTCCATCTGGTATGAGGCAGCGATAGACCCTTGGAGATAAGTCGGCTAGTGACCAATGTATTGAATCGCGACGCAATTTCTGTTTTGAATCGTCATTAGGATGGTGGGAAAGTCGCTATTAACTGTCATTTTTGCGTCGGATTTGAAAACTAGACTGACAAAGCGCGAACATGCGGTGACCGAGGCACCAATAGACCCTTGTAGATAGTTACGCTAGACATCGATGCATTGAATCGCGACGCTATTTGTGTGTTGCATGGTCGATACCAGGTTCTGACGGTAAGAATTAACTGTGAGTTTTGAGTCGGAGACAAGAAACTTGACAGCCAAATTGTTCATCCATCTGGTATGAGGCAGCGTTAGACCCCCGGAGATAAGTCGGCTAGTGACCAATGTATTGAATCGCGCCGCAATTTCTGTGTTGCATCGTCATTAGGATGGTGGGAATGTCGCAATTAACTGTTAAATTTGAGTCGGATTCCCGAAACTTTACTCGCAGGACAACGATCATGTGGTGACCCAGGCAGTAATAGATGCTTGGAAATAAATCTGCTTGTAGACGATGTTCTGAAAACCATCGCAGAATGTGTTTTCTATCGTCATTGAGAGGATGAGAGAAAATAAAATTGTCAGTTTTGCGTCGGATTTGAAAACTAGATGACAAAACGCGACCATCCGGTGACCGAGGCACCAATAGACCCTTATAGATAGTTACGCTGCACATCGATCTATTGAATCGCGACGCTATTTGTGTGTTCCATCGTCACCACCAGGATTTGACGGTAAGAATTAACTGTGAGTTATGAGAGGGAGAAAACAAACTTGACTGCCAAACTGTACGTCCATCTGATATGAGGCAGCGTTAGACCCTCGGAGATAAGTCGGCTAGTGACCAAAGTATTGAATCGCGACGCAATTTCTGTGTTGCATCGTCATTAGGATGGTGGGAATGTCTCAATAAACTGTCAAATTTGCGTCGGATTCCCGAAACTTTACTCGCAGGAGAACGATCATGTGGTGACCCAGGCATGCTTGGAGATAAATCTGCTGGAAGACGATGTTCTGAAAACCATCGCAGTATGTGTGTTCCATCGTAATTGAGAGTATGGGAGGAATAAAATTAACTGCCAATCTTGCGTCGGATTTGTAACCTAGACTGACAAAACGCGACCATCCGGTGACCGAGGCACCAATAGACCCTTGTAGATAGTTATGCTGGACATCGATCTATTGAATCGCGACGCTCTTTGTGTGTTCCATCGTCAATACCAGGATCTGACGGTAAGAATTAACTGTGAGTTATGAGAGGGAGAAAACAAACTTGACTGCCAAATTGTACGTCCATCTGGTATGAGGCAGCGATAGACCCTCGGAGATAAGTCGGTTAGTGACCAAAGTACTGAATCGCGACGCAATTTCTGTGTTCCATCGACATTAGGATGGTGGGAATGTCGCAATTAACTGTCAAATTTGCGTCGGATTTGAAAACTAGTCAGACAAAGCGCGAACATCCGGTGACCGAGGCACCAATAGACCCTTGTAAATAGTTACGCTAGACATCGATCTATTGAATCGCGACGCTATTTGTGTGTTCCATCGTCAATACCAGGATCTGACGGTAAGAATTAACTGTGAGTTTTCAGTGGAAGACAAGAAACTTGACAGCCAAATTGTACATCCATCTGGTATGAGGCACCGTTAGACCCTCGGAGATAAGTCGGCTAGTGACCTATGTATTGAATCGCGACGCAATTTCTGTGTTGCATCGTCATTAGGATGGTGGGAATGTCGCAATTAACTGTTAAATTTGAGTCGGATTCCCGAAACTTTACACGTAGGACAACGATCATGTGGTGCCCCAGGCAGTAATTGATGCTTGGAGATAAATCTGCTTGTAGACGATGTTCTGAAAACAATCGCAAAATGTGTTTTCTATCGTCATCGAGAGGATGAGAGAAAATAAAATTGTCAGTTTTGCGTCGGATTTGAAAACTAGATGACAAAACGCGACCATCCGGTGACCGAGGCACCAATAGACCCTTGTAGATAGTTACGCTGGACATCGATTATTGAATCGCGACGCTATTTGTGTGCTCCATCGTCAACACCAGGATCTGACGGTATGAATTAACTGTGAGTTATGAGAGGGAGAAAACAAACTTGACTGCCAAAGAGTACGTCCGTCCGGTATGAGGCAGCGATAGACCCCCGGAGATTAGGCGGCTAGTGACCAATGTATTGAATCGCGACGCAATTTCTGTGTTGCAACGTCGTTAGGATAGTGGGAATGTCTCAATTAACTGTCAAATTTGCGTCGGATTCCCAAACTTTAATCGCAGGAGAACGATCATGTGGTGACCCAGGCATCCTTGGAGATAAATCTGCTGGAAGACAATGTTCTGAAAACCATCGCAGTATGTGTGTTCCATCGTAATTGAGAGTATGGGAGGAATAAAATTAACTGCCAATCTTGCGTCGGATTTGTAAACTAGACTGACAAAACGCGTCCATCCGGTGACCGAGGCACAACTAGACACCTCTAGATAGTTACGCTGACCATCGATGTATAGAATCGCGACCGTATTTGTGTGTTCCATCGTCAATACCAGGATCTGACGGTAAGAATTAACTGTGAGTTATGAGAGGAAGAAATAAACTTGACTGCAAAACTGTACGTCCATCTGGTATGATGGATAGATCGATAGACCCCCGGAGATAAGTCGGCTAGTGACCAATGTATTGAATCGCGACGCAATTTCTGTGTTGCATCGTCATTAGGATAGTGGGAATGTCGCAGACAAGTTTCTCTTCTCCCTCTCATAACTCACAGTTAATACTCACCGTCAGATCCTGGTATTGACGATGGAACACACAAGTAGCGTCGCGATTCTATACATCGATGTCCAGCGTAACTATCTAGAAGAGTCTATTTGAGCCTCAGTCACCAGATGGTCGCGCTTTATCAGTCTAGTTTTCAAATCCAACGCAAAACTGACAGTTAATTATATTCCTCCCATACTCTCAATTACGATGGGACACACATTCTGCGATGGTTTTCAGAACATCGACTTCCATCAGATTTATCTCCAAGTATCTATTACTGCCTGGGTCACCACAAGAACGTTCTACTGCCAGTAAAGTTTCGGGAATCCGGTGCAAAGTTGACAGTTAATTGCGACATTCCCACCATCCTAATGACGATGCAACACAGAAATTGCATCGCAATTCAATACATTGGTCACTAGCCAACTTATCTCCGAGGGTCTAACGCTGCCTCATACCATATGGATGTACAACTTGGCAGACAAGTTTCTCTTCTCCCTCTCATAGCTCACAGTTAATACTCACCGTTTGATCCTGGTATTGACGATGGAACACACAAATAGCGTCGCGATTCTATACATCGATGTCCAGCGTAACTATCTAGAAGGGTCTATTTGTGCCTCGGTCACCGGATGGTCGCGCTTTGTCAGTCTAGTTTTCAAATCCGACGCAAAACTGACAGTTAATTATGTTCCTCCCATACTCTCAATTACGATGGGACACACATTCTGCGATGGTTTTCAGAACATCGTCTTCCATCAGATTTATCTCCAAGTATCTATTACTGCCTACTACTGCCTACTGCGAGTAAAGTTTCGGGAATCCGACGCAAATTTGACAGTTAATTGCGACATTCCCACCATCCTAATCACGATGCAACAGGAATTGCATCCCGATTAAATAAATTGGTCACTAGCAGACTTATCTCCGAGGGTCTATCGCTGCCTCATACCAGATGGACGTACTGTTTGGCAGTCAAGTTTTTTTCTCCCTCTCATAATTCACAGTTAATTCTTACCGTCAGATCCTGGTATTGACGATGGAACACACAAATACCGTCCCGATTATATACATCGATGTCCAGCGTAACTATCTACAAGGGTCTATTGGTGCCTCGGTCACCGGATGGTCGCGTTTTGTCAGTCTAGTTTTCAAATCCGACGCAAAGCTAGCAGTTAATTTTATTCCCCCCATACTCTCAATTACGATGGAACACACATACTGCGATGGTTTTCAGAACATCGTCTTCCAGCAGATTTATCTCCAAGCATGCCTGGGTCACCACATGATCGTTCTCCTGCGAGTAAAGTTTCGGGAATCCGACCAAAATTTGACAGTTAATTGCGACATTCCCACCGTCCTAAAGACGATGCAGAACAGAAATTGCGTCGCGATTAAATACATTGGTCACTAGCCGACTTATCTCCGAGGGTCTATCGCTGCTCATACCAGATGGATGTACAATTTGGCAGACAAGTTTCTCTTCTCCCTCTCATAACTCACAGTTAATACTCACCGTCAGATCCTGGTATTGACGATGGAACACACAAATAGCGTCGCGATTCTATACATCGATGTCAAGCGTAACTATCTAGAAGGGTCTATTTGTGCCTCTGTCACCGGATGGTCGCGCTTTGTCAGTCTAGTTTTCAAAAACCGACGCAAAACTGACAGTTAATTATATTCCTCCCATACTCTCAATTACGATGGGACACACATTCTGCGATGGTTTTCAGAACATCGTCTTCCATCAGATTTATCTCCAAGTATCTATTACTGCTTTACTGCCTACTGCGAGTAATGTTTCGGGAATTCGACGCAAATTTGACAGTTAATTGCGACATTCCCACCATCCTAATGACGATTCAACACAGAAATTGCGTCGCGATTCAATACATTGGTCACTAGCCGACTTATCTCCGAGGGTCTATCGCTGCCTCATACCAGATGGACGGACTGTTTTTCAGTCAAGTTCGTTTTCTCCCTCTCATAACTCACAGTTAATTCTTACCGTCAGATCCTGGTATTGACGATGGAACACACAAATTCCGTCGCGATTCTATACATCGATGTCCAGCGTAACTATCTACAAGGGTCTACTGGTGCCTCGGGCACCGGATGGTCGCGTTTTTTCATCTAGTTTTCAAATCCGACGAAAAACTGACAGTTAATTTATGTTCTCTCATCCTCTCAATGACGATGGAACACACGTACTGCGATGGTTTTCAGATCATCGTCTTCCAGCAGATTTATCTCCAAGCATCTATTACTGCCTGGGTCACCACATGATCGTTCTCCTGCGAGTAAAGTTTCGGGAATCCGACGCAAATTTGACAGTTAATTGCGACATTCCCACCATCCTAATGACGATGC
The DNA here is from genome assembly GCF_023897955.1 of Schistocerca gregaria. NCBI lineage: Eukaryota > Metazoa > Arthropoda > Insecta > Orthoptera > Acrididae > Schistocerca > Schistocerca gregaria. Next base: position 1,478,641 of record NW_026061833.1, on the reverse strand, counting down.
AACACAGAAATTGCGTCACGATTAAATACATTGGTCACTAGCCGACTTATCTCCGAGGGTCTATCGCTGCCTCATACCAGATGGACTTACTGTTTGACTGTCAAGTTTCTTGTCTCCGACTCGAAACTCACAGCTATTTCTTACCGTCAGATCCTGGTATCGACGATGGAACACACAAAAAGCGTCGCGATTCAATACATCGATGCCTAGCGTAACTATCTACAAGGGTGTATTGGTGCCTCGGTAACCGGATGTTCGTGCTTTGTCAGTCTAGTTTTCAAATCCGACGCAAATTTGACAGTTAATTGCGACATTCCCACCATCCTAATGACGATGCAACACAGATATTGCGTCGCGATTCAATACATTGGTCACTAGCCGACTTATCTCCGAGGGTCCATCGCTGCCTCATACCAGATGTACGTACTCTTTGGCAGTCAAGTTTGTTTTCTCCCTCTCATAACTCACAGTTAATTCTTACCGTCAGATCCTGGTATTGACGATGGAACACACAAATAGCGTCGCGATTCAATACATCGATGTCCAGCGTAACTATCTACAAGGGTCTAATGGTGCTTCGGTCTCCGGATGGTCGCGTTTTGTCAGTCTAGTTTTCAAATCCGAAGCAAAACTGACAGTTAATTTTATTCCTCCCATACTCTCAATTACGATGGAACACACATACTGCGATGTTTTTCAGAACGTCGTCTTCCATCAGATTTATCTCCAAGTATCTATTACTGCCTGGGCCACCACATGAACGTTCTACTGCGAGTAAAGTTTCGGGAATCCGACGCAAATTTGACAGTTAATTGCGACGTTCCCACCATTCTAATGACGATGCAACACAGAAATTGCGTCGCGATTCAATACATTGGTCACTAGAGAATTATCTCCGAGGGTCTATCGCTGCCTCATACCAGATGGACGTACTGTTAGGCAGTCAAGTTTGTTTTCTCCCTCTCATAACTCACTGTTAATTCTTACCGTCAGATCCTGGTATTGACGATGGAACACACAAATAACGTCGCGATCTATACATCGATGCCCAGCGTAACTATCTACAAGGGTCTATTGGTGCCTCGGACACAGGATGGTCGCGTTTTGTCAGTCTAGTTTACAAATCCGAAGCAAAACTGGCAGTTAATTTTATTCCTCCCATACTCTCAATTACAATACTGCGATGGTTTTCAGAACATCGTCTTCCAGCAGATTTATCTCCAAGCATGCCTGGGTCACCACATGGTGATTCTCCTGCGAGTAAAGTTACGGGAATCCGACGCAAATTTGACAGTTAATTGCGACATTCCCACCTTCCTAACGACGATGCAACACAGAAATTACGTCACGATTCAATACATTGGTCATTAGCCGACTTATCTCCGAGGATCTAACGCTGACTCATACCAGATGGATGTACAATTTGGCTGTCAAGTTTCTTGTCTACGTCTCAAAACTCACAGTTAATTCTTACCGTAGATCCTGGTATCGACGATCGAACACACAAATAGCGTCGCGATTCAATACATCGATGACTAGCGTAACTATCTACAAGGGTCTATTGCTGCCTCGGTCACCGGATGTTCGCTCTTTGTCAGTCTAGTTTTCAAATCGGACGCACATTTGACAGTTAACTGTGACATTCCCACCATCCTAACGACGTTGCAACACAGAAATTGCGTCGCGATTCAATACATTGGTCACTAGCCGACTTATCTCCTAGGGTCTAAC